>NC_042617.1:131110702-131789042 GCF_901001135.1 Rhinatrema bivittatum | reverse complement strand
CTTCCAGGACGAATTAACCAAGGTCACCTTTATTCTGTCGCATCTGGAGGGGAAGGCACTGCCTTGGGCTTCACCCTTATGGGAACGATCGGACTCTCTCCTAAGGGAGCTGTCTCAGTTCGTAGCTGTCTTTTGACGGACCTTTGAGGATCCTGGGCAGCATGCCGTGGCAAACATCAACTTGTTGCATCTTCGTCAAAGTCAAAGAAGCCTCTTTGACTATACCATTGAGTTTCAGACTTTGGCCTCTGAGCTCGCCTGTCAGGAAAACTGCCTACGAGCTGGACCGGCTTTTCGTGCAGCTGAAGGATGAGTTCTCTGCAAGGGAGCTCCCTTCCTCGCTTGAGGACCTTATAGACCGAATCGACCATCGTCTCCAAGAGTGTCACCGGGAGAGTCGGTGCCCAAGAAGCTCTCCTAGGTTCGTTACCATTTGCCACCAACCACCCAGCGCTGCCTCAGGTAGGGTCGCTATTGTGGCCAAGGGAAGAGCCCATGCAGCTGGGCCATGGGTGGCTGACCCCGGAAGAGTGCCTCCATGGAGACAAACTGGTCTGTGTCTGTACTGCAGAGCCCCTGTCGTCCGGGAAACCTCCCGGCGTAAGTTCAGTAGGGGTCCTGAACTTGGGTGCAACGTCTCCGGCCCCTCAACTGTCTGTACTGGTCACCCTGATCTGGGATTCCTGGTCTTTTCCAGTTTTTGCTCTGGTGGATTCCGGAGCAGGAGGTAATTTCATCCTTAAGGATCTAGTTCAACTCCTAGGTATAAAGACCCATTCTTTGGAGACCTCCCTGTGTATAGCTTCCATCTAAGGTGAACCATTAACTGGTCGAATATCCCTCACCACTGAGCCAGTTCAATTATGCACTGGAGCTATCTATATGGAAGAACTCGAACTGTTGGTATTGAAAAAGTCTGTACACCCGGTAGTCTTAGGACTACCCTGGCTCCAAAGTCACTCGCTCCCAATTTGATTGGGGTTCTCTGCAACTGGTGGAGTGGGGTCCTGCCTGCCACCAGACTTGTCTACAGAAAGTGGTACCACCACCAGTGGTTCCTCTGGCTACCACCTCTTCAGGTATACCCGCTCCTTACGCGGATTTTGAAGTATTCTCCAAGCAAAACGCTGATCTTCTTCCACCTCTTCGGAGGTTAAATTGTCCTATTGACCTCTTACCTGGGACCCACGCCTCCTCGAGGAGTACCTGTCTCTCCCAGAGACAAAAGCTATGACGGAGTACAAAAAAAACTTGCGAAGGGATTCATCCATGCCTCTACTTCTCCTGCTGGGCAGGATTCTTTTTTGTGACCAAGAAGGATGGGTAACTTAGGCCGTGTATTGACTATCGTGGCCTAAACTCCATCACCCGTAAGACAAGTACCCTCTGTCACTGATCTCGGAATTATTCGACCGCTTACATGGAGCATCAATATTCACTAAGTTGGATCTACGCAGAGCATATAACCTGGTGTGGATCCGCCTCAATGATATTTGGAGGCTTCTAGGAAAAGTAAAAAGTCATGGGGTAGGTGGTGATGTCCTTTCGTGGATTGCAAACTGGCTAAAAGACAGGAAACAAGAGTAGGATTAAATGGACAATTTTCTCAGTGGAAGGGAGTGGACAGTGGAGTGCCTCAGGATCTGTATTGGGACCCTTACTTTACAATATATTTATAAATGATCTGGAAAGAAATACGATGAGTGAGATAATCAAATTTGCAGATGACACAAAATTGTTCAGAGTAGTTAAATCACAAGCGGATTGTGATGAATTGCAGGAGGACCTTGTGAGACTGGAAAATTGGGCATCCAAATGGCAGATGAAATTTAATGTGGATAGAGCAAGGTGATGCATATAGGGAAAAATAACCCATGCTATAATTACACAATGTTGGGTTCCATATTAGGTGCTACACTGTCGCGGGCACCTCTGGAGTTCTCACCAGCGAGATGTAGTTCCTTCTCTCACAGGGGCTGTCATCCCTTTAGGCATCGCAGCAAGGCTGAAACGGGCTGGGCTCTGCTGCAAATTCAGACGTTCTGGCAATTCTTAAAACAGTTTAGGAGTCCAACCTTTTGAATGAGGTTTCCCAGTCTGTCTCTGACTGGCCCTCTTCCAGTCAGGTATTTTTCCTGAGCTCATCACCGAGATGCAATTATCAGTTCTTCCCCCACCTCCCACTGAGGAGGATTCACAAACAAACATATAATAGTTTATCAAAAATCCAGTTCTTTTTTTCCTTTCCTAAGATTGTGCAGAAATTGCAATTCACTATTGCCTCTGCACTGAAACCGAAATGTCTGTAGTCCAGGCTTCTAACCTTGCACTGACTACCCAGCGTGGGGATCCAGCATCAACTCACCCCTTCTCCCCTATAGTTGTGCTCCCCGTCCTGTCTCACCTCTATCTCTTGAGGTAACCAACCATGTCCTCCGTATAAGTGTGTAGTGAAACCAGGTAACACCACCGCTGCATGACACCACTCACTCCGTCTCCATGTCCGACCCAGATGAATCCTCAGAAGGCAGCTCCCAGTCCATCTCCTCCTCACTCTCCATGCTACTGCTCTCTGAGCTTTCTTCCTCACTCGTGGACACAAACCCTCGGCTTCCCCCAGCATGCTCTCAGCTGTCTCTAATTCCTCCAGATTACCCTCGGCTTTCACCTCAGCCTCCTTCTGGTTAGGAGCCTTCCACTGCCGCTCTGGGATTCTGGGAACTGTAGTCCATACCGGGTGTCTCCACCCCCCTGCTGTTTCCCCTTGGTATCTTTGGCCACTGCTTAGCGGGGACCTGCAGAATATCCTGCCGTGCTAGGAGTTTGTTACTCTTCTCCTGACATATCCCCCCCTTTTGAAAAACGCTGGAACTCCTAGGATTGGGAGTTGCAGTGTTCTCCCTCCTCCAGAGCGAGATAGAAATCTGCATTATATCTCTTTGCCCGCTCTATGGCGCACTTCAAAGGCATAGGCCTGTAGGGCTAAATACCATCGGGTTAACCGGGCATTAGAATCTTTCATTTGGTGTAACCACTTCAAGGGGGCATGGTCGGTAACAGAACAAAACTGTCTACCGCCCAAGTAATACTTAGAGATTCCACAGCCCATTTCACAGCTAGACATTCTTTCTCTATTGTAGCATAATTCTCTTCATGGGGGTGTAATTTCCGGCTTAATACAGAACTGGGTGTTCCTTCCCCCCCTTCGAGCTGGGATAATACCGCTCCTAAACCTCTTCCAGAGGCGTCAGTTTGTAACACGAAGGGCAAAGCAAAGTCCACTGCCTTTAGTAGGGGCTCTTGGCATAAAGCCTGCCTAAGCGTCTTGAAATCTGGGTTGACTCCTTTCCCATATTAACTTATTAGGAGCTCCTTTTTTAACATATCAGTTCAGGAACAGGCTGATTCTGCGAAATGAGGGAATGAACCTCCTGTAATACCCTACTAGACCCAAGAAAGCTCTTAGTTGCTTCTGCGTTTGGGGCAGCACATAGTCTCTTATACTTTGCACTTTATCCAGTAATGGCTCTCACTACTCCCTCCCCACTATGTGTCCTAAATATTTCACTTCTCTTTGAGCCAGCTTGCATTTTGTGGGATTGGCAGTTAATCCTGCCTCTCTCAAAGATTGCAGTACCGCTTTGACATGGCCCAGATGGGTTCTCCATTCTCTTCGAATAAATAACAATGTCATCCATATATGCAGCGGCGTACTTTAGATGGGGCCGTAACACTCTATTTCAGCAGGCGCTGACAACTTGCGGCTGCCCCTTGTAAGCCAAACGGCATTCTTACAAAATGGTACAAGCCCCTAGGTGTAGCGAAGGCTGTCTTCTCTTTTGAGCACTGCTCTAAGGGGATCTGCCAATATCCTTTGGTTAGATCCAAAGTCGTGAGATACTGAGCAGTACCTAGTTTCTCCACCAGCTCATCTACCCGAGGCATTGGATAGGCATCGAAGGTGGAAATGGAATTAACCCCTCTGAAATCAATGCAAAAACGCATGGTCCCATCCGGTTTTGGTACTAATACCACTGGACTACACCACGCGCTATTGGACTCCTCAATAACTCCCAATTGTAGCATTTCTGCTACCTGCTGATCCATCTCTTTCTGCATGGTCTCTGGCAAGCGATAAGGTCTTCTTCTCACCACTTGACCTGGAGGGGTACTAATTGTGTGCGTCACTAACTTAGTGTGCCCGGGTAATGGGGAAAATACATCCCGAGCTTGGTCTATTAACCTCTTGACTTGTCTCTTCTGCATCTCCGTTAGTTCGCTTCCTATAAGTACAGTCCCTCCTAATTTTATGTCTCTTATTTGAGGGCCCAATTCTACCTCCTCTTCAGTCTTACAATCTGCTCCTAATCCCTGCCTTTCTACCCAGGGTTTGAGTAGATTAACATGATATACTTGGGGTTTTTTGGATTCTACCTGTACTTCATAATCTAAACGGGTCCTAATCTCCGTACCACTTGACCGGGCCCCTTCCACTTAGCCACTAATCTGTTTGGGGAAGTAGGAACCAGAATTAATACCAATCACCTTCCCTAAATTCCCTTTCTCGGGCTTCCTTATCATAATAGGTTCTCTGTTTATCCTGGGCTTTTCTTAAATTTTCTTTAGCCATACTAAGCGCTGTTTCAGCATGTTGTTTTAGGTTTTGCATGTAACTCACGATATCTTGCTGCTCCGGTTCCTTCCTCCCCCCTCCATTGTTCACTGAGAACATCCAATAAACCTCGTGGCTGACGCCCAAAGGTCAGCTCGAAAGGGGAAAATCCTGTAGATGCTTGGGGCACTTCCCTAGTAGCAAATAATAAAAACGGCACCAACTGGTCCCAGTCACTAGAGTCTTGTTTCAAAACAGCTCCGGAGCATAGCCTTCAGGGTTTGATTGTATCTTTCCACCAACCCGTCTGTTTGCGGATGGTAAGCAGCCGTAAGCAAGTGTTTAATACCGAACTGCTTCCACATTCTGGCCAACTCCCGGGACCTGAAGTTAGACCCTCTATCCGTTAGCACTGCTCTGGGGAACCCGAATTGGCAGAAAATTTTAATTAACTCCTGTCCTATTACTTTGGCTCCCGTAGACCGCAGGGGATTGCCCAGGGGAATCTAGTAGCATAATCAATTACTACTAGTATATATTGGTGACCTCGCTTGCTCTTTTCCAAGGGACCGATAATATCCATCGCTATTCGATCCATTGGTTCTTGCACAACAGGTAAGGGTACTAACGGCGCTTTTGGAGGCCCTCGGGGCGCAACCAATTGACAGTCCCCACATGACCTACAAAATTTCTTGACTGCCGCATATATCCCTGGCCAAAAAAAAACGTCTTTTAAACACGAGCTAATGTACTATGAACCCCTAAATGGCCCGCTAGGGGATGCTCAAGAGCTAACGCCAAAACCCTATCCTGGCAACTGCTAGGTATCAATAATTGATGGTGAGGTTCTTCTTGGGTTAGCCCTTCCTCCACCCGGTATAATAAACCTTGGTGTATAACAAAATAAGGATAAATACTTTGATCTTTATTAGCCACATTCGAGCTATCCACTTTAGCCTTTTCCCAAGCTATTTTCAATGAAGGATCCCTCCTTTGTTCTTCCCTCAAATTTGGAACTTGTAATAATATTTCCCTTAACAAGTTTGGTGCTGCCACTCCCTCTGCCCCTTCCTCTCGTAGCTCATTAAAGTGCTGCTGGGCTTTCTTCCGCTGTGCCGAGGATTTGCGATCCTTCCCTGGAGGTGCTATTATCTCCTCTCCTTCAAACGGAAACACCTCCCCCAAAGTCTGACCTCTGGTTAAAGATGCTTGCTCTTGGGCTCGCGTGGTTACAAAAGTGTGCCTATCCTCCATTAATTCTCTAAGGCGCCTCCATTCTCGCCCCAGAATGAGTTGCACTGGTAGCCCTTTCACCATAGCTACTTCTATGAAGTCCTCGTACCCCCGACATTGGATCCATACCTTCTGTACAGGGTGTCGGATCGCATGCCCGTGTACACATCTAACAGTTACGTAATTTCCCTGCTCTTGTGTGTCATATAACCCTATTTCCTGCGCTGTGTGGTCAGAGATCAAAGACTGGTTGGTACCAGTATCTAGTAATGCCTGAACCTCATGTCCATTCACTTTCACCCTCTGTAAATAGGGATTGCTGGTAGAGTTACTCCCCTCCTTTTCGGCTGGTGGAGGGTAAGTGTAGGCCGCCGTATAGTGCGGACATTCACTACGGTAATGCCCTATAGCCCCACAATGATAGCATCTCCGGGGTCCGGCCATACTACTCCTTACTGGCCCTTTTCCTTTCTCCCTATCGGGAGGCCCCTCCCGCCTAATTCCAGCAGGGTTAACTCGAGGGACACCTAAACCTTCTTGTCCCCCATTACCAGAGGCTTTAGCTCCTTTGTGCTCCTCTACCCTCCCTTTATGGGCTGAAGCTTTTATCGTAGATTCGGATTCAAGATACCTTTCCGTGTTTATAATGGCCCTTTCCAACCCTCCGGCCCCTTGACGCACCACCCAGGTTCTCATTGGCAAGGGAAGCGCCTCTATATATTGTTCTAGCACCACCATTTCTATTATCTTGGAAACCGATTTGCCCTCTGGTTCTAGCCAGCGCTGAGCTAAATCTTTTAGCCTTTGGGCTACGGCCCTAGGGCGCTCATTAGGCTTTAGGCAAGTTTCCCTAAAACGCCGTCTATAGGAGTCTTGCGTTATACCTAATCTATCTAAGATGGCTGCTTTAACTGCTGCATAGTTCAAGGCCTGTTCCGGTGTCAGGGCTCTATAAGCAGCTTGTGCTTCACCTGTTAAACATGGGGCTAGACGCGCTGTCCATTGTTCCCGGGGCCAACTGGCCACGCTAGCCACCCTTTCAAAAGTTACTAAGAAGGCCTCAGGATCGTCCCCAGGTCCCATCTTTTCCAAATGCAGTTTCTGACCCCAGTCAGGCCGGCTTTGTCCTGCCGTATGCACTCCCCTTTCTGTGGTACCTGTGGCTTCCATAGTAGCCTGTCCCTTTAGAAGTTGCAAAGCCTTCTGTTGCTCCTCCAATAACTGCAATAAGGGTCTCTGTTGCTGCTGCTGAAGGTCCATGAATTGCTGAAGCATCTGCTGCATGCCTTCTTGCTGCTTTTGCATTTGGCTTGCCAGCCATGTTAGGATCTCCTCCGATGCCATGTCTGTAAAGAAAGGAAACACAAAAAGGAACCCAAGTGCGGTTGTATCACACAACAACCCTTCCCCTTTTTAATTCGGTAACTCCGGTTTTGACGTGCCCACAGGAGGGGTTTGGCCTCTTACCGGATATTCCTTTTAAACAGCACTTTTTTTTTTTTTTTTTTTTTTTCTCAAATCCCGCCGCTTTAGTGCTCCCTGTGCACCTTTACCTTAAAACAGTTTCATCAAGCCTTTAGGTGCACTTTCACATCCAATCGTCTGTGGTAAGCGAACTTCAGGATCCCACTGCTGCCACCATTTTATGTCGCGGGCACCTCTGGAGTTCTCACCAGCGAGATGTAGTTCCTTCTCTCACAGGGCTGTCATCCCTTTAGGCATCGCAGCAAGGCTGAAACGGCTGGGCTCTGCTGCAAATTCAGACGTTCTGGCAATTCTTTAAAACAGTTTAGGAGTCAACCTTTTGAATGAGGTTTCCCAGTCTGTCTCTGACTGGCCCTCTTCCAGTCAGGTATTTTTCCTGAGCTCTCACCGAGATGCAATTATCAGTTCTTCCCCCTCCTCCACTGAGGAAGGGTTCACAAACAAACATATAATAGTTTATCAAAATCCAGTTCTTTTTTCCTTTCCTAAGATTGTGCAGAAATTGCAATTCACTATTGCCTCTGCACTGAAACCGAAATGTCTGTAGTCAGGCTTCTAACCTTGCACTGACTACCCAGCGTGGGGATCCAGCATCAACTCACCCCTTCTCCCCTATAGTTGTGCTCCCCGTCCTGTCTCACCTCTATCTCTTGAGGTAACCAACCATGTCCTCCGTATAAGTGTGTAGTGAAACCAGGTAACACCACCGCTGCATGACACACTCACTCCGTCTCCATGTCCGACCCAGATGAATCCTCAGAAGGCAGCTCCCAGTCCATCTCCTCCTCACTCTCCATGCTACTGCTCTCTGAGCTTTCTTCCTCACTCGTGGACACACCCTCGGCTTCCCCCAGCATGCTCTCAGCTGTCTCTAATTCCTCCAGATTACCCTCGGCTTTCACCTCAGCCTCCTTCTGGTTAGGAGCCTTCCACTGCCGCTCTGGGATTCTGGGAACTGTAGTCCATACCGGGTGTCTCCACGCCCCCTGCTGTTTCCCCTTGGTATCTTTGGACCACTGCTTAGCGGGGACCTGCAGAATATCCTGCCGTGCTAGGAGTTTGTTACTCTTCTCCTGACACAACCCAAGAAAGAGATCTAGGCGTCATAGTGGATAACACATCGAAATCGTCGGTTCAGTGGCTGCTGCAGTCAAAAAAGCAAACAGAATGTTGGGAATTATTAGAAAGGGAATAGTGAATAAAATGGAAAATGTCATAATGCCTCTGTATCGCTCCATGGTGAGACCGCACCTTGAATACTGTGTACAATTCTGGTCACCGCATCTCAAAAAAGATATAATTGCGATGGAGAAGGTACAGAGAAGGGCTACCGAAATGATAAAGGGAATGGAACAGCTCCCCTATAAGGAAAGACTAAAGAGGTTAGGAGTTTTCAGCTTGGAGAAGAGATGGCTGAGGGGGGATATGATAGAGATGTTTAAAATCATGAGAGGTCTAGAACGGGTAGATGTGAATCAGTTATTTACTCTTTTGGATAGTAGAAAGACTAGGGGGCACTCCATGAAGTTAGCATGGGGCACATTTAAAACTAATCGGAGAAAGTTCTTTTTTACTCAACGCACAATTAAACTCTGGAATTTGTTGCCAGAGGATGTGGTTAGTGCAGTTAGTATAGCTGTGTTTAAAAAAGGATTGGATACGTTCTTGGAGGAGAAGTCCATTACCTGCTATTAAGTTCACTTAGAGAATAGCCACTGCCATTAGCAATGGTAACATGGAATAGACTTAGTTTCTGGGTACTTGCCAGGTTCTTATGGCCTGGATTGGCCACTGTTGGAAACAGGATGCTGGGCTTGATGGAACCTTGGTCTGACCCAGTATGGCATTTTCTTATGTTCTTATGTTCTTATGTTCTTAACACACGAGCCGGGCATTATGAATACCTGGTGATGCCTTCGGCCTCTTAACACGCCCGCAGTTTTCCAACGAATGATGAATGAGATCTTTAGAGATTTACTGTATACCAAGATTGTGGCATACTTGGATGATATCCTTGTCTTTTCTAAGGATCTGGCCACACACCGCACTGATGTCCGTACCATCCTCCAATGCCTTCATGAGAATCACTTATTTGTGAAGTTGGATAAGTGTTTATTCGAAAAATCCAGTCTGCCTTTCCTCAGATATATTATCTCCCAACGAGGATTCTCCATGGACCATGCCAAGTTAAAAGGAATCCAGGATTGGCCGCAACCTGTGGGCCTTAAGGCGCTCCAGTGTTTCCTGGGTTTCATGAACTATTATCACCATTTTATTCCACACTATTCCACTCTGGATGCCCCTCTGCACTGACTTTCAAGTGCCAAGATACTCGAAATTGGACTCTGGAAGCCATCAATGCCTTCCACCACCTTAAAGAAGCCTTCCAGGTGGGGTCTTGCCTCCATCACCCAGACCCGAACTGCCCATTCATAGTGGAAGTAGATGCTTCCCGCCTTTGGGGATAGGGCGGTCTTGAGCCAATGTACTGCCTCTGGATCTACAGTCCCATTGTTCTTTCTACTCCTGCAAGTTCTCATCTGTAGAGCAGAATTACAGTATCGCAGATCGTGAATTACTCACCATCAAATTAGCCGTTGAGGAATGGCACCCATGGTTAGAGGGCGAGCAACACAAATTCATCATATTCACTGATCACAAGAACCTGGAACATTTGAGTCATGCCCAGCGTCTCAACACTCATCAGGCCCGATGGGCCTTATTCTTCTCCAGGTTCAATTCTGAGCTTCGCTACCATCCAGCTGATGGTTAAAGGCATATTGAGAGACCTCTGTTGCTCAGTGATCCGTTGGGCCAGGCCAGGAATGGCCTGCAAGGCTGATAGCTGAGCCGGGTCCATGGAGTTAGCAATCTGTGACGTTCTGTGTGTCTTTGAACTAATAGTGGGCCCTTGGGACGTGGCGAGTGAAGACTCAAGCCCACAGGGAGGAGCCCTGTGGGTAATCACCGCAACTGGCGAAGTCTCAGCAGTGATAGACAATAGAGGAAACAACTTTATTATACAGTCCAAAGAGTATGACCTGCAAGCTGATCAGTCCGATAGTAATCCTCAGCGCAGAGTAATCCAGTGAATACCTTCTCTAGGCTTAGCTTGTGCTGTCATCTCCGGTAGTGGTCCACAGTGTGGGGCAGGCCGGAAGCTGGTGAAATAGCTGCACAAGACAGGAGGAAACCGGTAATGACCCGCAAGCGGGGTAACCCTAGAATCCATGCCAAGAAGGTAGAAGAACAGGTTCTGTACTCACACCGATACTGTGGAAGTAGATGGAAGATCAGGCACTGAGGAGGCCCAGAACTGAAACAGCAAGGGTTGTCCGAGAATGATGCAGGACTCACTGGTAACGAAGTGAGGCAGGTAGTAATGGCTCTCCGAGGAGCGGATAGCCCTGAGTGCAGCAAGGCCCCCGAAGAGCGGGTACCTAGGTCACTCGGATAGGACAGCAAGACAAAGTCCAGAATGGCGGAAATAGCAGGACAGGAATCCTTGCTAATTCGTATTGCAAGAAGTCAGCTGAGTATGATAAGCGGATAAAGTCATGCGGTGCCGGCGCCCCTGAGGTTCCCGCCATGATGCATATAAGAAGGGAGCAGGCGCATGCGCGCGTGCCTTAGGTAACCCCGAATGTATGATGGCTGCTGGGAGTGCCCACGCCGAACCGGGCATGCCATGAGGGTCGGCGTGTGGAACCAGAGGCCGCCATTCTCCCCAGACTCGGAGATGCATAGAGAAAGGAGGTGAGCAGCAAAGGTCGAAGCCGCCTGCTAGGCTTCGACCTTTGCTGCTCACCTGCTAGGCTTCGACCTGCTAGGCTTCGACCGACGGGCACAACAATTGCCTAGGTCTCCAAGCTATGATAAGGCCAATGATGCAGCCGTCAAACAGAAGAAAAAGAGCAGGAAGTAATAAAAACACCCATTCTTAATACCAGTGGCACCTCTCACTTCCTTGTTCCCCTGTGGTGTCTGAACCAACCAGAATCTAGTACACAAACTGTTTGGTTCGAACCCACAGTAGAGCAGTGGCTGAACAACCCCCATCCACCCACCCCTCCTCTGACAGAGCCTACCCAACCCAAGCTCCAAACATTTCAGGTGAGGCAGAGCAAGGCAAGGCTTGGTCCCTATGGTATCCGGGCCACAAGAGACCCTATGCCTTCTGTCCCACTCAAAAGACAATTTCCACTGTTTTACCCATGGAAATGCCTTTGAAAATTATTGTACAGCATTTTGACAAATGACTACAGATGATGTCTGGCTCCCTATAAATTATATTCAATGTCATCATCTGTACTAGTCATAAAGCAGCATACAGCAGACTTATTACTGTAGGTTAGACTCTAATACAATCTTATTATACTAGTTAGTGAATTGGGAATATTATTCTATGCGCTAACATAAGGCAGTAAAAATCAGTTGATGACCTGAAAACATGTTTGTTGGAAAATCGTAATCTTGCCAGAATTTTTCTATTAGTATCAGATTTTAAGATTTCTATAACGTGTGTAGACCTAACCATCCAGAACTGTGTTATTACTCAGAAATGTTGAAGTGGGAGTAACTTCAGAAAGAAAGCAACGGGAGCCTCCATTTATTCAAGGAGTTTGTTTGTAGCAGGATATAGAAAAAGAATAACAGTGTATCTGAGATAAAAAAAAAAAAAGAGAGAAGGGACTTGTGGGAAAAATTATCAATTTTTTAACAATAAAATCACACTTTAGAATATATCGCTCGAACATAACATGGTAAATTTTGCTATTGATTTCAAATTGTCAGTCTCTGAGCTGGAGGGGGTTCTGCTTTTATCAAATGCAGTCAATTTACAGTCAGATTTCTCTTATACGCTCAAGATGGATTGCTAATTTACTTAAGTATGGCAAAATAGTTTATGCCTGCTGAGGAATGAAAAGCAATATTTGTTTGCCATATTGATTTGTATTATTTCTATGTTCTGTTTCTGTGCATTTTTGTATTTAGTTATGAAATACACAGCCTTTTACCTTGATAATTTCTTAGGGCCTGGTATCCTAGTTCTGGTAAGATTTGCTACTCTTATTGTCCATGGTGTGCAAGTTGCTGGGCAACTTTAAAGCAAGAGACTTCAATGAAAGAAAACGCTCTAGCTCTTAAATAAGAGGTTATCATAGGTTGAATGCAGAAGAGCAGATGTTCCCAATTCTGTCGGTGAGGTGCTGCCAACTACCCAGGTTTTCAGGTCATCCAAAATGTTTGTATGTTGACAAATTTATATACAGAAGCTCTAATTTAGCTCAAATATGCTTTGTTTTCATGTAATTGGGGCTTATTTGCCTCTGGATTGTTGCCTTAAAAAGTTGTCTAGTCTCCAACATTTAAGGATGACAGCAGGAAATGTTATCATCTCCCATTGGATCAGTCTATGTTTCTTCTTTTTGAAAGGGGATATCGGGCCACATTGAACATTGGGTTTTACATGTTTAAATGTATTTACCCATGTAAGTGGGCTTTTGAAAATGTTACCATACATGCCATTGAATTGTTCATAGGATATTCATAAGTAAGTGCATTTTTGCATGTAAATGGCTTTTTAAAATTGCTGCAATAGTATGTTACATATACATGTGTAATTATTTTTAAAATTTTACAGTATATTGGCCAAACAGACCTATTACAGACTTTGCACATTATTAGAAGCTGTTTTTGTTAACAATAGTGAAATTGCAGACTAGAAAAACAATGAAGAAAGGTGGATGCAGAGAGTAGTATATGCTAAACACAATGTAATGGTGTTTTGTTTTTTTTAGGAAATTCCATGTGGCAGGCTGGTTGAAGCCTTGAAATTTAGAGCTTTGCATAATAATTAGAAAACCAGCAGAGTGATAATATCTAGTTTAGTATGGAAAAATCCCCAGCAGCATCACCCTGAGTGAGCCTGACCATGTCAGATCTCAAATGCTAAGTAGCATTGGGCCGAGCTAATACTTGGAGAGGAGATAACCGAGGAAGACCAGTTGCAGTGAGCTGCAAAAGGCAATAACAAGGTACTACCGTATCCTACCAAAATTTCATAGTTCTGTGATGGGCAATGATCATCAATTTCTGTGCAAAACAGATAAGGCACAATCCATGAACATTATGGAATACACAAATTCATAAGAAAAAAAAACCTGAGCTCTTATTATGGAGGAAACAAATATCAGCATTAGGTGGCTCACTAGATCTTTAGGTAGAGAGATTAAAAGGCCAATTTACTGAAAAGCATTAGTGCATTAGCATGTGATAAATGCAGTAAATATAACGTACAAACTTATGTAACCATTAATGCAATAAATTCCCACATTATTGGTAAAATATTAATGATATATGTTACACATAAATTCATGTAAAAGAACACTTTGATGAAAATAGAGTATTGCAAATAACGTCAACATATGCCATTTGAGTTAATCAGGCTTAATATTTACAATATTGGATCTCAGAGGGCCCTATAATCTGGTTCATTTCCAGGAAGGCGAGTGGAACATAGTCTTCTGCACCAGGTATGGGAACTTTGAACATTTAGTAATGTCATTTGGATTAAGAAATTCACAGCTGCTTTTCAAAGCTTTCCAGGACATGCGGAACAGGTGTATTATAGTCTGCTATTTATTTATTGTATTCATTTATATTCCGCTTTTTGCACTTTTTTCAGCACTTCAAAGTGGATTACTAGATGACATTTTGATCTTCTCTAAGATCACAGTGGACTATGACCAACAGGTATGTCAGATTCTAGACTGACTAAAGAGCCACGGGTTATTCACCAAACTAGAAAAGTGTGAATTGGGCAAGAAATGTATACAATTCCTGGGCTACAGATATTTATTTAAACATTGTTATATCTCATGCTTTACAAGGTTCAGGGTAGGTTACATGATTGACATCCATAATTAAAAGATATCATATGAGTAAAAGCAAATTGAAACAAATTAAAACATGAAAACTGCCATTCTGTAAGATGATCATTATTTAGTATACTACTTGGTTAGAGATAACCAGGCTATTGAACATACAAGTGCAACTATTCTCAGCTTATCACTTGCAGTTAAATTAACAAATATAATTAATCAATTAAATTCTACAGCAGTGCCTTCAGTATTTTTGTAATTATCATCAAAATTTCTGGGGCACCTTGCTCTTGACTGCAGAGTTCACCCTCAGCAACACAGATCAGTCATTAAAAATAGCCTCTTGCCATTCTTTGCCAACTGAAGTTTTCATCCATAGTTGTGCTTGGGAGAGGTGCAAAGATCCAGGGCTCAAGTTGCAGCAGAATGTACCATGAACCTTCAGGAAATTCACCCTCAAATAAAATGAGCCCTGGAACAGGCAAAGGATAGTTAAAGGAGGCACACTGATTGACATTACTGAAAGGCCTCCCAATCTCAGAAGCAGACAGAGCATGCATTGATACCATGCATTGATAACATGCCTTGATACCAGACATATCCAAAGAAGAAGGGCAGAGATTCATGTAACTCTTCACCATCCACAAATTAATACAGCCAGTGATTTGAGAGTACAACTACTAGCATACCTCCTCCACCTGGTGTTCCACATTATGATGGCAACTTTCAAACCAGTGTATGGGAGAACAAGCACAAGCATTTATCAGCCCACCCAGGGATACTTGCACGTGCATATGCATGCATGTTATAAATTTGCCTGGCTGCATGCACATGTGCCAGATTTTAAGTGGGCATGCACAAGTGCGCGTAATAAATGAATTTCTATTATATAAATTGGCAGATTTTAAAAGGGGCACGAGCCCATGCCGTTTCCAGCTTTACCACTTCATCCCAGTTTACCCAGTTAAGAGATAGGTCTTCCAAACCCACCTGATTTAATAGCCTTCACTCGTCCTAGTCATCCCTGACCCTTAAAACCCTGCAGATCTGCCTAATTATCTTTAACTTACATGGCATAGCAGAAGTAAAGTTACACAACAGGAAGCCTCGGTGCTTGCCAGATCACGTATTTACACATTCATCTCTGCTTCACGCCCATTCCCTGCCCAGACCATGCCCATTCTCTGCCCCTTTTTGAGAACTTCTGAGATGTGTGTGCTGTGGAATTTATGTGCGTATCCGGGCTGCTTTAAAAATCTGCTCGACACGCGCAAGCTAACATATTTGCACATCCACTAATTAATACTTGTGTCGAGCTTTTAATATTCATCTTTATATTTGTAAGAGGTATTCAGTTCCCTTATTTATATTTCCCTTGGTTAACTCTAGGCCAGTGGCTCATAAACCTGTACTGGAGGCCCCCAGCCAGTTGGGTTTTGAGAATATCTACAATAAATATACATGAGATAAATTTGCATGCACTGCCTGCACAACATAATTAAAAGACTGACTGGGGATCCTCCAGGACAGGTTAGGGAACCTCTGCTCTAGGGGAAATGTTGGCACTTTTTAGACCACCCTAAGGCTTCCCTTAACCTGGGTGCTGGGATTGGTCAGGTTCTGCTTATAAAACCTGGCTGAGCATGTGTACTGAAGTGGTTTTTCTTTTTTGTTTTTGGAGGGAGAGAAGTAGATATTCCAGTGAATCCTGGTAGGCCCCACAGCCTGCACTAAAGGACTTGGCTCTTACTAGTGCTTTCACAGACTTAGGAGAGACTAGTCCAAAAAAAGAAGAAGAGAAGAGAGTGCTTTTAACCTTTTTAGAGAGAGCTTTGTTTGTCTTTGACCTGATCCAGATGAGGAAGGAAGTCACCCCTGCCTGACAGATATAGGTTAGGGTGCAGCTCTGCCCTACTTCTAGTACAAAAGGAATTGCAGTTGTCCAGAAGAGAGGACTGAAAAGAGTTGTCTTTGTCATTTTTTTTGTTGGGAGACGACCTTTTACCACCAACTTCCTACCCACCCAAAGGAGGAGAGAGTTTTCTGACATTCCTGTTACCAGAGTCACTGACTCAGCTGAAGGAATGTGAAGGACAACACTCTTGGATTTTCGTTTTCATTGTATCAAGGTTCATTGTATGAAGGGAGTTGGAAGATTTTTTATAAAATTTGGACTTTGATCAATTTTTTTCCCGAGTTGCAGTAAATATTTATTTTTGTTAATACTACTCCAGCCTGGGTCTTTCACGTCTACTGAAGCACCTGCCAAGACATCAAAGAGTGAGTGCATTTGTGAGGTCATCTGAGAAGGACTTGAGAGAGACTGTGCAAGGTTCCCCACCGCTGTGAGCTCAGGGCCCCAGAAGTATGACCTCTTTCCTGCTGGAAGAACCCCAGCAACCCAGTGGTCAAAAATCTGTGTAGACAGATAAGGGGAAGAATCAGAGGTCCAGGAAGATAAGTGAATCCCTAGACTGTTGTGTGCCCTTACATTTCAGGAGGTCCCCGCAGAGGGGGTTACATATGATTAAATCTGTACAAGAAAAACCTATTTCTAAGTCAATAAATACTCTCCTGTTAAGGAGTGCCCTAAACCCCCTCCTCAACCAGAATGGGCAAGGCATCTAGCCTGGTCTACCTTAACAGCCAGAGAGCTTTGGGAGTGGGGCTCCTCAAAGGAGAAATAAGAGCTGGGAGGAATAGGAGTAGGGAGGCCAGGCCCTGGTCTCCAGGAGAAAGCAGCTCCTGCCATGATGTTATCCTCGTGGTGAATCCTGTATATGAATGTTGAAAATATATGTGAATACTGCTAAAGGTAAGTAATCATGCTGTGTTTTATGTGCACTGTAAATAAAAAGCCTGAAAGAAAGCCTTGACTGCTCATTTACTGTGCCTCATGCCCCTATAAACAATAATGGTGGAAAGAGACCTGGAGTTCATTGTCAAACATATCCTAGATGCAAGACATATCAGTGATCAACTGCTCTATCTGATAGACTGGAAGGGATATAGTCTAGAGAGGACTGCATCTGGGAACTGTCAGGCACTTAGATACATAAATCCTGCTCAGATGCCAAATTTATCAATTTTCAGGAGTCTAATAGCTCCTGGAGGGACTTGAGGTATATGAGGGGTGAAACATCCAACTATGGCTATGATACTACAGTCTCCTTTTGTGTATTTTTGTTTGCATGCCCCTTGTTGTCCAACATGGTAGCTTGTGTAGTTATCATGTGATTTCTTAAGTTTTTCATGCTGGACTAGCAGGGTCTATGTTTCTTTATATGACGACCCTTTGGGATTTGTCACCATTTGACACTAGTTCTAATCCTTTCTGAGATAGGATAGGAAGAGGTAGTAGTAGAGGATGGGGTGAACCATTGTGAAACTGCTCCTCCACGGAATTTGCTGGAATGGCCAGCCCCCTGCTGTTTATAAAAGCAGCCTGCAGCTTAGCTAAGTATGGCCGCATTAGTTAGAGGTCAAAGGTGAAGTAGTGATTTTTCTTTGGTAAAGTTTGTTCCCCTACTGGGCTTCACAGCCCAGATCAATATCATGAGGGATTCCAACAGTTTTTTTTTTTTATTTTGGACTTGCATTTGAGGTCTTTGTCCAGTGAGAATCCTGGTACCCTGGCTGGAGGATTTACGTGCATAGGGGGGTTATGCATGCCGGGCCTATTTTCAAAAGGCCCGGCGGCACGCATAAAGCCCCGGGACACGTTTAAGTTCCGGGGCTTGAAAAAAGGGGCAGGGCATGGGCGGTCCGGGGTGGGGTGGGGACAGGGCGGAGTCAGCGGCTCCAGGCACAGTGGGTATGGTGCCCATACCAGTAGTTTAGGAATTATAATTAACTCAGATCTCTCAATGTCTAATCACATTTCCAAAATCACAAAAAAATCTTTTTTCAAATTACATTTGCTGAAAAGAATTCGACCGTTTCTTTTTCTTCAGGACTTTCATACAGTTTTACAATCTTTGGTATTTTCAGGTCTAGACTATTGCAATGCACTATATTTAGGTTTGCCAGACTCTGCTACCCATCCTTTACAATTAATACAAAATTCTACAGCTCGAATTCTCTCAGGTACCTCGCGCAGAAATCATATCACTCCAGTTCTATTCTCCTTTCATTGGCTTCCGGTTAAATATAGAATTCAATATAAAGTAATGACTATTATACATGCTCTTATCAATAATGCAACATCAACATGGCTCTGTACCAATCTTCGTATTTATAAACCTACCAGACAACTCAGATCTACCTCAAAAAACCTACTAGACATACCTACTATCAAGTTCGCCAGACTTGAAATAACTAGAAAAAGGGCTTTTTCAGTAGCTGGCCCTATCCTATGGAATTCGCTTCCAAACTCTCTACGCCTTATACCGTCTACATAGCAATTTAAGAAAACATTAAAAACTTACCTATTTCAAAAAGCTTATAGTACATTGATTAATCCTCAAATTTAGATTATCCATAACTGCACCTCTTATTTTTCATTTATTGACATATTTCACTTACAAGAACCATATCCTTCTTCGAAGCGTCGTATATGTCTTTTTAGTGTTTGGTCTAATTTTTATTTATTTTATGTATTTATTTTATTTTCATTAATATTTTCATTTTAGTTTAGTTTTTACTCTTATGTATGTTTATTGTTAACCGTTTTGATTAATCCTCAAATTGTAAAAGCGGTATATAAACAATTTTAAATAAATAAATAAAAAAGTAAATTAACTTGTGCCTGCCAAGGGGGTTAGAGTAGGGCTAGGGGGGGGAAAGGTTAGGGGAAGGGGTGGGAAGGTCAGGCTAGGGGGAAGGGAATGGAGGAAGCCAGTGCGGCTCGGCGGGCGCAAGGTGCACTATTGTGCACCCCCTTGCAAGCGCTGACCATGGATTTTATAACATATGTGAACCTGTGCACATGTTATAATATCATGCATATATGTGCGTGCGCCAGGTAGCACGTGCACATATAGGCCACGTGCTTCTTTTAAAATCTGCCCCACTGCTTTTAAAATGGTGAGTGTTATGATGTCTGGCAGTAATATGTCTTTAAAGGTGGCAGGAGTTGGCTCCAAAATGGAACCATTTCATCCCTGACACTTTTTTTTCATATTCCATTCTAGCTCCTATGATTTTCCATGGAAGGAAAAGAAAAGATTAAAAGTGGTCAGATTTCCTCCCATAGAAGATAATGGGTAATATGTGGTGAAAAGGGAGGCCACAACATTTATCCTTGCTCTAAGCTGGTATAAATATAAAAGGGGTGAGTGGGTCTGTAAGATGAATAAATGCTGCATAAGTGTGTGGATGATTATGATTAATACCCAGTAGCTGTAGGTGGGAATAGGGTTGTGATCATTGGTGGCCCATTTCTGGTGGCTCTGCTGCTTTCTATGCTTCTATGCACTCCAAAATCTCTTTCTGTTGGCCATAGGTGTCAGAATTGGGGAGGGGGGGGGGAACATGGGCCATGACCCAACCCTCAGATTTCTGCCAGCAGCAGGATAAGCCTTATTGGTGGCAGTGGGATGACTTATTATTTCCTTTCTGCTGCCCTTTGCTGCCATGATCATCTCACTGAGCATCCCTGCTCCTAAAGAATTGAAGGATTAAGGCCTTGCAGTGCCGACAGATGGGGAGGAAGAAGCAGCCTGTGCTGCATGGCTGCATTCCTCTAATTGTTTAGGGGTTGTTTTGAAGGGGTTAATAAACATGTGGATAAAGGTGAACCGGTAGATGTAGTGTATTTGGATTTTCAGAAGGCGTTTGACAAAGTCCCTCATGAGAGGCTTCTACGAAAACTAAAAAGTCATGGGATAGGAGGCGATGTCCTTTCGTGGATTACAAACTGGTTAAAAGACAGGAAACAGAGAGTAGGACTAAATGGTCAATTTTCTCAGTGGAAAAGGGTAAACAGTGGAGTGCCTCAGGGATCTGTACTTGGACCGGTGCTTTTCAATATATATATCAATGATCTGGAAAGGAATACGATGAGTGACGTTATCAAATTTGCGGATGATACAAAATTATTCAGAGTAGTTAAATCACAAGCAGACTGTGATACATTACAGGAGGACCTTGCAAGACTGGAAGATTGGGCATCCAAATGGCAGATGAAATTTAATGTGGACAAGTGCAAGGTGTTGCATATAGGGAAAAATAACCCTAGCTGTAGTTACACGATGTTAGGTTCCATATTAGGAGCTACCACCCAAGAAAGAGATCTAGGCGTCATAGTAGATAATACATTGAAATCGTCAGCTCAGTGTGCTGCAGCAGTCAAAAAAGCAAATAAAATGTTAGGAATTATTAGGAAGGGAATGGTTAATAAAACGGAAAATGTCATAATGCCTCTATATCGCTCCATGGTGAGACCACACCTTGAATACTGTGTACAATTCTGGTCGCCGTATCTCAAAAAAGATATAGTTGCAATGGAGAAGGTACAGAGAAGGGCAACCAAAATGATAAAGGGGATGGAACAGCTCCCCTATGAGGAAAGGCTGAAGAGGTTAGGGCTGTTCAGCTTGGAGAAGAGACGGCTGAGGGGGGATATCATAGAGGTCTTTAAGATCATGAGAGGTCTTGAACGAGTAGATGTGACTCGGTTATTTACACTTTCGAATAATAGAAGGACTAGGGGGCATTCCATGAAGTTAGCAAGTAGCACATTTAAGACTAATCGGAGAAAATTCTTTTTCACTCAACGCACAATAAATCTCTGGAATTTGTTGCCAGAGGATGTGGTTAGTGCAGTTAGTGTAGCTGGATTCAAAAAAGGTTTGGATAAGTTCTTGGAAGAGAAGTCCATTAACTGCTATTAATCAAGTTTACTTAGGGGCGGATTTTCAGAGCCCTGCTCGCGTAAATCCGCCCAAAACCGGGCGGATTTACGCGAGCAGGGCCCTGCGCGCCGGGAAGCCTATTTTACATAGGCCTCCCGGCGCGCGCAGAGCCCCGGGACTCGCGTAAGTCCCGGGGTTCTCGGAGGGGGGCGTGTCGGGGGCGTGTCGGGGGCGGGCCCGGTCGTCGCGGCGTTTCGGGGGCGTGTCGGCAGCGTTTTGGGGGCGGGTACGGGGGCGTGGCTACGGCCCGGGGGCGTGGCCGCGCCCTCCGTACCCGCCCCCAGGTCGCGGCCCGGCGCGCAGGAGTCCCGCTCGCGCGCGGGGATTTACGCCTCCCTCTGGGAGGCGTAAATCCCCCGACAAAGGTAGGATGGGGGTTTAGACAGGGCCGGGCGGGTGGGTTAGGTAGGGGAAGGGAGGGGAAGGTGAGGGGAGGGCAAAGGAAAGTTCCCTTCTAGGCCGCTCCGATTTCGGAGCGGCCTAGGAGGGAACGGGGGTAGGCTGCGCGGCTCGGCGCGCGCAGGCTATACGAAATCGATAGCCTTGCGCGCGCCGATCCAGGATTTTAGCCGATACGCGCGACTACGCGCGTATCTACTAAAATCCAGCGTACTTTTGTTTGCGCCTGGAGCGCAAACAAAAGTAGGCTATTCGCGCTCGTCTGAAAATCTACCCCTTAGGGAATAGTCACTGCTATTAATTGCATCAGTAGCATGGGAACTTCTAGGTTTTTGGGTAATTGCCAGGTTGTTGTGGCCTGGTTTGGCCTCTGTTGGAAACAGGATGCTGGGTTTGATGGACCCTTGGTCTGACCCAGCATGGCAATTTCTTATGTTCTTATGTTCTTAGGAGCATGAAGGGTGAGTGAGAATGTTGCAGTAGTGCCGGGGGGAGCAGCAGAAAGGAAACAATCGGCTTCCTACCTGTGGTGAGTAAGGGGTTGTGGGAGAGCACGAGAAGTGACAGTGGGAAGGTATAGGAGGGGAACAAGACTGCTGGTGACTGGGAGGGGAGTGGGGCCTGGGGGAACAAGCCTGCAGAGGAGAGTGGGCCGAGGAACAAGACTGCTGGGGAGTGGGGAGTCAGGGAAGGGAGAGGGGGCTATGGAACAAGAATGCTGATAAGTGGGGGATCCAGGAATGGAGAGGAGGCTGTGGAGCAAGATTGCTTGGGAGTCGGGGGTCTGGGAGGGGAGAGGAGGCTGGAGAGCAAGAAAGCTGGGGTGTGGGGTCTGGGAGGGGAAAGGGGCTGGGAAGCAAGACTACTGGGGCGTGGGGATCTCAATGGAGAAAGAAGGCAGAGGAGCAAGACTGCTGAGGAGTGGAAGGTAATGCAATGGAGAGGGGGTTGAGGAGCAAGACAGGTGGGCAGTGAGGAGTCTGGGAGGGTAGAAGGGACTGGTGAGAAAGACTGCAGGGGAGTGAGAGGTCCAGGAGGGGAGCAAGACTGCTGGGGAGTGGGGGGAGGGGTGTTAGGAGGGGAGAGGGGTCTTGGGAGCAAGACTGCTGGGGACTGGAAGACTGAGGAGCAAGAATGCTATGGAGTGGGGATCTGGAAGGGGAGAAGAAGAAGGGTATATGCTGGGGAGGGGTAAATGAGAGCCAGAAAGCATATGTGTGTGTGTGTGTGTGTGAGGGTATGTGTGCATGTGTATGAGAGCCAGAGACCCTATGCATCTGTGAGGGAGAGAGAGGTTATATGTGTAAGACAGAGCCTGTGTGTGTATGGATGAGTGCCTGTGTGTTGGAGAGGATATGTGTGAGAGAGAGCTCTGTTTGTGTGTGAGTGAGAAAAAGGGAGTATGTGTGTAAGAGTGAGAGAGAGAATAAGGTTTGTGTGACTTTCTTCGTTCAAACCACTACAATCTCAAGATGACTTGAAGGCAAATGTGAATCCCCCTTGGTCCAGACAATGAATTACCCAATGCTTGGGGTAGGGAGTACCATATGAGAAATTATATTTACTAATATGATTTATCTTCAGGTCCATAGCTTAAATGGGGGATGAGACAATGTCCCGGTCAGACTGATAACAGAATTCTGTGCCCTTCCCAATCTCTCACTTGTGGCACCAAAGACTAGATAAAATCATCACACCAGAATAAAACTAATTAAACTTTTTACTAGTATTATGTAAGTAGACAGTAAATCCAACCAGAACAGTAAATGAGAAAAGTACAGAAGTGAAGTATAATAAAACCATAAAGATTTCTTATTTTAAATCAAGCAAAGCAAAAATAACACTGGGTATGGCCTGTTAGCCAGGGCAACCAACATACTCATATGGGTAGTAAAAATAAAAAGGAAAGCTAATAGAGGAAGGTTGGGGAGAAAAGCAGTGAAGTACACAGCTTTCAAAAATTGCATTTACCCCTGAGTACCCAAAAATGTGGAGAGGAAGAGATACAGATCCATCCCTTTGTCTCCAGTTTATAAAGGGTGTACCCTGTCCCAAACTCAAAATTGTGTGGGGAAAAAAAAACAATCAAGTAAATTAAGAAGTTCCTCTTGGTGTTGGAATTGGCTAGATGTCAAGCCAAATAGATGAGCACTGTAGTGTCTCTTCTGGGTAGATTCCCCAAATGGTTTACTTGGTACTAAACTGAAAGAGGGACTGGTTTCAGTCTCTAATAGAAAGATCATGATCCACCAATTTCTCTTTTATCTCGTGTGGCTGTGGAAAGGGTTTATGCTTGATTTAGGCTGAAATACTGAAGCAGTTAAGATGAAATACTGAATCTGTGACAAAAGGCAGAGAAATAAACCTTCTTCCTTCTCTGCTAAGATACTCTCTGTGCAAAGTTTAGATTACTTAACTCATTATCTTGGGAGGATGATCCAGTGATGTCCTCCAGGGCCTGGATATCTCTAGAAAGGAAGTCTCTCAGTCTCTCATCTCCTGGCTGCTCTATTCCTTCCTGGGATTTTGTTATGATCTTGATGAATTGGTGAACCCCAGACTGAGGTGAGAGATGTCTTCACCCACAGGGAGGAGCCTCGTGGGCCTCACCATTGGTGGGCGTGGTCTCAGTGACGTAGGACACAACTGTGAGAGAGATTTTATTAAGGGGCGGGAAATATGATAAACACAGTTTTATTGTAAATACAGTGGTCAGGATGAGGATGTATATATGAAGGTCCTGGTAGTGGCCCACAGCATGGGGTATACCCAGAAATTCCTGTAGGCTGATGTAAATACCTCTGAGTGCAGATCCGGTAGTGGCCCACAGTGTGGGTTATGCCGAGGAAGCTGTACTGTAGAAGTCAAAGAGGCAGAGGTCAGTGATACAGGAACCAGGCTGTAGACCCAGTATAGGAGATGAAGTATCCTGAGGCACAGATAGAGTATCATGGATGGACTGAAGAAAGGCATACAACTTTCTTATATACAATCATTGACAGCAAAGTGCTTTACTATTTTTTTCTTTTCCGGGACTTCCATATAAGAGATGGAAAAATACTGAATCTTCTCTAAAACTATGGCTAATGTTACAGGTTGCCAAGTGTCTTATCTGAGATATACTTTTCTGTTCACTGGCTTCTTGGCCTTGGGCTGCTCATGTTTCTCACAGAAATGCCTGTTTTTCACTTGTGCTCCATTTTTGCTGAATTAGTATTTTTATTATTTATTATTTAATCCAGTCTATCTTCACCCGCAGCATGGGGTATACCCAGAAATTCCTGTAGGCTGATGTAAATACCTCTGAGTGCAGATCCGGTAGTGGCCCACAGTGTGGGGTATGCCGAGGAAGCTGTACTGTAGAAGTCAAAGAAGCAGAGGTCAGTGATACAGGAACCAGGCTGTAGACCCAGTAGAGGAGATGAAGTATCCTGAGGCACAGATAGAGTAGCATGGATGGACTGAAGAAAGGTAGTGGCCCAAGGAACGGGGTACACCGTGGAATCTTCAGTAGAGATGATAGAAGTTGGAGAATGTACTCACACAAGAAAGACCCAGTAAAGATACCTGAGGAGCGAGTCAGGATGTCCCAGGCAGGAGGGCCCTCCGTGGAGCAGATAGCCAAGAAGCGGAAGAGCTCCCGAGGAGAGGGTACTCAGAGCGTCCAATTGCCAGGAGGATAATCTGGAACAGAAGATCCAAGTTAGAGTGGATTTAACAAGCGAGAGAACTCCTTGCTAATTCGTCTTAGCAATGGTCCAGTCCGTATTAGTACACTAGCGGTGTTGATGTCATCGGGAGGGGACGACCCTGAGGTTTCCGCCATGACGTATTCATAAGGAGGCCCTATGCACGCATGCCTCGGTGATACCAGAAGCAAGATGGCAGTTGGTAGTGTCCACATTGTCCCGGGGACGCCCTGGAAGTCGGCGTTGATTGGCGGAGGCCTCCATTCTCCCAATGATTGATGGTGCAGGGAAAAAAGAGGTAAGCATGAGAGGTTGCAGCTGCCTGTGACCGACGGGCGCAACAGTACCCCCCTTCTTAGGGTCCCCGTCCCCCCCCCCGGGGTTTTAGGCTTCCTGGGGTGAGCCAGATGGAATTGCCTGATTAGGTCTTTGTCCAGAATATTACTTGCAGGTTCCCAGCTGTTTTCTTCTGGTCTGAACCCTTCCCAGGAAATAAGATATTCTCATCGTCTCTCATGTCGCTGCACATCTAAGATGTCATCTACCTAGTAGATGATGTCTTCTTCCGCAGAGAGGGGCTGCGGTTCAGGTGTCTTCTTGGACAAGATGAGTGGTTTCAGCAGGGAAATATGGAAAGCATTGTGGATTTTTAGTGATGATGATAACTGCAATGGTCCTATATACTGAGGTGCAAATCATGCTGAAGGCAATTTGAGATGAAGGAAACGGGTACTTAACCATACCTTATCTCTGGGCTGAAGTTGAGGAGCAGCACTGTGATGTACATCATAAAACGTTTTTGCTGTTTGTCCAGCCTTTTGAAGCAGGCCTTTAGTGTGTTCCCACAGCTGATGTAACTCCTGTGCTGAAGCTTGAGCAGCTGGAGAGGTCACCGATAAAGGTAGTGGTAATGGAGGTAAAGGCTGGTAGCCATAGACTAGCTGAAAAGGCGAAGAACCTGTGGAATCTGAAGGATGTGAATTCAGTGCAAATTCTACCCATGGAAGCAGTTCGGCTCAATCGTTCTGTCTTGAGTTGACGTAGGACTGGAGGAACTGCTTTAAAATGCAGTTCATCCTTTCAATTTGTCCATTGGCTTACGGGTGATAGCCAGAAGTCAGATCCAGAGAAATATCAAATTTCTTACAGAGAGATCTCCAGAACTTGGCTGTGAATTGTACTCCTCGGTCAGAGAGTATGTGCTTTGGCATGCCATGTAACTGGAATATATGACAGATGAAAAGTTTTGCAAGTTCAGGAGCAGAAGGTAGTCTGGGTAAAGCCACAAAATGTGCCATCTTGGAAAACCGATCAACGGTAACCCATATGGTGTTGCTACCACTAGACACAGCGAGGTCAACAATAAAGTCCATGGATATGTAGGTTCACGGTTCGCTAGGAGTGGGCAAAGTTGGAGAAGGCCCCAGGGATGACCAGTAGGTGGTTTTTGTCTAGCACACATAGTGCAAAATTCTACGTAGGTCCAAACATCCTCTTTCACTGAAGGCCAGCAATAGTACCTCTCCAAAGTGGACAGAGTTCGGGATTGCCCAGGATGACCAGCTAGACATGAGTCATAAGCCCATCTGAGAATCTTTTTCCTGAGTGCCTGAGGTACCATGATTTTTCCGACCTGCACTGTGAGTGTGACTGAGAGGAGCACCTGAGTAGGGTCGACGATATGCCTTGGAGTGCCCGGTATATCTTCTGGTGTAAACAAGTGGGAGAGAGCATCCACACGGGTGTTCTTGTCTGCTGGGCGATATCTCAGAAGGAAATTGAATCTGTTAAAAAACAGTGACCAGCGAGCTTGTCTGTTGTTCAAACGTTGTGCATGATGCAGATATTCTAGGTTTTTATAATCCGTAAAAGCCGTTATTTGGTGTTGAGCACCTTCAAGCCATGGGTGCCACTCTTCAAATGACAACTTGATTGCGAGCAACTCTTTATCTCCAATTCCGTAGTTTCACTCAGCAGGGGAAAAACGGCAAGTGAAAAAAGAGCATGGGTGGAGTGTATGAGTATCACTGTGCTGGCTGAGGACGGCACCAACTCTGATGTCCGAGGCATCTACCTTGACTATGAAAGGTTGTCGAGGATCAGGGTGGCGAAGACATGGCTCCTGAAGGAAGGCTTTTTTGAGTTCCTGGAAGGCTGTTACAGCTTCAGGGGTCCACTGAGAGGGATTGGCTTCCTTGTGTGTCATGGCAGTGAGAGGCGTGGTCAGAGTGGAGTAGTGATGAATGAATGACCTATAGTAGTTGGTAAATTCTAGAAAGCAGCGTAGGGCCTTTAAACCTGTAGGTTGTGGCCAGTCCCGAATCTTCATTTTTTGCAGGTTCATTTGGAAGCCCTGGCTGGACACAACATATCCTAAGAATGGGACTGACTCCTGGTGGAAGGCAAACTTTCTAGTTTGGCATATAGATGATTATCTCTGAGTCTCTGTAGAACCTTGGAAACGTCCAGATGATGAGACCAAGGATCCCAAGAGAAGACTAGTTTATCGTCCAAATATACTACTACGCAGTCATACAACATGTCTCTGAAGATCTCATTCATCATGTTTTGGAATACTGCTGGGGCATTGCAGAGGCCGAAAGCCATGACCAAGTATTCAAAATGGCCATTGCGGATATTGAACGCTGTTTTCCATTCATCACCCTGGCATATACGAACAAGATTATATGCTCCTCTGAGGTCCAGCTTTGTAAATATTCTGGCTCCTTGGAGCCGATCAAAAAGTTTGGAGATCAACAGCAGGGGGTAATGGTAGGGATGTGAATCGGATGCCCGATCGTTCCCGCTTTCGGGATCATCTGGCCACGGGAAAAAATTGTTTTCCCGCGTTTCCCCAGTTTTTTTTAGTGAAAAATTGTTTTTCGGGTTAGTGCGAGCTAACTCATGTTAGCATGCACTAATAAAAATAGCAAAAAATAACAAAAAGTAACAAAAATAAACGTTTTTTTGTTAGTGCATGTTAACTCCCGTTAGCACGCACTAACCCGAAAAATGATTTTTATGAAAAATCGGGGGTAAAATTGATCATTTCTTTCTTTTAACCGATTTCTAACGAATTTAGAAATATCGTATGATATTTCAATTCATTAGAAAAATGATTCACATCCCTATATAACGGCCCTTCATGGTGATCTCATTCAATCCCCAGTAGTCTATACATGGGCGAAGGGATCCATCCTTCTTGCCCACGAAAAAGAATCCGGCTCTGGCCGGAAATTTTGAAGGCTGTATGAACCCTTTTGCCAGGTTCACCTGGATGTAAGTAGAGATAGCTTTTGTCTCGGATAAAGAAAGTGGATACACCCTTCATTTAGGAGGTTGGGAACCCGGTACTAAGTTGATGGCACAGTCAAAGGATCGGTAAGGTGGTAAAGTATCTGCTGCTTGTTTAGAAAACACATCCTGGTAAGACTGGTACTGTGGAGGTAGACCTGGAAGAGAGGTGGTAGTAGCCAGGCAAGGCATAGGTATTACTGTCTCTAGGCATTTTCCATGTCAGGCTTCTCCCCACTGGTAAAGTTACATGGTAGCCCAATCGACCTGGGAAGAATGAGTTTGAAGCCATGGTAACCCAAGTACCACCGGATGAATAGCCTTGTCCAGGATTAGAAATGTGATGGTCTCAGAATGCAGAGATCCAGTGCGGTGGCGAAGCGGATGAGTAGTAAAAGAGACCTCACCTGATAAGGGCTCGCTGTGTATGGATGACAGTAGTAATGGAGTGGGTGTTCAAACTGTAGGGATTCATAGGTATTCTATGAGTTGACGGAGTATGAAGTTTCCACCTGCCCCAGAATCTACGAGGGCTAGCGTGTAGAATTCGAGAGTCTCAGAAATAATAGAGACAGAAAGTGTCAGTGGAGGAGACGGAGAAGTGAGACCTAGGAAGAGTCCTCTGATGGATCCTAGGTCTGCAAGTTTTCCAGACAGATGGGGCAGGAAGGTATCACGTGGCCTGGTTGTCCGCAGTACATGCAGAGGCCAAGTCTCTTTCGATAACATCTCTCTTTTGATGTAAAGTGGCTTTGTCCTAGTTGCATTGGTTCTTCCTCCTCTGTCTGAGTTGTAGGAGTCGTCGGAGTGACTGGCATTGGGCGAGGATGGGAAACTCCCGATGATATTTTCCTAGAACTCTTTACCTCTTGTGAGCGTTCACGCAGGCGTCGATCGTTTCATCCAACGAGGTCGATGAGAGAGTCTAGGGTATTGGGGAGGTCACGGGCTACTAGTTCATTTTTGATGCACGGGTTGAGACCCTCCAGAAAGACAGCCCGTAGACAGCCCAGGTCCCAGTGTTGCTCTGAAGACAAGGTTTTAAACTCAATAACATATTCAGCCAAAGGTTTGGTACCTTGTTGTAAATGCAGGAGAGCAGATCCAGCGATGGTCTTACAAGCAGGATCATTGAACACTGAATGATAGAGTGTGAGAAATCCTGCCAAGTCCTGGAGTATGGAGTCATTATGCTCCCAGAGAGGTGAAGCCCAGGCCAGGGCTTTTCCATCTAGCAAAGCTAGAATGTAGAATGTTTGCTGTTATCAAATCCCCTCATAATGTTATCTGTCAGTGACAGCAGAAGTGTCTCTGTGCTATAATGTTTTCGAAAGCCATGTTGTGATGGATATAGTATGTTGTTGTTATCTAGGTGTTCTGCTAGTTGCTTTTGTATAGTTTTTTCTATTAGTTTTGCAATTAAGGGTAGGTTCGATACTGGTCTGTAGTTACTCAGGTTCAGTGGGTCACTGTTTTTCTTTTTTAAAATTGGTTTTACGATGGCTCCTTTTAGGGTGTCTGGCATGGATCCTTCCTCTAAGGATAGATTAACGATCTTTGCCAGTGTCGGAGCTACAGTGTTAGCTACTTTTTTTTATGTCTACGGTTGTTATTGTGTCATGTGAATGGGGTGCGGGATCAAGTTTTTTAAGCATAGATTTGATTTCTATTTCTGATACCTCATTGAAAGTCGACCATTGAATAATGTCTCTGTCTTTCATTTTAATAACTTGTTTTGTTGTATTTGGGATTTTTGTTTTTAGGTTCTTAATTTTATCATTAAAAAACATTGCAATATCATTGCATCTATTTTCTGGAAGGTTTTATGAGGATTCTGATGTGTCATTGGTGAAGTTTCTTACTATGGTGAATAAAGTTCTTGGGTTGTTTGCATATTTTTCTATTTTAAGGCTATAGAACTGTTTCTTTGCATTGAGAATCATTTGTTTATAGTACGCTAGGTGTTTTCTATATTTTGCTAGGTTTTCGGTAGTTTTATTTTTTCTTCATTCTTTTTCTTTTTTCCTTAGTTGTCTTTTGACTTCTTTTATCTTTTCAATATGCCATGGGTTTGCTTGTTTTGTATCCCTGATATTAATAAATTTCATTGGGTTTATTTCCTCAGCTAATTTACTTGTTGTTTGCATCCATGTTGTGGTGGCAGTGCAGCAGTTGGTGAAGTCTAATTTTGTTAGATTTTCTTCTAACTTGTTTTTCAGGATATCTAAGTCATACGGTGGGTGGTATTTAAATTTGATGGGGTCCTTTTTTTCTTGTGTTTGGGGTTCACTGTGTTTAATTGAGGATTGTATGAGGAAGTGATCTGACCAGGGGATGGGTGTGTAATCGAGGGAGTTTACGATAAGGCCTCAGATTCTTCACAGAAGCAGCGGCAGGGATCGGCAGGCACGTCCTAAAGGCAACAGTCAAAGTCTCTAGTGTCTGTTGTAGTTCAGCTAGACATTGGGCCAGGCCAGGGATGACCTGAAGGGATGAGAGCTGAGCCGGGTCCATGGAGTTAGCAATCTGTTATGGTTTTGATGAATTGGTGAACCCCGCGCCGAGGTGAGAGATGTCTCCGCCCACAGGGAGGAACACCATGGGCCTCACCATTGGTGGGTGTGGTCTCAGCGATGTGGGACACAGCTGTGAGAGAGACTTTATTAAGGAGAAAGAACATAAACCGAGGAGTGGGAAATATGATAAACACAGTCTTATAGTAAATACAGTGGTCAGCATGAGGATTTATATATGAAGGTCCTGGTAGTGGCCCACAGCTCGGGGTACACCCGGGAATTCCTGTAGGATTATGTAAATACCTCTGAGTGCAGATCCGGTAGTGGCCCGCAGCACGGGGTATGTTGAAGAAGCTGTACAGTAGAAGTCAAAGAGGCAGAAGTCGGTGATACAGGAACCAGGCCGTAGACCCAGTATAGGAGATGAAATATCCTGAGGCACAGATAGAGTAGCGTGGATGGACTGAAAAACAGTAGTGGCCTGAGGAACAGGGTATGCAGTAGAGATGATAGAAGTTGGAGAAAGTACTAACACAAGGAAATCCCAGTAGAGATACCTAGGAGCGGGTCAGGATGTCCCAGGCAGGAGGGCCCTCCGAGGAGCGGCTAGCCAAGACGCGGAAGAGCTCCCAAGGAGTGGGTACTCAGAGCATCCAATTGCCAGTAGAATAGTCTGGAATAGAAAATCCAAGTTAGAGCGGATTTAACAAGCGAAAGAACTCCTTGCTAACTCGTCTTAGCAATGGGCCAGTCCATATAAGTACACTAGTGGTGTTGATGTCATCAGGAGGGGACGCCCCCGAAGTTCCCGCCATGACATATTCATAAGGAGGCCCTGCGTATGTGCCTAGGTGATGCCGGAAGTAAGATGGTGTTCGGCAGCACCCACGCTGTCCCAGGGATGCCGGGTAAATCAGCGTTGGTTGGCGGAGGCCTCCATTCTCCCAATGATTGATGGTGCAGGGAAAAAGAGGTGAGCATGAGAGGTCGCAGCCGCCGGCGACCGACGGGAACAACAGATTTTATATGTAGCTCAGCAATGGAGCAAGAACAGCTGTCTGTCTCTCCATTTCCACAGAGTGCAGACATCTGTCTCTCCCTCTTGATAATTAGTTCTTCAGGAGAAGAACCTGACTACAGAGCTTCCATATTCACTCCTCATTTCCTGGCTCCTGGCTCCAAATCCTGGCCAACCCAGCCCTGCACACACAGACAGAACCAGCCAAAATTGCACTTTTTCTACCTGAAATGGTCTCCCAACATTCCTTTGGCTTCTTTTTCTGCTGGCTATGTAGTGCTGTTTTCTGGGTAGACTAAACAGTACAGTCCTTTTCCCAACTTGTTAACACTGTGAGTGCTGGATGCTGGTTCTTGCAGAATATTTTCATTCACAAAAGTATTGACATATTTTTATATTCTTTCACTCTGCTGTGGTGGCTTGTAGTCTCTGCAGGGTTGCAAAATCCTTTTTGGTACGTCCAAAACACATCACTCAGATTCAGATGCAGCTTAGTCCACATTGTAAGTTTCCAACACATGGTAAGTTCTTGGGGTCAGGAATCTGGTTTATAGTAGTTTACTTAAAAATAATCCCTGATATGGAGAGAGGGAGATTTTTAAATCCTTATTAGTTTAATTATTGGATATTATTTGGTGTGTCTTCTGTTTTGACATATTATGTTTTTGTTTTAGAAAATTTATAAAACATTTTATGAGCTTTTAATTACTGAATATTCTATTCATCAGCTGTTTTGAAATATGTATTATTTTTATTACTATTACTATTATGATTGATGTTTTATTTTTCTTGATTTTTTGTGTGCTGGTCTTTCTGTGTTCTATATGTTATTTATTTATTTATTTAGTTAGTTATTTAAGTGTTTTTATATACCGATAACCGTATTCACATCGTATCGGTTTACATAGAATGTATAATAATGATAGAGAAAATACAATGAACAATTTGGTTACATGGCAAACAGAGAAAGGAGAATAACTTTATATGCAGAGTGAACATAACTGTTGATGTAAGTATATATATATATTGGGTACTATATACAATGTTTGGATAAAAATTAGGTAATAAGGCATGTTTAGAGATAGGTATATATTATTGAAACTAAAGAAAGGTGCATGACGTTATATGCAGAGTGAAACATAACTGAGGATAAAGGCATATATATATTGTACACTATATACAATATTTGGTTAAAGATTATGGTAATAGGCATGCTTAAAGTGCGGTATATAAATCATTAAAACTAGCGAGTAGACGGCTGTTGAAATAAAATATGTGTAAAGGAAAATGGCTTGGTGACTAGGCATGTTCAGAGAACATATGTGATCAAGTAAGGGTTTCCACTAGTATATATTCATGTGTAGGTCTATATAGTTCTGTTTTCAATAGGATGTGTCTTGGTCTTCTAGGGACCATTGCAATATATTTGCAATGCTGCTCTTTCCTGGTTAGGTTTGTTGCTGTTTGATTCCTGGGAGTTAACTGTATTCTTGGCAGGCTATTAAGTATTATCCAAAAATACTGTATGTGAGCTATTGAGACAATGTAGGACCCTTCTTTAGATGTAAATGTCTCTGATCTGACATCTGAAGAAGGGACCTATATAGTTTTAAACACTTTTGTACAATAATTTTAGGTACATGTGCAGTAATACCTGTCATTGAATTATTAATATCCTGCATTTTTCTTATTTCCAATTTGCTTATTCCTGTACTGTACTAAGTGTACTATGTAAAAATCTAATTGTAAACATAATGGGGCTAGCTGAGTAGCTAGTTAAGTTAGCCAGATACATCTATCTGGCTAACTTAACTGGGATATTCAGTGGTGAGGAAGCTATATTAAAAACTAGCTGGATAGGTATGCCTGGCAAACTTTAGACCTACCTACAGTATGGCCAGAATTAGCCGGTTAGGTTAAGTACCTAACTCCACTCCTCCTCAGAATGCCTACCGCCAGCCCCAGGAAGGCTCCCAATAAATCTGGCTAAATTCTAGCGGATAAAGAGCTATTTGGCTAGAATTTAGGCCTGGATTCTCTAAGGTCACAGACCTTAGAGAATCCAGCGGTAATGGGGGGTGGGGGGAGGGGCGAAGCATAGGGATGGTCCTGCGATAGTCGGCAGTGATCGCACCTCCACAGTGCGATCGCTGCCGGCTTTCGCGACGAATAACTACACCATATCGCCACCAGTTATTCGGCACGAAACTGGTGGCGATAAGGAATCTTACCTTTCGCCACCAGTGATGTGTCCGCAGCGTCGGCCCCCGGTGCTGCCCCAACTCCTCCTCTTCTGGGGCCGACTCCGACCCAACTCTGCCCCGAGCTAGCTATCACATGCAAAAAGGGACTTCATGCGTGCGAAAAGTCCCTTTTCACGTGCGATAGCGTTAGAGAATGACCCCCTTAGCCAGATAAGTTGCTGAATATCATGGATTAGCCATTTAGACTGGTTCATTTTTAGTTATCTGTTTATCTGTCTTTTGAATACTTACCCCAATATATTTAAATTTTAAAATTATATATGGGGGTACCAAAGGAAGTATCCATCATGGGAGCCAAATACTTTAGCTACACCACTGCTCTCCTCCCTCTAGTACCCTTCCCCCTCCTCTCCCTTCATTCTCTCTGCTCCCACCCCCTCCTCTTGCTCTTTCTTCCTACTCCCACTCCTCCTTCTGTTTCTCTCTCTCTCCCTCCTGCCCCCATCCCTACCCACCTCCCATAAGACAAACAATAAATGCTTAGGGTCCCAACATAATACCAAACTATGTGGGTGCTGCCTATACTTTGTCTTCTGTAGGGTGTATGTAACATAATAGCCCTCACTCCTCATAAGAACAATGGCTGAGTACAGTTTAGTCTAGGAGGAAAAGCATGTCCCGTTTCTTGTGCTCCAGTGCAGAGTCTGGCTTCTTGAAGTTATTATTCTAGTTTTTTGATGCATATTTCTATTTTTAATGTGTGATCATTTATTTTGTATTTATTAAGGGTCATTTTGCATGTTTGACTAAGGTGAGGTATTTTGCTAGCATGTAGGTTCTGTGTAGGGATTTCTGGCCATCTTCTTCATTGTGTTTTTCCAAAAGGAGATGTATTGCTGGTCTAGGGTCCGGTATAATATTTGCAGTGTTGCCTAATTATAGATAGAGTTCTTGGTTTTGGAATCATGTTAGAGCTGCTGTAGTATGGCAGGTAAGCTATGTATGTGCTGAGTTTGTTTCCCCTCAGGATTTTGTATTATTTCATAATATGCCTGGACAGTGGGGGATATTTGTGTTTCTGTTACTTAGATGACACCAGAATGTTTTTGTATGGTGAGGTGTAGGGGAAGCTATCCCGCACTGCCCCCAGTGCTAGAGATCTGTGTGTGTGTGTATGTTTTGGGGGATGGTCTGGGATCACAAATAGTCACTTAGCACTGACACTTCTATTAATAATCCTCTTTTTGTCATTTTCTCCTATATCACTATGTCGGGTTTTCTAGCATCAAGCATTTAAATGGTCTGAGAATAAATAATTATATTCGATGATTTATGCAAAAAATATATGTAAGATAGAATAAATAACTGTAAATCTAAAGTAAAAACCTGGCAGTGGGAATATGGGCGGAGCTGGGGCAGAGCTTGGTTGCCCCCCCAACCAAAACAGTGTTCCGCTGCCCCTATTTCTGGCTATGCCAAATATGGTTTTGTCAGGCCTGACAAATAAATCCTTTTATGATAGTTGATATTTGGCAAAACCAGAATATATGGTGCTATTATTCTCCAAGTGGGGTCCCAAATGACAAGGGAGGAGAAAAGGACAGTATTTGAATTCAGAACATACAAAACATGGGATATACACAGAGAATCACTGAGGGAGTGGCAAAGCTGAATAGTTGTTGTGGATGGGCAGACTAGATAATCCAAATGGTCTTTTTCTGCCATCATGGTTCCATATTTCTGTTTCTATGAATTGAATCATCTTCCTTCCCAGAGGTTTTCAAACTTATTTATTTATTTAAAAATGTTTGTATACCGCTTTTACAAACTATGTTTAATCAAAACGGTTTACATGTAACTTGGCGCATACTTGTGCAATCCCCAGATCCTGTTCTTATTTGAATTTTGATGCTGACACACCTGACCTGGGAAGTGAATATTGAATGACCCCAGATTTCCTATTGCTTGTGACAACAGTTCAAGTGAAATAACTGGGGGCTTAGCAGAGACTACAGGAGAAATATTTTGGTAATGTGCATTTCACCTTCAGTTAATATTATTCACTGTATCGAATAGGAAACTATTAATCTCTAAAACTTATGACAATGTTTGATACATAGAAAGACCATTACTTACATTCTGCATTACATAGGTTTGAGCATAATTTCTTGTTTTTAATCATTCACATGTTTTCAGTATTTCAAAACATGTTTTTTCACTTATTACTGATACATCAGGGCTTATTGGAGGTGCTGTGACTAACAGCTTTTAACAAAAGTGGATTTTGTTACTCTCAGTTTACAGAGATTGAAATATCCACCTGATAAATTTTAATTCAGGAACTTCAGTCTTTTTAAGTACTAATTTGCATCATAGAAATGTAGTTAATGCATTATCAGGCAAGTGATTCAAATTTATTTGATTTAATCAAAATGGAAATAAAGACATGCAGAAAAAAAATCATTTAAGGAAGAAAAAAAAATATTGAATTGTTGCCAGCTTCAATTGCAATCCCTTATATATACATGCTATGGACTCCATTTTAGAGCATAATTTCCTCTTTAGATAAGGTACTCTGGTAATGAATAATATGTTAGAGGCAACACCTGAAGTTAATAGAGCTGCTAAATTTGCACTTGGACATCCATGTCCTCTTTCTATCTTCTGCTTTACTTTGAAGATTCTCCTCATTGCAGACCCTGTTTACAAGAACTGTTGTCAGAGACTGCCCTCCTATTTGCATTCTGTGGATGCATCATTATTCACAACATTTGATGTCCATAAAACACATTAAAACTATTTCCTTGAGCAAAAATAATCAGCTCGCCGCTGTACATATCATTTGTATACTCAAATTGTAAAATGTAAATGGATATATATGAGAATGGACCATTAACTTTTTTCATTAATGACAATAATACATTTTGTGCATTGGTACTCGGAGGCCCTTACATTGTCTTTCGGCAACTTGAAGGATAAATGGGGACTTCTTTGTGTCTCATGAAAATGGACGATGCCGTCAAATGTGCTTTAAAGCAAAAGCAAAAAACACAAAAGATTACACTGTGACTTGTATTTCTTTTTTTTTTTATATTGATCAAATCCTTGACTTCATTCATAAATTGAGACAGACTATAATGCAGTGTTTATGTCACCTAATTGTTAGAGGAATATGCATACAAAAAAAGACCTATAATGGGCAGTACATTCTTCTTCTTTCAAATCTAATTATTGCAAAGTAGTTATTGCATTCTCAGTCTCTTTTGCAGCTTGTTTACATTTTAAAATTGTCGAGTTCTATCAATACATAGAAATAATGTATGCTATTTTGTATTATGAGAATACTCTGAATATCATTTTCATGCAAATATCAAATGAAGTGAAAAGACAGATCCTTAATTGAAAATGTAGAGGATGGATTAATTAAATGTCTTTAGATTTTTTAATCTGACTTTAACCACATTGCATGGGTTTTCACACACAATTTCATAATTTGTTTTACATGTTACTTTTCAGGTGTTAATAACAGAATATTTCTTTAATACAGATGACTTAGATCACTGTAGTAAATGATATATGATTAACTTTCAAATGATTTCATCTACTCCATTTGATTAAAATAGAGATTAATAATTTGGCTATAACTGATATATCATACACTAACAGATAAAGAGCATCTGATATTAAGTAAGTGCAAAATAAAATCTGCCTTCAGTAAATTGCTTAGAAAAATTGCACAGTACATTTAAATTACCATTTGCTTAGCAACATGCCCTTGTAGACATTCCAGAGGGGCTATAAAATGATCGATTTACTTTAATTTCTACTGAATCCTGAAAAAAATGGCTGTCACTAACCTATCCCTTCATCATACCATGCTGATTCACTCTGTGTATTAAATTTACTGGCAAGAAGCAAGATGCTAACAAAAAGTAACAGATAATGTGAACATTTCATGCATAATCTGTAATATGAGATATGTATTAATAGGGAAATTATGATGCATTCAATTATTCTGAAATGCCTTCCAGAGATGTTTTGATTTGGCTGTGCTCTGCTAGTAGCTGCGCAGCAGGGAACATCTCAAGTGATGAATAACCTAATCTCCTAATCTCAAAATGGGCATTCACAGCTAGGCAAGGACAGACTGTTGGAGAAAACCAAGACTAATATACACAGATTCCTCCCAAAATGTAGTTTTTTTTATGTAAGACAGATTACCCAATACCCATTCTTTTTCGGTATCTACAATATGGTATTTGTAACTGGATCTTGCAAAGGACCTTGATAAACCAATGGACCATAGTATTACCTATAAAGCAGACTAACATGCAAAATGTCTGGCGTCGTTACTAAGAACAGAATTGCTGTTCTGTCACTTAGGGAATCCTGTTAATTTTGACAGCTCTGAGATGCAGCTTGATTAATCCTTCTCATGTGCACAAATCTATTTTTTGCTTAGTATCCAAAGATACTTTGCTAAACAGAAGTGTTTATTTCATAAAAAACCTTTTTCTATTAAGCTCCTATCTGTAACCAAACAGTCACATTTACTACTTACTGTGGTGAACAGTAGCCCGGTTCCTTGGAGAGGTCAAGCAGGATTTATTATGTTGTATACAAATCTATAGTAGTTGAGGAAACTGTAAGCTCATAGTATTCCATTACTCAGCCAATAATGTGGCATTCTCTGGGTGCCAGTGTGGCTACATTATTTACTCTCATTTGCTTCCTCTCTGTTTGAGTATGGTGTTACACAACATTAGCTAACTTTTGTTCATAAAAGAAGGCCTAAAAAATTATGTATTTATGCAATATATGTTAAAATAAATTACTTGATTGCAACAGGCTTGCTTTTCGATTAACATTATTTTATATACACTGATATTGTAGCAATGAAATGTTTTTAATTGTAATTATTCATTAGATGTTAATATGGAAGTCCTCTTAAAAAAAAACCATTTAGAATGAAGCTATCCCTCTTCTTCTATCCCTCATCTCTTGTGGTGTTCACTGTAGTAATTATGTAGAAATGAATCAATTACTGTTATTGGGATCAGTTAGATTAGACAATAGCTTGTGTTTTTAATTTAGAGTTTTACATGTTACTGTGTTTAGTTTTAGAAAAACTTTTAAAAAATTGCATTTTTACTAATATACACTATTACACTGCCTTAATTATAACAAAATACCTTTTCAATCAAATCCTAATTCCAGACTGCACATACTAGAATTTTACATGATGCACTTTTATTTTCTTAATTGTTCATCCCATATAAACTGCGTTTATTATTTATAAAAAGGTGAAGAATAGTTACTAAGCAGTTCATTTCCTAAAGCTTTCTACTATCCTTTTCATTTTGTCTTAAATATATATGAAAGTTCTGGGGTTCTGTTTTCAGAAGGAAGACCAACAAATGTTCATATAATTGACTGTGGGACACAATTATCCCCGCCATTTTTTCATATAGGGTCAGGTTAAAGTTTAGGCAAAAAACATCACAAAATTTTGCATTCATTGCATTCACAATTAATTTTGCTTTTTTTAAATGCCAGATTCAAGCTTCTTGCAACAATTTTTGCTTAATGACCACTAATATGTAAAGAAAAAAAAAAGTGTAAAAACTCTGCAGGCATGCAACAAATCATTTTCCTTGAGGAATGGTGAAACAATGCAAGTTTTGCCCCAGGCATAAATTTGGCACTAGGCAAAAAAAAAAAAAAAACATAGAAAGAAGTGTGGATGAAAGAATCTGCTCGAGGAACACAGTCCTTCTTTCTGGCTGTATCTTTATAATAAGTATGCAAATTCTAAATGCATATAGGCAACCACAGTAATACAATAGCCCACTACGAGGAAGAAAAAGAAGCAGAACAAAACAAATGGCCTACAAATGACAACTTGATGTACTGCTGGAGAATTTGTTCATCTCGCTTTGTGCATGCGCATACACACACAGACGCTCACACACACACACACACAGATGCTCACACACACACACACATACACAGACATTCACACACAAAGAGTTATATTTATTTATTTCATTGGCTAGCCCATACAATCCCTATCAGAGGTTTCTCCACTGCTTGCTTTCCACTGCGTTCTACTCACGTGGTTTAGCAAAGCGAGAAGCGGGCCTCGTTTCATGAAACTTTCACTTGAGCGCAGCTCGGCTTATTTCAGTCTTTCGTATACTAGAATGTACAATTGCTCTGAAGATAAATAAAAGATTCAGCTGCATGCCACAGGAGAGCAGAGCAGCATGTCTTTGGCATTGCTCGAGTCTTATCTGATTTGGATTTGTATACCTCATGGGGAATGGGGAAATATTGGAACAGACGGCTTGATATTTCCGGAGAATATAGTGGGCTTTATTAGCACCAGTTTCGCTCCCTGACTGACGGCTTTTTCAAATTTTTTTATCTTATTAATCCGTGCTACTGTATGTAAATGTTATTCCTCTCTGCATAAGGGAGGCAACCAGCGATTTGTAATAAATGCTTATGAGTGCCTGAGGCTGCACTTAAACTTTAAAACATCTATTATTAAGTTGCAAAAAAACCCACCATAATGGCCAATAGTGACCTCAGAGGAATTTTAAACTGTGGCCTGCTCCTCTGCATTAAAAACAAAAAAAAAAATAAAAAATTGCCTGAAGTTAGAATTATGAGCAATGCCATTTTAACAGCTGCATTTTGATTATTAAAGTGTGTTTTACAACTGAATTACAATGCTTTTATGGACTCTTGGAATAAGATTTAAAAAGGTCATTAAACATAGTCGTTTTTATCACAGTGGGTGTCTATATATACCACGGACACTACAGAAGCTATTTTGCATCATCACACCAAGCACTTAAAATCAAAGTGCAAAGTATCTTGATTTTGCCTAACTGTGTAGCTTTCAATGGCTCTTTCAGGTATTGTGACAGCTTACCATCCGGGATGACAACGTTTATTATTTTTTTGTTAATTTGATAAGAAGCCTTATAGATTTTTCGTTGTATCAGTTCTCCCTTTGTCCCAGAAATAATTGGAAATGCCAGCCTGGAGCAAAAGACAAGCAGAACACTTCTGGCAAATCAGTGTTCAGAAATGCATTGCCTTGTACTGTGGCCAACTGTGTAGCTTTGGAACACTTCCATGTTTTCTAAATCCAGTAGCATGGGTTCACTGGCAGTGCTTAGTGACCTCCACTGTACATTTCAAAACAATAGGATCTAGGAACTGAATTATGATAAATATGCACTAGCCTGCCTTGTACAGAATACAACCACACATATATAAAGATAGATATCTTTACTGCATAAATACCAGAAGAGGTAAAATCCATTCTTCATTTGTCTTGTTTGAATAGTATACATTTACAGCCTATGATGTGCTATGCCCTTAGATATTAACTTTTTCGTGTGTGGAAGGCCTTCCCACTATTGACCGGCCATGAAGAGTGTGTGCTAACCTCAGGGTGGTGGTGGGGGGGAGGGGGGGGTAGGAGGCAAAGGTAAGGACAGGATTATATGGCGGAGCCAGGTCAGTTCCTCAGCTTTCTTGCCTCCTGTCAACTAAGCCGCTGCATCTCCAAAGCATCATGATGCCCCTGAGAGACAGGTTCCTCCCATTAGACCACTGCTTTAGTGATAAGGCACTGTGCCTTGCTATTCCTATCTTCCCCTTCCCCCCAGTTTTGTTCAAGTATCTTCCCTCAAATGTGAAAAGTACAGTATGTACAGTATTTCCTATAAGACTCAGAAAACAAAAGGGAGAGGAGAAAAAGGGATTGGAACTTGATGTTGCGTAGGCAACATGTTATAAATCTTAGTCAATACCCCAGATACAGATACAGACCCACCGATATGAGTAAAGGTAGCAGATCCTTAGGCAGTAACAGGTCATATGAATATACCAGATTATGCCCTGGATGGATGACCCCAAAGAAAGGTTAAGACCGCAGGACAGCAAAACAAACCTTATATGTTCCAGGCACAAGGAAGCTGACACCAGACGCCTCAGAATTATTGGGGCCAGAAGTTATAAAATGGACTATTTTATTGACTGGATAGTATAGGGACTTCTTGCTTCAGGGTAGCAGAGCAGTTCAGGGTGGTCACAAGGACCACTCCTGGGTGGTCTATGAAATTCTTCTCTAGACCATGTAGAGAACCAGTCCATCTTTCCAGCTTCCATGCCTACAGATCCCTCTGAAATGGCACAGCAAGAAAACCCCAAATCAGTTGGCAACCCAGGTCCTAAAGTTAGTGATGCAGCAGGAAACCTAGGGATACAGTGCCCCTCTGCAGCAAAGCCAAATGCTGGTGCAGCCTATACTACATTATCTCCCATTGAATTGGCAGGAACTCTCAAGGGGTACAGTTTTGGTGTATCTTCCTCATTGATCCTGCCACACTCCATGTTCTTGTGTGACTCCAAAATAAAAATCAAGGCATGGAATTCATTTCAGTTGAGTCCAATCACATTGTTTATTTTCTTACAAACATTTAACAAGACAGCCAATGATTCCAGATAAGTAGTTGTTCACAGTTCAATAAAATCTCCAAACTTCCAGTACATCAAAACGTGTTAATTCTAGAATGCAAGTTATTACCAATATTATTGAATGTTTAACTTGGCTGAATAATTCAGTATCATAAAAACATAAGAATTACCATACTGGGTTAGACCAAAGGTCTATTAAGTCCAGTATCTTGTTTCCAACAGTGGCCAATCCAAGTCACAAATACCTGGCAGGATCACAAGCAGCAGACACAGTACAATTGTTTTTCCCAAATTAGGCAATGTCAAGGAAATTGCCCAATTCAGAATGGTTCAGGAGAACTGAAAAGCGGTTGAATTTTTTCTGAAATTTTGGAAAAAATTCATTTTGAGTTAGTGCACGCTAACCCGAAAATCAGGGCCCCCAAAAAAAAAACAACCCTGAACCACAGGAAAAACGAAATTCCCATGGGTAGCTCCTGAAACAAAGCCCGACATGAAATATTTACCCGAAACACATCTGTAGTAGATACCTTACTGTTAGCATGGTATCTTGCTCCTAGTCTTTGGAATTCCTTTCCTTTGGATCTGCATTTAGAGAACTTATTTTAAATACAGAAAAACCCTGAAGACTTTCCTTTTTTTGTGAGCTTTTCATCCAGTAAACTGTATTATGTTTTAATCAGCTTCATTTGATGTTTTTATTAGAGTTTATTTGTTTCATTTTAATTATCATGTATGCTTTATTATTTTATTGTTGTTAATACATTATAGGGATTGTGATTTATTTATGATTTACATTTATCTTTTTCAATGTTATTTTAGAATTTTATTTTTTTCTTTTTTCTTGTTTTATATTTGATGATGTTTGATTGTTTATTACTATTTTACTATTTATTGATGCATTTGAAATTTGCTTTTGGATTTTGTTTTGCTATATTTAGTTCTATTGTACATCGCTTAGGTTATAGTTGTAAGATAGGTAATAAATTGTTTGTAGAAATACATAAATAATAAATAAATAGTGGTTTTCCACAAGTCTATCTGGTTGATAATAGTTTAAGGACTTCTCCAGGAACTTGTGAAAATATTTTTATAAACTCAGTTGCGCTAACTGCCTTTACCACATCCTCTAACAATGAATTCCAGAGCTTAATTATGAATTTTCACCAATCTGTTTTAAATTTATTTACCTTTGTTACAGACCTTGATTTTTTCTGGAACTGATTATTGTAATTCACTATTACTAGAATCTACTACATTAACATTATGCCCCATACAACTTTTATAAAACTTTGCAGCCAGAATAATTACTGGAACAAAAAAAATTGATCATATTACACTTGTTCTTATTAATCTACATTGGCTCCCCATAAGAGGCAGAATCAAATACAAAATATTAACAATAATACATAAACTTGTAAATAATTCCAATACACCATGTGTTGGTTCTAAATTACATATTTATATTCCAACTCATTCTCTAAGATCTCAAAATAAAGGTTTGCTCGAAATTCCATCTATCAGAATAACACATATTAGTGAAGAAAGGGATACAATTATTTCTATTACAGAACCCATACTTTAGAATACACTGCCTGACTGCCTGAGATCAACAACTGATTTAAAATTGTTCAAAAATGCTCAAAACATGGCTATTCAAAGAAGAATATGGTTAGACTCTCAAAATATAATTATACATTCCAGAACATAAATTTGGCTTTTTTGTTTCCTGTCTTACTTTTTTATATTTTTAAGATTTTGTTTTATTTGTTTTTTTATTTATAATGTGTTCATAATTTGCTGATATTGTGATAGCTGTTTATTTTATGTTTCCTCTTTATCTATGTTTAGTTGTAAACAGCTTTGATCTCCTTTCCTCTTTGGAACAGCGGTATACAAAAATTTTTAAAATAAATAAATACAAATAAATAAATACTAATTTCATGAAGTGTCCCCTACTTTTTGAATTTTTTGAAAGAGTAAATAACTGATTCATATTCACCTATTCTATTCCACTCAATTAAAGACCTCTATCATATACCTCCTCAGCCATCTCTTCTCCAGACTTAATATCCCTAATCTCTTTAACATTTCTTCACATCACAGGGAAGCCTTTCCAATGCGTTCATTATTTTGATTACCCTTCTCTTACCTTTTCCAGCTCAACTATATCATTTTGAGCTCCAATGACCAGAATTGAACACAATACTCTAGGTGCGATCTCACAATGGAGTGCTAGAGACGTATTATGACATTTTCCATTTATTTTCCATTTCTTTCCTAATAATTCTTAACATTCTGTTTGCTTTTTTGACTGCCAACACATACTGAGCTGAAGATTTTAAAGTAATGTCCATGATGAGGCACAGATCTTTATCCTGTGTGGTACCTCCTAATATGGAACCTAATGCCATGTAATTACAGTGTGGATTACTTTTCCCCATATAGATTACTTTGCACTTGTCCACATTAAATTTCATCTGCCATTTGGATGCCCAGTATCCAAGTCTCACAAGATTTTACCACAATTTTTCACAATCCACTTATGATTTAATAATTTGGAATAATTTTGTGTCATCTGCAACTTTGATCACTTTACTCCTTGTACCTTTTTCCAGATCATTTGCTAATATATTAAAAAGCACTGGCCCCAGTACAGTTCCCTGAGGCATTCTTCTGTTAATCTTTCTCCAATGAGAAAACTGACCATAAATAAATAAATAAATAAACACATAAATAAATAAATTGATTAATTAATTAATTAATTAATGCTTATTTTTTATTTTCTTGAATGCTTATATTCTGCCTTAGTCAAATCTGTTGTTCTAAGTGGATCAATTCAACTAAAACAAACATACAAGCAGAAATCCATAAATGACAAAGAAGTAAAATAGAATAGACAATATTAAAATAAAATAGAAAATTATTAAATAATAATTCATTCCTTCAAACATTAACAAAAGCTTCATGAAATAACCAAGATTTCAAATGTTTCAGTACCTGGATTCTGCTACAGTTCCTGCCTGGTTCCAGTACCCGAGCCTAGCGACACTTCCTGCCTGGTTCCAGAACCCGAGCCCCATTACAGTACTGCTACTGTCCTAGTCTGGTTCCAGTTACCTGTCCTGATCCACAACCCGCCTAAGTCCCAGCGGCTGGGCCCCTACGGGCTCCTCCCGGGGGGACTTCGGCTTCCAAGGGTGAAGCCACCTAAGTCCCAGCGGTTGGGCTCCTACGGGCTCCTCCCAGGGGAGTACCAGCTTCCAGGGTAAAGAGCATCTACGTCCTGCCTGAACATCTGCCTCCCGGCCTGCTATTCATTAGAGACATTGACCACCTTTCCCAGTCTCCAGCAGGTCGGCCCCAGGGTCCACTAAACAGAGACTCCCATAACAGATTGCAAGGCCATGGACTCGGCGGATGCACCTGCTCCCTCAGATCTGCCCGGGATGGCCCGGCAGATGCTACAGTACCAGAGCTGCATAGATACCTTGGCATCCACGGTGGAAAGGCTATCCTCGTGCCTGGAGTCCTTGCCTTCCGCTGGCAGGGCTCCTGAGGGTCACATTTCTTCTGTGACTCAGCTACCGGCACCCTCTCGTTACGCTGGTGATTTAAGGACTTGCCACGGCTTCTTGAACCAATGTTTTGTACGGTTCTCCTTGTTGCCTCGGCAGTTTCCCTCAGATGCGGTGAAAGTGGCATATATCCTGTCCCTGCTTGATGGGAAGGCCTTTATCTCGGCTTCTCCCCTCTGGGAAAACAATGATCCTTCGCTAACGGACTTACAACAGTTCATCAAGAACTTTTGCCAGGCCTTTTATGAGCCCGCTCAAGTAGCCACAGCTACGTCTGACCTGCTGCAACTTCGTCAGGGGGCTCGCTCCTTGGCAGATTATGCAATGGAGTTTCGGACCTTAGCCCAAGAAGAAGGTTGGCAAGATGGTAGTCTTAAGGCCATCTTCCTGGAAGGACTCTCCGGACGCATAAAGGATGAGATTGCTGCTCGAGATCTGCCAGAGGACCTCAACGCCTTGATTGAGATGGCTGCCCTCATTGACCGCTGCCAACAACAACAGGCCAAGGAGCAACACTCCTCTTGCCATAGCCCGGCTCGTGGGCCGAGACCTGTGCCCTCGCCCAAGAGTTCACGTTCAGATGCTCCCACCTGCGAACCTATGCAGCTGGGACGGGCCCCGATTTCTGCTGAAGAGAGGCAACGGCGCCGTTCATTGAAGTTGTGCTTGTATTCTGGCCAGAAAGGCCACTTCTTGGCATGCTGCCAGGAGCGTGTGGAAAACGCCAAAAGCCTAGGAGGTCAAGAGGAGCTCCTCCTAGGCTGTGCTACAGCCCCTCAATGTACTGTCCCTGTTACCTTGGAATATCCCAGAGGCTCCTTTGAGACATTGGTGTTCCTGGATTCCGGAGCCGGAGGTAATTTCATCTTGCAGGACTTAGTCTCTCAGTTGTATATCCCTACACATAGACGGGAGGTCTCATTACGAATTACCTCTATCCAGGGGATGCTTCTTCCAGGACCTGTCCAGATGTCCACAGCACCCATTACGGTCCACACCAGTGCGATCCATTCAGAGGAGATAGCCTTCCTAGTGTTGGAGAAGGCTGTCCACCCTGTGGTGCTAGGGTTGCCGTGGTTACAGAAACACTCACCCACGATTCAGTGGGATATGCTACAGATTGTCAAATGGAGTCCTTTTTGCCTAGCTATTTGCATGAAAGTGCCTAAGACTCCTGCACTCCCCTTGATGCACACTGCTGTGGGTCCTCCTGCACCTTATGAGGACTTTACGGATGTATTCTCCAAGACCAAGATGGAGATCCTTCCGCAGCATCGTCCGTATGACTGTCCTATAGACTTGCTACCTGGTACCATGCCCCCCGAGGAAGGGTTTACCCCTTATCCATACCTGAGACCCGGGCCATGTCCGAGAACATTGCAGAGAACCTGGCCAAGGGCTTTATCCACCCATCCAAGTCGCCTGCAGGGGCAGGTTTCTTTTTTGTCAGCAAGAAAGACGGTTCACTGACGCCGTGCATAGACTATCGAGGCCTAAATTCTATTACCAAGCGAGACCGCTACCCGCTCCTGTTAATCCTGGAGCTCCTTGATTGGCTTCAAGGAGCAAAGATTTTCACAAAGTTGAACTTGCGAGGAGCGTACAATTTAGTCAGAATCCGTTCCGAGATGAGTGGAAAACCATGTTTAATACCCGAGACGGGCATTATGAGTAACTCATGATGCCTTTCGGCTTATGTAAAGCCCTGGCAGTGTTCCAGCACCTGATGAATGAGGTGCTGCGGGATATTCTGAACACCTGCGTAATTGTTTACTAGGGGTGTGCATTCGGATTGACCGCATTAGTAAAACGCAACTCATATTTTTTTTTTACTTAAAAAATTGATTCGACATAAACGATCGGATTTCCCACATATCGAACATAGATATGTTCGATATGTGGGAAATCGCGATTGTTGAGCCAAAATAAAAATATAAACCCCCTCACCCTCCTTAATCCCCCCCCCCCCGACTTACCACAACTCCCTGGTGATGGAGCGAGGAGTGAGGACGCCATTTCTGCAATCCTTGGCGAGAAGCATGTGACGTCGGCGGCACGTCGAGTGACGCCGGCGTCACGTGATTCCCGGCTCGTTCGCGCCGGACGGCTCGTTCGGCCCAAAAAGAACTTTTGGCCAGCTTGGGGGGGCCTCCTGACCCCCTCAAGCTGGCCAAAAGTTCTTTTTGGGCCGAACGAGCCATCCGGCGCGAACGAGCCGGGAATCACGTGGCGCCGCGTCACTCAGACGCGACGTCACGTGATTCCCGGCAAGTTCGCGCCGGACGGCTCGTTCGGCGCGAACAAGCCGGGAATCACGTGACGCCGACGTCACGTGATTCCCGGCAAGTTCGCGCCGGACGGCTCGTTCGGCCCAAAAAGAACTTTTGGCCAGCTTGAGGGGGTCAGGAGGCCCCCCCAAGCTGGCCAAAAGTTCTTTTTGGGCCGAACGAGCCGTCCGGCGCGAACTTGCCGGGAATCACGTGACGTCGCGTCTGAGTGACGCGGCGCCACGTGATTCCCGACTCGTTCGCACCGGACGGCTCGTTCGGCCCAAAAAGAACTTTTGGCCAGCTTGGGGGGGTCAGGAGGCCCCCCCAAGCTGGCCAAAAGTTCTTTGTGGGCCGAACGAGCCGTCCGGCGCGAACGAGCCGGGAATCACGTGACGCCGCGTCACTCGACGTGCCACCGACGTCACATGCTTCTCGCCAAGGATTGCAGAAATGACGTCCTCACTCCTCGCTCGATCACCAGGGAGTTGTGGTAAGTCTGGGGGGGGGATTAAGGAGGGTGAGGGGGTTTAATTTTTTTTTTTGCACATATGTACATATACCCAACTCATTGGATTTTTTTTATGTCCATATTGGCCGCAAGTGGGACCCCCTTTCGGACATAAAAAATATGAACATAAAATTTTGCTCTGCACATCCCTATTGTTTACCTCGACTGTGGAGATGTAGACTTTTTCTCTTTGGCTGGCAAACCACAGAAGCTGAATCTGTCTACATCAACACTTCTCAGTATTTGCTTATCTGCATTAAACATACACTGAGCCTGTTTGTGTCTGCATTCCTACAGACCTTGCTCTTAGCACAAACAACCTTTGCCCTAAATACAGAATGCCTGCTTTCTCTCACAAAGATAGTAACATGAGTTAATCATAATAATCCGTGGCAGCTATGTCTCCGAGAGTATTGTTGTTATCAATGATGTGATTGTATACGCAAATAATATGTAACGCAGAACAATAAAAGGGCCTGCCTGAAGTGACTTCGGGATGGCTTCCTGGTTTCCTTAGAATCGTGTCTGACGTCTCTTCTTTCCATGCGTCTCCCGTCACAACACTCGACGATGTGTTAAGCTACTCCCAGGATCTGTCGTCATACCGTCAGCATGTCCGTCAAGTGCTCCAGATACTTAGGGATCATGGTCTGTACGCGAAGCTGGAAAAATGTAGCTTTGAGAAGTCGTCCCTGCCGTTCCTAGGCTACATAATTTCTGTAGCTGGCTTTCAAATGAATCCTGAGAAAGTGGCGGCTATTAAAAATTGGTTTCGGCCGAGGGGTCTTAAAGCATTGCAACACTTCCTTGTCTTTTCCAATTTCTACCGTCACTTTATTCCCAATTACTCTCGTATTGTGGCTCCGTTAACTGTCCTCACTCGAAAGGGGGCTAACGCGAAGGATTGGCCTGCCTCTGCCAGTCAAGCCTTTGAGGCCCTTAAAGAAACCTTCTTGCTAGACACCTGCCTTCACCATCCAGATCCCAGCCGGCCCTTCGTGGTGGAAGTTGATGCCTCCAGTGTGGCCGTGGGGGCCGTACTAAGTCAGTACTCTGATTCTGGACAGCTGCTGCCCTGTTCATATTTCTCAAGGAAATTCTCCCCAGCAGAGTGCAACTACTGTGTTGGTGACAAAGAGTTGTAGCTGTGAAACTTGCCCTGGAGGAAAGGAGACAGTGGTTGGAAGGAGCCAACCATCCGGTTACAATTTACACCGATCACAAAAATCTAGCATTCTTGAAGCAAGCCCAATGCCTGAATCCAAGACAAGCCCATTGGTCACTGTTTTTTGACCAGTTTGATTTTACGTTACGCTACCGACCCGGCTCGAAGAACGTTCGAGCTGACGCGTTCTCGCGCTCCTCTGAGGTCGAAGAGACTCCTGATATACCCCAATATATCTTGGACCCTGAGAAAGTAAGTCTTGCTGCAACCTCGGTGTCCTCCCAAGGGAAGACCGTCGTTCCACGTCGCTCCCGGAGAACAGTTCTCGCTTGGGCCCATGACTCCCTCACTGGGGGCCATGCTGGTTGGAAAGGGACTTTAGACTTGTTAAACCGTTTCTACTGGTGGCCAATGGTGAGACAGGATGTCCAAGCCTTTGTGGGCTCATGCCCTACTTATGCTGTTCAAAAGCCGCTCATCAGGAAGCCCAGGGGCCTGTTGCAACCATTGCCTATCCTGGTGGAGCCTTGGACGCACATCTCCACCAATTTTGTCGTGGACTTTCCTGCCTCAGGAGGTAATTTGGTCATTTGGGTAACTGTGGACTGATTTTCCAAGATGGCACACTTTTGTCCCTTTGCCTAAGCTACCTTCTGCACCTGACCTGGCCGGCTTGTTCGCCCAGCATATCTTTAGACTTCATGGTCTCCCGCAGGATATAGTCTTCGATCGAGGACCACAGTTTACAGCACGTTATTGGAAAGCCCTATGCAACTGCTTCAATGTGCAACTTAGTCTTTCATCAGCGTTCTATCCTCAAAGTAATAGGCAAACGGAACGAACCAATCGAACCTTGAAGACTTTTCTTCGTGCCTTTGTGAACAAATGACAAGATAATTGGGCTAAGTTTCTCCCCTGGGCGGAGTTCTCGCATAATAATCACACGTATGCTGCTACTGGAAGTTCACCGTTCCTCGTTGTTTATGTGCCTGTACATCTGTAAAAAAAAAAAAAAAAGTATGACCGACACATATCATAAAAAAAATGGAAAACTATTCTAAAATTTGACAAAACAGCTGAAAGTAAATATTAAATAAGATAGCACTCAGGGCTGAACCCTGTGGTACACCCACATTCATTGTATGGCAAGTGGAATGACCCTGGCCAATCATTATTTGAGCTTGCTTTCAAGCAAGAAGCAAACCACCTATAGACAACACTTCCAATACCCAAACTTTTAAGGCAAGCTTGCAAGATCCCTCAATTAATTAAATCTAATGCTGCGATCACAGTAAGTCACACAACAAGAAATCTAGTACAAATATGAATATAGTCTCTGTACTGTGTTCATAGAAAAACCTACTTTGATAGTGACTCACCACTTCATGATCATCGAGGAATTAAATCAATTGACCTAACACCACCTTTTCTAAAAATTTTGCTAATATAGACAAATTTGAGATACACCTAAAACTTGAGCAAAGTTCTCAATGGCTTTTTTCAACTCAGTAGAGAAAACTCCTTCACTGAATGATTGATTGACAAACTTTAGTAAAGTTGTTAATAAAACCTCCTTAATTCAATGAAAAATCCCATTTGGTCCAGGTAATTTGCTACTTTTTAGTTTGTCAAGATGCCCTATTACATCATCCAGGTACTTAAGGAGATACTCATGGCAGAAATGTTATTTAATGATGATTATTTAAAAGAACTGAAATAAATCACCTGGACCTTGAAAGTTTACATTCCAGACTTCTGAAAGAACTACAAATGAAATTGCAGATCTATTTCTAGTAATTTGCAGCCTAATATTAAAATCATCTATTGTACCTGAAGATTGGAGGGTGTCCAATGTGACGCCAATCTTTATAAAGGGTCCGGGGTGACCCAGGATACTATATATTTTTGAGCCTGACTTCAGTTGCATGAAAAATCATAAAAGCTATTCTAAAGAACACAATCACAGAACATATAGAAAGACATAATCTAATGGCACACTGCCAGCATAGATTTATGCAAGAGAAGTCTTGCTTCACCAACCTGCTACACTTTTTTGAAGGGGTTAAAAAAATGCAGATAAAGCTGACCTGATGGATATAGTGTATTTGGATTTCAGAAAACATTTGACAAAATCCCCCATGAAAGAGACCTAAGAAATATAAAAATCATGGGATAGGAGGCATTGTCCTATTGTGGATTCCATACTAGTTAAATGGAAACAAAGCAAAGAAATTATTTAGACTTCTTTCATGGCCTTGTTTTCCCTAATTGCCCCTTTAACCCCTTTATCATTTAACAGTCCAGTTGACTACCACACAGGCTTTAGGCTTTCGATATATTTTAAAAAGTTTTTATTCTGCCTCTACAGCCAGCTTCTTTTCAAATTCCAATCAGATGGAATTCCATAAGATGATACATGAAGATACTAAGTGCCAGACCAGCTCTTTATTAAAAATTAATAGACCTGAACACTCTCTCAGATCAGAGGGAAAAAGAATGCTTGAGATTACCTCTGTTATAATAGCGAGACTTGATTTAACAAGAGACAGAGCCTTCTCCTTAGCAGATCCAACTCTTTAGAATTCCCTACCTGCATCTTAAAATGATCTGCAGTATTAACCAGTTAAGAAGGCTTTAGAGACGTATTTGTTTAGGCTGGCTTACATCCTAGACTGAGTGCTATTTAACTTTGTGATCCTAAAATACTTCAGAGTCTTAGCTGATTATCACTAGCAGCATGCTTTGACAAACTAAAGAGTAGCAAATCACCTATACTGGATGGTATGCATCCTAGGGTACATAAGGAACTAAAAAATGAAATTTCTGATCTATTAGTTAAAATTTGTAACCTATCATTAAAATCATCCATTGTACTGAAGACTGGAGGGTGCCCAATGTAACCCCAATATTTAAAAAAAAGGCACCAGGGGCGATCCGAGTAACTATAGACCAGTAAGCCTGACTTCAGTGCCGGGAAAAATAGTGGAAACTATTCTCAAGATCAAAATCGTAGAGAATATAAAAAGACATGGTTTAATGGAACACAGTCAACATGGATTTACCCAAGGGAAGTCTTGCCTAACAAATCTGCTTCATTTTTTTGAAGGGGTTAATAAACATGTGGATAAAGGTGAGCCAGTAGATGTAGTGTATTTGGATTTTCAGAAGGCATTTGACAAAGTCCCTCATAAGAGGCTTCTAAGAAAACTAAAAAGTCATGGGATAGGTGGTGATGTCCTTTCATAGATTAGAAACTGGTTAAAAGACAGGAAACAGAGAGTAGGATTAAATGGTCAATGTTCTCAGTGGAAAAGGGTAAACAGTGGAGTGCCTCAGGGATCTATACTGGGACTGGTGCTTTTCAATATATATATATATATATATATATAAATGATCTGGAAAGGAATACGATGAGTGAGGTTATCAAATTTGCGGATGATACAAAATTATTCAGAGTAGTTAAATCACAAGCGGACTGTGATACATTACAGGAGAACCTTGCAAGACTGGAAGATTGGGCATCTAAATAGCAGATGAAATTTAATGTGGACAAGTGCAAGGTGTTGCATATAGGGAAAAATAACCCTTGCTGTAGTTACACGATGTTAGCTTCCATATTAGGAGCTACCACCCACAAAAAGATCTAGGCATCATAGTGGTTAATACTTTAAAATCGTCAGCTCAGTGTGCTGCAGCAGTCAAAAAAGCAAATAGAATGTTAGGAATTATTAGGAAGGGAATGGTTAATAAAACAGAAAATGTCATAATGCCTCTGTATCTCTCCATGGTGAGACCGCACCTTGAATACTGTGTTCAATTCTGGTTGCTGCATCTCAAAAAAGATATTGTTGCGATGGGGAAGGTACAGAGAAGGGCAACCAAAATGATAAAGGGGATAGAACAGCTCCTTTATGAGGAAAGGCTGAAGAGGTTAGGGCTGTTCAGCTTGGAGAAGAGATGGCTGAGGGGGGATATGATAGAGGTCTTTAAGATCATGAGCAGTCTTGAATGAGTAAATGTGTCTTGGTTATTTACACTTTCGAATAATAGAAGGACTAGGGGGCATTCCATGAAGTTAGCAAGTAGCACATTTAAGTCTAATCGGAGAAAATTCTTTTTCACTCAATGCACAATAAAGCTCTGGAATTTGTTGCCAGAGCTTAGTGCAGTTAGTGTAGCTGGGTTCAAAAAAGGTTTGGATAATTTCTTGGAGGAGAAGTCCATTAACGGCTATTAATCAAGTTTACTTAGGGAATAGCCACTGCTATTAATTGCATCAGTAGCATGGGATCTTCTTAGTGTTTGGGTAATTGCCAGGTTCTTGTGGCCTGGTTTGGCCTCTATTGGAAACAGAACGCTGGGCTTGATGGACCCGTGGTCTGACCCAACATGGCAATTTCTTATGCTCTTATGTTCTTATAATTTGTTATGAATCTATGTGTATTCTGATTTAGTATGAATGTTTGCTATGTGAGCTGCCTTGAAATAGTTCCCTTGTAAAAGTTCAGTATATAGATTTTAATAAATTCAAATTCTCTTTTTGCCTGCCTTATAATTGTTTTACATCTAACTTGCCAATGCTAATGCTTTTTCCTATTTCTTCAATTGGATCCTTTTTCCAATTTTTGAAATAAATTCTTTTGTTTGAAGTAGGCTCTTTCATCTCACCTTTTAACCATGCTGGCCTTCCTTACACTTTTTCTATTGCATGGAATGCATCTGGTCTGAGATTCAAAGATGGCTTCTTCTATAAGGGGTAGATTTTATAAATGTACGCGCGGGCGTACTTTTGTTCGTGCACCAGGCGTGAACAAAAGTACGCTGGATTTTATAAGATACACGCATAGCCACGCGTATCTTATAAAATCCGGGGTCGGCGCATGCAAGGGGGTGCACATTTGTGCAACCTGCGCGCGCTGCCTGTTCCCTCCGAGGCCACTCCGAAATCAGAAATCGCGCGTATCGTACGGAGATTTACGCCTGCTTTCCACAGGCGTAAATCTGCCAACAAAGGTGGGGGGGGGGGGTTAGATAGGGCCGGGGGGGTGGGTTAAGTAGGGGAAGGGAGGGGAAGGTGAGGAGAGGCGGAAGGAAAGTTCCCTCTGAGGCCGCTCCGATTTCAGAGTGGCCTCGGAGGGAACAGGCAGCGCGCGCCGGGCTCGGAGCATGCAGGTTGCACAAATGTGCACCCCCTTGCGCGCGCCGACCCCGGATTTTGTAAGATACGCGCGGCTACGCGCGTATCTTATAAAATCCAGCGTAATTTTGTTCGCGCCTGGTGCACGAACAAAAGTATGCCTGTGCATACATTTATAAAATCTACCCCTGAGTGTTTGCCTTAACCTTGGATTGTTATAAATTTTGTGGGACTAAAAGAGTAGCCAGCAGTTAAAGTTTAAATGAGGGATAGGGTTCACGGAGGAGAGTATATGGATATAATTTTTTGTCCAGTCCAAGAAGAGTAACCTACTCCTTTGCCTTTACTTGGGTCAACTTCACCATGTGCATGACTTCATTTTGCTGAACCCACCACATAAATTAGATAGCCTGAATTTTAGTCCAAATGTGTCAAATCCTTTCATTATTTTATGTGTCCAGGGAAGGGTTTTCAAGTGGACTAATGAAATCCCATTGTATTAAAAAAAGATGTTTGCTCTATGCCTCTGTAAGTGAGGTATCCATTTAAACTTGTTGACAAAGTCCTCCCTGGAGCAAGAAATTGCTCAACAGGGAGCTGGGTCTTCTAAGTCTGCATGCTAGAGAGAGATATCTTGCCTGTTTCAAAGATCTCCAAAGTATAACTCAATTAAATACAAGGAGAGGCTATATAACCATTTAAATGGGTTATATAGCCTCTCCATAGCATCCCCAACAGGAACATTCATTTAAGAATAATGACTTAACTGATGATAGACATCTCAATACAATTAGCTATAAGTGAATTAGAACAGCATAATATTATATGGACCAATTGGCCATGCCCCAGATCTATCATTTTAGGGGTTTTGCTGTAAAATGCCTACCTAATATGTCCCAGATATAGCACCTGAGGGGTCTTGTTGCTACCGCTCTCTCTATCTGTCATACTATTTATGTATCAAAATGGGCATTGTGTTGTTTGCTTTTTGGATTTCAGTTTTTCTCCCATCCTGTTTGTTTGTTGTTATAGAGGGATGATTTTTCCTCCAAAAGAAAATGTGAAAAAAGAAAAAAAAAGTTTCACTTCCACCCCTCCTCTTTTATGGTTCTTTATTTTGTTGTACCCCTCTATAATCCCAATCTAGCTCTTCTACTTTATTTTTTTAATGGTTATACTGGGGTGTTTTATCCCCAGAAAAAAAAATTGAAAAACAGAAAAAGAAATAAAAGCTTCTCCTTCCCACCCTATCTCTTTTCTGTTGTCTACCTTACCTGTTTTGTTGTACATCTCTAGAAACCCAGCCTAGTTCTCTCACCCTTCTTCTTTCTTGGTAATACTGGGGAGTTTTGTCCCCAAAAAACCCTCAGTCAGAAGAAATAAAAGCAGCCATAAGAGAAAGGATGTATAGGAGATATCTTTTTTATGTTTTGAATGTGATAAAGGTTCCAGAAAAAAGAAAGCGCTATTGCAACACCAGAAAATCAACAAAGGAAAAAGACTGTGTTCAGCTACATAATATGGTAAAATCTTTCTTAATAAATCAAAATTGACAGATCACCAGGAAAGCTACATTGATAAGAAACCATTAACATGTTGTGATTGTGATAAAAGTTTAAATCAGAAAGAAAATTTCTTAAGGAACCCAGAATTCCACCGAGCAGCAAGTTCAATTTCAAGTAGGGAATGTCATAAAAGAGTATGTCACAAAAGTGATACTGATGACAGAGTATTCTCTTGTACTAAACATGACAAGTGGCAAATACTTCCACAAGAAAACAGACATCTCCCATGCCACTCTGCATTGCTGCTATACTCCTCATGCCATTCACCTTTGCTGCCATATCCAGACTTTATACCTTTCTACCCCCTTTCCTTGCTGCCATATCCCAGATTCTACATCTTGAAGTTTTCTTGCCACTGTGGGGGCCTGCTATGCACCTATTATTGATGCCACTCTTTATTCTGCTTTGCCTCTCTTCAGTGCCCAGGGGTTTTTCCTGCCACCTTTTCTGCTTTGTTCTCTTTTCATGGTGCCTTAGGATGTTGATGACATTCTTGGTACCACTTTCCTTCCCATGATGCTTTCATTCCATTGTTGTTGGCACCCATTTTTTTTTAAATTTTGAGGTGTTCTTCCTCATCTTGCTGCTGCTTTGCTCCCCTCATGGTGCCCTACTGTCAACACTTTGCCCTTTTCATGGGCTTTTTATGCCACTTTTGGTGCCACATTGACATAGTCTTGATACACTGGCATGCCTTCACCTTTCTGATGTTGTTTACCCAGCAGTTTTATTAGAACTGATGAGAAAACCCAAATTTTAGAGCCCAAAATAGACTGCACTACTTCACCCATAGACTTTAATGGTAAACAAATTAACAAGACAAATAACCATTTTTTTTGTCATTGGAAACTAATGAATCAAATGGCGGTGCCGAACAAAACAAATGAATGAACTAAAACATTTTTCCTTTGCACATCCTTAGTATGTACTGCATTTCTGATAGCACTGCTCTAGCTCATCCCAATAACATAAAGCATATGTATCTTGAACATATTCACAACTAGCATAACTGTCATTCTGTTGAAAAATGTAGCTGCACAAATGACAGTAGTGGCTTATGTATTTATTTATTTGAGAAGGAAATCTTTTATTTAATTATTATCATGCTAATATAATTTGTATCTTTTTATGTACAGTAAGATCTGCCTGTCTGGGCATGAAAAAAGGGTTGAAATCTGGAATAAAAATGTTATCCTTAGTAGATTCAGTAAAAGAGTTTTAATTTAATACATACTTCTTTCTGTTAACATCACAGCACTGTTGTAAATGAAAATCCATAAACCAAATGATTTTGAAAAAAATAGAAATAAGACGTGAATGCAAGTTAAGATATTATTGCAAAATACATACAGTAATGGAAAAATCAAACATACTATCTTCTACTACTTAAATTATGTATTTTTAATTAACATTAATGGGATGTGAATACAAAGGAATTATCTAAACATAAGTTTATTGTTAAATCTACACATTTTTTAAAGTAAATTTAAATATTATAAAAGGAAAGGCACTCTCTGTTTTAGCAAAAAAAAAAAAATCATACTTCTTTTTGATTATCTAATGTTACATTCTGGGCATTCTTTGGAGGATAAAATCCCTCAGGAGGCATGGGGGGGGGGGACAATTTCAGTGTCAAATCCTTAAATTCTCCTTGTGGAACTGGTGAAATAGTGACATCATGGTGGGGAATGTGTCTGTGGAGTCTAGAGGTGGAAGAAAGGTGTGTGGAGGGCAGCAATATGGCAGCAGAGCAGATCATAGCAGAGCTAGAGGTGGTGAATTTTCCAGTGGTGTCAGTGAAGGAAGTGTCAGATTGTGATGGGATTACTGTAGTCCAGTGAGAAAAATTGTAAATGAGGGTAGGTTTAGGGATTGAGTGGTGGTTCAAGGAGGAGAGCTTTCTATGCTTATATGTTTCTACCTGGAAGGAGGGGTAAGATTGGCCCATCAATAACCATCCCAGGGACATGTTGCATAAGGCTGTGTGGGATGGGGGGGTGGATTAGGTCATGCCAGTAAGGCATCATGTATAGAAAGATAGCATGGCAGTGGTGAGAGGAACAGCCATAAGTAAGTACATTTTCTTCCCTGACAGTCTCTTGCAGCAGAGAAGCCATGGAAGGAAGACAGCCAAGGGTCAGAAGTCAAGGAAAGGGAATCTAGGTGACAAGAGTTAATGGAGGCATGATGCCCAGGCCCAAAGATTGGGCAAAATTAGTGTTTTTGAGCAAGTTTTAATGGCATTCAGATGGCATTCAGATGGAGTTTAATGGGATATGTAATAGAAGGCATAACATATGGAAGGGGCTTGGACAAGGGTGCCTAACAGGGGTTGGTGGAGGAGTGGATAGGTTGTGGTCCATGGAGAGGTGGTCAAGAGATGAAGGTATATGAGAATGGGTGGGTATGGGGTATGTGCTAGAATGGGGATGGTGGGTGGGTAAGGCAGGGGGTACTATGTTGTAGAGGGGAAAAGGGGGAATGGAAAATAAGAGGGGATGTGGGACAATGGGGGATAGGGATGGGATGTAAAGAGGACATATTGGCATGGCACAGGATGGGGGATCAAGGAAGAGAATGTTGAGGGCGGGGTCTTCTGTGGGCATAGAGATAACATGGAGTCTTGTTTTTCAGAGGACTGGGAGGCAAGCCATAGACTTCATGATAGAAGGCCTGGATAGAATGAGATTTCTCAGCAGATGCCATGGAGATGGAATAGAGTGGCAAAGAAGCTCATGAGGTTGCAAGAGCAGCATCTCCAGAACTCCTCAGTTTGTTGAGCAGGGAAGTCATGGATAATATTGTAGGTGTATGAAGGAGTCTAAAGGAATCACCCTCAGACAACCTTAAGGAACCGGCCACAGCTATCTGACCTGGTCCTTCTTAAATCCCAATCGAACAAGGGATTCTGGTCCCAGGGAGGATCCCTTCAATCTAGAATAAGAAAGTGCTGTGATACTGCTCACGGGGCATTTCACGAGCGGCCTCTCATATCCAGCCCAACGCCGCCATAGGCCTCTTTCCACTGTCGGGACCCTCTTCGCAGCATGGAGGTGCCACCGTCACCACTCCTGTGTGGCTGAGTGCTGCTCCGCTGATGTCCCAGCCTTCCTGAGTGGCTCTGAGCTGCTGCCAGGACTGTCTTCACGGTATGGAGTCACCATTGTTGCTGCTCTTCATGGCAGGAATGCTGCCGCCAACTCCACCTCTTTTGCAGCAGGACGCCGCCGATGCTTCCTCCTTTGTCTGTCTCTGGGCTCCTGCATAGGCGCACATGCGTGCCTCTCTTCAACATATAAAGGGCCAGTGGCAGGAAAAGCCCCATGGCCCCAACTGATGATGTTATCTCTCTTTGCTTGTGCGGTCCTATAAAAGGGCTCTTCTTCCTCTTCCTCGGGGCTTTCGCAAGTGAGTTCATGGTTGTCCAAGTGTGTTTCCCTTCAAGGTCTTCCGTGGTCTTCACTCTGGTTGGATGGTCTTCATGTTCCTCGTTGAATGTTCCTGACCCTCTCGTTCCTGTTCTAGTCCTGGTTCCTGGCTTCCTTGTCCCTTCAGAGTTCATCATGTTGCCTGTTCTGTGTTCCTGGTCTCCTGCCAGCTCCTTGTCTAGTCTTCTGAATCTTCATCTCATCCAAATCTTCAATCAAGCTCCTGATGTTCTGGTCTTCATTCCATGGTCAGCCTTTTGGATTATCCCTTGTCTTTCCCCCAGACGTGCCAGCATCGTGGTCCGCAACCAGCTACAGGCAGCTGTATAGGATGCTTCCTGGCACAGGGCGTGCTTGCAAGTCCATCTTCACTGGATCAAGCCCTCAGAGTCCATCCTTGTTTCAGAGTTCCAAGTTCCAAGTTCCAAGTCAAGTTTCGAGTTTCTGTTCTTGTTCCTAGTTCTGGGCTTGTGGAGCATGTCCAGCCAGTGGATAACCTTGTTCCTCATTCCAAACCTTGTCCCTTATCCCAAGTGATGTCCTGACTCATGTTCTCCTCTGAGTCACAATTCTGAGCCTGTCCCGCTCCCCATGTGGTCTGCGTCCAACCTGTGGTAGGTTGTGTAGGGCACACAGTGGGACAGCATGGCCCACGACCAGCCTATGGAGGGGGGGGGTGTGCTGTGTAGGGCACACTGAGGTGCAGTGCCCTGGGAGGCTGGACTCCTCCTGTTCCTGACTCTCCGTCTTAAGTTTCAAGTCTTTTGAGTCTCCATCTCAAGTTCCAAGTCCTCCGAGTCTCTGTCTCAAGTTCCAAGTCTTCCGAGTCTTCGTCTCAAATTCCAAGTCCTCCGAGTCTCTGCCTCAAGTTCCAAGTCTTCCGAGTTTTCATCTCAAATTCCAAGTCCTCCGAGTCTCTGTCTCAAGTTCCAAGTCTTCCGAGTCTTTGTCTCAAATTCCAAGTCCTCCGAGTCTTCAGAGCCTTCATCCAAGTTCCATGTCTTGCCATGTCCTGTCCTCGGCCTTTGTCTGTCCTGACATACAAACCATTCCCAAGCGACACGTCCAAAAGGGCTATCGAGTGGCTGGAGGGCTACCCCTGAGACCAGCATTGTGTTGTTGGGTCTCACTCTGTGTGTTCAGGCTCAGTGGAGGACCGAGTGAGATACATTCCAAGTTCCAAGCCCATACCCGAACACCTCCCATGGTGCCTTCCTTGGAGTCCCATCCTGAGGTTGCACTGTGGTTCAAGGGCTCACTTTCTCTCGAGCAAACAATCACATTCCCCATGCTCACAATAGAAGGCAGGGCCAGAAGGGTAGAAGAGGCCCTGGGGAGCAGGCAGGAAGCCAGAGTATGCCAAAACCAGTTATGTTTGAATGTATGATACCAGCACTGCAAGGTGGGCAGCTTTTCCTTATGTTATGTTTTTGGCTCTGTAAATAAATTTGTATATAAGGAAACAGCCAGAGTCTGCCTCCTTTATCCTACTGGCTGTTTACCAAGCCACGACTGCCCTAAGTTACCACATATGTTGATAGAGGTGGGATATTTTGATCTATGTGGAAAGCACAGACAAAAGCCCACAGCTGCAGCAGCAGAGAAAAATAAAGAATAAAATAAAAAATCTACAGAATCTTTATTTTTTTTGTCTTGGACCTCCTAGTTTCACTCACTCAGCATAAGTTACAACAGGCCATAGGAGCTAGTCTTGACAGTGCAGTCAGTGTTCAAGCAGTCAGTAAAGGCTGGACAGGCCAGCAGGGTTTTTTGTTGTTCTCCTCCTCTCCTTGCCCTGGAACGATATACAGTTTGCAGGCTTCTGGAAAATCAGGGACTATAGATCCGGTATTTTAACTCCTTGCATCAAGGCAGCAACAGCTGCAGAATGCTGGGAAAATTAAAATAGATCAGCAGCAGTCACTGTGAGATCAGGTGATGCAGCAGCACATGGAGCTAACCCAGACAGCACAGGCAGTGCAAAACTCCATAACCAGGCCACCTCTTTTATAATTGGCACTACTTTAAGATGATCCCAGGAGAAGATTTAGATGGTTTCCTGAAAAACTTTGAACATACAGCTAACTAGCAGGTTGGCCAGAGGACAGGTGGACTATCTATCTGGGTAATCTACTCACCAGAAGTAGTCAAGATGCCTTCAAAATAGCCAATCCAGAAGGGAGGGCCACATATCTGGAAGTCAAAAACGCCATCCTAGAGACAGTGGGACTCACTCCAGAAGCCAACCAACAGTAATTTCAGCTGGGAATTCTTCAACTGGGAAAAACCCAAGGAACCAATTTCACAGACTCAAGGATGTTGCTTGAAAGTGGCTGCACTCAGAAGGGAAGACTGAGATGGAGGTAACCAAAGAGGATCTGCTGGAACAATTCTTAGAAAGCCTAAACAAGTCTATGTGGCAGTTGGTCTGCCGATCAACCCAAACCTTATACTTGAAATGGCATTGGAAGCAGCAGAGACTTCTCTATGGATTCAGGAAACACGAAGTGACCCAAGGAGATTCAGACTGGCCCAGAGGGAGGATGAGTTTTTCAAGTGGGCCCTGGAGCATAATACACAGGGTGGACAGGAAACTAATCATTGGGGAGGTTACAGACCTTATTCCTCCTTAATTTGTAATGAAAGTGAACCTACTTTACCGAGTCACAAAGGGAAGTGTGGAGGGGGAATTGATAGAGCAACTCCTAGTTTCCAAATCATATAGCCAGAAGGACATGTAACTAGCACACAGCTTCCTTCTAGGGGGGGGGGGGGAGGGTACCTGAGAGAGGAAAAGACCCAAGAGAAAATATTGGCACAGTTCTATTGGCCGTGCCTACATAAAAAGGTCCAGTTGTATTGCCAGTCCTGCTCTACCTGCCAGCTCACAAAACCTGCTGGCATACAAGTGGAACCTTTCACACCAATACCAATTATATAGACTCCTGTTGAGAGGGTGGGCATGGACCTAGTTGGGCCTTTAGAGAGATCTACCTGAGGAAATAAGTACATCCTATTCTTCCTTGACTATACCACAAATATTAAGATGCAGAACGGAATAAAAAGTCTCAAATTTTTTTATTTATATTCCACTTTAAATTGGATTACATTCAGGTACTGTAGGTATTTCTCTATCCCCAGAGGGCTTACAATCTAAGTTTGTACCTGAGACAATGGAGGGTAAAGTGATTTGCCCAAAGTCACAAGGAACATCAGCAGGACTCAAACCCTGGTCTCCTGGTTTATAGCCCACTGCTTTAACCACTAGGCTTCCACTCCACTCTACTCAGCTGGTGGTGATTGCCCTAATAGAGGTGTTTTTGTTTTATGACTGGGCTGCTCATGGAGAACCTGAAAGATCAGGGGACCCCATTCATGTCCAAGGTAATGAAAGAAATCTGCAGCTTGCTCAAGGTAAAAACTCTGTGTATCTCGGTCGGTGTATCATCTGCAGTCTAATGGCTTCAAGGAACACTTCAATCAAATGTTAAGGAATTTTGTAGATGAAGATGGCAAGTACTGGGACTTGTTGCTACCCTATGTGCTGTTTGCAATCCATGAAGTACCCCAGTACTCACTGGGGTTTTCCCCTTTTGAGTTACTTTATGGGAGGAGACCGAGAGGAATCTTTGACATAGCTCAGGAGACTTGGGAAAATGAGACATATCTTGGGCAGAACGTCATTGACTACATTCTCCAAGTGCATGACTGCCTAAAGAAGGCTGGGGAGGTGGCTCACCTATGCCTAGAAAGGTCTCAGACAATCCAAGCTCAAGTTTACCATTGCTCCATGGTTCATAGAGTATTCCAGCCAGGGGACCATGTCTTTTTCCTCCTCCCCTCTTCAGAAAGCAAGTTGTTAACCTGTTGGCAAGGGCCATATAACATTTTGGAGAAAATAGGGACCATAGATTACAAAATAGCCCAGTCAGATAAATGGAAGAAAGCTCAAATATATCATGTAAATATATCATGTAGGGAAGAGGAATAGCCTAGGGGACTATGAACCAGGAGACCAGGGTTCAAGTCCTGCTGTTGCTCCTTGTGACCTTGGGCAAGTCACTTTACCCTCCATTGCCTCAGGTACAAAACTTAGATTGTAAGCCCTCTGGGGATAGGGAAATACCTACAGTACCTGAATGTAAACCAGTGTGATATCTCAATTGAGATTGAATGTCGGTATATAACAGTGGCGTAGCCACGGGTGGGCCTGGGTGGGCAGCTGCCCACCCAATTTAGACCCAGGCCCACCCAACTGACACCAGAACTGCAAGGCTGTCGCGGGATCCCATCCCCGCGACAGCGAAGAGGAGAACCCATGCTTGGCACGCCATCACGGCACACGTGGGGAAGCGTCCTACAACCATATGGCCGACCGATCTTCCTGTTTGCGGGGGGAGGGGGGGAGCGGAAGCGCCGTGCACAGCTTCCACTTCCTCCCCCCAAAGCAGGAAGATCAGCTGGCCTCTCCTGCTATCTTCGGGCCGTATGGCCGACCGATCTTCCTGTTTGGGGGGGGGGGGGGGAGAGCGGAAGCTGCCGCGCAGTTTCCGCTTCCTCCCCCCCAGAGCAGGAAGATCAGCTGCCTCTCCTGCTGCCCCTGGCCTCCTGCGTACAGCCGACCGATCTTCCTGTTGGGGGGGGGGGGAGCGGAAGCTGTGCGCGGCGCTTCCGCTCTTCTTCCCCCCCCCCAACAGGAAGATCGGTCGGCCATACGGCTCGAAGATAGCAGGAGGCCAGTGGCAGCAGGAGAGGCAGCTGATCTTCCTGCTCTGGGGGGAGGAAGCGGAAACTGTGCGACGGCGCTTCCGCTCTCCTCCCCCCCCCCCCCAACAGGAAGATCGGTCAGGCCATACGGCCCGAAGATAGCAGGAGGCCGGTGGCAGCAGGAGAGGCAGCTGATCTTCCTGCTCTGGGGGAAGGAAGCGGAAACTGTGCACAGGCTTGAATGTGTATGTGAGGATGAGAATGGGAGCCTTGTGTGTGTGTGGGTGAAAATCGGACCCTGGGTGCGTATGGGAGTGAGAATGGAGTCTTGAATGTGTGTGGGTGATAATGGAAGCTTGAATATGTGGGTGAGGTTGGAAGCTTGAATGTGTGTATATATGGGTGAGAATGGGAGCCTGGGTTTGTGTGTGTGGGTGAGAATGGAAGCTTGAATATGTGGGTGAGAATGGAAGCTTGAATATGTGGGTGAGGATGGAAGCTTGAATGTGTATATATATGGGTGAGAATGGGAGCCTGGGTTTGTGTGTGTGGGTGAGAATGGAAGCTTGAATATGTGGGTAAGAATGGGTGCTTGAAAGTGTGTATGTGTGGGTGAGAATGGGACCTTAAATGTGTGTATGTGTGGGTGAGAATGGGAGAATGGGTTTGTGTGTGTGGATGAGAATGGGTGCCTGGATGTGCGTCTGTGTGTGCATAAGAATATAAGCCTGGGGAGGGGTGAGAAAGTGAGAGCTTGTATGTGTGTCTGCAGAGAATGTGAGCTGGGGGGGGGGGGGGAGAGCATATGAGAGTGAGAGCCTGAGTGTGTGAGGGAGTCTGTGAGAGAAAGCATTTATGTATATATGTGTGTGTGTGTGGAAGGGAAGAAGACAGTAGTAGAAAAGACACTGAAGAGGAATTAGGAAATGAGCGACAAGGGAAAAAATGGGAAAGAGAGACCAGGACCAACTGATTAGAAAAATACAAAGATCAGACAACAAAGGTAAAAAAAAATTATATATATATATATATATAGAGAGAGAGAGAGAGATGTTAGCAATTTAAATATGTCATCTTTGGGAATGTGCATTCTTATATTTTTGTATTTTGCTCTTTCTTAAGTATTCCACTGTTCAGACATTTTAGTTTCTCAGGCTTTCTATTTTGGCTTTATCTACATGTTTCTGTTTCTAATTTATAGTCTCTTATTTCTATATTAGGTAAGGGTCGGTCTCAGTTTTGCCTGTTTGTGACAGAAATGAGTATTTCTAGCATATAGTTTCTCTGTAGTAGTAGTCCAGCCTGTTCTGTTATTCCCGTAGGTGATGTATTAATGTTCTAGGGCCTGGTGTAGTATTTGCATTGCTGCTTTTTCATAAGGTTGCTGTTTGAATCCTGAGAGTCAGTGCTGTGATTGTTTGGCAAGGTTCCAGATGCCTCTTTCTTTGCAAGAGTTTGTTACTTCACAAAATAGCAGTGGAGGGTTATTTTTTGCTGAGATTACACCAGAATTTGAATTTTTTTTTTCATGTTACTTGTAATGTGAATTGCCGTAGCTTTGCGCTGCACCTGTTCTGATGATTAATTATATTTTATTGTATTTATGAAGATTTCTGGGTTTCTGCAAAGATGGTTCATGAAAGAATACATTAATTTTTGTTTTATTATATGATTGGATTTGATTGTTTTCTATACTTGAAATAATTGAAGTAAATTATTTTAAAGTTTCATACATGACACATAATGGCTGTTGCAAACTACTTAGAAAGCCATTCTAGGGTGCAGTATATGGCATTATTTATCAGTAAGAAAACAACTAGTAGACCTGCATGCCTTGTGCCCACCTATGTTAACCTTGTGCCCACCCAAAAAATCAATTCTGGCTACGCCACTGGTATATAATAAATAAAATGTAAACCTTCTAGAAGAAGTAGGGTTCAGAGTGGTGCAGGAAGTAGAGTTTTGTCCAGAGGTTGGATCTGAAGTGGACCAAACCCAGATTCCTTTCGGAAAGCAACTCTTCACCATTCAGACAGCAAACTTAAATCAGCTGGTGGAGCAAAATAAAGAGATTTTCTTGAACCTACCAGGTTCAACACACCTGGTGCAGCATGACATCATTATGCCTCCTGGAGTTGCCATGCAGTAATGATCCTCCCGAGGCCAGGCATTAGATCATTGAGATGAATTGAAGGAGATGCTCTGGCTCAGAGTTATGGAGGAGTCTAACAGTGAGTAGTCCTCCTTCATAGTGTTAACACAGCCAGATGGGAGCATAAAGTTCTGCATTAACCATAAAAAGGGCAGTGAGGTCCCAAACCTTGACGCGTACCCGATGCCTCAAGTAGATGAGCTGATTGAGTGTCTAGGATCAGCTTTGTTCATTTTTTTTTTTTTTTATTTATTGAATTTTCACATTTATAATAGACCATAAATGTTCTCAGAAAAAAAACAGATACTATAAACATATTTCGAAACAAAAACAGAGGAAAAAAGATTTTTTTTCCAAATAGAAATCTAATCTGAATATTATAAGAAATATGAGAGAACCAGGATGTAAAGAAGCAGTCATACAAAGAAATCAAAAAACAAATTACATCATTGCAGTATAGTAAACCCATGCTATTTCCATCTTATAGTCGTACCCCCCCACGGGGTTTACTTAGGAATGTGAGTCCAAGTAAGTACGTAATTGTATAGGATCTATAAAGACATATTTAGAACTTTGATAAGTAATCAAAGATTTGCACGGAAAACGTAAGTTAAATTTTGCCCCTCTTGATATTACTTCATTTCTCAATGCTAAGAATTTTTTCCTCCGTTCCTGGGTACTTTTTGTAGTGTCTGGAAATATCCATACTTTCTGCCCATGAAAACATTCAGATTGATTTTGAAAGAACATTCTCAATACAGAGTCCCTTTCTGAGATGAATGTGAATGATACCAGAAGAGTAGCTCTTGTCTCAATAACTGTCTCATGAGTCAACTCCAAGACTGCTGATAAATTTAGAGATGAAACAGATTTTTGCATTTGCTGGTCATTTTCCCTTTCTTTATTTGCAGGTAAATAATATATCATGGAAAATACTAGTACCGCTTGGTCAGGAAATTTCAGGATGTTAACTAAATAACTTTTAAATAGATCTCAAGAGGAAACCATTTTAAGCTTTGGGAAATTAAGTATCCTCAAATTCGGTCTTCTGATTTTATTTTCTATATTCTCCATTTTATTAAAATGAAGATTCTCCGATTTTATTAAATTATTCTGCACCGCCTCATCTCCTTCAATTTTTGCTTCAATTACTTTCAATGAGTCCATTGCTGTTACTTTAGTATCCAAACACTGTGTTTTCTGGATATTTTCCTTCATCAAGGCAGTGATTGCATTTATTGACTAATCCATAGAAACCAGCACTGTCCATATTGCATCTAATGTGATATTTTGAGGTTTACTCAAAGGAGTATTACAAATCACACGTACCTCTTGGTCTCTGGTTCCTCCTTCCACGGGATCAGCTCCTCCGTCGCCAAAATGCTGTGCCTCAACCAGTAAGCCCTTGGAGCCTTGAAAAACCGGCTCACCGAAGGGTACGGTACTTTTCCGTCCCAGCTTAGTTCATTTCTAACCTGGAACTTACTAAAGGGTATTGGCAGGTGCCTCTCACAGGAGGAGAAGACTGTGTTCTTTTTTTTTTTAATTTTTTATTTATGCATTATTCAATTACAAATACGACTATTTGTTTACAACATTCAGTTGTCCTAATTATCAATCAATATCATTTATTCAAAATGAGAAACGTAGGAAAAATAAAATACAACTGAAAACTGAAGGCAATATGCAGAAGGATAAGTATTAAAGAAAAAAGAGCGGGTCAAGGAAACAAAGAGAAGTTCTCACTCCTCCTTATACAATTGAAAAGAGTGACATCTAGATATCTCCACTTGCATCAAGCCCCAACACTGTAGACTCTTGGGGATGGGAATCAAGGAAAACTCTAAGTTGTGACAATTCAAAAAAGACATATTTTTGATCTTTATAAACAATTTCACATTTGCACGGAAATTTTAACAACATTTTGCCACCCTTAGATTCTACTTCTTCTCTCATATCAAGAAATTTTCTTCTTCTGTCTTGTGTCACTCTACAAAAATCAGGATAAACTCGGATTTTATCACCATGGAACAAAGCAAGACGATTCCTCATATAAAGCCTGAAAACCGCCTCCCTATCTGATGCAAAAGTAAATGTTACATGTAATGTAGATCTAACTGTTATTGTAGTCTCAACAGAGGACTCCACCAATTAAGATAAATTTAACTGTTCTTCAACAGAATGATTCTTATGAGGTAATTTATCTTTAGGCAACACATAATAAATCTTGGATATAACTGGCAGTGTTTGTTGTGGCATTTTCAAAATATGTACAAGATATTCTTTAAACATATCATAAGCTGAGATCAGATCATGTCTTGGAAAATTAAGTATTCTTAAATTTAAATATTTTAATGAATTCTCAATTCCTTCAAATTTCTTTTCATATAGAATCTCTGCTTTAGCAAATGTTTGCTGCCAGCTTTCTAGTTTATCCACTTTAATCCCCATTTGATCAATCTTTCCTTTATTTTTATCAATAACAGCTTCTATATTGTTAAAACGTTGATTTGCATCTACAGTTAATTTTGTTAAATTAATAATTGCACCTTCTAATGATTTTATTGCAGTCCATAGTGAGTCCATCATGATTTCTGATGGTGTATCTAAGGGTAAGGCCGGTCCTTTAACTACTCCTTTATCCATCTTCCCCTCTACAGTAGGGCTTCCCTCTCCTTTCCCCTCTGGTATTATTCCTATTTTAAGAAAGTCTGGGGATATAAGTTGAGGTGGAGGGGGAATGCTTGGTGCCCCAGGACTCAACGATATTTCAGCCTTGGGGTCAAATTTGGCGGGATAAATTGTCCGATAGGACAATTTATCCCGCCCTCTAACTACAGATATATCCTATTATCTATGAACCCTGTTTTTTCAGTATACCTTACTTGTAATATATCCTGCTGTTTGTTAGACTAATTTTTATGTCTGTTTCTCAGTCTGATTAATGTAATCTGTCAAATTTAAATGTAACTGGTTTGTTATAATGTAAACCGGAGTGAAGGCAACTCTGCTATACCTCGGTATATAAAAAACGCTAAATAAATAAATAAATGATATCCTCTCCATATCAGTACCCTCAGTGGCTACTTCTCCTGGTATTATTCTAGATGATGAGGTGAAAAAAGCTGGTATCCGCGATTGAGCAGGCTCTAACAAGGGAGAAGAAGAAACCATCTCCCTTATTTTTGCCTTTCTCTTAGTGTGGGGCATTTATCAGCTGAAGAAAATTGCTGACACAGTTCTTCCACTTCACTCTGATTATAAATCGCTACTATCCTCCTGCGTGGGGGCTGAAGTCTTAGGAATTACACTAATTTCAATAAGCCACATTTAGATGGTACTTCCCTCAGTAAAATTATCCAACAAAGCCACGCGCACCAGTGTCAGCTGCGTGCCGCAGGGGAGCCGGCTTTGAAGCTCCAGCCGGTCCCTCCCCCGATGACGACAAAATCCAGGAAGTGCCAAAAAAGGTAATTCTACCGGGGCTGGCAGGGCTCCTCCTTACCCCGGTCTGATATCTGAGAGGAAACAAATCTTCCTGCGTCTTTCAGCCTCAAGGAAAGAGTACAGGGGAGCCGGCTTTGAAGCTCCAGCCGGTCCCTCCCCCCGATGACGACAAAATCCAGGAAGTGCCGAAAAAGGTAATTCTACCGGGGCTGGCAGGGCTCCTCCTTACCCCAGTCTGATAGCTGAGAGGAAACAAATCTTCCCGCGTCTTTCAGCCTCCGAAGACTGTGTTCTTGATGCCAAGGGGACTTTTTGTGTTCACTATCTCCCTTTTGGACTCTGCAACATTTCAGCACTTGGTTGACCGCCTGCTCTGCTTACATCAAGGATATATAGCCACCTATTTGAATGGCATTTAAGCCAAATCCAGGCCATGCTAACAAATCTGAGGAATAAAAGGCTAACAGTCAGCCTTAAGAAGTGCTTGCTGGGAGGACAAGAAGTCCAGTATTTTGGCTACACCCTTGGGAAGGGGAAAGTCCACCCTCAGTCCTAGATCAAGGCAATCTCTCAGGTGCCAATCCCACAAATAAAAGCAAAAGTGAGAGCTTTCCTAGCCCTTTCTGGGTATTATGGGAGGTTTATACCCAATTATTTGGAGAATATGGAGTCACTCACAAGAATCTTGTTGAAGAAAGCACCAAAAAAGGTACAGTGGTCAACTGAAGCAGAGGAGGCCTTCTGGGCTCTGAAAGAGGCATCATGCTCTGAACAATTCCTGATAAATTAAGACTTATTGATCCTTTCATGATGCAGACTGATGCCTCTGAGGTAGGCCTAGGAGCATTCTTAGTTCAGGAGAAGGATAACCAAGAACATCCTGTGGCATACATCAGCTCAAAGCTGATGCAAATGGAGAGGCATTACTGAAGAAGGAGGCCTTGGCAAGCAAGTGAGTCTTAAAGACCTTTCAGTATTACCTGCTAGGATGGAAGGTCATGCTCCTGATGGATCATTAACCGTTTATTTGGATAAATAGAAACAAGGAATTCAATGCGAGGGTGATGAAGTGGTTCCTGGAATTACAACCCTTCAAGTATAAGACCCAACATAAAGCAGGAAGGGAAAATGCTAATGTAGATTTCCTGTCTAGAGAGGTATCCCTAGTAAAGGCAGGTGCTCATCCCGGTAATGGTGAGCTGAAGGGGAGGATATGTGAGGGAGTCTACAGGAAACTACATCATATCACCTTAAGGGACCATTCTTCATATGTTCCAACCAAGCAAGGGATTCTTGGCCCACAGAGAATTCCTTCAGCCTAGCATAAGAAAGCAGGTCCCAGAAGGGTGGAAGAGGCCTCAGGAAGCAGGCAGGAAGCCAGCAATCGCCAAACCCAGTTATGGTTGAATGTTTGTTATCAGCACTGCAAAGTGAGCTGCTTTTCTTTATGTTAAGTTTTTAGCTTTGTAAATAAAATTGTATATAAGAAAACAGCCAGAGTCTGCCTCCTTTATCCTACTATCTGTTTTCCAAGCCTTAACCACCACAAGTTGCCACAGGATGCCAAAAGGATTATGAAGGATGGGCTGAATTTGAGTAAAGTTTTTGGGATAAAATGAAGGAGAACTGGTTCATGTTCCAGGGAACCCAGGACATTAATTTTTGAGTAATGCAGATGACTATGAAAGGTCATTCTGTGTGGGTCAGAACAGGAAAATCAAAACATCAGGGAAATTCCTCTGGGCCTTCCAGTCAACTATGTGGTCAAGAAAAGTCCAAGATATTTGTTGGCAGTCTGCATTTCAAAACTATGTTGGTGCCATTGGCGCCAATTCATATGAACGCCACACTGGACTATAAATAAAGGACACTGCTCACAGCTATGTGAATGTGATAACTCACTGATGCAGAAATGTAGTTTTGAAATGCGGACTGTGTCAGGGATGCAGCTTTTTTAAGCAAGATAAGTTTTATATGCATTTCAAGGAAGTTTTAAAAAATATCCTTTTACACAGATTCATGCCAAATGATTATTTATAAGACAATGAAGTTCACGAGACTGGTAATGTCTATTATGATAGATATATTTATTGAGTGTGCATTGATTTGAGAGAAAGTGCTTTGTGAACTATTATAACTTAATTTTCCCTGTACTAAGCTATGATTTTACCAAATAACTGCTGGAAAGGAGTCATGGTTTCCACCTGCACTACATATGGAACTAGTGTACTTCAGGAGCGCTGTCAATGCCCAGGACCAGGCCGTTCATGACCAGATGGTAGCCCACACAAGCGTTCACCACAGTCAACATCTATAAATAACTAGGGATGTGCAGAGGGACGCCATACGTTACATTCGTGATTCAGATTCGTCGGGTAGCAGATACGTTGCATTCGGCCGTATGGCGCCCCGATGCGTTAATACGGCAATTTCTATTCGTGTCCCAGCTAAAATTAAAATTAACTACAACCCCCCACCCTCCTGACCCCCCCAAGACTTACCAAAACTCCCTGGTGGTCCAGCGGGGAGTCCGGGAGCCATCCCCTGTACTCTCACACCCTCGGTGCCGGTTTCATCATGGCGCCGATAGCCTTTGTCACAGGGGCTACCTGTTCCATTGCTCAGCCCCTGTCACATGGTCATCGGCGCCATCTTGTGCTCCTACCATGTGACAGGGGCTGACCAATGGCACCGGTAGCCCCTGTGACATAGTATGGGCAAAGGCTATCGGCGCCATTATGAGTATTGGCATCGGACGGCCGGAGTGCAGGAGGTTGCTCCAGGACCCCCAATGGACCCCCAGGGACTTTTGGCCAGCTTGGGGGGGCCTCCTGACCCCCACAAGACTTGCCAAAAGTCCAGCAGGGGTCCGGGAGCGACCTCCTGCACGCAGGCCGCCCGATGCCAGTACTCAAAATGGCGCCGATCGCCTTTGCCCTCACTATGTCCCAGGTACCGATGGTTGGCCCCTGTGACATAGTGAGGGCAAAGGCGATCTGCTGCCAGTATTCAAAATGGTGCCAATCGCCTTTGCCCTTACTATGTCAGAGGGGCCGACCGTCGGTACCTGTGACATAGTGAGGGCAAAGGCGATCGGCGCCATTTTGAGTACTGGCATCGGACGGCCGGCATGCAGGAGGTCACTCCTGGACCCCCGCTGGACTTTTGGCAAGTCATGAGGGGGTCAGGAGGCTGCCCCCAAGCTAGCCAAAAGTCCTTGGAGGTCAAACGGGGGTGCCGGAGCGACCTCCTGCACTCTGGCCATCCGATGCCAGTACTCAAAATGGCACCAATAGCCGTTGTCCATACTATGTCACAGGGGCTACCGGTGCCATTGGTCAGGCCCTGTCACACGGTAGGAGCACAAGATGGCGCTGATAGCCATGTGACAGGGGCTTACCAATGGCACCGGTAGCCCCTGTGACAAAGGCTATTGGTGCCATGATGAAACCGGTACCGAGGGTGTGAGTGCAGGGAATGGCTCCCGGATCCCCTGCTAGACCACCAGGGAGTTTTGGTAAGTCTTGAGGGGGGGGGGGTTCAGGAGGGTGGGGGGTTTGTTTAAATTTTTATTTAGGTGGCCGTATAATTCGGCGAAGATTCGTGTATTCGTGGGGAATCGCGATACGTTTCGCTTCCCCACGAATACTACGAATAGTGCAATATACGTTGTGGATCGCCAATACGGTGAAAACGAATGCACACCCCTATAAATAACCTCACTAGCGTCCTCTAGGGGTGTGCATTCGTTTTGAACTTAAATGTAAAACGCAACTTTTTTTTTTTTTTTTAACTTAAAAAAGTGATGAGGCGAAAACGATCGGATTTCCAACTTATTCAACATAGCTATGTTGAATAAGTTGGAAATCGCGATTGTTGATCCTAAATAAAAATTTAAACCCCCTCACCCTCCTTAATCCCCCCCCAAGACTTACCAAAACTCCCTGGTGGTACAGCAGGGAGTCAGGACGCCATTTCTGAACTCCTTTGCGAGGAGCACGTGACGTCGGCGTCACGTCGGAGTGACGCGGCGTCACGTGATTCCTCGCGCGATAGCTCCGGGACCCTCGTTGCACCCAAAAGGAACTTTTGGCCAGCTTGGTGGGGCCTCCTGACCCCGGAGCGATCACGCGGGGAATCACGTGACGCCGCGTCACTCCGACGTGACGCTGACGTCACGTGCTCCTCGCAAAGGAGTTCAGAAATGGCGTCCTGACTCCCTGCTGTACCACCAGGGAGTTTTGGTAAGTCTTGGGGGGGGATTAAGGAGGGTGAGGGGTTTAAATTTTTATTTGCACGTATGGACATAGACTCAACTTATGGAATTCTCCATATGTCCATATTGACCGCAAATGGGACCCCCTTTCGACTTATGGACTTATGAACATAAACTTTTGCTCTGCACATCCCTAGCGTCCTCACACAGATTCTACAAAGATTACCAAAGCCTCCATCAGTGCCTTCCCCAGCATCCCAAGACTTAATGTTGAGTAGAAATTCACAGTCCGACAGACAAACCAGAGATAGTCCCCCCAAAGACATGCCACCTCCAATGGCAAGCCACAGTGTGGCCAATGGCCATGAACATTCTCAAGTGATGCCCTGTAATGCCTAGAAACAAGACTTATTCAACAAGCCTGGGCCTCTCGGCAGAGTTCCTGTGCCAGCTAGATGGAAGAAGACTTCTGGACCCACCATCATTACAAAGTTCCTGTGCCGGCTAGATGAAAGAAGACTGATGGGTCCATCCTTACTACAGAGTTCTGTGCCAGCTAGATGGAAGAAGACTGCTGGGCCCATTCTCACTGCAGTTTTCCTGTGGTAGCTAGATGGAAGAAGACTGCTGGGCCCGTTCTCACTGCAGAGTTACTGTGCCGGCTTGCTGAAGGGTATGGTCTACTGTCTGTCACTGTTGTCCTGCTGCCTAGTTTTAAAGTTCTCCTCGAATCTTTGCCCATACTCCAGCCTCCTTGATGCGGTCTCCAGTCATGGTCTAGCTTCTGTCTCTTTGCACCATGTCTCATCGCCTGCTCCTGATGCTGGTGTCTGTGTCATCTCATCCCATCCTGCTGCTGCAACCTCCATGCTGGTGTCTCATCTCATCTCATTCTCCTGCTGCCATCTCCATGCTGGTGTCTCATCTTATCTCATGCTGCTGTTGCCTCCATGCTACTGTGTCTTATCTCATCTCATGCTGCTGTTTCCATGGTGCTGTGTTTCATCTCATCTCATGCTGCTACTACCACCATGTAGCTATGTCTTCTCATGGGGCTGCTACCTCCATGCTGAGGTCTTTGCCTGGTCCTCTCTTGGTACTTCTGCCTTCAGACTCTGGTATTTTTGCCTGGTCCTCAGCCTCCATGCTGTGCTTTCTAGTCCTGGTCATCAGCTTCCATGCCACACTCTCCAGTCCTGGTCCTCAGCCTCCATGCTGCACTCTCCAGATCTAATCCTGCTGCCTGCTACTTAACTTTTGCTGCCTTGGCCTTTAGGCTGTCCCACCCTTTGACTGTGCTCTTTCAACTTAGACTACCTGGGGCCTTGTGGTTGTTGCAACCGTCGCTGCCCGACATCTTCACTCCGCCCTCTTTACCTCTGTGGCGACTCCCTCCAGGTCTGAAAGACGACTGGCTGCCGCAGTGTCTCCCTGCTGTCTCTGTCCAGCGTCCCTGGGCCGGCTCGATGCTGCAGATCCGCCATGTTGCCTGAAGCCTAGGGTGTGCGCGCGCTCCGAGTGAAGTACCAGCAAGAGTGCGAACCTCAGGGGCGTCCCCCTGAGATGATGTCATCTGCTTCTGATATTTAAAGGTCTCTGATATCGCTACTAGTTGAATTAGCAAGGGCTAAGTTCAGATTGGGTTCCCTGCCTAAGCTACTCTGCCTCCTTGAACTTACCAGAAGTACCCACTCCTCGGGGGCCTTGCTCTCTCTCTTTGCCTTTCAGGTTACAGGCAGGAAATGGTACTCGCTCCTCGAGGGCCCTCATTCCTGACTATCTGCTGATTCTCTTCTGCCTGGAAGTCATCATGATCTACATCATTGTGAGTTACCATCACTCTCTCAGAGCTTTCCTTGGAACCAGGTACTCGCTCCTCGAGGGCCTATCCTTTCCAGCCCCTGAGCTCCCTGAGACCAATTTGTGAGTGTTGTCATCTATTTTATTTATTTATTTTTTTATTTAACAGTCTTTTATATACCGGGGCACGTTAAAAACATCACCCCGGTTCACAATGTAACGTAACATAGCAACAGGCTTTACAATAATTTAGGATAGATAAACATAAAACATTATTTAGCTTTACAATAAATTAAAATATATAAACATTATGACAACTAACTCAACTTGAGACAGGTGGTTTATCAGGTGGTTACATGATAAACTCTTGAGGAGAGTAAAAGGGAATAGGTTCATTAACTATTCACAAGATAATAGGGTATATGGGCGGTGATGGAGAGGTAGAAGGAATAGAAAGGTAGTAACAGGGTATATGGGCGGTAATGGAAAGGTAGAAGGAAGATGGGGCTGGCGAGAGGGGAGGAGGATGAGGGGAGGGTGGAAGGAAGGGAACAGGGATGTAGGAGGGGGCGGGGATGAGGGGGGGTCGTTAAGTTTAGTAGAGGTGTGTCAGTCGGAAGGTGTAAGAGGGTTGGGTATGTATCTTTGGGCGTGGTTGGTTAGTCGGGGTATGCTAATTTGAAGAGCCAGGTTTTCAGATTCTGTTTGAATTTTTAATGGCAAGGTTCCTGGCGTAGGTGGAGTGGCATTTTGTTCCAGTGGGAAGTGCCTGCTATAATGAATGATCTTTCTCTGATCGTGGCATGTTTGATGAATTTAGGGGAGGGTGTCTGGAGTTTGGCTTGCTGCTGTTTTCTAGTTGGTCTGGTTGTGTTGTGGAGGTGGAGATAATCAGGGAACCAGTGCATGTTTTGGTTGTGAATGGCTTTGTGTATGAGGGTGAGGGATTTGTAGATTATCCTGGAGTTTACTGGGAGCCAGTGTAGGGATTGAAGAACTGGGGTGATGTGGTCAGCATTCTGTAGGAGCTGTAACGGTTGAAGGGTATTTTTTGGGAGGCCTAGTAGGATAGCTTTGCAGTAGTCCAGTTTGGATAGGATCATGGCCTGCAGTACTGTTCGGAAATCAGAAGTGTGTAAGAGTGGTTTGATTCTCTTCAATGTGTGTAGTTTGAAGAATCCGCTCTTTATAGTGTTAGATATGAATTTTTTGAGGTTAAAGTGGTTGTCTATCCATATGCCTAGGCTGCGGACAAATTGGGTGGGAGGGCAGCCTGGTGGCGAGGGGGAGGGAATGCTGGGTGTGGGAATGTTAGGGGGAGAGAGGATGAGTAGTTCGGTTTTGTTGGTGTTGAGTGCCAGAAAGTTGTCAGTGAGTAATTTGTTTATTTCAGACAAAGCAGATTTCCAAGTCTTCATTGCGTTAGTGATTGAGTCTGTTATAGGTATGAGTATCTGGACGTCGTCTGCATATATGAAGTGCTGGATGCCCAGTTTGGAGAGCAGTATGCAGAGGGGTATGAGGTAGATATTAAAAAGGGTTGAGGAGAGGGATGAGCCTTGTGGTACTCCTTGTGATAGCTTGACTGGTTTGGATTCATTGCGGCCAATTTTTACTCTGTAGCTTCTGTTGTGTAGGTAAGACTGCAACCAAAGAAGGGCGTTGTCCGTGATGCCAATTTCCTTGAGGCGTTTAATGAGTATGTTGTGGTTAACTGTGTCGAATGCCGCTGATATATCTAGAAGTGTGAGTATGTGTGGCTGTCCTTTGTCCAGGGCTTTGAGTATGGATTCCGAGAGGGAAATAAGTAGGGTTTCTGTGCTATGGTGTTTACGGAAACCAAACTGAGAAGATGAGAGAATATTGTGGTCTTCTATGTATTCTGTAAGTTGTCTATTAATTATTTTTTCGAGTATTTTGGAGAGGAACGGGAGGTTTGACACTGGGCGATAGTTGGCTGGATCAGTGGTGTCTAAGTCTGTTTTTTTGAGGATGGGTTTTATAATGGCTTGCTTAAGTTCGGTTGGGACCTGGCCCAGTGAGATAGATTTATTCAGGACATTTGCAATGTGTTTGGCAATTGATGTAGGGTTTGAGATTAGTGTTATGGTGGGCAGATTGTCTGAGGGATGATAGGCGGGTCTGAGTTTTTTGATAGTGTTTTCAATTTCTAGTGCAGATGTGCTTTCGAAATTTGAGAGGGTGGAGTTTGAGGTTTGTATGGGTGTGATGGGAATATAGTGGTCATTGGGAGTATTGCTGGGAGTTGTTAAGTTGGGGAGATTGGGGTGTGGTGAGAAGCGCGCCATAATGGTCTGTACCTTAGTGTTGAAGTATGATGCTAATTTTTCACATTTTGTTTCATCGTCGTGGTCAAGGTTGTGTCTGTCCGGTGCTGTGATGAGGCTGGTTACGTATTGGAAGAGGGCTTGTGGGTTGAACTGGAACTGATGGATTCTTGCGGCATAGAAGTCTTTCTTTGCTTTTTCGGTGGCTTTTCGGTAGGTGTGTAGAAGGGCGCAAAATTGTGCTAGGATGGTGGGTATTTGATTCCTCCGCCAGGATTTTTCTATTTTACGAAGGTCGATTTTCATGGTTTTAAGTTCATTTGTATACCAAGGTTTCTTATTATTTGTGTTTGCTTTGATTTCTTTGGTGTAGTTCTGTTCATGAACTCTGTATACCCTGCCTACTCACTGTCTACCATTTCTTAGCAGCTCAGCCATCCAGGGATCGCTGTTGCAATATCTGAGGGACTACAGCCCTACAGGGCACTTCAGCTCACTACTGCCACCTCTGGTGGTTTCAAGACCTGTTTAATAAAATAACTAGTGTGTGTCTGTCTCCATACTCTAAGCCTAGCCAGTGGTCCCTCTCGGGATCTTCCCCCGGGGGCGTGGTCATCTGCCACCAGCCCAAGTATCCACTTACTACTATCTCCATCAGTCTATAACAACAGATTGCTAAGTCCGCCTACGGAATACATCAGATTGACACCCCTATCTGATTGCTCCTCCCACCAGCATAGCGGATCATGACAGTGGTTTACATTTGTGCTGCTATCAGCTCTAACATTAGAGCTGTACCATATCTATTGGGTGCCACTGCTCCTCTGTTCTTTGATGTAATCAGGATTGTGCAAAAGGATAAGATACAAATACTGTATAAGTAATGTTGCCATTTGTAACAATATATTCAGAGATGTATACTCAATGTGCTGTTCATTTAAGTTAAAATGTCATGTGCAATTACATATCTTGTCCTTTGCAGAATGTGATTACCAAAGATGTTGACTTGCTTTCAATCTGTTGACATTTGTTGTATAATAAAGTGGTCACAGGTTTGAAAGACGCTTTCTGCTTATCTGTTTTTCTAGTGTGCTTTTTCTCTTAAGGGTTCACTAGGTGAAAGGTTTGGGATTAGCATAACCTTGCATGCTAGAGTGTCAGTGGGCATTCCAAGTAGGCACTTTTCTGGAGGCAAGACCATATGGCCTATGGCATACAATGCAAAGCTGACTGTATGCTCCCAAGGATGACAGCAAGAGCTTACAGAAGGCTTCTTACATGGAACTTCAGATTTGGCTCCAATTGCCTTCTCCAGAGAGGATACTCTTAGCTAACTGTTGGGTACATGGGCATGTAGGTGAGATGTGCACTAGCTAGCTAGTGTTCTCCATATGCAGTCTGGTGGAATAGTTGTTGAAATGTTTGGCTAGAGGTGCAGTAGCTATGTCTTCACTTTGTTGGGGACCAATAGGTTGTCTAGCTAGGCAAAGATAATAGTGCACCTATTACAAACCACAGGCTTATAACATTGTGAAGATATATCACCTCTGACCAAGCAATGCCCCTTCTCACTGGCTCTGGCCCCAAATGCTATCATGATATGTCTTCAGTCAGAGGGCTACATGAAAATGACATAAATCCCTAGGTGTATTTTATATCTAAGGAGCAGAAAGGTGCAGCTGCAGGTGTCTGGAACAGAGAATAAATACTGTAAATGAAACGCTTGTGTAGTGTTTAAGGCAAGCAACATTATTGACCCCACAAGACTCTGTGCTTTAAGGGTGGCCACAGATAGAATAAGAATGGTAACTGATACTAGTTATTGCAATAAGCAAAGTATTCAGCATATTTTCTAGGTAATAGTATACATACAACAGAACCACATGACTAGCTCTGAGTTTGACCGGCCAACAGCCTTGCAGCATCGTGACATCTCTACATCTGATTAAGGCTCCCTGTGATGGGTCAGGTGAGGCAAATAGCTTATAACACAGTTTTGTGTTGGGTTCAATGACAGGAACCTTTTCCTAGGAGATGTGAGCACTGTTAAATTCATTAGAAACTATACAGTGATGTTGACATTTCTGAGGTGACTTGCAAATACAAGTGAAGGCATGACACCATCTGATTCCAAATCCTACCTTCACACAGTCTACCCAGTATCCTTGTATCACCTCCTTGAGAAGCTTACCTCACCAACAGGACATCCCAATGCCCAAGGACCCCACCATCTGGACATGATAGTTGACAATTAGCCAAGGTATGTGTTAGGGATGTGAATTGTTTTTTGACGATTTAAAAAAATTGTCAGATATTTTTTAAATCGCCAAAAATCATTAAGAGTCACGATACAATAGAAATTCCCCCGATTTATCGTGAAAAATCGTAAATCGGGGGAGGGCGGGAAAACCGGCACACCAAAACAACCCCTAAACCCACCCCGACCCTATAAAACTAGGGTGGGGGAAGGTAAGGGGTCAATTTTAAAGGGTCGGGCCTCACTAAATTTTAAAGGGTCGGGCCTCACTAAAAAAAAATTAACGATGTGAATCGGAACAGATTCCGATTCACATCACCACCGATCAGATTTTTTTATCCCTCTAGCCGAACCCGATTGTTAAGACGATCGGGCACACGATTCATATCCCTAGTATGTGTAGCATGGAGCATCTGTGTATGGGTGCATGCAAGCACAAAGAGGTATGCTAGTTTCTAAGGACCTGTGACCAGTATGGGAATGCAGCAATGTTGCACAGGTTCTTTACCAAATGCTGTAAGTGAAGGCCTGTCAGCAGTGCTTCTAAAACAGCTGAGGCAGTGCTGTCAGCCAGTGTTTTGCATGCCCATGCAACAGAAAACATTCCAAGTACAGGTGCATAACTTGACATGCAGACATTTGTCAGCTGTGTGATGAGGCAGTAAAATGGAAATTCTGTGATTGATACTTTAAATTGTCTACCTGTAGCTTTAGGCTGGGCCATTAAGCTTCTAAGCTACTTGTGATTTATAGGATTTCTAGATCTGTTGCTCTGCATGTTCAAGGTCCAGGAGTCCCTTCACACCTATGCCACTACCTCAACCACATTTGAGGGCTAGCACAGGGTCCTGGGGGAGGCCCACCAAGCCAAACACCACAAGCTAGGCCAAGCTATGTACATTGTATTGGCAGTAGTACACAAACTGTATAACTCAATATCAGTCAGAAAACATTAGGCCAGTCACAAGAATTTGGTGTTATCTTTAATTTGAGTACACTTTTTCTACTATTGTCTAGTGCGCCAGTATCAAGAGGAATTCTAAGTAGGCATACGTGTTTTCTGTTTCACACTGACCCATAAAGAGGTGCAGTGAGTCAAAGAAAGATGACAGAGAGGAGAACAGCTACTAACACTCTACTGGTCTCCCTTCCATGGAAGGGGAAAGGGTCGGTAAGACCTAACAGGCAAATAAGCATTCTATGAGGCTTTGCCGAAGCTAGCTGCCTCTCAGCGTGGTGTCCTCGGTTTGTAGGGGTGCATATGGAGGATTCAGTGGTAGATCCTGAAGTATCTCCACTGGTATGCCATGGCATAGAACAATATTATGGAGTACACAGCATAGCAGCACTATATCTGCTACTTTGGGTGGGGCATACATTAAAGCTCCACCTATTTTCTCCAAACAATGAAATCTACTTTTAAGAACACCGAAGGTGCATTCTATGACACAGCCGGTAGAACATAAGACCTCGTGGCACCTCATCTCTGCCGGCATGTTAGGAATAGCAACCGGGATGAGAAGCTAGGTCCTGTAACCGTATCCCAAATCTCCTGACGCAAAGACAAAATGGGGGCATCAATGATACCATAGTCACTTTGACAGCTTTCTGCCAAAGCACAGCATGCTGTCAGACAGTAGAAGCTAGTCTGTAGCTTAGCCTCAGCCTTAGAAGCCTATTACCATAACTTAGGTGCATACCACCTTTTTATGGAACCCTATATGACTAGTATAGCATTAGCTGAATCTAGGTCATGTCTTCCAGATTAATAAACTGCATCTAGGGATTCCTCCAAATGTGTGGCAGACCCTCACAACCAAGCTAAGGCTACTTGGTCATTGCAATCATCAAACCCTAAAGCAGTACATTAGAGGTGCCATACCTATCCTAGTAGACAAACATCTACCTCGTGGTCTGAATGTGCACATCCCTGGCTACTTTGCAGTATGGTCTCCACAGATACCAAACGTTTTCTGTCCTGACACAGGGAATATGCTATGAACCAAAATGCAGCAGCTGCTGCTTCTGGTTTACATGTGTGATGGGCAAGACAAACTGTGCCTAACATCCTGGCTGACCCATCACTAACATGTCACACCTGATCTGCAAGTACCAGCAGCGAGGACACTTAAAGTTTGTGATTCACTTGTGAAATTTCTTCTGGTACAAATGGTAGGATTGGAAAAGGGCACTTTTTACAGTTAACCCTTAAAATGTGCATAGTGGCTCCTCACGCACCAAGCGTTAGGGCAAGTGCAGTATTTGGCCTCACAAGATTAGCAGCTCTCTTGAGAATGGGGAGAAAAGGCTGGCCCTGGGGCAAGGGCCTGCACAACTAACTGTATAAGCCACTTGTCATTTCAACGACACCATTACATCCACAACAGGCCCCCTCCCCCCCATATCTATGACATTTGCTGATAACACATAGCCAGAGATGGAATAGAGAAAGAAGCATCTCTCTTACCTATGAGCTAACATCACCATAGAGGCCGTCCTCAAAATTGTCAAAGAGGCCTGAATGCCAAAGTATAAAGAAACCATACGTAGCTCCCAGGAATCTGGTCACTACATTGAGGATGCACATTCGAGCATCACAGACCACTTGCACCTTGAGGGAATGGAATAGCTTTCTGTTGCAGAAGATTTCTTTCCTGTCACGGGGTGAGATGATGGCTACGTAGGTGCAGTCAATAGTTCCCAGAATACTGGGAAAGTTAGCGATGGCATAAAAGCATCTCTTTAATTACATCAAATCCTGCCTGTCCCGAGGAAATGCTATGTAGTGATTCAGTTGGTCAGATACATCTGTTATGAACTGGTCCAGCCACTGGTAAAAAGTGGTTTGGGACATTCCCCTCATGACCCCAACTGTTGTTTGGAAAGAGCTGCTTGTCATGAAAAGCAGGGTGGAAATAATTTGGAGAGGCCCAGTACAGTGTGGGATCTTTCCATGATCAGATCCAGATCCCTTCTGATTTCTTCATATAATTCCAAGATAGCTCAAGAGCTGAGGTGATACCTTCTAACCACATAATCCTCTTGCATACCCAACAATGAGGCTCGTGGAGGAAGGATGCACACCTTGTATCTCCTCTGCCATGCCTGCCTGTGTACCAGGTGCTGCCATGGCCCATGACCCTCTTCCTCTAGTGCCATTGCTGCAGGCTCCAATGCAAGGACTTCCTTAGCAGGGATTGGAACTTCTCTTGCCTATTCTTGTGGTTGTTGTTCCTTTTGTTGTTGTCTGCAGTGAGCCTCCTGAAGCATCCAGTATCCTTCAACCAGTAAACTTGCCACAAACATAATAGGTTTAGGAAGATACGCCAGGTAAGAACAGGTGTTTTTATTGGCCCAGAAGGGTCAGGTAGGTGTGTCTGATAAAAAACCTTTTCTAATCACGTACGATAATCGCTGCGATAATAGCCACAGACATGTGATAAAATGTTTTTCTCCTGGAACCTCAAAAAAAGGTGTAGTTATTTCTGATGATAAATCCTGTGTTAGTGTGCACTATTCTATTGCGAAATGCAATGAGCAACTTAATTTGTATTAACTCCTCCCACTTGCATACTAAAATTAAAATTTGCATGATAGCTTGTGGTGCACTATTTATCGCATGTGCAATTTGTGTTAAACCCCATTTAACACGCATTCAGACTCTAATGCAGTTTGATGAATGACCCAGCTGGATTGCTGTTGAATGACTGCACCAAAAAGAACTATAATCTGTGTGGAACACTTCCTTTGAAGTGGCAGTGCATTTAAGGCCTCATTTTCTAAAGTATCGCAGGCCTGCGATACTTTAGGAAATGAGGGGTGGGGGGCTGAAATGGGGGGTGGGCCTGCACTAGCCGGCAGCGATCACACCGTTGAGGTGCGATCGCTGCCGGTTTCGCACCCAATAGCGCCACCATAGGAGGTGTAGCTATTGGGAGCGAAATAGGACGCGAAAAGGGCCTTACCTTTTTACTGTCCGCGGCGTCAGCACAGAGTCGGCCCCGGTGACGCCCTGACTCCTCCTCTTCTGGGGCCGATTCCGCCCCGACTCCACCCCCATCCTGGTATCGCACGCGATAAGGGACTTTTCGCGTGTGAAAGGTCCCTTATCGCGTGCGAGCTGCTTAGAAAATGAGGCCCTTAGTTAGGAAAGCAAGTAAGGGAGTTTTGTTGGCCAAAGTGAAAATCAAGTTGGTGTTTTGTTGATATTTTCCATTAGTTATTATCACATTCATGGGACATTTTTATATTTACCTGGGCCTACCAATGGAATGTTTCAACTCATGTGCATATTTTGAGATATTTAGTACCTTTGTTGATTGGGCAATTGTGCAGTCTATGAGTGTGGATAGTGCAGAGCATTAATAACTGGATGACTTTCTTTTTGTAGGACTTGCACATGCTGTATTGGAAGATAACTGAGACTATTTTGAAGCCCACAGGCCAACCTCTCTGTGAACTCATATTTACTGTTTTACGGTGAAATGCTAAAAACTGTTTATGAATAGGCAAGAATTTGAGAACTATAGTGGCAGCAGTTTCCAGATGGGAAATTAGGCAATTAAGTGGTACTGCATTCTGAGATTACTGGAGGCCACACAGCTGTGCTTGGAACTGATAAGAGCAGAGAGAGGGAGGGGACATTGTTTGTATCCCAAGTAATTTATTGTCTTTAGTATATAAAAAAAGGGAGAATAGCTAAAGGGAGAGACAGATCACTTTCTGAACTTAATAGCACAGTCTGAACCCTTGGAAATGTAAGGTTGGTATATATGTATATCTATCTATCTATCTATATATATCAATATATCTATATCTATATGTGTATGTATGTGTATATATATATATATATATATATATATATTTATTTATTTATCTGTAGAATTAGGATTTTGGATTAGATGATAAGTTTTCTGATGTGACAGAACTTTTTTATGGTAGGGGTAATAATTTGAATATGTTAGAGGAATCACCTAAAGGAAATTGTAGATTCATCACGAAGGTCTGAGTACTGGGCAGAATTGTAAGAACTCCTTGCTTTACTATAATACTGATATATTTCTTATTTAATGCATGAAAATCAATTCATGACGGTCCACAAATATAATCAATTTAAAATATGAGTGCATGCCTATAATAAAAGGTAGACATCTTTGATTCTAAAAATATTAACTATAATAAATGTTGAAAGAGTAGTAGAATATCATTAGAGAAAGCAGAAGAAAGAGCTAGGTTTAAAATTAATTTAAGAAAATTCAGAAGCAAGAAAAAAGTTTGCATTTTGAAGTCATGGTTAGTACTGATACATTAGGGAGGTATACACATAAAAATTAATATATATGCACATACTCAAGTAATAACAATTTTATAAAAGTCAAAGTATGCATCTATTTTACATTTTGCTTTCATATATACACAAATAAGAAAGGGGCATTCTAGGTTGTGGCCAACAGTTACACATGTAAGATGCTATTTTAAAAGATACTTACACATGTATATTTGGCAACTTACTCGCGTAATTTTACACTACCGATTACCATGTGTAGTTTATTGTGTAGTATTGGCTGGATGGGAAGTCTGGGTGAACTGGGAGAAGTCCATGATACAGAACCAGGATGGTCTTGAAGACCTAAAGATGGAGTAAGCTAGTGGAGCTATTAGTAAACTAGTAAACTGGTTAATTTCAATTATGTGCGCATGTTTTAAAATATGCCGAATTACGCAGGTTACATGTAAGTCCAATATTATTTTTGTGAATAAAATATATATGAATATATTTTTAAAATAGGTAGGAAAAGTACATGCATTGAATTAATTGAAATGCTCATTTTAAATGCATGCTGCTTAATAAACCCAAATAAATATAGAAACATAGAAACATAGAAATGACGGCAGAAGAAGACCAACCGGTCCATCCAGTCTGCCCAGCAAGCTTCACACATTTGTTCTCATACTTAACTGTTTCTCTTGGCTCTTAGTAACCTTATGTTCTAATTCCCTTTTCACCCCCACCATTAATGTAGAGAGTAGGGATGTGCATTCGGATTGACCGCATATGGAAAACGCAACTCAAATTTTTTTTTAACTTAAAAAAAAGATGGGGCGTATACGAGCAGATTTCCGACATAAATGAACATAGATATGTCGGATACGGCGAATCGCCATGCGCGCGCTTTCTCGCCGCCATTACCTGCGACTCGAGCTCGGAGCCCCGGATTACCTGAAAATGGCGGCGCCCCTGCGGTAACCATGCCAACCTGTCTGACCCTGTCCTGTGAGTCTCAGTGACTCACAGGAAAGGGTGGGACAGGTCGGCATGGATACCGGAACGCAGCGAATCTGCGTTCACCTTTTCAGAGAAGCACTGAATGCAGCGAATCGCGCTGTCATTCCGTGCTTCTCTGAGGATTTCCTGACGAGCCAGCAGCACTATAAAAGCAGCAGCAGCACGAGGACTGACGGACATTTTCAGCGATTCAGTGGGGAGGTGGGATTGGGATCGTGCTGGGTGGGCTTAGGCAGGCTGAGGCAGAGAAGATAGCAGAACCCGATTTGATAGACAACACAGAACAGAACCAGATTTGATAGACAACACAGAACAGATTCTTTGTTAGGGAAAAAAAAAAAAGAACATTCTTATTGAGTGAGTCTGTACATTTTATCCTGGGCAGTGCCAGGCAGGGCTGGCAGTACTCTGCCTCATATTTGCTATTTTTAAACAGACTTAAAAGCATTCTCCTTGAGTGGTTCAGTGCTGGCTGGGCAGCAGTTCCAGGGCTGGGAGTACTCTGCCTCATATCTACTTTAGTTCTATGTGCACTGCAGTGCACACAGACAGACACATTCCGTGCATTGCCAGGCAGACAGTGAGGCAGTGGGCATTGTAAACAGAGTGAACATTGCCCTTCAGCGAGTCTGTTACATTTGCTATTTTTAAACAGACTTAAAAGCATTCTCCTTGAGTGGTTCAGTGCTGGGTGGGCACTGGGCAGCATTTCCAGGGCTGGGAGTACTCTGCCTCATATCTACTTTAGTTCTATGTGCACTGCAGTGCACACAGACAGACACATTCCGTGCATTGCCAGGCAGACAGTGAGGCAGTGGGCATTGTAAACAGAGTGAACATTGCCCTTCAGCGAGTCTGTTACATTTGCTATTTTTAAACAGACTTAAAAGCATTCTCCTTGAGTGGTTCAGTGCTGGGTGGGCACTGGGCAGCAGTTCCAGGGCTGGGAATACCCTGCCTCATATATACTTTAGTTCTATGTGCACTGCAGTGCACACAGACAGACACATTCCGTGCATTGCCAGGCAGACAGTGAGGCAGTGGGCATTGTAAACAGAGTGAACATTGCCCTTCAGCGAGTCTGTTACATTTGCTATTTTTAAACAGACTTAAAAGCATTCTCCTTGAGTGGTTCAGTGCTGGGTGGGCACTGGGCAGCAGTTCCAGGGCTGGGAGTACCCTGCCTCATATCTACTTTAGTTCTATGTGCACTGCAGTGCACACAGACAGACACATTCCGTGCATTGCCAGGCAGACAGTGAGGCAGTGGGCATTGTAAACAGAGTGAACATTGCCCTTCAGCGAGTCTGTTACATTTGCTATTTTTAAACAGACTTAAAAGCATTCTCCTTGAGTGGTTCAGTGCTGGGTGGGCAGCAGTTCCAGGGCTGGGAGTACCCTGCCTCATATCTACTGAAAAGGAAGCTTGTTCTCTGTGCACTCACTGCACACACACAGACACATTCCGTGCATTGCCAGGCAGGCAGTGAGGCAGTGGGCATTGTAAACAGAGTGAACACATTCTCCTTCAGTGGTTCAGTGCTGGGTGGGCAGCAGTTCCAGTGCTGGGAGTACCCTGCCTCATATCTACTTTAGTTCTATGTGCACTGCAGTGCACACAGACAGACACATTCCGTGCATTGCCAGGCAGGCAGTGAGGCAGTGGGCATTGTAAACAGAGTGAACATTGCCCTTCAGCGAGTCTGTTACATTTGCTATTATTAAACAGACTTAAAAGCATTCTCCTTGAGTGGTTCAGTGCTGGGTGGGCACTGGGCAGCAGTTCCAGGGCTGGGAGTACCCTGCCTCATATCTACTGAAAAGGAAGCTTGTTCTCTGTGCACTCACTGCACACACACAGACACATTCCGTGCATTGCCAGGCAGGCAGTGAGGCAGTGGGCATTGTAAACAGAGTGAACACATTCTCCTTCAGTGGTTCAGTGCTGGGTGGGCAGCAGTTCCAGTGCTGGGAGTACCCTGCCTCATATCTACTTTAGTTCTATGTGCACTGCAGTGCACACAGACAGACACATTCCGTGCATTGCCAGGCAGGCAGTGAGGCAGTGGGCATTGTAAACAGAGTGAACATTGCCCTTCAGCGAGTCTGTTACATTTGCTATTTTTAAACAGACTTAAAAGCATTCTCCTTGAGTGGTTCAGTGCTGGGTGGGCACTGGGCAGCAGTTCCAGGGCTGGGAGTACCCTGCCTCATATCTACTGAAAAGGAAGCTTGTTCTCTGTGCACTCACTGCACACACACAGACACATTCCGTGCATTGCCAGGCAGGCAGTGAGGCAGTGGGCATTGTAAACAGAGTGAACACATTCTCCTTCAGTGGTTCAGTGCTGGGTGGGCAGCAGTTCCAGTGCTGGGAGTACCCTGCCTCATATCTACTTTAGTTCTATGTGCACTGCAGTGCACACAGACAGACACATTCCGTGCATTGCCAGGCAGGCAGTGAGGCAGTGGGCATTGTAAACAGAGTGAACATTGCCCTTCAGCGAGTCTGTTACATTTGCTATTTTTAAACAGACTTAAAAGCATTCTCCTTGAGTGGTTCAGTGCTGGGTGGGCACTGGGCAGCAGTTCCAGGGCTGGGAGTACCCTGCCTCATATCTACTGAAAAGGAAGCTTGTTCTCTGTGCACTCACTGCACACACACAGACACATTCCGTGCATTGCCAGGCAGGCAGTGAGGCAGTGGGCATTGTAAACAGAGTGAACACATTCTCCTTCAGTGGTTCAGTGCTGGGTGGGCAGCAGTTCCAGTGCTGGGAGTACCCTGCCTCATATCTACTTTAGTTCTATGTGCACTGCAGTGCACACAGACAGACACATTCCGTGCATTGCCAGGCAGGCAGTGAGGCAGTGGGCATTGTAAACAGAGTGAACATTGCCCTTCAGCGAGTCTGTTACATTTGCTATTTTTAAACAGACTTAAAAGCATTCTCCTTGAGTGGTTCAGTGCTGGGTGGGCACTGGGCAGCAGTTCCAGGGCTGGGAGTACCCTGCCTCATATCTACTGAAAAGGAAGCTTGTTCTCTGTGCACTCACTGCACACACACAGACACATTCCGTGCATTGCCAGGCAGGCAGTGAGGCAGTGGGCATTGTAAACAGAGTGAACACATTCTCCTTCAGTGGTTCAGTGCTGGGTGGGCAGCAGTTCCAGTGCTGGGAGTACCCTGCCTCATATCTACTTTAGTTCTATGTGCACTGCAGTGCACACAGACAGACACATTCCGTGCATTGCCAGGCAGGCAGTGAGGCAGTGGGCATTGTAAACAGAGTGAACATTGCCCTTCAGCGAGTCTGTTACATTTGCTATTTTTAAACAGACTTAAAAGCATTCTCCTTGAGTGGTTCAGTGCTGGGTGGGCACTGGGCAGCAGTTCCAGGGCTGGGAGTACCCTGCCTCATATCTACTTTAGTTCTATGTGCACTGCAGTGCACACAGACAGACACATTCCGTGCATTGCCAGGCAGACAGTGAGGCAGTGGGCATTGTAAACAGAGTGAACATTGCCCTTCAGCGAGTCTGTTACATTTGCTATTTTTAAACAGACTTAACCGCATTGTCCTTGAGTGGTTCAGTGCTGGGTGGGCAGCAGTTCCAGGGCTGGGAGTACCCTGCCTCATATCTACTGAAAAGGAAGCTTGTTCTCTGTGCACTCACTGCACACACACAGACAGACACATTCCGTGCATTGCCAGGCAGGCAGTGGGCATAAACAGAGTGAAGATTGGCCTTCAGCGAGTCTGTTCAATCTGCTATTTTTAAACAGACTTAACCGCATTGTCCTTGACTTGGTCCGTTCATTTTGTTATTTTAAACAGACTGAGCATTCTTCTTGAGTGGGTCTGTTAATTTAGTTATTTTAAACTGACCGAACATTATTATTGTGGGACAGTGGGCAGTGTTACCACTAGTACTCATTGACATTAAATCCATAATGTCAGGGAAAGGGAGATGCAAGCGACTTAGTGGGAATGGCAGCGGAGGCACCGCAAAAGACACCAGCGCAACACCACCAGTACAGGTAAAAAGGCAACTGTCGCAATCAAACGTCTTTGTAGGGGATGGCAGTTCCATGGCAAAAAAAAAGAAATCAGACCATGAAACTTTGCAATCGCCAGCACCTGTTTCTGGCACTGTAGTTTTGGAGGAGAGTGAAGAGGAGGCAGAGTCTAGCCAGACAAAAGTTACACACCCAAGAGCATCCAGGGGACAGAAGTGTCCTGCAAAACTTTGCGGTGACAAGGTAGCGCTGGCACTGTTAGCTTCTGATTCAGAAGAAGAATCTTCTTGGATGGGATTCTCATCAGAAACGGAAGATGTTATACCTGAGCAATCTTCGGTAGAATTGTCAGTTAGTCCTGTTTTAGCCTCCACCTCCAGAAATCTGCGGCAGGGGAGACATTCCACTGATATCGAGGAGGAGGAAGAGCTGTCAGAAGGGAGACAGAGGGTGACTGTTGCCCCCGCTGGCATTGCTTCGCCGGGTGCAGTGGGTGCACCACCCACACCCAGTAGTACCTCAACTCCAGTGCCACCATCCACCCCCAGGGCGGGAAAGAGAGGAGGATCACAAAAGAAATCTGCGATCTGGGCACATTTTAAAGTGACAGAAGACCCGCGTTATGCTCGGTGTAATTACTGTGCCAGGGATATTAGCAGAGGCAAGCAACTGGGACATCTGTCAAATTTTGGCATGGAGTATCATGTTAAGAGGCAACACCCAACAAGATTACTGCCATCTGGGGATGGTAGCATTTTCCGTCAGGGGACCCCTTCCCCTTCCAACCAGGGTGCAGTGGTAGGAAAGCAGCAGAGTCAGCCCACGCCCTCATACCCTTCTAGCAGTCAGGCGGCAGGCCAGAAACCCACTGACATGTGGGAGAAGCGACAATGCACCATGGAGGAAATGGGGTGGAGTGCGGTAACGCTATCCCGGGGTAGGAGGCAGGCAGCCGCAAAAGTAGTAACCAGGAGCATTGGGGAAATGATTGCCCTTGATGACCAGCCCCTGCAGTTAGTTGAGAATGTGGGTTTCAAACGTTTCTTGAAGGTCGTACTTCCAAATTACAAAGTCCCCTCCAGAACCACATTTAGTAGAAAGGTCATCCCCAGCCTGTACAAGCACTGTGTCAGTCGCGTGCAAGCACTGCTAGGTAAGGCAGACGGAAGAGTGCATTTCACCTGCGATATCTGGACCGCCATGAATGCTGCACACTCTTACCTCTCTCTGACAGCACACTGGTGGGACATGGCAGAGGCAGGGGCAGCCAGCAGCTCTATTACTGAACAAGCATCAGGGTGGAGGTGGGCTTTACTGAACACCCACCTGACGGACCATGCCCATACCGCTGGCAATATTCTAGCATGCATCAGAAAGATGCTGGCGAGCTGGAAAGTACACCAGCGAGACAGTAAAACGCGGGCAGGCTTTTTTGTCACAGACAACGGTGCAAACATGGTTAAGGCAATAAGCGATGGGCGGTTTAAGAACATCCGATGTTTTGCACACACTCTGCATCTGGTAGTGAAGTCAGGTTTGGGCTTGGAGTCCAAGGACAAGGAGACTGAATACCTGCGTAGGTTAATACAGAAGTGCAGGAACATAGCAGCACACTTCCACAGAAGTGTCAGGGCGGGGCAGGTTCTCCGAGAAAATCAGACTGCTTTGGATATGCCCCAGAAGCGTCTCATTCAAGACGTTCCCACCCGGTGGAATTCCACCTTTATGATGCTGGAGAGGTTATTGGAGCTGCAGACACCCCTTCATGAACTTTCTGGTACAATAGACATAGGTGTACAGAATCCCCTAGGGCATCACGATTGGTTAGTCATGAGTCAGCTGGTAAAAATCCTGCAGCCCTTCAAGGACGTCACGGAGGAGCTGAGTTCCAGAAGTTCCACCTTGGCTGACATCATCCCTATAGTGAAATTCCTGGATGACCATTTGGAAGGCATTAAACGGCAAGAGGGAATGACTGCTGAGGTGCTGCAGTGTGTGGACGTTTTGCAGCAGCAGGTGAAAGACAGATTAAGGCCTTTAACAGAGGACAGCACATACATGCTCGCCTCTGTCTGTGATCCCCGTGTGAAAGGTAAAATCGCCCTACAGACCAATTGTCTGTCATTTGTGAAGGAGCTGTTGTTAGCACAGGTCCGTGAACAGGAGCACCATAGGCGGAGACAGATTAGGCTTGAAGCACAGGTGCAAACAGCAGGCACGTCACAGAGTTGTGCTGCTGCTAGCCCTGGCAGGAGAAGGACTGTGTCAGTGACAGATACTATTACTAGTGCCTCCACCTCAACGTCAGAACGCCCAAGGCATGTTGGCCATAAAGATACATCAGTAGTGCAACAGGCGAGAGAGAAAGTAACTGGATTGAGTGACTCTCAGCCCTCCCAAGCACAGGAGGAGACAGCAGCAGAGCTGTCAGTGAAACGGTATCTCTCAGAGCCGATAGAGAATACGCAGACAGATCCGCTGGCATATTGGGCACACAAGTCCACTGTCTGGCCACACCTAGCCAAAGTGGCTGAAGGATATCTGTCATGTCCACCAACAAGTGTGCCCAGTGAACGTGTTTTTTCAATGACAGGGGATATCATGAGCCCTCACCGCTCAAGGCTTTCACCGGTCTTGATGGAAATGCTAGTGTTTTTGAAAGTAAACCTGCCAGTGCTTGGCTTTCCCGATTTTCCTTGTGAATGGCAAAATGAATAAAAGCTATTGAAAGGAGCCTTGCAGCAGTTCCAATTGCCTCCTATGCTCAAGATAATGTAAGCAGTAAGCACTGCAGCACATGTTCTTGACATGAATCGCTGTGTCTGACCGGCATCTACTGTGCAGCCCTAGTGTTCCCACAAGTGTTTTAACTCCGTTGCTGTTCCTGCCTGTACCTCCAGGCCTTGTGTCCCTAGCCGGGATTGACCTCTGTCCACCAATGATGTGCCTGTTCCTCCAGGCCTTGTGTTCCCACAAGTGTTTTAACTCCGTTGCTGTTCCTGCCTGTACTTGAGTGGGTCCGTTAATTTTGTTATTTTAAACAGACTGAGCATTGACCTTCAGAGTGGGTCTGTTGATATTGCTATTTTAAACAGACTGAGCATTGACCTTCAGAGTGGATCCGTTAATTTTCTTATTTTAAACAGACTGAGCTTTCTTCTTCAAGGCCGAAGTGGAGAAGGGTTCCATGTGAACAGCAGTTCAACATGGGTCAGCCGGTCCTAACAGATAGGCGAGCGCCGTTCGGAAGGGACGGGCGATGGCCTCCGTCGTCCTCGGCCGATCGAAAGGGAGTCGGGTTCAGATCCACGAACCCGGAGTGGTGGAGAATCGGCGCTGGGCTCTTCCCTCTTCACTCGCCGTTACTGAGGGAATCCTGGTCAGTTTCTTTTCCTATGCGACTTGTGTCCCTAGCTGGGATTGACCTCTGTCCTCCAATGATGTGCCTGTTCCTCCAGGCCTTGTGTTCCCACAAGTGTTTTAACTCCGTTGCTGTTCCTGCCTGTACCTCCAGCCATTGTGTTTCTACTGGTGTTTTAACTCCATTGCTGTGCCTGCCTGTCCCTCCAGGCCTTGTGTCCCTAGCCGGGATTGACCTCTGTCCACCAATGATGTGCCTGTTCCTCCAGGCCTTGTGTTCCCACAAGTGTTTTAACTCCGTTGCTGTTCCTGCCTGTACTTGAGTGGGTCCGTTAATTTTGTTCTTTTAAACAGACTGAGCATTGACCTTCAGAGTGGGTCCGTTAATTTTCTTATTTTAAACAGACTGAGCATATTCCTTGAGTGGGTCCGTTAATTTTGTTCTTTTAAACAGACTGAGCATTCTTCTTCAAGGCCGAAGTGGAGAAGGGTTCCATGTGAACAGCAGTTCAACATGGGTCAGCCGGTCCTAACAGATAGGCGAGCGCCGTTCGGAAGGGACGGGCGATGGCCTCCGTCGTCCTCGGCCGATCGAAAGGGAGTCGGGTTCAGATCCCCGAACCCGGAGTGGCGGAGATTCGGCGCTGGGCTCTTCCCTCTTCACTCGCCGTTACTGAGGGAATCCTGGTTAGTTTCTTTTCCTACGCTGCTTGTGTCCCTAGCTGGGATTGACATCTGTCCTCAAATGATGTGCCTGTTCATCCAGACCTTGTGTTCCCACGCGTATTCTTATTTCTGAGAGATTTTCCGATTCCTTTGTCATCAGCTAAAGTGCATAAGATGCGTTGATGAATAGTTTTGAAGATGACACATATGGCTTTATAGATGATACGGAAGTGGACGGGTAGCCAATGTAACTCTTTCAGAATGGGAGATATGTGGTCTCTCTTTCTTGCGCCTGTTAGTAATCGGGCTGCTGAATTTTGAACCATCTGTAGTGGTTTGGAATAGGATGAGGGCAGACCTAGCAATAGGGAACTGCAGTAGTCTAATTTCGCAAAAATGACTGCTTGGATGATCGTTCTGAAGTCTTGAGCATGGAAAAGAGGTCTTATCCTCTTCCAAACCTGGAGTTTATAGAAGCAGTCTTTGGTTGTTTTGTTGATATGTGCCTTGAAGTTTAGCCGGTTGTCTATTATCACTCCTAAGTCTGTAACTTGTGTGGTAGGTAGGTTGTTGGGAAGAGTAGTGTTGGAGATATTGTTTTCAGGAGAGATGAGTAGGATTTCTGTCTTGGATGAGTTTAAGATGAGGTGTAGGTTGTTTACTACTTGTTTGATTTTCTGGTGGCATGTTTCCCAGTAGTCAAGAGTTTTAGAGTATGTGTCTTTGATATGGATGATGATTTCAATATCATCTGCGTAAAGGAAGTACTTTAGATTGAGGTCGGTAAGAAGTTGGCAGAGAGGAAGAAGATAGATATTAAATAGGGTCGGAGATAATCAAGAACCTTGAGGGACTCCTATGACAGAGTCAAATCTTGAGGATTCCTTGTTTTGGAGTTTAACTTTGTAACCTCTGTTATCGAGAAACGTTTTGAACCAGGATCGGACGGTGCCGCTGATTCCTATGGACGAAAGCTGGTTTAGGAGGATGGCGTGGTTGACCGTGTCGAACGCTGCGGAAAGGTCTAACAAGATCAATAGGAAAGAGTTTCCTTTGTCGAGGCCCATTAAGATATAATATTATATCTTACAGTTGTGGTTTGGATCATATTCTTTAGGTCAAGACGGTTGTCTATAATTACTCCCAGGTCTCTCACATGGTTGTGGGTGAGAAGGTGTTTGTGATGGATCTGAGATGGGAGGTTTTCTTGCTTGTAGGAAATGAAGAGGAGTTTAGTTTTAGAGGCATTGAGGACCAGGTTTAGACTGTTGAGGAGATTAGTGGTGGCTTCGGCTTGTAAGCTGTTGTTCCAAAGTGCGATGGCTTTCTTAATAGATTCTGTTATGGGAATAAGAATCTGAACATCGTCTGCATAGATGTAGTGAATGAGGTTAAGACTACTTAACAGTTGGCAAAGGGGAAGGAGGAAACGGCGGGGGTAACGGCAAAGCTGCTGCCAGGGGGGGCTATAACACGCGCCGCCGGAGCGGCGGGCCACCTGCCCCCCCTGGGCCTTCCCAGCCGACACGGAGCCGGTTGCGGCGCTCCGCCGCGGAGGAAATGCGCCCTGCGGCCGTCCGGGAGGCGTTCCCCGCCCCCCCGCGAAAGGGGTGGGGGATGCGCCGAAAGCCCCCCCGGTCCCACCGAACCCGCCGCCGGGTTGAATCCTCCAGGCGGACTGCACGCACCCCACCCGTTTACCTCTTAACGGTTTCCCGCCCTTTTGAACTCGCTCTTGAAAGTTGTTTTCAACTTTCCCTTACGTACTTATTGATTTTACTGCTTTACTTAATTTTTTTTATTCCTGGACGGGGCCGGGGCCGTCCGGGAGGCGTTCCCCGCCCCCCCGCGAAAGGGGTGGGGGATGCGCCGAAACCACCCCCGGTCCCACCGAACCCGCCGGGTTCAATCCTCCAGGTGGACTGCACGCACCTCACCCGTTTAACTCTTAACGGTTTCCCGCCCTTTTGAACTCGCTCTTGAAAGTTGTTTTCAACTTTCCCTTACGTACTTATTGATTTTACTGCTTTACTTAATTTTTTTTATTCCTGGACGGGGCCGGGGCCGTCCGGGAGGCGTTCCCCGCCCCCCCGCGAAAGGGGTGGGGGATGCGCCGAAACCACCCCGGTCCCACCGAACCCGCCGGGTTCAATCCTCCAGGTGGACTGCACGCACCTCACCCGTTTAACTCTTAACGGTTTCCCGCCCTTTTGAACTCGCTCTTGAAAGTTGTTTTCAACTTTCCCTTACGTACTTATTGATTTTACTGCTTTACTTAATTTTTTTATTCCTGGACGGGGCCGGGGCCGTCCGGGAGGCGTTCTCCGCCCCCCCGCGAAAGGGGTGGGGGATGCGCCGAAACCACCCCCGGTCCCACCGAACCCGCCGGGTTCAATCCTCCAGGTGGACTGCACGCACCCCACCCGTTTAACTCTTAACGGTTTCCCGCCCTTTTGAACTCGCTCTTGAAAGTTGTTTTCAGCTTTCCCTTACGTACTTATTGATTTTATATATTTACTTAATTTTTTTATTCCTGGACGGGGCCGGGGCCGCGGACTGCACGCACCTCACCCGTTTAACTCTTAACGGTTTCCCGCCCTTTTGAACTCGCTCTTGAAAGTTGTTTTCAACTTTCCCTTACGTACTTATTGATTTTACTGCTTTACTTAATTTTTTTTATTCCTGGACGGGGCCGGGGCCGTCCGGGAGGCGTTCCCCGCCCCCCCGCGAAAGGGGTGGGGGATGCGCCGAAACCACCCCCGGTCCCACCGAACCCGCCGGGTTGAATCCTCCAGGCGGACTGCACGCACCCCACCCGTTTACCTCTTAACGGTTTCCCGCCCTTTTGAACTCGCTCTTGAAAGTTGTTTTCAACTTTCCTTTACGTACTTATTGATTTTATATATTTACTTTATTTTTTTATTCCTGGACGGGGCCGGGGCCGTCCAGGAGGCGTTCCCCGCCCCCCCGCGAAAGGGGTGGGGGATGCGCCGAAACCACCCCCGGTCCCACCGAACCCGCCGCCGGGTTGAATCCTCCAGGCGGACTGCACGCACCCCACCCGTTTACCTCTTAACGGTTTCCCGCCCTTTTGAACTTGCTCTTGAAAGTTGTTTTCAACTTTCCTTTACGTACTTATTGATTTTATATATTTACTTTATTTTTTTATTCCTGGACGGGGCCGGGGCCGTCCAGGAGGCGTTCCCCGCCCCCCCGCGAAAGGGGTGGGGGATGCGCCGAAACCACCCCCGGTCCCACCGAACCCGCCGGGTTGAATCCTCCAGGCGGACTGCACGCACCCCACCCGTTTACCTCTTAACGGTTTCCCGCCCTTTTGAACTCGCTCTTGAAAGTTGTTTTCAACTTTCCCTTACGTACTTATTGATTTTATTTATTTATTTTATTTATTTATACCGGCATTGCATCCGCTGTAGGCTTCCCTGGTCGGTCTTGTGCATTTGAATAAACGGAGAGGAATTTGTAGGTCGATAATGGTGTGTTGGTGAATGATTTTTTATATCAAGATGATGGATTTGTAAATGACTCTGAACTGAATTGGTAACCAGTGGAGGTCTTTTAGGACTGGGGAAATGTGGCCTCCTTTCCTAGTGTTTGTTAGTAGACGGGCTGCTGCGTTTTCAACCATTTGGAGTGGTTTCGTGTATGAGGAAGGGAGTCCAAGTAATGTAGAGTTGCAGTAGTAGAAAATGAGGGCTTGGAGGATGGTTCTGAAGTGTTTGGCGTGGAAGAGTGGTCTTATCCTTTTTTAAACTTGCAGTTTATAGAAGCAGTCTTTGGTGGTTTTATTGGGGGGCCACTACCGGCCTAACACCGTCCGCCGGCTGATCCTCCATCAGAAGGACTTGGGCCCCCGAGCGGCGCTGGGGAGCCGGTCTTCTGTATGCCACATTTCCCGCGCCCGCCGGACAGGCGGGGATTCGGCGCTGGGCTCTTCCCTCTTCACTCACCGTTACTGAGGGAATCCTGGTTAGTTTATTTTCCTCCACAGCTTGTGTCCCTAGGTGGTCCCTGCGGGTCGGTACGGCAAGAGCGGTATTCAAACAGCAAGCACTGGGGTATGAAAATACAGACCCCTGTGTACTTACTTGGTAGAGGTTTTGCTAGGAGTAAGAATTTGTTGAGGATAATGTCAGTTTCTTAATAAGATCTCATGCTTTGACTGTTGAGGAGATTAGTGATGGCTTGTAAGCTGTTGTTCCAAAGTGCGATGGCTTTGTTAATAGATTCTGTTATGGGAATAAGAATCTGAACATCGTCAGCATAGATGTAGTGAATGAGGTTAAGACTAGTTAACAGTTGGCAAAGGGGAAGGAGGAAACGGCCGGGGAAACGGCGAAGCTGCTGCCGGGGGGGGGGGGGGCAATAACACGCGCCGGAGCCGGTATTTACCCTTAGATGGAGTTTACCACCCACTTTGGCCTGCATTCCCAAACAAACAGACTACGAGAAAACCCGGTCCCGGCGCGCCGGGGGCCGCTACCGGCCTAACACCGTCCGCGGGCTGAGGCTTGATGAGAAGGACTTGGGCCCCCGAGCGGCGCCAGAGAGGCGATCTTCCGTACGCCACATTTCCCGCGCCCGCCGGACGAGCGGGGATTCGGCGCTGGGCTCTTCCCTCTTCACTCGCCGTTACGGAGGGAATCCTGGTTAGTTTCTTTTCCTCCGCGGCTTGTGTCCATAGGTGGGATTGACCTCTGTCCTAGAATGATGTGCCTCTTCATCCAGGCCTAGTGTTCCTACTGGTGTTTTAAGTCCATTGCTGTGCCTGCCTGTTCATCCAGACCTTGTGTTCCCACACGTATTATTATTTCTGAGAGATCTTCCAATTCCTTTGTCATTTTCTGAAGTGCATAAGTAGGGTAGCTAAATGAGGAGAATATTGGAGGGGCGAAGTTCCATATTCAAAGCTGAGTAGCTGTACTTATCTAGTGAAAGTTTGAAGGATCAGGGAAGGCTTGTAAGAATAGCCAAGTTTGTTAATAGATTCTGTTATGGGAATAAGAATCTGAACATCGTCTGCATAGATGTAGTGAATGAGGTTAAGACAAGCTAACAGTTGCCAAAGGGGAAGGAGGAAACGCCGGGAGGGGGGGCTATAACACGCGCCGCCAGAGCAGCGGGCCACCTGCCCCCCCTGGGCCTTCCCAGCCGACCCGTTGCCGGTCGCGGCGCACCGCCGCGGAGGAAATGCGCCCTGCGGGGCCCGGGGCCGTCCGGGAGGCGTTCCCCGCCCCTCCCCCACCCCCCGCGAAAGGGGTGGGGGTGGGGGATCCGCCGAAACCCCGGTCCGACCGAACCCGCCGGGTTGAATCCTGCGGGCGGACTGCACGGACCCCACCCATTTACCTCTTTACAATTTCACGCCCTCTTGAACTCCCTCTTCAAAGTTGTTTTCAACTTTCCCTTGCGGTACTTACTTATTTATTTTATTTAAGGTTTTTTTATACCGGCATTCATGAAATCGTTCACATGATGTCGCTTTACAGAAAACAGGGGTGCAAAGAAAACAACCTATAACATAAATACACGTGGTGAAGAGATGCAGTTACAATTAACTGGGGCTATGAACTGGGAGTGTAAGAAATAAAGAGGGATAGAGGAGGTTAATTATATACATGTGTAGAATATAAAAATATACAAGAGTACATTACAAATATGGCGTCCAATATATACAGCTTCTGAGCTGAGAATTTATTGATGGTGTGTGTTAGGTGCAGTTCGGGAAGGCTTGCCTGAAAAGCCATGTCTTGAGTCTTTTCCGAAAGGTTAGGAGGCAAGGTTCATTTCTGAGATCTGGGGGGATGGAGTTCCATAACGGTGGACCTGCTGTGGAAAGGGCTCAATCTCTAAAGGTGCTGTGATAAGTGGTTTTGGAGGGTGGAACAAGGAGGCATCCTCTGTAGGCTTCCCTGGTCGGTCTTGTGCATTTGTATAAACGGAGAGGAATTTGTAGGTCGATTATGGTGTGTTGGTGAAAGATTTTGTATATCAAGGTGATGGATTTGTAAATGACTCTGAACTGAATTGGTAACCAGTGGAGGTCTTTTAGGACTGGGGAAATGTGGTCTCTTTTCCTAGTGTTTGTTAGTAGACGGGCTGCTGCGTTTTCAACCATTTGGAGTGGTTTTGTGTATGAGGAAGGGAGTCCAAGAAATGTAGAGTTGCAGTAGTCTAATTTGGAGAAAATGAGGGCTTGGAGGATCCTGGTTAGTGTCTTTTCCTCCGCGGCTTGTGTCCCTAGCTGTGATTGAACTCTGTCCTCGAATGATGTGCCTCTTCATCCAGGCCTTGTGTCCCTAGCTGGGATCGACCTCTGTGCTCGACTGCTGCGCCTCTTCATCCCGGCCTTGTGTTCCCACAAGTGTTTTAACTCCGTTGCTGTGCCCGTTCCTGCAGGCCTTGTGTTCCTCTGGGGATAGGGAAATACATACAGTAACTGAGTGTAAGCAAGTATGATTTGCATTGAATACAAGAATGTCAGTATATAAAAATGACAAATAAATATAAAAATAAATGAAGTGCTATAAACTTTTTAAAAAAAGAATATAAATCCATAAAAAAAAAATTGTACTATCCGAGTATCAGTGTTCATCCATGTTCCTACTGGTGTTTTAACTCCATTGCTGTGCCTGCCTGTTCATCCAGGCCTTGTGTTCCCACAGGTGTTTTAACTCAGTGGCGGTGCCTGTTCATCCAGGCCTTGTGTTCCTCTGGGGATAGGGAAATACCTACAGTACCTGAGTGTAATCAAGTCTGACGTGCTAGAAACGTTTTCGAATAAGAATATAAATACATTAAAAAAACACATAATTACTATCCGAGTATCCGTGTTCATCCAGGCCTTGTGTTCCCACAGGTGTTTTAACTCAGTGGCGGTGCCTGTTCATCCAGGCCTTGTGTTCCTCTGGGGATAGGGAAATACCTACAGTACCTGAGTGTAATCAAGTATGACGTGCTAGAAACGTTTTCGAATAAGAATATAAATACATTAAAAAAACACATAATTACTATCCGAGTATCCGTGTTCATCCAGGCCTTGTGTTCCCACAGGTGTTTTAACTCAGTTGCTGTGCCCATTCTTCCGGGCCTTGTGTTCCCACAGGTGTTTTAACTCAGTGGCTGTGCCTGTTCATCCAGGCCTTGTGTTCCCACAAGTGTTTTAACCTGGTTGCTGTGCCTGTTCATGCAGGCCTTGTGTCCCTAGCTGGAATTGACCTCTGTCCTCGAATGATGTACCTGTTCATCCAGGCCTTGTGTTCCCACACGTATTCTTATTTGTGAGAGATCCTAGGCTCCAATTCCTTTGTCATCAGCTGAAGTGCGTAAGTACAGTCTGAATTCACTAGACGCCAACGGAATTCACTAGACGCCAACGATATTCACTGGACGCCAATGTAAACACCGGGTACACACAACTCTAGGGGTGGACCCGTTCCAGGGAGTCCTTCCCTGAACAAGCATGAGGGTGGAGGTGGGCTTTACTGCACACCCACCTGACGGACCATGCCCATACCGCTGCCAATATTCTAGCATGCATCAGAAAGATGCTGGCGAGCTACCAGTGTTTTAACCTAGTTCCTGTGCCTGTTCATGCAGGCCTTGTGTCCCTAGCTGGGATTGACCTCTGTCCTCGAATGAAGTGCCTGTTCATCCAGGCCTTGTGTTCCTACTGCTGTTTTAACTCCATTGCTGTGCCTGCCTGTTCATCCAGACCTTGTATTCCCACACGTATTCTTATTTCTGAGAGATCCTCCAATTCCTTTGTCATCTGCTGAAGTGCGTAAGTACCGTCTGAATTCACTAGACGCCAACGGAATTCACTAGACGCCAACGATATTCACTGGATGCCAATGTAAACACCGGGTACACACAACTCTAGGGGTGGACCCTTTCCAGGGAGTACTTCCCTGCACAAAGGAAAGGGAACTCTCTCCTGGGCCAATTGATAAGAAAACCACAATTCTGCAGCCAAAAATAGGCTGGAAATCCTTCCCCCATTGACTTTAATGGGCGACATATGTACATATACCCAACTCATTAGATTTTTTTTATGTCCATATTGGCCGCAAGTGGGACCCACTTTCGGACATAAGAAATATGAACATAAAATTTTGCTCTGCACATCCCTAGTAGAGAGCAGTGCTGGAGCTGCTTCCAAGTGAAATATTAAGTTTGATTAGTTGGGTAAGCGGCAGCATAGCTCTCTGCCATGAAGCAGAGGGCAATGCTGGAAATGTGTGAAGTATCAGTTTTTCTTTTCCCCTGTCATTGAAGCAAGGAGTCATGCCGGACATGCACCGAAAGTGAAGAATGCCTTGAAAGTCACATTAACTATCATCAAATATTGAAAAGCCTAATAATTGGTAATACCTATAAGCCCATGAACCCATCCCTGTTTTTTTTTCTTTTTTTCTTTTCTTTTTTTAATTGGGAGATGGATGCCCTTCATCCTTCTACTCTGTGAAGGTGGACACCTACCACCGGCCACTGGCATCCCGCTCCGTTAATGCCTCTGTGGCTACTGCCGCTCCATGCAGTGTTTTACTACCTGCTCTTTATATGCGTCCTCTAGAACTGATGGATCCCATCCCTGGGTTTTTTTTATTATTTATTTAATTGGGAGATGACAGCCCTCCATCCTTCCGCTCCGTGAAGGTGGACACCTACCACTGGCCACTGGCATCCCGCTCCGTGAATGCCTCTGTGGCTACTGCCGCTCTGTGCAGTATTTTACTACCTGCTCTTTATATGGACACCTACCACTGGCCACTGGCATCCCGCTCCGTGAATGCCTCTGTGGCTACTGCCGCTCCGTGCAGTATTTTACTACCTGCTCTTTATATGTGTCCTCTAGACCTGATGGATCCCATCCCTGTTTTGTTTTTTGTTTTTGTTTTTTATTTAATTGGGAGATGACAGCCCTACATCCTTCCGCTCCATGAAGGTGGACACCTACCACTGGCCACTGGCATCCCGCTCCGTGAATGCCTCTGTGGCTACTGCCGCTCCGTGCAGTATTTTACTACCTGCTCTTTATATGCGTCCTCTGGACCTGATGGATCCACAATATTTATCCCATGCCCCTTTGAAGTGCTTCACAGTTTTGGACTTCACCACTTCCTCCGGAAGGGCATTCCAGGCATCCACCACTCTCTCCGTGAAGAAATTCTTCCTGACATTGGTTCTTAGTCTTCCTCCTTGGAGCCTCAGCTCGTGACCTCTGGTTCTGCTGATTTTTTTCTGTTGGAAAAGGTTTGTCATTGTCTTTGGATCGTTAAAGTTTTTCAAGTATCTGAAAGTTTGAATCATATCACCCCTGCTCCTCCTTTCCTCCAGGGTGTACATATTTAGATTCTTCAATCTCTCCTCGTATGTCAACCGATGAAGACCCTCCACCTTCCTGGTCGCCCTTCTCTGTACCGCCTCCAACTTGTCCTTGTCTCTTTGTAGATACGGTCTCCAGAACTGAACACAGTACTCCAGGTGAGGCCTCACCAAGGACCTGTACAAGGGGATTATCACTTCCCTTTTCTTACTCGATATTCCTCTCTCTATGCATCCCAGCATTCTTCTGGCTTTTGCAATCGCCTTGTCGCATTGTTTCGCCGACTTCATATCATTAGACACTATCACCCCAAGGTCTCTCTCCTGCTCCGTGCACATCAGCCTTTCCCCCCCCATCGAATACAGTTCATTCGGATTTCCACTCCCCAAATGCATGACTTTGCACTTCTTGGCATTGAATTTCAGCTGCCATATCTTCGACCACTCTTCCAGCTTCCTTAAATCCCGTCTCATTCTCTCCACTCCTTCCGGCGTGTCCACTCTGTTGCAGATCTTAGTGTCGTCCGCAAAAAGACAAACCTTACCTTCTATCCCGTCCGCAATGTCGCTCACAAAGATATTGAACAGGACCGGTCCCAACACCGATCCTTGCGGTACACCACTTAAAACCGCTCTCTCTTCAGAGAAAGTTCCATTTACCATCACGCATTGTCTTCTGTCCGTCAACCAGTTTGCAATCCAGGTCACCACTTCGGCACTCACTCCCAAGCTTTTTGTTTTATTCACCAGTCTCCTGTGCGGAACCGTATCAAAAGCTTTGCTGAAATCCAAGTAGATGACATCTAGCGCTCTTCCTTGATCCAATTCCTTGGTTACCCAGTCGAAAAAGTCAATCAGATTTGTCTGACAGGATCTTCCCCTGGTGAATCCATGCTGCCTCTGGTCCATCAATTCTCCGGACTGTAGATATTTCACTATTCTCTCTTTCAACAGTGACTCCATTACTTTTCCCACCACCGAAGTGAGGCTAACCGGTCTGTAGTTACCAGCCTCTTCTCTGTTCCCACTCTTGTGAAGCGGGACCACCACCGCTCTTCTCCAATCACTCGGCACCACTCCCGTTTCTAGGGATCTATTGAACAGGTCACACAGCGGACCCGCCAGCACATCTCTGAGCTCCCTCAGAATCCTTGGATGAATCCCATCAGGCCCCATGGCTTTGTCCACTTTCAGATTCTTTAGCTCTTCCCATACATTTTCTACTGTAAAATGATTTTCATCTATTCCACTACCCTCCAGCTTCTTGTGTAGAAATGGTCCTTCTCCAGGGTCTTCTTTAGTGAATACAGAGCTGAAGTATTCATTTAATATTTCTGCCATTTCTTCATCTCTCTCCACACATTGATCATTTCCACCTTTCAATTTCACTATACCACTATGGACTTTTCTCTTTTCGCTGATGTATCTGAAAAATGTTTTGTCACCATTTTTTATCTCCTTGGCAATCCTCTCTTCCGCTTGACTTTTTGCCAACTTGATTAATTTCTTCGTCTCCCTCAGTTGAATCAAATATTCTTCTTTGTGCTCCTCCCTTTGGGATCTTTTATATTTTTTGAATGCTGTTCTTTTAGCTTTAATTTTGTCAGCCACCTCGTTTGAGAACCAGATAGGTTTCATTTTCCTTTTGCTTTTCTTTACATTTCTAACATAAAGAGTAGTTGCCTTGGTGATTGCTCCTTTTAGATTGATCCACTGCTGATCCACATCTCTCTCATTCTCCCATCCATTTAGTTCTTCCTCTAGGTACTTCCCCATTTCCTCAAAGTCTGTGTTTTTGAATTGTAAAACTCGGGTCTTTGTGGTTCTTTTCCCTATTCTTTTAGTGATATTAAACCATATTGTTTGATGATCACTGGTGCTGAGGTGGGTGCCCACCTCGACATCAGAGACATTATCTGCATTAGTGAGCACTAAGTCGAGTATATTTCCTTCTCTCGTGGGTTCTAATACCATTTGTTTGAACAAAGCTACTTGCATGGCATCCACTATTGCTCTACTATTTTTAGATTCTGCAGATGGGATTTTCCAGTCTACATCTGGCATATTAAAGTCACCCACGATCACCAATAGCATGTAAAAAATCACATAATATATGTAGACCTGCTATATGGTAAATCTCATTGTTGAAACAAGTTTACCTTCATACGATGCATATAATAGCTATCATGGCGATGAGTCTGAAAAGACTTCTAAATCATTAGGTAACTTGTTATTTGCACATGTCTGGTAATATGATAAGATCACTCTTATCGGAGTCCGATGAAAATATTTTTTGGTTATTGCCTTGGACTTAGCTCACGCTATCACACTTATCTTATTGCAGACCACATAAAAACCAAAATCACAATGTTTCGGAGTCGAACAATCCTTCTTCAAGGGCTTGACATTGGTGATAGAAAAATGTGAGGGACTGCCGTTTTAGTGCTGCCGCTGGTGATTTTAGCGAGTGGAAGGCTTTCGCTGATCTGCGCAAAAAACAGATGAGATTATCCTTAGATTGGTGTAAAGACACTTAGATATAGGTTACTCAGAACAGGAAAAAAATACATATTTGCAAGATTGTCGAACCATCTCACTGTCCGTGTGAGTACAGCGCAGCACTGTGGCAATTTAAGAACATAAGAACATAAGAAAATGCCATACTGCGTCAGACCAAGGGTCCATCAAGCCCAGCATCCTGTTTCCAACAGTGGCCAATCCAGGCCATAAGAACCTGGCAAGTACCCAAAAACTAAGTCTATTCCATGTAACCATTGCTAATGGCAGTGGCTATTCTCTAAGTGAACTTAATAGGAGGTAATGGACTTCTCCTCCAAGAACTTATCCAATCCTTTTTTAAACACAGCTATACTAACTGCACGAACCACATTCTCTGGCAACAAATTCCAGAGTTTAATTGTGCGTTGAGTAAAAAAGAACTTTCTCCGATTAGTTTTAAATGTGCCCCATGCTAACTTCATGGAGTGCCCCCTAGTCTTTCTACTATCCGAAAGAGTAAATAACCGATTCACATCTACCCGTTCTAGACCTCTCATGATTTTAAACACCTCTATCATATCCTCCCTCAGTCGTCTCTTCTCCAAGCTGAAAAGTCCTAACCTCTTTAGTCTTTCCTCATAGGGGAGTTGTTACATTCCCTTTATCATTTTGGTAGCCCTTCTCTGTACCTTCTCCATCGCAATTATATCTTTTTTGAGATGGGGCGACCAGAATTGTACACAGTATTCAAGGTGCGGTCTCACTATGGAGCAATACAGAGGCATTATGACATTTTCCGTTTTATTCATCATTCCTTCTCTCATAATTCCCAACATTCTGTTTGCTTTTTTGACTGCTGCAGCACACTGCACCGACGATTTCAATGTGTTATCCACTATGACACCTAGATCTCTTTCTTGGGTTGTAGCACCTAATATGGAACCCAACATTGTGTAATTATAGCATGGGTTATTTTTCCCTATATGCATCACCTTGCACTTATCCACATTAAATTTCATCTGCCATTTGGATGCCCAATTTTCCAGCAAAGCTGCTTCGCAGTGATGATAGCGATGCTGAAGCTATCGCTGCAGGCTGCTGAAAAAAGATTTAAAAAGGATATTGACTAGCCGGATAAAGACTAGCATACCCTCTTGTTCGTTTAGAATAATACTTACTATTAGCAGATTTGGCGGCTCTCAAACAAAAGTTGGTGCTATACCTTTAATCAGTGCGAAAACGCTGAAAATGGCGCCATTTTTAAAGGGAATTCCTGCAATCACAAAAGTGACAGTCGGAAATGATGCATCATTGATGGAGAAAAAGAAATTGCTATACCCATAGATTAAAGATGGAAAATATGCCGGTGTATCTGATGATGAAAAAAAATATTATCAAATTAAAGAGAGCCACTCTATTTTATCGTTGAGCCCCGGCGGTTCAAGAATGTTCAGCCGATGTATCCAAGCATTTTCTCTGTAATTCAACATGTGAGCTCTGTCACCTCCTCTCCAAGATGCTGGTATGTGTTCAATGATAGCCCATTTAAAATCATCAAATGTATGCCCACTATCTATCAAAAATAAAAAGTTTCTTGAGGGAAAACTGCAAATTGCAAAATACCTATATTTTCATATCATTAAAAAACACCTTAAAGAAGCCACAGGGATTGGTATCAGAATATTTGGTGCACAATCTCATGGGCTCTTGCCCGCATAGGGCTGCAACCCCTCTCTTGTGTTAGCACTTTCTTATAATGTCATCTACCTTTTCCCATGTACTCTTTTGGCTTTTTTCTTTTTATCTTTGTTTATCTTTTTTTCGTGCCCAAGCCACTAATTAAACACCTATTAAAAAATACCCATTACAGGGTATACTCCAAAATGCTTTTCTTATTAATTGCAAACACCCTTATCCTTGTTTAATTTCAATTATATCACCAATAGTGTAGCATTAACGACTTATCTTCTCTGCTCCTATCTTTTGCTATGATCGCCTTCCTTGCTGTTATTTATTTTTTGCCCGCCCGACATTGGCAATGTTTCGGCGCTAAACTCGCGCCTGCTTCAGGGGCATTCAACAAAGTTCCTACAAAGAAAAAACAATTTTAAATCTCCATTTCATAATTTAAAAAATGTATTACTTATACGGCTACAGCAATGAGACTTACATTCTGATTCAACCCGACTTCTTACAGCGATTTCCACAAATCAAAAGATGGCGCTCAGACGTTTCCTTTTACCTCCTACCGGAAGTTTGCCATATGTAGGGTTGTGAGGGATGATGGATTGTCCTATCAACATCACCCTACAGATATACAGACCAATCCACTTCCTTGTTAAGCCCCGCTGGCGTACCTGTGTCCAACTTAAAGATCCATTTCTGCTCACGTTGCAGTAAACATAGATTTAAATTCCCTCCTCGTTCATCCTGTACCATGCTTTCCAAAACAGTGCATTGTAAACTATCAAAAGAATGGGCTTGATCGACACAATATTGCACCAGCGGTGCCTCTAATTTGTTGCGTTTCAACGCGCTTTTGTGTTCAATTAAACACTATCTATGCAATGTTGTACTATTGGCGCTTTGAGGTCTTTATTGTTGATGCGGCTCTAATGTTCTGTAAGCCGTGTTCTGATCTTCCGTTTAGTGCGACCTACATATATTTTCAAGCATGGGCATTGCAGAGCAGCATAGATGACGTGGTCTGTATTGCAATCGACATCGCTGGCAAGTTTCATTTTATAACCTGTAGTCGGATGATGCCAGGTTGGGCCTTGATGGGCTTGTGAACAAAAAGAACATTTGCCACATCGAACTTGTCCTATACCAGCAAAGGTTTTTTGATCTGGGGAGGATGCTTTGATGACATGTTGCCTGATGTTTTGTCCTCTAGAGTAAACGAACAAAGGTGTTTTTTGAAATACTGGATGAGGACTTAAAACGTGCCAGTATTTCAGCAGTATCTGTCTAATCTGAGGAGTCAATTGTGAATGTTGTAATATGCAGATTAGATCAGCTGTTATAGGTTTGTGTTTGTATTGCAAGAGAGATTCTCTGTCCAAGAATGTGGCTCTTTTGTAAGCATGGTCGATAACCTGTTTTGGATATCCACGTTCCTGAAATCTGGATTTTAACTTAAGTGCTTGTCTATGAAATTCTTCTTTGTTAGAACACAATCTGTGAATATGGAAAAATTGGCCTATAGGAAGGCCTTCCTTAAATCTTCGTGGATGGTAACTGTCAAAATGGAGCAATTTGTTCCTATCAGTTGGTTTCCTGTAAAGTGTGGTGTGTAATGATGACCCTTGTTTATTGATTTGAATGTCTAAAAAAGATATATGTTCATGGTGATACATGACAGTGAATTTGAGAAATCGATGAGATTGATTTAACCGACAGTGAAACTGTAACAGTGTTATTTCAGTGTCTTGCCATATGAAAAAGATGTCATCAATATATCTTGATACGAAAAAGAAGAGGAAAAAGGATATGAATCCAATGTATGTCTCATATAAACCAAAATAATTTAGAACAACTTATATAACAGCTGATGACAATATCATCAATGATTGCCTCAAGATATCTCTCTGCAGCCTCTCGCCACTCAATGGGCCGCAAGCCGTCATCGGTCAATGAAGCAATGAGTTATTTGTAATCATTTACTGTCATCATGCTGTTAAAAACTATACAAAAAATTTTTTATGAAGAAAATTTTGTCTTAATGATACTTTATAGTAGTGTCAAAAAACTGTGGTGAATACACCACTAGAAAATCTAAGAACCCCAATTCAGAAACCACTATCTTTCCCACATGTTAAACTACCCCAATCTAAAATACCTAATAACTAATACCCAAACGTCAAAGAAACATATACTTAGCATTAAATTTGATGCGACCCAAAAAGGGCTCATGCAGTGAAAAACACCGTCATCTCGTTTACAGCTGTCCTATTTAAAGCTGTCCCGTTTGATACGACCCAAAAAGGCTCATACAGTGAAAAACACCATCATCTCGTTTACAGCTGTCCTGTTTAAAGCTGTTTAAAGCTGTTTCTTTGACGTTTGGGTATTAGTTATTAGGTATTTTAGATTGGGGTAGTTTAACATGTGGGAAAGATAGTGGTTTCTGAATTGGGGTTCTTAGATTTTCTAGTGGTGTATTCACCACAGTTTTTTGACACTACTATAAAGTATCATTAAGACAAAATTTTCTTCATAAAAATTTTTTTGTATAGTTTTTAACAGCATGATGACAGTAAATGATTACAAATAACTCATTGCTTCATTGACCGATGACGGCTTGCGGCCCATTGAGTGGCGAGAGGCTGCAGAGAGATATCTTGAGGCAATCATTGATGATATTGTCATCAGCTGTTATATAAGTTGTTCTAAATTATTTTGGTTTACATGAGACATACATTGGATTCATATCCTTTTTCCTCTTCTTTTTCGTATTGAGTATTAATTGGAGAGGGTTTTTGCTTCTTTATTGTTGATTACTGATCAATATATCTTGACCATTGTATAATATTGACGAAAAATTGTGATGTATAGACGATGGATTCTTCAAATCTCGTGACAAAAAGATTTGCTACGTCTAGAGCTACCGGATACCCCATCGCAACTCCATGAGTCTGCAGGTAGTATTTTCGTTCAAAAGAAAAATAATTATGAAACAGGATGATTTCTGATAATTTAATTAAAAAACTGGAAGGGATCCTGTATGGGCGTACTCTGCGTCCTAATACTTCCTTAATGAGAGACAGCGCCTCTGATTGTGGCATGTTGGTATAGAGTGCCTCTATGTCTAATGTGACTAAAAGAGAATCTCTGGGAAGATGGTCCAATTGCTCTAATTTTTGGAGCATGTCAGAGGTGTCTTGAATATATGACTTCGCCTGGCGAACTTCTGATTGGAAAAAACTGTCTACAAATTGTGCTAGAGGTTCCAATATAGAGCCATTGGTAGAAATAATTGGTCTGCATGGAGGATTGACCAAGGTTTTGTGGATTTTTGGAACTCCGTAAATTACTGGAGTTCTAGGAAATGATACTTTCAAAAAATTGAGTTCTCTCGTTGTGAGGAACCCATCCTTTTGTGCCTCTAGTAAAAGTTGTTCTATTCTGTCTTGTAGAACCATGGTGAGATCGGAGGGCAGTGGATCGTAGAAACTGATGTCATGTAGTTGGCATAGAATTTCTTCTCTGTAAGGCAGGATGAACAGGAACCAAGAACACAGGACAAACAGGAACCAGGAACTCAAGATCAACATGCACCGCTGATGCAGTAGACCCATTGCTGAGATATCATGGCAGTGTTCTGAGACCTTTTATATACTGGGAGCAAGTATTGTAATCAAGAGGTTCCGTGGGGACTTTTCCCACCATGGCCCCTTTAAGATGTGCGTGCATGTAGGAAGACCCCATCATAAAGCAGGAGGATGGCGGTGTCTGTTGGCATGTGGAGTCCTCACTGCAGAATAGCCCAGATGGCATCAAGAGTGAGTGAATTGGTTCAGGGAGGCTTCCTGTGAGCCACCTATTATAAAAGTACCCCCCCCCCCCCAAAGCTCCCTCCTCCCTTTTCCTGGGCCTGGATTTATGGGGAAACCTTCTGCAAAAGTCTCTGAGCAGTTGAAAGGTTTAAAGGTTAGAGGCTGGCTCCCAAGAGTTCTCTGCCAATCTGAAGGTTTTCTAGGAGATTAGGCATTGGGTTTGATTCCTCTCCCTGCAGAAATCCAAGATCTCCTGAACCTCAAACTGCGGATCTTCTTCAACGGGAACTTCTATAGGCTGGAGGCGCAGTTTGGATGGCTATGATAGGAGTTCTGATTTCAGCAGGGGGATATGAAACACATTGTAAATCTGGAGAACCATGGGTAACTTGAATTTATAGACCACTGGCACTACTTGTGTACTATAGGAAATGGTCTCACAAATCTTGAGACAAACTTCAGTAAAGGCATTCTAATGTGTAGATTTTTGGTACTCAACCAAACCAGGTTCCCAGGTTGGAGTGAGGGTGCCAAGCAGCATCTCTTGACTGCCTGCTTTTTAGAATGTTCTGCCACTTGTTCTAGCTGGATTTTCTATCAGCGATCCTGGAGTTGTTGCCCCATTAAGCTGTCTGCAGGACAAGTGACAGAGACTGGGAGATGCTGGGGTGTATGAGAATGATGGCCAAATATTACATAAAAAGTTGAGGCTCCGGTCAAGCTCCACACATGATTATTGTGGCAAAACTCTGCACATGGGATGCCCAATAGTTATGGCATTGATTTACATATACTTTTAGGAAAGCTTTGAGGCTCTGTGTTGCGTTTTGCAGTCTTGGGTTTCCTCCATAAACCACTGCACTTATCCCTCAGGCCGGGCCCAACTTGATACTTGCCAATGCCACTGGGCTTCCCTTCTCTCTTGCACTGCAGGATGCTGTGTCTCAATGAAACAGGATGCCACTGATGTTCTCCTGGCAGGATGCCTCTGACACCTCCTGGTCCCACTCCTCCTAGGGCGCATGCACATCTGATGTCAGCTAATTTAAAGAGCACATGGTGGGAAAGAGCTAGAGGTGCCTCCTGATGACTTCATCTCCTCAGGCCTATAAAAGGACTTGGCTGATATTCCACCAACAGCTCAGCAAAAGGAAACTACTTAGGTAGTATGGGTTGCTCCAGCATTCTGTGTCACCAGTTCCTGTGATCCAGTGTCTTTGTTCTTCAGTTCCAGTGTCTTCAGTTCTTCAGCTCTTCATCTCCTGGTTACCCGCCTGTTCTTTTGTTCATCCTCCTGCCTTACCTATCTATCCCTACTTCCCTTCAGACATATACTCAGTATTGATCCTGGCCTTACTATTGGATTCTCTTGCCCACCGCCTAATACTGACCTCAGCCTGTTCCTGGATACTCCTGACCACTGCTTGCCACTGACTTCTGCCTGCTACCAGACTCTTCTGTGTTGCATCATTTCTGACCTGGTGACCTCAAAAGATATCTCCTTTATCAACCTTGGCCTCTACCGAAGACATTCCAGCCCCAGCACCCAAAGGTTTAACCCAAGGGGAATGTGGGCTAGTAAAGGCAAAGCTCCAGTTGAGACTATGGCTCATCCAATCTGCCTGCTGACAGTGGGGAGCCTGCAGGTTGTGCCAAATTCACCTTGGTCCAAAGGTCCATGATTTCAAAGATTGCTGAGTCCATGGACCCAATGGACTTGACATCACTGCAGGCCATCCGAGGTTTTGCTTATATGCTGCAGGACCAACAAAAGATCCCTTCCCTTCAGGGCGTGAGAGGATGAAGGTGATCTTGGTATTTTCACTTGGAAACAACTCAGGCTGTAGTGCGAATTGCATAAAATATTGTTTAAGGAAACATCGATAGAGGCTCGGATCCCCATTGAAATGGGGTGGAGCAGGAAGGGCCAGAGATGGCTGTGAAGGCACGGGTTGAATCCAGTCCCTTGAGTTGGTCTTAACAGAATCCTCAAGTTGAGACCGTAGTCTCTCCACAGACAAAGTCAATGCTTCTAGGGTTCGCTGTTGTTCTCGGACATGAGCAGCTAGGCCAGGGATGGCCTGCAAGGTGGGAGACTCCGCCATGGCCTTGGCAACCTGTTGTACTGGAGGTGGATCCTTGGCCTGTGCAGGACTGGTACAGCCCTCCGGTGGGACCCGGATAACGCCTGCCACCAGGAGGCGGAGCACAGGAAGAGACAGAGGCTAGCTGGAGCTTTGCCAATAGCAACCCGTGGTTCCCTCATGTTGAGCCCTTGGTTACCCGGGCCACCTGGTTTTAGGTGGGCCTCGCAGGGTCTCCTAGAGAGAAAGTTCAAGGGAGTGCCCACCACGAACAAGGGTGCATGGTCGGTCTTCAAACAGTGAAGTCCAGAGGTAGCAGGAGGCCAGAATAGAGTGTCCAAGTGTATAGCGAGGATCAAGGCCAGAGTATTAGTCCAGAATGGTCAGCCAAAGCAGGGTCGGTAACAGTGGTCGATCCGGGCATAGTCAGGTCAGGCAAAGGTCAAGTTCCAGGCGGTGATCAAGAGTAGCCAGAGTTCAGGCAGAGGTCAGGTCAGGCAGCAATCAAGAGTAGTCAGAGTTCAGGAAGAGGTCAGGTCGGGCAGCAATCAAGAGTAGTCAGAGAACAGGCAAAGATCAGTACAGTGAGATCAGTCCAAAGGGTACTACCAGGAATGGAGAGATGAAGGAACAGGAGATGCTGGAACAGGAGACACGGGAGATGCTGGAACAGGAGACACTGGAACAGGAGACACAGGAGACACTGGAACAGGAGATGCTGGAACAGGAGACACTGGAACGCAGGAAGGCAAACTAGAGACACTGGAGTGTATGACCCGATTGCCAAGGCACCGTTCAAGGAAACGGGCCTTCCTTTTTATACCAGAGAGTCATGACATCATTGGTTAGTGCTGGGACTGGGTTTCCCATGCTCGGGTCTTTAAAATGAAGGCTGTCGGCCACGTGCATTCCTAGGGGTAGGGCCGAGGAGCAGGAAGACGTGGAGCCCCTGCAGGATCTCCGCTGTGAGGACGGCGTCAGAGACAGTGAGTGGGGGAGCCAGGGATGCCGTGAACTTGCTGCAGCAGCAGAGGGAGTGAGCCCGGAGCTGGTAGACGGACAGGAGAGGTGAGCAGGACCGGCTGCGGTGCACATGTGCTACGTGTTCAAATTTTTATGGTCTTTGTAGATAGTCACAGTGTGCCTGGCCCCTTCTAGCAAATGTTGCCATTCCTCCAAGGCTAACTTCATTATTTGCAGCTCGAAATCTCCAATGGTGTAATTCCTTTCTGTGGGAGTAAATTTTTTAGAGAAATAGAAATAGGTTGTGAGTATTCCATTGTGGTTGTGCTGTAGGATCACAGCTCCTATACTGAGGGTAGAAGCATCTACCTCCAATGCAAATGGTTTTAGAAGAGTCAGGATGGTGAAATCCTCCTTGAGAAGCTTAAAGACCTGCATGGCACTGTTAGTCCAATTCTTGGTATCTGAACCCTTTTTCATAAGGGCAGTGAGCAGCACGACCAACATATAGTAGGCATGAATGAATTGCTGGTAGTACTTCTTGAATCCAAGAAAGTGCTGAAATGTTTGAGGCCCATGGGTTGGGGCCATTCCAGGATGGCTTTCAGTTTCTCTGGATCCATGTGTAGGCCTTGCTAGGAGATAATATAGCTGAGGAATGGGAGTTCTTCCTGTTTAAAAGTACATTTTTCTAATTTTGCATATAGTTGGTGCTGTCAAATTCTCTTAAGTACATACTTTATATGGTCTGGATGTTCTGACAAGGATTTAGAAAACATTAGGATATCATCCAGATATACTACTACATGGGAGTAGAACAAATCCTGAAAACTCTCATTAACCATAAACTGAAAGATTGCAGGGGCATTGTATAACCCAAAGGGTATCACCAAGTATTCATAGTGCTCATCTCGGGTATTAAAAGTGGTCTTCTATTTTTCTCCCTCTTGGATTCTAATCAAGTTGTATGCCCCCCCTGCAGGTCAAGCTTGGTAAATAATTGTGCCCCTCTGCTGAGGTCAAGGAATTCTGGGATCAGTGGAAGAGGATATTGGTTCTTCTTTGTAAGCATTGAGCCCATGGTAGTCTATACAAGGGCATAAGAAACCAACCTTTTTCCCCACAAAAAAATAATCCAGTCCTGGCAGGCAATGAGGAAAGGTGAAAGAACCTTCTATTCAAATTTTCTTTAATATATTTGGACATGGCCTTGGTTTCAGGCACAGAGAGCCATCTTTAAAAATGGTGCGGGCCATCCAGTGCTCCTACCATGTGACAGGGGCCGGCCAATGGCACGGTTACCCTGTCACATTGTAAGGGCAAAGGGCCATCGGCGCCATTTTTATTAGTGGCAGCCGATGGTCCGAGAGTGGGAGATCGCTCCCGGGGCCCACTGGACCACCAGGTAATTTTAAAACATTTTGGGGGGATCGGGAGGGTGGTGGAGGCTAAGGGAGTGGTTTTAAAGGGCCGAGGTGGGTTTTTTGTTTATCGGTCGACAGCCCGAGCGCGAGAGAACGCTCCCGGGATCCCCACTGGACCACCAGGTAATTTTAAAATGTTTTTAAGGGGGGGGTCGGGAGGGTGGTGGAGGCTAAGGGAGCAATTTTAAAGGGTGGGGTGGGTTTTTAGGTTGTGTCCTAACTCCCGTTAGTGTGCACTAACCCGATTAACAATTTTTTCACGATAAATCGGTGGAATTTCTATTGTATCGCACTCTTTAACGTTAATGACGATTTAAAAAATATCGGACGATATTTTAAATCAGTCAAAAAACGATTCACATCCCTACAAACTATAGCATTAAAAGCCCAGTGTACCAAAAGGGAGTCAAAGGGTACCAACAACAGAGCACAAATACCCTAAAATACTATGAGGGGGCAAAGCATCATAAACCCTGGCATGATCATCCAAATGCATACAGTAAAGGGTAAGACAGAAAGAAGAGTGGCATCAAAAGCCCAAGACACAGAGTAATAGGGATGTGAATCGTTTTTTGATGATTTAAAATATCGTCCGATATATTTTAAATCGTCAAAAATCGTTAGAGCAGCGATACAATAACAATTACCCCGATTTATCGTTAAAAATTCGTAAATCGGGGGAAGGGGGAGGGCTGGAAAACCGGCACACTAAAACAACCCTAAAACCCACCCCGACCCTTTAAAATAAATCCCCCACCCTCCAGAACCCCCCCCAAAATGCCTTAAATTACCTGGGGTCCAGAGGAAGGGTCCCGGTGTGATCTTTTACTCTCGGACCTCCGTGCGTTGTAGAAATGGCGCCGGTGCTACCTTTGACCTGTCATATGACAGGTCAAAGGTAGCGCCGGCACCATTTTGTTTTTTTGTCCCCCGAAGTCAGGAGCATAGGAGATCGCTCCCGGACCCCCGCTGGACCCCCAGGGACTTTTGGCCAGCTTGGGGGGGCCTCCTGGCCCCCACAAGACTTGCCAAAAGTCCAGTGGGGGTCCGGAATGATCTCCTACCGCGAATCGTTTTTCCATACAGAAAAATGATTTGACTGCAGGAGGTCGTTCCGGACCCCCAATGGACCCCCAGGGACTTTTGGCCAGTTTTGGGGGGGCCTCCTGACCCCCACAAGACTTGCCAAAAGTCCAGCGGGGGTCCGGAACGACCTCCTGCAGTCGAATCGTGTTGCCGTACGGCCGGCGCCATTTTGCGCAAAATGGCGCCGGCCGTACGGCAACACAACAGGTCAAAGGTAGCACCAGCACCATTTCTACAATGCACGGAGGTCCGAGAGTAAAAGATCACACCGGGACCCTTCCTCTGGACCCCAGGTTATTTAAGGCATTTTGGGGGGGTTCGGGAGGGTGGGGGATTTATTTTAAAGGGTCGGGGTGGGTTTTAGGGTTGTTTTAGTGTGCCGGTTTTCCCGCCCTCCCCCTTCCCCTCCCCCCCACTGGACCCCAGGTAATTTAAGGCATTTTGGGGGGGTTCGGGAGGGTGGGGGATTTATTTTAAAGGGTTGGGGTGGGTTTTAGGGATGTTTTAGTGTGCCGGTTTTCGATTTACACGATTTACACAATTTACACGATATTTAAAAAACCCAAACTGCGACGATCCGATTCCCTCCCCCTCCCAGCCGAAATCGATCATTAAGACGATCGATCACACGATTCACATCTCTACAGAGTAACAAGTAAGGCAGGAAAAAAGAGTGGCATCAGCACGCCATGGCATAGAGTAAGGGGTATGGCAGTAACAAAGAGAGACATCAAAACATCAAGAAATAGAATGAAGGAAGCAAAAGGAGTGGCATCAACACAGCAAGTCACTGAACCAAGAAAGAGGCAGGATAGGAGGAACAGGCCAGGCTGCAGGCAAAGTGGCATCAAGATTCAAAGGCATGAAGAAAGAGGCAAGGGAAGAGAGGTTATTTATTTTATTTTATTTATTTATTTATGTATGCTTTTTGGGGACCACCAAAACAACCCTTTGCAACCAAGAAAGAGGCAGGATAGGAGGAACAGGCTGCTCAGGCAACAGCAGCAAAGCATTATTTATTTATTTGTTTATTTATTTATGTATTTATTTATTCTTTCATTCAGGAATTTATATTCCACCCATTATTGAACTTCCATTCTACGTGGATCAAAAAAATGACATGAGAAAATAAATAGTTAAACACATATAAGATGCATATATATTTACATTCAAAACAAATATAAATATAATATCAAAAGTAAAAGGTTAAAAAGCAACTTAAAATAATTGGCCTTTAAAAGTTTCTGTAAAGCAGAATAATCTTGCAATTACTATAAGGTCTGTTGGAAAATGTTCCATAGATCAGGGGCTATTTGAGAAAAAGCCCAATTATAAGTCTCTTTTAGTCACACCCCCTTAATACCTGAAATGAGTCTTGTAGCAGCATTGAATAATAATTGTAGAGCTCACATCTGACAATCAAGCAGCCCAACATATATGGCATTACAATAATATATAGTGGACAATACAAAAGGTTGAATTATTGTCCAAAAATTACCCTTGCCAAGTCATATTTTAACTTCCACAGCTTTTGCAATTTAAAAAATTCTGACCTAAAAAAAATCCTCCACCATCTTTACTTGGGGACAGAAAAGTAAAAGATGAATCAAAACAGAACCCCAAGTTCCTTGTAATCTCAGAAAAATTAATTATGTAGCCTTCTAATAGAATAATAGAAGGTAGAGCTGGTTTATTAGGCTGAGCAAGCCATATCAGAGTTATTTAACAAAAACGTGTTCTCGCTCATCCAAGTATTAACAACTTGCAGAGTTTTAGAAATATGAAAAAAGTGACAACTAAAGGTGTTTAAGCAGGGAAGAATAATTCTATGTCATCAGTATGCACTTTAAAAAATATCCTCATATTCTTAACATATTACAAAGAGGTCTTAGATATATAATAAATAGGATCACTGTGAGTGAAAAACCCTGTGGGACATCCCATTGGACAGGAACCCATAAAGGAGATTGTTGACTGAGCCTTACTTGTTGCATATATCCTGTTAGGAATGATGCAAACCACTGGTTAACCATTCCTATAAACCCTAATCCTGCTAAATAATCCAATGAAATAGAGTGAGTGAGATACCGAGTCAAAAGCTCCTGAGACATCTAGTATTACCATAATAATGGCTAGGGATGTGAATCGTTTTAGGACGATTAAAATTATCGTCCGATAATTTTAATATCGTCTTAAACCGTTATGGAACACAATACAATAGAGATTCTAACGATTTATCGTTATAAATCGTTAGAATCGTGAGCCGGCACACTAAAATCCCCTAAAACCCACCCCCGACCCTTTAAATTAAATCCCCCACCCTCCCGAACCCCCCCCCAATGACTTAAATAACCTGCGGGTCCAGCGGCGGTCCGGAACGGCAGCGGTCCGGAACGGGCTCCTGCTACTGAATCTTGTTGTCTTCAGCCGGCGCCATTTTCCAAAATGGCGCCGAAAAATGGCGGCGGCCATAGACGAACACGATTGGACGGCAGGAGGTCCTTCCGGACCCCCGCTGGACTTTTGGCAAGTCTTGTGGGGGTCAGGAGGCCCCCCCAAGCTGGCCAAAAGTTCCTGGAGGTCCAGCGGGGGTCAGGGAGCGATTTCCTGCCGCGAATCGTTTTCGTACGGAAAATGGCGCCGGCAGGAGATCGACTGCAGGAGGTCGTTCAGCGAGGGTTCCGGCGCCTCGCTGAATGACCTCCTGCAGTCGATCTCCTGCCGGCGCCATTTTCCGTACGAAAACGATTCGCGGCGGGAAATCGCTCCCTGACCCCCGCTGGACCTCCAGGAACTTTTGGCCAGCTTGGGGGGGGCCTCCTGACCCCCACAAGACTTGCCAAAAGTCCAGCGGGGGTCCGGAAGGACCTCCTGCCGTCCAATCGTGTTCGTCTATGGCCGCCGCCATTTTTCGGCGCCATTTTGGAAAATGGCGCCGGCTGAAGACAACAAGATTCAGTAGCAGGAGCCCGTTCTGGACCGCTGCCGTTCCGGACCGCCGCTGGACCCGCAGGTTATTTAAGTCATTTGGGGGGGGGGGTTCGGGAGGGTGGGGGATTTAATTTAAAGGGTCGGGGGTGGGTTTTAGGGGGTTTTAATGTGCCGGTTTTGCGATTTTACGTTTTTTTGATTTTTCACGATTTTTCACGATATTTTACCCCCCCAAACGGCAACAATACGATTCCCTCCCCCTCCCAGCCGAAATCGATCGTTAAGACGATCGAGGACACGATTCACATCCCTAATAATGGCATGTCCATCGATTCAGGGTAGCTGTGATCTCAGTCTGCCTGCCACTCACATGGAAATTCATGAAAACCAAGCAGAGGGAGGTTTATCTTAGTGAAGCTATAAATCAATAAGGAACATCCCCTCTCACACTAAAATCAACTCAAAGAAATAATTGGAGAGCCAGATGTTTAAATACACTTAATATACCACATATGAGATTTCTTCACTGATTAATATATTGGCATCAAATGTGGGCCCCCAGTACCAAGCAAGGCAGTGAAAAGAAAAACCTTAGTTTGTCATCACTTGCCAGTCCTTAAAGTTTTTTTTTAATTTCTGTGCAAATGCTAGATACAATTCTATGACTGCAACTTGAAATCCCACAGTATCCATATACTTCAAATTCTGTAATATGTAGAAAACTGTATTTAATTGCCAATGAATGTAATCAGCTTTGAAGCACCAAAAAGCAGGCTACAAATCAAACAATAAATAAGTAAAATAATGAAATAATGAAAGGTTGTGGCAGAGTAGCCCAATAATATTTGAATGATTAACCTAGAAGCCCAGAGGAGCAAGAAAAACTGCCAGCCTAAAATAAATAAAAACATAAAATAAAAATAAAAATCTAGTTAAGCAAGGCATCTGGATCACAATCAGAAATCTATATTTTTACCTTTAGAATTTCACCCAGATCCTCAAATCTGCTTTAATTATTTAATCGCCTTTACCAAGATTCACAGAGCATTAAATTATTGCTTAGCCTGTCTTATAAAATACTTTTATTAATATCTGGAAAGAAGCTTGTCTGTTGTTACAATAACTTAAAATAAGCACCACATGGTTCCAGACTACTCTTGAGTGATGATTAAATCATTGCTACACATTCATTCTTTTAAGATCCTTTAAATGACAGTAGAAATAAGATAACATTTTTCTCCAAGAACCTACAGTTTATCAAGAATGTAATAAACCATAGTCAGAATGTTCTTTATAAGCTGCATATAATGTGGTCCATGAAATGACATTTTAGCATCATCCTCACTATGGTCATACTAAAGTTTGCTGACAATGCAGGGTTATGCGCCATTGATATTTAAATACTTTCTTTTTACAACATATTAGCATTAAAATGCAATCGAGTTTTACATATTAAGGTCCACTCTTCAGAAGCTACTAAATTAGCCACTTTTATATACTGCTTGGTACAATTTTTCTTCCTTGAAACCTGAAAAGTTTCTTCTTACCAATGAGGTGAATTTTCAAAAGATATGTGCCAAAGTGATGCACATAAGTATTTTACTTGTGTATATTTATTCCTGCTCAATATCTGGTGTAAGTGATCGTAAACATCTCAAAAGTAAAATAAAAAGATTGGGTTGGGGTCTGGGTGAAATGAGGAGAATTCAGGCTGAAGAGCCAGGAGGGTCTTAATGAGCTGCAGATGGACTAGGGTGAACGGGTAGACTAATTGGTGACTTACTCAAGTAAAAACAAACTTTTTTTTTTTTTTGGGGGGGGGGATTAAATGTATCTAAATAACATAAAATAATTTCATGTATGCCTTTAATATTTAAAGTACAAATACATAGGTATATCAGTGTGCTCACTTATCCAGCTAAATTCCAACTTATCCAGCTAAGATGCATCTTTGCTGCTACTTAGATGGAAAAATGTGAACTCATCCAGATATATTTTTGGTCTTATTTCAATTTATCTGTCTATCTTACATTCCCAGATAAGTCTGAAAAATGCTGATTGGATGGACAAGTAGTATTTTTCAGACTTATCTGGCTAAGTACCACTACTTAGCTGCATATATCAGAATTCACCCTAAGTGCACTACTTTTCCAGATAATTTTGAACTTGTGCATCTCTCAGTTTTTACATACATGAGCATATATATTCATATATATGCTCATTTTATAACCTGCACATATCATTTGCACTCAGGTTATAAAAAAATACATTAGTAAATTATCAAGTGGCGATGTCCTTTCGTGGATTGCAAACTGGCTAAAAGACAGGAAACAGAGAGTAGGATTAAGTGGACAATTTTCTCAGTGGAAGGGAGTGGACAGTGGAGTGCCTCAGGGATCTGTATTGGGACCCTTACTTTTCAATATATTTATAAATGATCTGGAAAGAAATACGACGAGTGAGATAATCAAATTTGCAGATGACACAAAATTGTTCAGAGTAGTTAAATCACAAGCAGATTGTGATAAATTGCAGGAAGACCTTGAGAGACTGGAAAATTGGGCATCCAAATGGCAGATGAAATTTAATGTGGATAAGTGCAAGGTGATGCATATAGGGAAAAATAACCCATGCTATAATTACACAATGTTGGGTTTCATATTAGGTGCTACAACCCAAGAAAGAGATCTAGGCGTCATAGTGGATAACACATTGAAATTGTCGGTTCAGTGTGTGCTGCAGCAGTCAAAAAAGCAAACAGAATGTTGGGAATTATTAGAAAGGGCATGGTGAATAAAACAGAAAATATCATAATGCCTCTGATTCGCTCCATGGTGAGACCGCACCTTGAATACTGTGTACAATTCTGGTCGCCGCATCTCAAAAAAGATATAATTGCGATGGAGAAGGTACAGAGATGGGCTACCAAAATGATAAGGGGAATAGAACTGCTCCCCTATGAGGAAAGACTAAAGAGGTTAGGACTTTTCAGCTTGGAGAAGAGATGGCTGAGGGGGGATTTGATAGAGATGTTTAAAATCATGAGAGGTCTAGAATGGGTAGATGTGAATCGGTTATTTACTCTTTCGGATAATAGAAAGACTAGGGGGCACTCCATGAAGTTAGCATGTGGCACATTTAAAACTAATCAGAGAAAGTTCTTCTTCACTCAATGCACAATTAAACTCTGGAATTTGTTGCTAGAGGACGTGGTTAGTTCAATTAGTATAGCTGTGTTTAAAAAAGGATTGGATAAGTTCTTGGAGGAGAAGTCCATTACCTGCTATTAATTAAGTTGACTTAGAAAATAGCCACTGCTATATTATTAGCAATGATAACATGAAATAGACTTAGTTTTTGGGTACTTGCCAGGTTCTTATGGCCTGGATTGGCCACTGTTGGAAACAGGATGCTGGGCTTGATGGACCCTTGGTCTGACCCAGTATGGCATGTTCTTATGTTCATATACAAACATATAAGGGCACACACAAGCAGCTTTGAAAGTTATCTTCAATGGAAGCAGCACCGAAACAAGTAATTTCCTCTGCAAAACTCCTGTTCTCCATGACAAAAGTATTTCATCATGATCAGTTTCTAAATCAGAACACAAAGTAAAAATTTAGTTAAGGTTTAGCATGCATGCAGTAAAAATAGTGTGGACACAAAAATGTCACTTATGGTTAAGTCAATATAGTTTTGAGTATGCATAAAAATGTTTTATTTTGGTTCGTTTGCTTTGTTTTGGGGAGTTTCAGTTCATGTTTTGGTTTTTTAATGTTCATTTTGGTCCATTTCATTTTCCAAATCAAATTAAACATTACATTAAAAACAAAACAAAACAAAAAAGAAACCAAAATATGGTCTCTGCACCCCCACCTCTTCTGCATTAACTTAGCTGGAGCCTCCCAAGATCCCTATGCTTATTCTGATGCCTTGCCCCACAAAAAGGACAGGAACTCTCTGGCCCCCTTCACTCCCCTGCTGCAAATAAACTCAGTTCAGGGCCTCCCCATCTCCCACTTACCCCTTCCATTGAAGTCTTCCATCCCTAGTCACATTTGCCCTGCCAACTCCTATTTAAAATTAGCACTTGTCTTAGGGCCAGCCACAATTCCACCTGCTATGCAGCCTCCCCATCAGCAGAGGTCTTCAGTGAGCCTCGCTGACAACTGCCTTAGGCACCTCCTCGCTGATCACCTGATGCAGCAGTTCCAGCCCTACTTAACCCAGACTGTCCAGTCTCTCCTTGCCTCTTCATGGAGTCAAGTCGGCTCCTTGAGCTGGCCAGTCTTGACTTGCTACTCTACTTTTCCTTGTGACCTACCCAGACATTCTGCCTTGTCTTGTGGCCTACCCAGGCCTTTTGCCTTGCCTTGTGTGCTCTCCAGACCTTCTGCCTTACTCTGTAGCCTACTTTGGCTTCTTACCTTGTTCTATAGCTTATCTTGGTCTCCTGCTTTGCTCAGTAGCCTACGTTGGGTTCCTGCCTTGCTTTGGGGCCTTCTCAGCACTTCTGAATTATTCAGTGACCTTCTGGGCCTACCTGTCCTGCTTTGTAGCCTGCAGACCTTCTAGGGTTACCTTGTCCAGTGTAAGGCCCTGTTGGGCTTTCTGGGTTACTATTGCATGTCTTAATACTGTAGTTGACTTATCTTGTCCGATTCTGTCCTAGTCTAGTCTTGTCCTTATTAAGCCCTAGTCCTACCCAGTCCAGTTCATGTCCCCAACTCAGTCCTTGCCCTCTCTTCAAGCCCTGTTTGTCTGTCTTCATGCTCATCTGTTTCCCTGGCCTTGCCCTTGTTCTATGTTTCAAGCTTTGCCCTTGGTTCCAGAAAGTGCCTGGATCCAGCTCCCAGTCATTATCTAAATTCAGCTCCTAGCCAGAAGCTGAATCCAGCTCCCAGCCTGTACTCAGATCCAGCTCCCTGTCATTATCTGGTTCCAATTCCTAGCTAGTACCTGAATACAGCTCACAGTCAGTGCCTGGATCCAACTCCAAAACTGTGCCTGACTTCAGCTCCCAGCCTATATCCAGCTTCCAGCCTGTGCTTGAATCCACTATGATGTTCATTAGAAGGAAAGACCTACCAGCCCCCAGAACCCAAGGGCTCAACCTGTGAAGAGACGGTTGGTTAGGAAGAAGACCAGCTCTAGTCCTGCCTTGCAGTTATGTGTTGCTTCTATGGGGGGTGATCACTGATTCCAGCTAATCAGACTGTGACACCTAGCCCCTATATATTTGTGGCAGAACTGGAGGGGCCCAGGGAAATCCCAATGGTTTGCAGGAAGAGACTCTGGCTTTTTTGTGGGGGGATAGGGGTATGAATTTGTTTGCAACAATGGGTAAAGCACCATGAATATCCATATTTGTTTCATTTGTGACCCCTGAAATAAATAGAGTGGTCCCACAAATGAAACTAATAATCTTTGTCTCAATTGTTTATGTTTCCCATTCATTTCTATGAGCCAGTGAACTCTATGGCTATATACTGCTGAGAGATAAAACTGGCAACTATAGCAACCAGCTCTTGCCTATGTGACCTCTCTGCCTAATCAAATCATTGTTGGAGCTGAGACAGAACAAGTTCAAAAGCAGACAAGCCAGAAGACAAATCATGACGCATCATCTTTTTAATTAGCTTATAGCAGCTATCTGCATCGAATGATGGTGATGTCCTCCCACTGTGGTACTGTGAATGGAGGTACTGAAACAGTATCACTAAATATATTAATTTGTAATTTCCAAATCTGCAGTAGGCAGTGTACTTGTCCAAGCCGTCCAACATACTTATCAGCATTTAGTACCTTGTATTATATTATCCCCCTCTTCTTTTCCAACTCCCAGTTGTATCCTCCTGTTTTATTGTAACTTTATAGTTCTTCTAATCTCTGTTAATTGTTGTTGTTGTTATTGTTATTACTATTATTATTGCTAAGATCATTGTTCTCTGTAAACCGAGTTGATTTGATTCTTATTAAGAAAGTTGGTATAAAAAAGCTCTAAATAAATAAATAAATAAATCATGCCAAGAAAAGAGAGGAGAGGATGTTAATATGGCTAGAGGAAGTATACTGACAACTCAGCATAGCAGCAGTGATTAAAAAAAGTCCTGCCCCAAAATTAAAGTGAGACTTTTTTATCCGCAGAATGACAGAAGTGGAAGGTAGCTCAAGGCCAATGAAATTGAAATTTGGAGAGCATGTGCCATCACTGCCTGCTTGTCTTCATGTTGTTTTGGTGCAGATGGAAAAGATGGGAGAAACATCCATGGAAGACAGTAGCAGGGCAGGAACATGGAATGTCGCAACAGAAGTGCAATAGCCAAAACCAGCTGCACACTCCTTTATTTTAGTTACTGTTTCTCAGGCAATGGAGGCAGTATTTTCAACAATTGATCCTGAAGAAAGAATCTTTTATGGGATTCCCTGAATCAGAACATGAGGATTTAGCTGAAGAAAATTTGGGAGGATTAGTTAGTAGCATTTTAGCCTTCACTTCAGTGATGAGGAAGATGAGGATACTGACAGTGATGAAATAAACCCCAAGGAAGAGCAGGCAGTGCAGGTAGAAAGCGTGAGTGATGCCTCTGGCTCTTTTCCTCAGGATCCACCCTCAACATCAACTCCAGTGCCAGTATTAACTTCAAAGGATGTAGAGAAGGGATCACAAAAGACATCCATGATCTGGAGGCACTTTAAAGTAAGGGTGGACCCATGTTATGTTCAGTATATTCACTGCAGTAAAGATATCAGTTGAGAGAAACAAGTGGGGCATCTCAAAAATGGTGGTATGTAGGATTAACTAGAGAAGCAGCACCTACAGGCACTGGCATCAGGGGAGGGTGGCAGTACTAGTCAGTGTAAAGGCCAGAGGAAAGAGGTTGAAAATAGGAAGACTTTTCCACAAACTGATCCTTGAGGCCCTTCCAATAACTAGGTGGCAAGTCAATGGTCCCCAGCCATGTGCAGAAATGGGAGATGGGACTGTGTTCCTTGGCATTGTCCCTGGGTAAGAGGCAGGTAGCCTTTAAAATAGTAATAAGAAGCACTTGTAAATGATTGCCTTGATGACCTTCCCTGCAGGAGAACATGGGATTTAATTATTTATTGCATGTGTTAGCCTCCAATAACAAGGTCCCCAACAGAACTACATTTTACTGGATGGTCATCTCCATCCAGTACAATCAGTGCAGTAGTTGCATGCATGTGCAGCTAGATAAGGCAGAGGAGAATAGTGTGCATTTCACCAGTGATATATGGATCAGCATGAAATCTATGCATGCTTCCCTCTCCCTGAGGACACACTGGTGGGACATAGCTGAGGCAGGGGCCAGCAGCAGCTCTAGTGGAGACAGAGCAATAGGGTATGGGTGGGTTTTTCTACACACCTAGTTGATGCATATTACCCATGACTTGTGCAATATTCTATCAAACATAAGAAAGATGCTGGATAATTGGCAGCTAGACCAGAGAGACAACAGTGCTGAGGCAGGTTTCTGTGTGACAGACAGTGGTGTAAATATGGTAAAGGCAATATAAGATGGGGGCTTTCAGGATATCTATTGTTTTGTACACTTGCTGCATCTGGTGGTGAGGGATGTCATGGAGATGGGGCCCAATGATGGTGGCAATCTATTCCTGAAAGATATGATAGAGAGATGCAGAAAAAGAACAGTGCATTTTCATAAAATTGTGAAGGCAGGGCAGCTTCTCTGTGAGAAGCAAGAATAATTTGAGATGCCTCATAAGCATCTGATTCAATATGTTGGCATCTTCTGGAATTTCACCTATATGATGCTGCAGAAGTTAGTGGAGCAGCAGACACCCCTTCATGATTTGTCTATGGCACCAGAGATAAGTGTGGCTTGCCCCCTGGGCATCATAATTGGTTAGTGATGAGGCAGCTGGTAGAAATTCTGAAGTCCTTCAATGATGTTATAGAAAATTGGAGTGCCGCCACCCTTGGTGGGGTCATCCCTATAGTAAATAGTCTAGAGGAAAAAGAGTGTTTCGTGATCAGGAAGAAATGGAAGCAGAGGTGTTGCAGTATCTGGACTCTTTAGAGAAGGAGATGCAAGAAAGAGTAAAATCTCTGACAAAAATAATAACTTTAGGTCTTGCTACCATATGCCTAACTGCCATGCCCCAAATGTATCACATTAGAGGTCTTGATGCTACCACTCTGCCTATCTGCATGACCCAGATGTACTACCTTGTGTTAGGATTTGTGGGTTAGTGGACCCCTGGCCGGAGGCGAGCGTTGTTACAGCCTGAGGGGAGGAGCCCCACAGGTCCTCACTGTCGGGAGGTGTGCAGCAGGTTGCAGATGTAGCGATGTAGATCCTAACCTGAGGAGCGGGGAAGAGCGGAGCAAGTCTCAGATGTGGAGACATGAACACTGCGTCCGAGGAGCGGGGAGTGCAAAGCCAGTTGCTGCCGTAGAGGTGTAGGCACAGTCTCTGTGTAGAACGCAGGCGTCACCCGAGGAACAGAAACCCACCCAGTTGCAAGTGTAGAACATAGGCACTGCCCCGAGGAGTGGGGAAGCACTGAGATGAGTCTCCAGAGTAGTGAGGCAGTTCTCAGAGGCAACCCCGAGGAGCAGGTAGACCGGTGGGTAAGAACTCTGGAAGGCGCAGGGCTATCCCAAGGAGCGGGGGAAGCCAGGAGACCAGGTCTCTGATAGGAGTGCAGGCAGGCCCCCGAGGAGTGGGTTCCTGAACCAGAATCCAGAGTCCAATGTAGATCTGAGACAGCTACCACAGGTCCGAGGAGACAGGAGTAAGCACAGTAGTGATGGAACTCATTGCCAAGTCATCTTGCACAGGCCAGAGGAGGTGCTTAAGTATCTCCAGGAAATTATGTCATCAGTCAGGGATGGCCCAGGAGTTCCCACCTATGACCCTATAAAAAGAGTACAGATGGCATGCGTGTCCACCTAGGGAAGTCCAGAGTTGGAGCATGGATAGGCGACGGCATCTCTGCTGCAACTCAAGGTCCCTCCTCGGTGGACAGGGCCTCAAAGGGGAGAGCAGTGCTGTGAGTGCCTCCTCTGATTTGCCACGGAGAGGGGAGCTGCTGCTGGCAGGGCAGTGAGGAAGGTCAGCTGTGGGGTCCGCAGACAACTGACGTAACAGTACTCCCTCCTCTAGGCTCCCCCTCAGAGGGTCAGAGTAGCCCGGGCGCCAATTGCTCTCTAACTCTTGCAGATTTGTGGCCTGAAGTCCCACTGAGCACCAAGGGATGACAGTCTCAAAGTTGTGTTGAGGAATTACCAGGGTCCCCGACAGGGTCGAGAGAGCCACAGGGAAGTGCCCTTCTTCCTTATCAAGCTGCAAAAGAGAATGCAAATTCTGGATCTCTTCCTCCTTGTAGGTCAGCAGGGACACAAAACCTTTCGTGGCTTGATTGTGCTTCCTTACGAGGGCTTCATGTTCGGCCATCTTGTGCGTCAGCTGCTCCTTCAACTGAGTGAATACAACCCTCAAGATGCTTTTCTGGAGAAAACAAGGACTGGTCTGAGTCTCTTGGGACTTCTTGCAGGAAAGAATGAAATTTGGGAGGGCAGTGGCCACAATTAGAGGCTGGGAAGACTCTATCGGTTCTAGACAGGACTCCAAACAACGCGGTCTCCACTGAATTAGATCAAGCGAAGACCAGTCAAATTGTGGCTGGTTCTGCCGCAGCCATGGCAGACCCAGGATTACTGGATTCACGGCCACAGGGAGGATGTAGAAGGAAATGATCTTGGAGTGATCCGGTCCAATTCTCAGAGAAAAAGGCCTTGTGGCTCGTGTCACCACCCCAGGAAAAAGGTCCACATGGACCCAGGAGAGGGCCAAGGGGGGAGACACAGAACACATGGGGAGTTGATATTGATCCATGAGGCTTTGCTGAATGAAGTTTTCCCCAGCGCTGGAGTCCACTAGGGCCTGAGTAGACACACAGGTGGAGGGTAGTTCCAAGGAGTTGGGCAAAAGAAAAAGAGATGATGCAGTAGTAAGACCGAGAGTTACTGTATTTGACATCTCCCGATGAGGGCTTACTCTCTTCTTTACAGGGCATTGGGACAGCGAGTGCGTAGAGTTTCCATAATAGGAACAAGGCTCTAATTGGCGACGACGGGAGTTCTCAGAATTCGTGAGGTGGGCACGGCCTAGATGCATCGGTTTCTCAGAGGACAAAGGATAGTCATCGCCTGAGAAGAGGGGTTCCTTGGCATGAGCCCTCTGAGTAGCGCGATTCTCCCGGGCCCGCTCTTGGAGTCGTCGATCGATCTTCCCTGTGAGATCGATGAGCCCTTCGAGGGAAGTTCTCATGCTGCAAGTTCATCTTTAATTTGGGGAGCTAAGCCATCTAGAAATATGGCGTGTAAGCTGTCCCCCTGCCAATTTAATTCCATGGCCAAAGTTCGGAATTTGATTGCTTAATCATTCAAGGAGCACGACCCTTGTCGCAGATGAAGAAGATCAGAGCCCATGGCAGGAAGTCTGCCTGCTTATTCGAAGACCTGTTAAAAGCTGAGATGAACTGTGGCAGGTTCGAAAGCAAGGGATTGGAGCTCTCCCACAAGGGAGAGGTCCAAGCCAAGACCTTGCCATCCAAAAGGGAAAGAATAAAGGTCGTTTTGACCAAGTTGTTTAGAAAAAGCGCTGACTGAAGGGTAAAATGCATGTGGCATTGGTTTAAGAAGCTTAGGGTCTCCCAAGTATCAAGGCGGTGCTGGAAAAGGAATGACTGCTCGACCTGGATCGGAGGCCGGCTCAGGGACCACAGGGGGTGGAGGTAGGACATTGAGTTGGGTCAGGAGGTCTTTTATGAGCAGCAAAACGGTTTACATTTATTTTTATTTTTTTATTTAATAGTTTCCAAAGTCGACTGGAGATTCTGGAGCTTCTGAATGAGACCAGGGATGGACTTGAGCGCAGCCAAGTCCACCGGTTGAGAGTCCAGATGAGCATTTAGGCGCTCAATAGAGGTAGCCAATGCCTCCAGGAATTGCTGCTGCTCCTGGATCTTCTGGGCCAGGTACAGAATGGCCTGGAGAGAGGTCAGATCCGCTGGGTCCATGGACTTGGCAATCTGTTAGGATTTGTGGTTTAGGTGAGCATTGTTACAGCCTGAGGGGAGGAGCCCCACAGGTCCTCACCATCGGGAAGTATGCAGCAAGTTGCTGATGTAGCAATGTAGATTCTACCCCAAGGAGTGGGGAAGAGCGGAGCAAGCCACAGACATGGAGTTGTGGACAGTGCCCCAAGGAGCGGGGAGTGCAAAGCCAGTTGCTGGCATAGAGGTGTAGGCACAATCTCTGTGTAGAACGTAGATACTACCCAAGGAATGGGGAAGCGCAGGTATAGTATCTGCTGTAGAATGAAGGCAGTGCCCTGAGGACCGGGGGATGCAGGTACAGTCTCTACTGTAGAATGAAGGCAGTGCCCCGAGGAGCGGGGAAACACGTAGATGAGTCTCCAGAGTAGTGAGGCAGTTCTCAGAGGCAACCCTGAGGAGCAGGGAGGCTAGTGGGTAGGACCTCTGGAAGGCGCAGGGCTAGCCCGAGGAGCGGGGGAAACCAGGAGACCAGGTCTCCAATAGGAGCACAGGGAGGCCCCTGAGGAATGGGTACCTGAGCCAGAGTTCAGAGTCCAATGTAGATCTGAGACAGCCACTACCGATCCGAGGAGACAGGAGCAAGCACAGTAGCGATGGAACTCGTTGCCAAGTTAGCTTGCACAGGCCAGAGGAAGTGCTTAAGTATCTCCAGGAAATGATGACATCAGTTGCGGATGGCCCAGGAGTTCCTGCCTATGATCCTTTAAAAAGAGTACAAATGGCACGCGCGCGTGCCTAGGGAGGTCCAGAGTTGGAGCATGGATCGTCAGCGGCATCTCTATCGCGACTCGAGGTCCCTAATTGGTGAACAGAGCCACGAAAGGGAGAGCAGCGCTGTAAGTGCCTCCCTTGACTTGCTGCAGAGCGGGGAGCTGCCCCCGGAGGGGCGGTGAGGAAGGTCAGTCGCGGGGTTCGCGGCTGACTGATGTAACACCTTGAAGTTATGCTGTTAATATGTCTACCTGCCATGTCTATGATGTAGTGGTATGGAAGTTTTGGTGCCTCCATGTTGTTTCTGTTTGGATTCCATCCTGTTTGTTTGTTTGTTGGTGTTTTATTCTAGGAAAAAAGTAGAAAAAATAATGAGTTTCTCCTCATTATTTCTCTTTTCTGATTCTGTTTTTTTGTACCCCTCTACAATCCTAGCCTAGTTCTCCCATCTTGTTAGTTTATTGGTTGGTTAAAATATAGTGTTTTATCCCCAGAAAAAAAATATATGAAAAGGAAAAAACAAAGAAGTTTCTTCTCCCACCCCTATCTCTTTTCTGGTTCTCTACATTACTGTTTTGTTGTACATCTCTTGGATACCAGCCTCCCACCCTTCTTTCTTGGTTATACCGGGGTGTTTTGTCCCAAAACCCCTCAGTCAGAAGAAATAAATGCAGGCACAAGAGTAAAGATGCACAGGGGATACCTTTTACATATTCTGAATGTATTAAAGGCTTCAGTAGGATTAGAGAACTAATTCAACACTTGAAAATCAACAAAGGGAAGAGACTGAATTCAGCTGCAGAATATGGGAAAAGCTTTCATAACAGAGTAACCTCACATATCACCAGGAAAGCCACACTGATGAAAGACAATTTACAAATTCTGATTGGGTCAAAAGTTTCAAATAGAAAGTAAATTTCACAAGACACCCAAAATTCCACTGTTAGTGTTTGTGGTAGTTGTGGGTGGATCCTTAGGCTGGTGGCAGATGACCACGCCCCCAGGGGAAGATCCCGAGAGGGATCACCGGTCAGGCTGAGAGTATGGAGACAGACACACACTAGTTCTTTTATTAAACAGTATATCATAGAAACATAGAAACATAGAAACATAGAAATGACGGCAGAAGAAGACCAAATGGCCCATCCAGTCTGCCCAGCAAGCCTCACACACCTCTTTCTCTCATACTTATCTGCTTCTCTTAGCTCCTGGTTCTATTTCCCTTCCACCCCCACCACTAATGCAGAAAGCAGTGATGGAGCTGCATCCAAGTGAATATCTAGCTGATAAGTTAGGGGTAGTAGGGGTAGTAACCGCCGCAATAAGCAAGTTACTCCCATGCTTATTTGTTTTACCCAGACTATGTTATACAGCCCTTATTGGTTGTTTTTCTTCTCCCCTGCTGTTGAAGCAGGGAGCTATGCTGGATATGCTTGAAGTATCAGTTTATTCTTCTCCCATGCTGTTGAAGCAGAGAGCCATGCTGGATATGCATCGAAAGTGAAGTATCAGGCACATTTGGTTTGGGGTAGTAACCGCCGTAACAAGCCAGCTACTCCCCGCTTTGTGAGTGCGAACCCTTTTTTCTTCTCCCCTGCCGTTGAAGCAGAGAGCTCTGCTGGATGTGTGTAGTATCAGTTTTTTCTTCTCCCCTGCCATTGAAGCAGAGAACTATGCTGTATTTGCATAGAAATTGAAGTAACAGGCTTATTTGGTTTGGGGTAGTAACCGCCGTAACAAGCCAGCTACTCCCCCCTTTGTGAGTGCAGATCCTTTATTCCACATTTCCTCTTGCTGTTGAAGCTAGAATGATGTTGGAGTCACAGTAAGCATGTGTACGTTTATTGAATAAGGGTATTGTCTCCAGGCATTAGCCATCATTCTGGCGAGTCACCCACTCTTCATTGGCGGCCTCTTGACTTTATGGATCCACAGTGTTTATCCCACGCCCCTTTGAAGTCCTTCACAGTTCTGGTCTTCACCACATCCTCCGGAAGGGCATTCCAGGCATCCACCACCCTTTCCGTGAAGAAATACTTCCTAACATTGGTTCTGAATCTTCCTCCCTGGAGCTTCAAATCGTGACCCCTGGTTCTGCTGATTTTTTTCCTACGGAAAAGGTTTGTCGTTGTCTTTGGATCATTAAAACCTTTCATGTATCTGAAAGTCTGTATCATATCGCCTCTGCTCCTCCTTTCCTCCAGGGTGTACATATTTAGATTCTTCAATCTCTCCTCGTACGTCATCCGATGAAGATCCTCCACCTTCCTGGTCGCCCTTCTCTGTACCGCTTCCATCTTGTCTTTGTCTTTTTGTAGATACGGTCTCCAGAACTGAACACAGTACTCCAGGTGAGGCCTCACCAAGGACCTGTACAAGGGAATAATCACTTCCCTTTTCTTACTCGATATTCCTCTCTCTATGCAGCCCAGCATTCTTCTGGCTTTTGCTATAGCCTTGTCACATTGTTTCACAGACTTCATATCATTTGACACTATCACCCCAAGGTCCCTCTCCTGCTCCGTGCACATCAGCCTTTTCCCCCCCATCGAATACAGTTCATTCGGGTTTCCACTCCCCATATGCATGACTTTGCACTTCTTGGCATTGAATCTCAGCTGCCATATCTTCGACCACTCTTCCAGTTTCCTTAGATCCCGTCTCATTCTCTCCACTCCTTCCGGCGTGTCCACTCTGTTGCAGATCTTAGTGTCATCCGCGAAAAGACAAACCTTGCCTTCTATCCCGTCCGCAATGTCGCTCACAAAGATATTGAACAGGACCGGTCCCAACACCGATCCTTGCGGTACACCACTTAAAACCGCTCTCTCTTCAGAGAAGGTTCCATTTACCATCACACATTGTCTTCTGTCCGTCAACCAATTTGAAATCCAGGTCACCACCTCGGCACTCACTCCCAAGCTTCTCGTTTTATTCACCAGTCTCCTGTGCGGAACCGTGTCAAAAGCTTTGCTGAAATCCAAGTATATGATATCGAGCGCTCTTCCTCGATCCAATTCCTTGGTTACCCAGTCAAAAAAGTCAATCAGATTTGTCTGACAGGATCTTCCCCTGTTGAATCCATGTTGCCTCTAGTCCATCAATTCTCCGGACTGTAGATAGTTCACTATTCTCTCTTTCAGCAGTGACTCCATTACTTTTCCCACCACCGAAGTGAGGCTGACTGGTCTGTAGTTGCCAGCCTCCTCCCTGTTCCCACTCTTGTGAAGCGGGACCACCACCGCTCTTCTCCAATCACTCGGCACCAATCCCGTTTCTAGGGATCTATTGAACAGGTCACACAGTGGAGCCGCCAGAACATCTCTGAGCTCCCTCAATATCCTTGGATGAATCCCATCAGGCCCCATGGCTTTGTCCACTTTCAGGTTCTTTAGCTCTTCCCACACATTTTCTACTGTAAAAGGATTTTCATCTATTCCACTTCCCACCAGTTTTTTGTTGTGTAGAGATGGTCCTTCTCCAGGGTCTTCTTTAGTGAACACAGAGCTGAAGTATTCGTTTAATATTTCTGCCATTTCTTCATCTCCCTCCACACATTGATCATTACCACCTTTCAATTTCACTATACCACTTTGGATCTTTCTCTTTTCGCTTTTCTCTTATCGAACCACCAGAGGTGGCAGTAGTGAGCTGGAAGTGCCTGGCTGGGCTGTAGTCCCTCAGATACTAGAACAGTGATCCTGGATAACTGAGCTGTAGAGAAACTGAATAAAGTGAGTAGGCAGGGTATGCAGAGTTCCGGAATAGAACCTTGATGGAAATACTCACACAATAGTCTCTTAGAAGCAGCCCAGGAGCTGGAAAGGATTAGGCCTTCGAGGAGCAAGTACCTGGTTCCAGGGAACACACTGAGAGAGATGGTAACTCACTGGTGTTGTAGGCAGCGATGACTTCCTAGCAGAAGTGGTGTTCAGAAGCGAGTCTGGGAACGTGGGCCCTTGAGGAGTGAGTACCGGTTCCAGACTGCAACCTGAAAAACAAGAAAGAGAGCGAGGCCCCCAAGGAGCGGGTACCCCTGGTAAGTCCGAGGAGGCAGAGTAGCAAGGTATGCGGAGAGCGAATCTCATCTGCAGCGATACCTGGAGGAAGCTAGGTAAACCTTTGCTAACTTGATTAGTTAGCGAATTCAGAGACTTTAAATATCCGGTGAGGATGACATCACCTGAGGGGGATGCCCCTGAGTTTCGCACCACTGCTGGCACTTGAGTCGGGGCTGCGCTGCGCACTCGCCCTTAGGCTGCTGGGAAACATGGCGGAGTGCAGCGTCCAGCCGTTCTGGGGACACCAGAGGGGAACGGCAAAATGACGCCGCAGCAGCCAAACCTCCAACAGGCAAAAAGGGCGTCACCAAAGAGGTAAGGTGGGCATAGAGGAGACGTCGGGCAGTGACGGTCAAACAGTACCCCCCTTCAAAGGGCGATTTCCTCTTTGGGTACCAGGGTTGGGTTTTGAACTGACGAAGCATCTCTGCTTCCAGAATATTGGTCTGAGGCTCCCAAGAGTCTTCTTTGGGGCTGAAACCTTCCCACTTTAGAAGGTATTCAAAATTATTGCCTCTTTTATGAACATCCAGGACCTCTTCGACTTTGAATTCTAAGTCGTCTTCTCCATTGATGACAGGTGAATCTTGAGGTTTGGAAGAAAATTCCCTGAGTATAAGTAGTTTCAGAAGAGAAACATGGAAAGCATTATGAATATCAGCAGCAGTGGATTGAGCTGCTGTGATGTCACTGAGCTTCAGTGGAAGTGGCGGTGTTGGGGAACATCCATAGCCCACTTCAAATGATGACACAATAGTGGATTTTTCAGCTTGATGACGGGACTTCTCAAGTCTTCCACTAGTTGTCTGAGAATGAAGTTGCCTTCTGCCCCTGAGTCCACCGGGGCAGGAGTCTGAACCATGACCAGTCCATAAGTCAAAGAGGCTGGAAGAGAAAGCGGAGGAGAGGGCGCAGTATGGCCTAAGAACAATCCTCTTGCAGGACTTAGGCCCGTCCGTTTTCCGGATGAATGGAGCATGTAGAGACATCGTGGCCGGGCTGACCACAGTACATACAAAGGCCACGCCTTTTCCGAAGTCTTCTTTCTTTGGAAGTTAAACATCCATGACCAAGTTACGTCAGTTCATCTTTATCAGCAGCAAGAATTACTGGAACCATACGAGGTGTAGATATAGCACTAGCCTGTTTCAACCCAGGTAATACCTTAGGCCGGAGTTCCTTTACCTTGTCCCGGAGCTGGTGATCAATATGAGTGGCCAAGTCTACTAATTCGTCCAGTGAGTCAGGTGTTTCGTAAGCAGCCAGCTCGTCCTTTAAACGGGTATCCAGGCCTCTGCAAAAGAGTGTCTTGAGACATTTGGGATCCCAGCGGAGTTCTGCCGCAAGAGTTTTGAACTCAATGACAAATTCAGCCAATGATCTATTGCCTTGCTTCAATTCCACCAAAGCACCCTTTGACACTCCAAACAGGAATACTCCACTCCGAAGAAATATCATTTTTAGTGCTGGACAAAGCTGTGCACCCTGTGGTCCTAGGACTACCCTGGCTACAGCGCCATTCTCCGGTAATCAAGTGGGATACCCTCCAACTTGCTCAGTGGAGTCCCTTCTGTTTTTCTCATTGCCTCAAGATTCCACAACCGCCTCAAGTATCCTTGCTCAGCACTTCGGTACTGCCGCCCGCACCTTACAGAGACTTCACCGAGGTATTCCCCAAGGAAAAGGCAGAGATTCTTCCTCGACACCGGCCTTTTGACTGCGCTATAGACTTGTTGCCAGGTACCACACCTCCTCGTGGCCGTGTGTATCCACTATCCCTACCAGAGACTCGAGCAATATCAGAGTACATCACAGAGAACCTTGCTAAAGGATTCATCTGCCCCTCTCGCTCGCCTGCCGGAGCGGGGTTCTTCTTCGTGGGGAAAAAGGATGGGTCACTCCAACCATGTATAGACTATCGAGGATTAAATGCCATCACTAAAAGGGATCGCTATCCGCTCCCGCTGTTCCCTGAGCTCCTAGATAGGCTGCAAGGAGCCAAACTGTTTACAAAACTCGACCTCAGAGGAGCCTACAACTTAGTACGCATCCGCCCGGGAGATGAAGGCTGCCTTTAACACCAGGGATGGGCACTATGAATATCTGGTAATGCCCTTTGGGTTGTGTAATGCCCCAGCAGTCTTCCAAAACCTCATGAATGAGGTACTGAGGGAGATGCTGAATTCATATGTCATAGTGTATCTAGATGACGTGCTAATTTACTCTAAGGATTTGGAATCTCACCGACAGCATGTCAGACAGGTGTTGCAAGTCCTAAAGGATAACCACCTATATGCTAAACTTGAAAAATGCATGTTCGAGTGTGAGTCTTTGCCGTTCTTGGGTTATATAGTGTCATCCACCGGGTTCCGGATGGATCCAGAGATGGTATCAGCAATCACCAGATGGCCTCGCCTCACGGGACTAAAAGCCTTACAGAGATTCCTGGGATTTGCCAACTTCTATAGATATTTTATTCCCCATTATTCACGCAGGGTGGCACCCCTTACCGCTCTGACCCGTAAGGGAATGGACGCTAAAGAGTGGCCTAACACGGCCATCCAGGCCTTTGAAGATCTAAAATGGGCCTTCTTAACAGACACTTGTCTACATCACCCGGACCCGCTACGCCCCTTTGTGGTTGAAGTCGATGCCTCCAACCTCACGGTGGGGGCTATACTTAGTCAGTACTCGCAATCAGGGTGGCTGCTCCCCTATTCCTACTACTCGAAGAAGTTCTCACCCGCCGAGTGCAATTACAGTATTGGCGACAAGGAGCTCCCAGCCATCAAATTGGCCTTCGAGGAATGGAGACAATGGCTGGAGGGGGCAGTCCATCCTATAACGGTCTATACTGACCACAAGAACCTCAAATTCCTATCTCAAGCACAACGGTTGAATCCCAGACAGGCCAGATGGTCACTCTTTTTCAGTCGGTTTGACTTCACCCTCCAGTATCGACCAGCCTCAAAGAATGTCAGAGCCGACACATTATCTCGGACCTCGATTTTGGATGAAGACAAGGATCTTCCTCAATACATCCTGGACCCTGCCAAAATTCGCCTAGCAGCTATTACGGTCGAATCCCAAGAGAGGACCGTGGTACCTAGACGCTTACGAGAGAGAGCGTTATACTGGGCTCACGACTCGCTAACTGGTGGGCATGCCAGCTGAGAGCGGACATTAGAATTATTAAATTGATACTATTGGTGGCCCAACCTGCGACAAGACGTCCGAACCTATGTAAGTTCCTGCCCCATGTGCGCCAAGCAGAAACCGAAGGTCGGATCTCCCTGGGGCCTATTGCAGCCACTTCCAGTGCCCACAGAGCCCTGGACCCACATAGCCACGGACTTTGTAGTGGATCTACCAACGTCTATGGGGAAGACCGTGATCTGGGTTACAGTAGACCACTTCTCCAAGATGGCCCACTTTGTGCCGTTGCCCAAGCTACCATCTGCGCCAGAACTAACACTACTATTTGCCCAAAACATCTTCCGTATCCACGGACTTCCTCAGGACATAGTGTCTGATTGGGGGCCGCAGTTTACGGCACGATACTGGAAGGCCCTATGTAAGTGCTTTAGGGTCCAGCTCAGTTTCTCCACAGCCTTCCATCCCCAGAGCAACGGTCAATCGGAGCGAATGAATCGCTCTCTGAAGACTTTCTCCAAGCATTCATAAATGAGAAACAAGACAATTGGACGGAGCTTCTTCCCTGGGCTGAGTTTTCCTATAATAATCAAATCCATGCTGCCACTGGGAACTCTCCATTTCAAATCATCTACAGGAAACAACTTAAACCCCCATTGCCCCTATCTACGCCACTTTCTTCACCAGCGGTGCAGTTATCCGCCCAACAACTTCGGGGCCTTTGGAAATCCATTCAGAGCAAACTCACTTCCGCCGCCAGAACTGCTAAGGGATATGCTGACCAGCACCGTCGACCAGCACCAACATTCCATCCAGGAGACCGCGTCTGGCTCAGGACAAAAAATATCCATCTGAGGCTGCCCTCTAAAAGATTAGCACCCAAGTTTTGTGGACCATTTCGTGTAGCCGAAAGAATTGGAATGGTCTCCTATGGACTGCGACTGCCATCCACCTTGCGAATCCACAATGTTTTCCATGTCTCCCTCCTTAAACCAGTGATCCTCTCCTGCTTTCACCGCAAACCACCAGAGGATACAGCAGCACCCACGGCTGAGGATCCTACTTATCAAGTGAGGGAGGTTGTTGAAGTACGCTTTTTAATCGTCGATGGGAGTACCTCTTAGCCTGGGAGGGCTGCAGAGATGAAGACAACACCTTGGAACCTGCCCGCAACATCCTAGATAAATCACTCCTCCGACAATTCCATCTGGATCACCCTGGAAAACCTGGTCCTTTAAAGAGGGGGCATAAGGGGGGGGTACTGTTGCGGCCCTGACCGCCTCTCCCACAATTGGGGTCGGGGCCACTTACCTCCGCACTGGACCACAGAGGAAAATGCCAGGTCCCCGGCCTGGTGGGCCACATGGCTGTGGCGTCTCCATGTGGGAGACGCCACTGAGCCCATCGCTAACTCCGCCCCCCCCCCCCCGCGTTGCTACACGCACGCGTGAGAACAGGGCATTTAAATATCCAGCACCCGGAAGTGCTGGACAGCCCCCTGGATGATGTCATATTCTGGCAGAGTATATTAGCCAGCGTCTGACTCAGGAACTTTGCCTTGCAACGAGGTCCCTCTCCTGAGACTCTAGTTGCCGTCCTGTTCCTGTTTCCTGCTGGTCGGGTCATCCTGGTTCCTGGTTCCTGGTGTTCCTGTGCCTGTTCCGGTCCCTGCTCCAGCTGTTCCCTCATCTGCTGATCTCCTGGTTCTTGACTCCGGTTCGCTCCTGACGCTCCCTGCTTGCCGCCTGCCTTGACCTTTGGATCTGCTTCACATCTCGTCTGCTCCAGCCTCGTAAGTCCCAGCGGTCCAGATCCCTACAGACCCCTCCTGGGGGGATCCAGGGCCCTGGGTGAAGTTCTCTCAGATTCCCCTGCCTGAGACCGCCTAAGTCCCAGTGGTCCAGATCCCTACGGGCTCCTCCTGGGGGGATCTAGGATATCTAGGGTGACGCCATTGCCAGGCCTCCAGCTTGATTCCGCCTCCCGGCCTGTCCAAAGGAACCTTCCTTTTCACTAGGCCAGTCCAAGGGTCCACCGCTTCTCCCAGCCACAACACTTGCATCATGGAACACCAGGACTTGGATCACGGAACATCAGGACTTGGATCATGGAACACCAGGTTTTGGACATCAGGACTGGAACATCAGGACTCAGGACATCAGGACAGGAACATGGAACATCAGAACGAAGACAAGGACAATGAGGAATGGAATACCTTGAAGAAGAGGAGGAGGAAGATGTCATCAGAGACTCCTGGAGCGGAGAGCTGGAACAGGATTCAGGAGCAGTCCAACTCCTCAACTGGCTCCAAGGCAGAAGTGGAAACAAGGCCCTTAAGTAGGGCTGAAGATGAGGAGACACCCTGGGAGGAGTTCAGGTGGGGCCTGGGGCATATCCGACCACGGCCCTTTAAATATAGAAGAAATATGTGGCTGCACCCCTTAGAAGGAAGGGGCAGGACCATGGACAGCGGCGTCCCTGCTGCTGCATGCAGTAGCAGGAAGAACAGGCCGCAGGCAGGCCTGATGTGGGAGGCGACTCTCAAGCCGTGAAGAGGAAGCTGCAGGCGGCTCCATGCCACAAGGGAGACCAAGGACTGCAGCCTCCAGGCCTCAGGGTGGCAGCGACGACAGCGGCAGCTTCCTGCCGCATGGAAGGCATGCGGTGGTGGTAGTCTCCGGACCGCGGAGGGACAGGGCAGATATTGGTGGCCTCCGAGCCGTGAAGGTAAGCGCCTGATCGTGGCTGGGCCTGCAAGCAGGAGCGCAACATATTTCTTCCCTCAGACATATTTATTTATTTTTAAATGCTTATATATTGCATACATCAAATACTTTATTCTATGTAGTTTACGTAAATACATATATCATCAAATAAGTTCACAAACATACTAAAATAACCAAACTAAAATACATTAAAATAATACAATTAAAAAATTAATCAGAAATCAACCAAAATCCACACTTTATACATTTGGGTTCTTTCTGCTACTCCTCTATACCCCAGACTCTACATCTTGAAGCATTACTGCCACTGTGTGGCCTACTTTGCACCTCTCATGTTCATTCCACTCTTTGTGACTTTTTGTCCCTTTATTAGTGTCTTGGGGTTTTTCCTGTCACCTTTTCTGCTTTGCTCCCTCTTCATGTTAGTGCCACTCCTGGTGCTACTTTGCCTCTTTTGCTACTTTAAAGGGTTCATGTCACTGTTATTGGTGCCATATTTTGAAGCCTTGGGGTTTTCTTCCCTCTCTTGCAGCATCTTTGCTCCTCTGCTGTTACCTCTTTGCACATATATGGTATCTAAGGTTATTCATGCCACTTTTGGTGCCATGTTGACATAGTCTTGAGGCATTGGCATGCCTTCGCCCTTCTGATTTTGCCAGCCCACCAGTGTTATTAGAATGTATTTATTAGAAAAGCCCAAAATAGACTGCAGTGCTTCCCTCATAGACTTTAATGGTAAATGAATAAAGAAACTGAATAAACACAATTTTGTTTTTCTTTGAAACTAATGAACTGAATGGAGGTTCCCTACAAAATGAATGAACAATCTGAAATGAAAATATTTCCTGTGTACACCCCTACTATCGGCAATGAAGGGGCCAGGGGAGATTGTGGCTCAGTTAAAATAGTGGTAGGGACACTGGGAAGGCCCCCTTTTATTAAGTCAACTGAAAATATCTGAAAATTGTAGTTATTTTTTAATTCATCTATTTTGCTTCCTTCCATTAAAAAAAACAATTAAAAACTAAAAACAGACTTTTTGTTATCAACAATACATTTGTTTCAAACAAATGCATATTTCTAGTCTTTAGTGCATAGGCACAATTAGTATGTATGCCAACACAAAAAGAATAGGATCTAAATGCTGTGTCTGCCTGAACACTAAATAACATATGACTGCTACAAAAATAGTATATATATGCCAAAGTTAGCATACTCAGTTCTCTTTTCCTTGTGACTCTTTCTCTTCAAACATTATTGTAATTAGCCAGGAATATGAAGTTGGTTATCAGTGCTGAGAATAGAAGTGAAAAAAGAACTGAATCCCCAGAAGAAGGGTAAAAGAGCAGAGAGTTACAGGAGAAGAAAAAACAGCTATTCTCTCTCTCTCTCTCTCTCGATTTCCAGCAATACTAAAGGCTTATAAATTCAAAAAGTTATAAAAAGCATTTAGAGGATACTTTTCAAAGCCATTTATGTGGATAAATAGCGATTAATGCAAATTTCCTTCTTAATGCAGCTAAAAGTACATCAGGGGGTGTTTTGTTGAGGAGAAAAATAACACATGTAAATGTATTGCATTTTCAACTCTACATGCCTTATTTTCCATGGAAACACTACCTGCACAAAAATCAGGTGCAAATACAGCATGCTCCGATATAAAAGTAAGTATACTTTCTCTTTGAAACTGGTTCAATGTCCATCAGTGCAAAGTACATGTAGACTTTGTCCCAATGTGGAAAGTTTGAAAACTGTCCCTTTGAGGCAAATTTTTAAAAGTCCTGTGTGTGCCAAAGCTTTGAGATCTGTGAGAATTTTGGGCCAGTGCGCAACGTGGATTTTAAGAAGCATCCGAGTATGTGTATATTTCCTAGAGATGTGAATCGTGTCCTCGATCGTCTTAACGATCGATTTCGGCTGGGAGGGGGAGGGAATCGTATCGTTGCCGTTTGGGTGTTTAGAATATCGTGAAAATCGTTAAAATCGTGAACCGGCACACTAAAACCCCCTAAAACCCACCCCCGACCCTTTAAATTAAATCCCCCCCTCCCGAACCCCCCCAAATGCCTTAAAGTACCCTGGGGTCCAGCGGCGGTCCGAAACGAGCTCCTGCTTTTGAAGCGTGTTGTCTTCAGCCGGCGCCATTTTGCAAAATGGCCGCCGCAAAATGGCGGCGGCCATAGACCAACACGATTCGACCGCAGGAGGTCGCTTCCGGACCCCCGCTGGACTTTTGGCAAGTCTTGTGGGGGTCAGGAGGCCCCCCCCAAGCTGGCCAAAAGTCTCTGGGGGTCCAGCGGGCGTCCGGGAGCGATCTCCTGCCGCGAATCGTTTTCCGTACGGATAATGGCGCCGGCCATACGCGTATGGCCGGCGCCATTTTCCGTACGGAAAATGGCGCCGGCAGGAGATCGACTGCAGGAGGTCGTTCAGCGAGGGTTCCGGACCTCCGCTGAACGACCTCCTGCAGTCGATCTCCTGCCGGCGCCATTTTCCGTACGGAAAATGGCGCCGGCCATACGCGTATGGCCGGTGCCATTATCCGTACAGAAAACGATTCGCGGCAGGAGATCGCTCCCGGACGCCCGCTGGACCCCCAGAGACTTTTGGCCAGCTTGGGGGGGGCCTCCTGACCCCCACAAGACTTGCCAAAAGTCCAGCGGGGGTCCGGAAGCGACCTCCTGCGGTCGAATCGTGTTGGTCTATGGCCGCCGCCATTTTGCGGCGGCCATTTTGCAAAATGGCGCCGGCTGAAGACAACACGCTTCAACAGCAGGAGCCCGTTTCGGACCGCCGCTGGACCCCAGGGTACTTTAAGGCATTTGGGGGGATTTAATTTAAAGGGTCGGGGGTGGGTTTTAGGGGGATTTAGTGTGCCGGTTTTCCTGCCCTCCCCCTTCCCCCGATTTAATTTAAAGGGTCAGGGGTGGGTTTTAGGGGGATTTAGTGTGCCGGTTTTCCTGCCCTCCCCCTTCCCCCGATTTAGCTATGGACGGCCGCTGGACCCCAGGGTAATTTAAGGCATTTGGGGGGGGGGTTCGGGAGGGTGGGGGATTTAATTTAAAGGGTCGGGGGTGGGTTTTAGGGGGTTTTAGTGTGCCGGTTTTCCTGCCCTCCCCTTCCCCCGATTTACGATTTTTTGACGATAAATCGGGGGAATTGGTATTGTATCGTGGCCCTAACGATTTTTGACGATTTAAAATATATCGGACGATATTTTAAATCGTCAAAAAACGATTCACATCCCTAATATTTCCCTGTACATGCATAAATGGGAAAGGCAAAAAAAGGGCTGGGTCATGAGTGGGGTTTACGCGGGGCATAGGTGGAACATGGGTGGTCTGGGTATGTAACATGAAATGTACGTGCAAGTATTTAAGCGCACAAGCAAGCGTCAGGGTCCTCTACTGTGTAACTTTACTTCTGCAATGGATGGCCTGTAAGTAAAGAAGCAAAAACAAAAATGAGGCTAGTTAGCTGGCTTTTAAGGGTTGGGGGCTAATAGGGTAAAAGGGAGGCATATTAACTAGGAAGGTTAGGAAATCCTATCCTTTACCTGGGTGAACTGGGAATGGACTGGGGAGACTAGTTATTGAAAGACAGAGACAAGATGGAAGCGGTACAGAGAAGGGCGACCAGAAAGGTGGAGGGTCTTCATCGAATTACTTATGAGGAGAGATTGAAGAATCTAAATATGTACACCCTGGAAGAAAGGAGGAGCAGAGGTGATATGATTCAAACTTTCAGATACTTGAAAGGTTTTAACGATCCAAAGACAACGACAAACCTTTTCCGTCAAAACAAAAACAGCAGAACCAGGGGTCATGAGCTGAAGCTCCAGGGAGAAAGACTCAGAACCAATGTCAGGAAGTATTTCTTCACAGAGATGGTGGTGGATGCCTGGAATGCCCTTCCAGAGGAAGTGGTGAAGACCAGAACTGTGAAGGACTTCAAAGGGGCATGGGATAAACACTGTGGATCCATCAAGTCTAGAGGATGTGAATGAAGAGGGGGTGGCTCGCGGGAATGAAGGCTACTACCTGGAGATAATATCCTTATTCAATATACATACACACGGTTAATGCGACTCCAACATTGCTCTAAGCTTCAACGGTAAGAGGAAATGTGGAAACAAAAAAAAAGAAGGATTTGCATTCACAAAAAAGCGGGGTGTAGCTTGCTTGTTACGGCGGTTACTACCCCCAAACCAAATAAGCCTGATACTTTACTTTCAATGCATATCTAGCATAGCTCTCTGCTTCAATGGCAGGGGAGAAAGTCTGTTACTTCACTTTCAATGCATAGCCAGCATAGCTCTCTGCTTCAACAGCAGGGGAGAAAGTCTGATACTTCACTTTCAATGCATAGCTCTCTGCTTCAACGGCAGGGGAGAAAGTCTGTTACTTCACTTTCAACGCATAGCCAGCATAGCTCTCTGCTTCAATGGCAGGGGAGAAAGTCTGTTACGTCACCTTCAACGCATAGCCAGCATAGCTCTCTGCTTCAACGGCAGGAGAGAAAGTCTGTTACTTCACTTTCAAAGCATAGCCAGCATAGCTCTCTGCTTCAACGGCAGGGGAGAAGTCTGTTACTTCACTTTCAACGCATAGCCAGCATAGCTCTCTGCTTCAATGGCAGGGGAGAAAGTCTGTTACTTCACTTTCAACGCATAGCCAGCATAGCTCTCTGCTTCAACGGCAGGAGAGAAAGTCTGTTACTTCACTTTCAAAGCATAGCCAGCATAGCTCTCTGCTTCAACGGCAGGGGAGAAAGTCTGTTACTTCACTTTCAACGCATAGCCAGCATAGCTCTCTGCTTCAACGGCAGGGGAGAAAGTCTGTTACTTCACTTTCAACGCATAGCCAGCATAGCTCTCTGCTTCAACGGCAGGGGAGAAAGTCTGTTACTTCACTTTCAATGCATAGCCAGCATAGCTCTCTGCTTCAACGGCAGGGGAGAAAGTCTGTTACTTCACCTTCAACGCATAGCCAGCATAGCTCTCTGCTTCAATGGCAGGGGCAATGTAGAAAAGAGTATCTATATATATAGACAACAACCAACAAGGACTAAATTACATAGTCGAGTAAACAAAAGCATGGATGTAGCTTGCTTATTGAGGCGGTTACTACCCCTAACTAAGCTACATATTCAATTAGATGCAGTTCCAACACTGCTCTCTACATTAATGGTGGGGTGGAAGGGAAATAAAACTAAAAGGTACTAAGAGCCAAGCATAACAAGTAAGAGGGAAAAAAAAGTGCATAGCTTGCTGGGCAGACTGGATGGGCCGTTTGGTCTTCTTCTGCTGTCATTTCTTTTTTTTATTTATTTATTTCTAAATTTCAAATTTACAATTCAATAATGCAATTATACATCAAACAAGAATTTTAAATCCCATCTTTACATTCATCAATCTAAACCTTTTAAACCATTTAAACTTCTTCCTTCCTTGTTTCTAATGTACTAAACAAGATACTTCAGGGAGAGATCATAAGCAATAATATATATAAAAAAATATTAAACATTCCTAAGGAAATTAAATATAAGGGTTTTTACAGGCCTATACGTAAACCCAATTTTCTTAGGACTGGGGCTGATCTTCCCTCCTGTGACTACGATATTCCTCTAAGAATTTCTCAAGGTGATCTGGCTCGTAATAAATATATTTCCTACCTTCAGCATACATCACTACTTTACATGGAAATCTTACAGCAATGTTAATTCCAAATGTTCTCGCCTGGTTAGCTAATATCAAAATTTTTTTCCTTCGCAGCTGAGTTTCCCTAGCAACATCAGGGTATACCCATATCTTTTGGCCTAAGTACAAGGAGGACCTTTTTTCCAAAAATCTTTTTAATACTTTTTCCCTTTCTAATGATTGGGAAAGTTTTACCAACAAGGTACCCCTCCTTTCAACTTGAGCACTAAAAGACTCCTCTATCAACGCTGTAACATTCAAAGTTGTTTCCACCTGATCTGTAGTTGCCTCAGAATTTTTCCAATTAATAAAATATGCACTAACTATTTTTGGAATTTTCTCAGGAGAGAATAATAAAGTCTCCTGTAAATAGTTTTTCAACTGTTCTTTTGGGGAGGTCATCCTACACGTAGGAAAGTTAACCATTCGCAAGTTTACTTGTCGAATGCTATTTTCTATCATTTCTACTTTTTTAGAGAGGATTGTTTCACCCTGTATAATAGTTGCCTGGGTCTGTTTCAGCTGGGATATTTCTTGCTCTACTTTTTAAATTACTAGTTCATTATTTACTACCAATGGATTCATATTAGATATTACTTTCTGCATATCACTAACATTTAGATTTAACCTCCCAATATCCTTATGGATTACATTTACTGCTTTCCATATCATTTCCAAAGTAACATTTTCAGAATCTCTTTTAAATGAACCCCTCTCATTTTGTACGAGCTTAACATTAAACTTCTCGGATATATCTAAGCCATCTGGTGAGGAAGAAATTCCCAGTCCATCAGCCGGTACAATTCTTATACCGGTTGTCTCTCTGTCACTTAATGGACAGGGGCCCCTTTCATCAGTAAGGGGGGCATTCCCTCTTACTTCTTCTTGTATTACAGTCAATAGACTTTTCACCTCCTCGATCAGGCTTGATTCCATGGACGCCTTCCGTCTCTGAAAGAAGCCTGGCTCATTGTCTGACGCAATACTCTTTGGTGGGGTCGGTGTATTGGGAGCCCCGGGACTTAAGAGTCACTTCTCCCAATAATGTGAGTGCTTGCTCTCCACTCTCCATTATAACGGGATTCTCTGGGGTTTCATTGCCTGTTTTAGGATAGAATCCTGGCAGAGTAGTTTGAATAGGTGTAGGCCAAGCTGGGGTCGAGGCATCCTGCCTTACCGTCCCCTTCCGTTTAGTATGTGGCATTTCTTAATTGAAATCCACTTACTCCGGATCCAAAGTCATATAACAAAAAATAATCTAGCCAGAATTTCTATTCCCTTATATATCTAACAACAATTTTAGGAGAGAGAAACAGAGAGTTGATGTAATTACCTCCATACGTTGAGAATGGACCAGGGGTTCTCGCCTCCTCACCTTCGCCGGCCTAAGCCGACCAAAGCCGCGCGCCCGTTACGGTGCGCGCGGCTTAGGCAGCGCGCGCCGATGGCACGACACGCCATCTACTGCTCGTTTAAGTAGCGGCGGCGCAATCCGATGACGTCACCAGGAGGTCGCCCTGACTCCTCAGAGCGTTCGTAGAGATTGAAAAGTCCCAAATTGAATGTCCCGGGGACTCTCTCCGGTGCTGGTAAGTAGCACGACCCTCCGGTCTCTCTCCTCTCTCTCTCCCGAGTCCCACTCGTCTGCCACTCGTTTAAGTAGCGGCGGCGTGATCCGATGACGTCACCAGGAGGACGCCCTGACTCCTCAGAGCGTTCGTAGAGATTGAAAAGTCCCAAATTGAATGTCCCGGGGACTCTCTCCGGTGCTGGTAAGTGGCACGACCCTCTGGTCTCTCTCCTCTCTCTCTCCCCCTTCTGCTGTCATTTCTATGTTTCTATGTTTCATCAGTACGTGTATCTGATACAATCCTCTCACTTACATGGTAGATAGAGCCGTCATTTGCACACACGTACACATCCAAATAAAATTGCATGTATATCTAATTTTATATTATATGAACATATACGTGCATATGTTATAAAATGGCCATATCTTTGGGCGTGAGCCTGCATACGCATGTACATGTATTCCTGCATGACTGTTTGCAAGTTACCACAAAAATCAAACTGCCTACATTTCTGCAAACTGCATGGCTTTATTTTACTCACCGAGTTTCCTGGAATAATCAAAGTAAAACTATGGGTTAAATTTGCTTTGATTATTGCGTCATGGAAAGAACATAAGAAATTGCCATGCTGGGTCAGACCAAGGGTCCATCAAGCCCAAATTCCTGTTTCCAACAGATGCCAAACCAGGCTACAAGAACCTGGCAATTACCCAAACACTAAGAAGATCCAATGCTACTGATGTCAGTAATAGCAGAGGCCGTATAAATTTGCACCTGTTTTGTATGGGTACATTTTCACAAATGTGAATGTCTTCAAATATACATGGATAAAAGAACCCACATTGTGACAGAAATGGGTACTTTTATCCATGTAGAGGGTGGGTAATAATATAAAAGCAAATGTATGCAGGTAAAAACAATATTTTCCCTGCAGAAAATGGATTTCATTATTGCCCTCCCTGAAATTTTTATTGTAAATTTACATTTTTATTACAGAAAACAAGTTAAAACATACATTTATTGCATCTTACTATATCCTATCCACCTTTTATTTTTTAGGTGTTTTCAACCAAAAATTATTCTAGTGAGTCACCAACATGTTACTTTTTATAGAGAAAAATAGACTTTCCATCTCACTTTAAAAGTACATATAAGATCTGTTTATTCACTTCCATTTTTTGGGATATAAAGGGTGTATATATCCAACAATTCCTGTTATACCAAATAGCAAGTGCCATGAAATGAATGTTTCTGTCAAAGTTCTTTCTTTCTTTCATTTGGTTAGCCGATTTCTAGGGATGTGCAGTCATTAGAAACAAATGGGTAATCCAAAACAAAACAGGCAATTTTTGTTTTGTTTCATTAAAAATGATAGTTCCCTTGAATATAAGAACAAATTTCATTTGCATTTATTTTCAGATCCCAAGTAAGCAGTGAGAATAACTGTCAAAACTGCTTGCATGAGTCCAGATACACATGTATGGATTACCCTGGCCCCAGACCCCAATGACTGCAGATGTTGGTGCGCTTGCATGTAGGAACCCGAGAGCCACTTGTCACATTGTATATTAATTTTATTATTTATTTATTTTATTTATGACTTTTTAATATACCGCGGCATATTAGAGAAACATCATCTCGGTTTACAATGAATGATAATTCAGCAACAAGCTTTACAATCCAAACAATTTAGAATTGGACAGAAATAAATTAAAACCAGTATACAATTAACATTAAATAATACAATAGGGACGTACTTAAAAGGTGGAGGAAATATAAAGATACAAATATATATAATTCGAGGTAAATATAACAGGAGATGTAAATTAATTTGGGGAGCTAAAACTGCATGATAGATCCAAGAGTCAAAATAGTCTTTACAATAGTAAAAGATCAAGAGAGGTATTATCCTGTTGAAATGTTAATTGATACAAGAGCTATCAGTAGTGTTTTAACAACTCTTCTGCCCGGTGTTCTCTTGTCTATTAAAACCTGTTGCGGAGGTGGACCTTTGGCCCAAGGTGGGGTTAGCACTACCTGTGAGGGATGACCCCCCACAGGTCTCCACCATTGGGAGGCGAAGCCAGATGGAAAGCAGAGGCAAACAGGGACTTTGCCAACACCAGCCCACATTCCCCACAGGTTGAGCCCTTGAGTGCCGGTGCTGGCTGGTTTTAGGTGGGCCTCTGCGTGGATGATCCCGGAAGCGGCCAGGCGAGGGGTGAGACAAGGAGCAATGAAGATACAGTCCAGGAGCCATAGCAGGCAACAGGAGAAGTCGGGTCCGGTCCAGGGGTTGGAGACATGCGGCATAGTTGGGTCCAGTACAAAAGTCAAGCAAAAGTTATTCCAAGGGCAGGGAGAAGGAACTAAGGCTAGGCAGGGAAGTGGAAGGCAGAACTCAGAATCAAGAACAAGCAGGAATGAAGACTGGAACTCAGGATCAGGAATAAGCAGGAATGAAGACTGGAACTCGGGATCAGGAACAATGGCAACTCAGGAACAACGCTCAGGACATCGAGATGGCCTGTTGACAAGGCAAGCTCTGACTGGCAGAGCTTGCCTTAAATACTCTGGCAGTGGCGGCGGCGTGGGCCACGTGGCAGCAGGCACCGGTGGAGAAGAGGCACGGACTAATGGAAGGGAACTACCTGCCATGCGGAGGGACCAGGGCATGCGGCAGCGACACGGCTGCGCAGGGGGCTGTCGACTGCTGCGAGAGCAGGCGGGACTGAAGTCAGAAGATAGGAGGGCCCAGCATCAGAAGGTAGGAGGGCCTGGCCTGAGGCCTCCTTGGCCCAAATTTGTAACAAAACCATACCCACTATGGGGTTTGAAGGGGGTACTACCCAAACCTGAATAACTTTTTCGTGACAGATTGAATGCTTAGGTCAGAGACTGACAGCTCCTTTTCTATATTCCCCACAGTGTCCTGTTAATCTTTAGTAATGACTCTGGCAGTTGCATTTTGCAACATTTGGAACAGTTTTATCGTTGCTTAGGGGAGTCCTAGGAGGAGAGAATTACAATAGTCAAGTTTGGATAAAAGGGAGGTTTGAATCACAGTACGAAGGTCTTGAGTGTGTAGCAGGGGCTTCAGTTTTTTTAAAACATTAAGTTTGTAGAATCCATCTTTGAGAATGGAACTCACATATTTTTTCATGTTTAGTTGATTATCCAGGAGGACTCCAAGATCTCTTACACAAGGTTGATTAGTGGTTGAAGTACAAGTTGGGACAGAAGATGAGGGGGTTTAGTGGGGTCGAAGGATGGGGGGGGGGGGAGTTAAGATGGGGATGAGGTGAAATAAGTAGTTCAGTTTTGTTTGTGTTCAGAGCAAGGTGGAGGTTCGTGAGGAGAGAGTTTATGGGAACAAGGCAAGTTTCCCAGTACTTCAAAGCATCAGAGATGGAATTTTGGATGAGGATTATGATTTGGATATCGTCTGCATATAGATAGAACTTACGTTTAAGCTCGGATAAGAGGTGGCATAAGGGGGTAATGTAAATATTAAAGAGTGTGGAAGAGAGGGAGGAGCCTTGTGGGACACCTTGTTGCAGGGGGTAGGGGGTGGAGATAGCATTACCAATTTTGACTTAGAAATTTCTATTGGATAAATAAGACTTGAGCCTTGCTATCGCCAAGCCTGAGATACCAATGCCTTCTAAACGGGCAAGTAGATGGTTGTGGCCTATGGTATCAAAGGCTGTAGAAATGTCAAGGAGGGCAAGGAGGTAGCTACTACCCTTGTCCATTCCTATAAGAAGGTGGTCTGTAAGGGTGAGCAGGAGGGATTCAGTGTTAAGATGTTTTCAGAAGCCAAATTGTGAGGCATGTAGGATATTGTGGTTTTCTAAGTAGTCCATGAGCTGTGAATTAACAACTCTTTCCATTATCTTGGCGATAAAAGGAAGGTTTGATATAGGACAAAAATTTGCAGGGTCTTTTGGATCTAGGGAGGGCTTCTTGAGGAGGGGTTTGACCACGGCTTGTTTAAGTGAGTCAGGGACAGAGCTGGTAGATAGCGAGCAGTTGAAGATGTCAGCTATCGCTCTGGAAATAGTGTTAGGGATGGCGAGAAGCACTTTGGAGGGAATAGTATCACTTGGGTGTGAAGCAGGTTTAAGTTTTCTGAGTATGGATTCTATTTCCTTAGAGGAAGTGAGGTCAAACGCAGGGAGGATGGAGGTAGAGGGAACAGGACTTGAAAGGGAAGAGAAGGTAGAGTCAGGGAATCTAGAGAGGAATATTCATTATTTTATTGTGAAAGAAGAGTGCAAGTTCATTGCACTTAGCATCAGCGTCTGAGTCCAGAATGCTGGGCGAGGTGGGCTTGATGAGATCTGATACATAGGCGAAGAGAGCTTTAGGATTATATCTGTAGTCATGGATCTTAGCGACATAGAAGTCTTGTTTATGCTTCAAGGTAGAGAGCCTGTAATAGTGCAGGGCAGTTTTATAGCTGGCTGCATGCTGTGGGGTGGGATCCTTGTGCCAAGTTCTTTCTATATGTCTAAGTTTATTTTTTAGTGTTTTTAATTCTGTGGTGTACCATGGGTTGGAGTGTTTTGAGGCAGTGTTAATGACACGTTTGGAAATAGGGCAGATTTTATTAGCTATCTCTTTCGTAAGGTTGCAACAAGAAGTTAAAGCAGAGGCAGGATCAGAGCAGTCTAGGTTGGGCAGGGCGTTGGAGAGGGTAGAGGCGAGCTCCTCACTGGGTCAGGATTTCATAGCTATTATAGTAGTGTATCGAGGATTCGTCCTTGCGGGAGAGGCATTGATGATGAAATGGCTTTCAATTAGATAATGGTCTGACCACGGGACCGGGGTACATGAAGGGAAGAAAGAGGACTGGATACTAGAGTTAATGAAAATCAGATCCAGCGAGTGGCCTGCTTTGTGGGTGGGGAAGGTGATAATTTGCTGGTATCCAATGGCATGGAGGGCATGGAGGAAGGTATCACATGATGAGGAAGGAACTGAGGAGTCAAGATGGAGATTGAAGTCTTCAAGGATAATGGCAGGGGTGTCAACATTAATACAGTCCGCAATGAATTCAATAATGGGTGAGGTATTTGATTCAAGCAGGGTAGGTGGGGCATATACTAGGCAGATTTGGAGAGAAGGTGATTTGAAGAGACCAATTTCTAGTTTGGTTGGGGGAGTGATGTGGATCTGTTTGAGGTTTATATTTTTGTTTGCTGCAAGAAGGAGGCCACCACCTGTTTATTTCTTTCTAGGGATTGAGAAAATATCATATGATAGTGAAGGGAGTTGATTTATGTCTACAATATCTGTATCTTTAAACCAGGTCTCGGTGATAGCGCAGATATCAGGTTTGCTGTCAGTTAGTACAGATGTGAATCGGAACCGGAATCAGTTCGGATTCCGATTCACATCGTGTTTTTTTTTCGTCCGGCCCGATCGCAGTTTTGTTTATCGGCTGCGCCCGAGCCGATAAACAAAAAACCCACCCCGACCCTTTAAACCTAATCCCTTAGCTTCCCCCACCCTCCCGACCCCCCAAAAAACATTTTACAGGTACCTGGTGGTCCAGTGGGGGTCCCGGGAGCGATCTCCTGCTCTCGGGCCGTCGGCTGCCACTAATAAAATTGACACCGATGGCCTTTTCCCTTACCATGTGACAGGGTATCTGTGCCATTGGCCGGCCCCTGTCACATGGAGGGAACACTGGATGGCCAGCGCCATCTTTAAAAATGGTTCTGGGTTCTGCACTTGGACTGGTGCTTTTCAATATATATATATATATATATATATATATATATAAATGATCTGGAAAGGAATATGAAACTGCTATTAATCAAATTTGCGGATGATACAACATTATTCAGAGAAGTTAAATCACAAGCGGATTGTGATACATTACAGAAGGACCTTGCAAGCCTGGAAGATTGGGCATCCAAATGGCAGATGAAATTTAATGTGGACAAGTGCAAGGTGTTGCATATAGAGAAAAATAACCCTTGCTGTAGTTACACAATGTTAGGTTCCATATTAGGAGCTACCACCCATGAAAAAGATCTAGGCCTCATAGTAGATAATACTTTAAAATCATCAGCTCAGTGTGCTGCAGCAGTCAAAAAAGCAAACAGAATGTTAGGAATTATTAGGAAGAGAATGGTTAATAAAACGGAAAATGTCATAATGCCTCTGAATCGCGCCATGGGGAGACTGCACCTTGAATACCGTATACAATTCTGGTCGCCACATCCTAAAAAAGATATAGTTGCGATGGAGAAGGTACAGAGAAGGGCAAGCAAAATGATAAAGGAAATGGAACAGCCTTTGAGGAAAGCCTGAAGAGGTTAGGGCTGTTCAGCTGGGAGAAGAGATGGCTGAGGGGGGATATGATAGAGGTCTTTAAGATGATGCTTCCTGAAATATTCGCTGAAGCCGCCGAAAGCAAGCGGTGAGTGAACCTCAAACCGCGCCCCATAGAATCAGCCAGCCTATCAGGGCGAGCTGAGAAGCCCTTTAAATCGTGGAGACGCCCTGCATCGGACCTTTTCAAGCCCTCCCATCACCGGCATTGGCCGCGCCATTAAACCTCCTCTGCTGAGGCTCACGTGGCCCAATCGGGGCAAGAGCCTGCTCGCCCAATACAGCGGCGAGCTGCGCAGAGGAGGCTACAGAAACATCAAAACAAGGAAACTACAAAAACGGCTGCTTCCTGAAATATTCGCTGAAGCCGCCGAAAGCAAGCGGTGAGTGAACCTCAAACCACGCCCCATAGAATCAGCCAGCCTATCAGGGCGAGCTGAGAAGCCCTTTAAATCGCGGAGACGCCCTGTGGCGTTGCGCGCCGGGCGTCACGCGCCCGAAGGGGCGCGACCTAAGGGGCCTGCCCCTTAGCGAGCCCCTTGGAGAACCCTTGGACCCAGGACCATAACCTTTTCCTCCGCGCAGACGATGTTACTACTAACGTTACAACCACCAGCACTACTATAAGCAACAATGCTCTCTCAGCCAACCCTATTACCACGCGTACCTTTGGAACTCTTCAGCACTATCAAAGGAACAGGAAAAACCCCGTTCAGCCTGAACAACAGCCCATTGGGGTAAGGACATTTTACTTTCTCTCTCCTCCTCAGAAAAACCCTTACTGCTCGACAGCCACCATTCACCGCACTGAAACATACAATCTACACCTCAAATCAAACGCAATCACATAGGAAGCCATCGCCCCATCGACCGGACTAATTTGATTACATCAGGACAATTAGTCACACCAACCAAACACAGACACCACCACCAAGGATTAACAACAACCGCAACCAACATAGGAAGAGAGATCTTGACTTAAACCTAGAGCTCATCGTAAGCTTTTCCCAGGACTCTGACCACCTCTACCCGATACATATCCCTCCTTTGCCTTCTACAGGGCTCTAACTACAGGGCTCTAACTCCAGCCCTTGGACCACGTTCCCTAACTCAGCCACAATAATGCTCTTCTTTGCCATTCCCACAATCAAGAAAAAAATAAGAAAACACATGCAACTTCTTTCTCATCAACCTACTCGACAACAAAGGTTAATCCCTATCATGATATCTCCTATAACACAATTCCTGGGTCTCTCACTCTTCACACTAACTCTTTTCAATGCCCAGTCACTCTCTAAAAAAATGCACATCCTCAGTGATTATCTTATAGAAGTTAACCCTGACATCTGTGCAATTACGGAAACATGGTTAAAACCCACCGACATAGTACTAACAAACCAGCTCCCCACACAAGCCTATGACATCATCTCAGTTCCAAGACCTAAAAAAAAAGGAGGAGGCATCCTCATTGCAGCAAAAAAGGGACTAGGCATTACATTACTACACTCTAACTTTACCACCAAACTCAAATTCTCCCTCTTCAAAGCCGAACAACTACAAATTTGCCTCATCTATGCCCCTCCAGGAATTTTAGACTCGGACCCCTCTCTTCTGATCGAGCTAATAGCCAAATACATCAACGTAGACAATCCAGCTATAATCTTGGGTGACTTCAACTTGCATGTTGACACATATCCTCAATCCACCAATTGTGAAACAATCCTCTCATCTCTCAACCATATGGGATTCACTCAAATTGTCAATAGCCCCACCCACAAGGCAGGACACACACTTGATCTCATCTTCATCAACGACAACTTTTCCTTCTTTTCCAATCCCAACTGCTCTCTAGTCCCCTGGTCTGACCACAGAGTCATCCACACGACCCTCAAGATAAAAAACCTCCAACCCCCAGCCCCCACCAAAACCACCATACATTTCAAGAAACCGTGCCCTCTGGACTTACTCTCTGAACATCTCTCCAAAGACATAAACCAGCTTGACCTCACAGATGCAACCACAGCCACCACCTCATGGATCAACCTCTCCAATAAAATTGCGGACCAAATCTGCCCATCGACCACCAAAGTAATACAACCTGCACTAGACAATAGAAAACCCTGGTTTACACCTGAACTCAAATCACTAAAACAAAAATTAAGAAATAAAGAACATTGCTGGAGAAAAAACCCTTCCACAGAATCACAGGCCACATATAAAACCCTCCTCAACTCCTACAGAAATGCCATCAACAAAACCAAAAAGGATTTTTATGCAAAAAAAATCCACAACTTCGTCTTCGATTCCAAGGCACTCTTCTCATATGTCTCATCTCTCACCAAACCAATACCTCCTCCCATCCCAGACCACCTAGCACTCAACAAAGCCAATGAACTTGCTAACTACTTCAAGACAAAAATCTCCAATCTTACTAGTGCTCTTACAACCCATAGCTCTTCACCATTACCCAACCACACAACACAGCCTCAACAAGTTTTCAAGTTGGAGTCCTTCGAACCCACCTCCGCTCTTGAGGTAGAAAACACCCTCAAAAAATCAAACCATCCTCACATCCCTCAGATCCTCTTCCTACAAACTTATCGCCATCCCGAATACCATCGCAAAACCACTAGCAGAAATCATCAATACCTGTTTAGCACAAGGCACAGTACCCAACCAGTTAAAGTTAGCAATCCTCAAACCTCTTCTAAAAAAACCCAAATGCCTCCCCTAATGACCCAGCTAATTTCAGACCTATCGCAAACCTACCTATGATCGCCAAACTAATGGAAAAAACGGTCAACAAACAACTTGCAGAATATCTTGAAGATCACAATATTCTCTCCCCAGCTCAGTACGGCTTTCGCAAATCTCTAAACACGGAATCCCTTCTTCTTTCACTTACGGACACTATCTTCTCAAACCTGGAAAAGAAACAATCTTGCCTCCTGATCCTGTTAGATTTATCTGCTGCTTTCGATACAGTAAAGCACACCATACTCATCGAACAACTAGCTAATATAGGCATCAAAGGTTCCGCACTCAGCTGGTTCAAATCTTTCCTGAGCAACAGGCTCTATAAAGTAAGGATAAATAATACAGAATCTCACCCCGTTCTTTCAGACCAAGGAGTCCCTCAAGGCTCCTCCCTCTCACCCACCCTGTTCAACATCTACCTCCTCCCCCTCTGCCAACTTCTCTCAAACCTCAATCTCACTCATTTCCTCTACGCCGATGACATACAGATCCTCATTCCTATTAAAGAGTCCTTGCAAAAAACTATTACGCACTGGAATGACTGCCTTCAACCCATTTCACATCTCCTCTCCAGCCTCAACCAAGTGCTGAACCCCAAAAAACCCGAGATGCTCATCATCTCCCATGCCTCTCTCACCAATCAAACAAACATCGCTCAAACTACAAGTCTAAACATCAACCTCTCAACTGATGTCAGGAATCTAGGAGCTTGGCTGGACAATCAACTAAACTTAAAAAAATTCATAAACACCACTACAAAGGACTGCTTTTACAAATTGCAAATTCTAAAAAAGCTAAAACCCCTCCTTCACTTCAACGACTTCCGCTTAGTTCTACAATCCATTGTCTTAACGAAGATCGACTATTGCAACGCTCTCTTACTCGGACTCCCCACTAACTCAATCAAACCCCTACAGATGGTCCAAAATGCCGCCGCCAGAATCCTTACAAACTCTAAAAAAAGAGAACACATCACACCTATTCTCCGCAACTTACACTGGCTACCCATCAAATACAGGATCCTTTTCAAAGTCCTTGCTATCATTCATAAAAAAATCCACAACATCTCTCCCATCAATTTAAAGACACAACTTCGACTGCACACCTCCACAAGACCCATCAGGAGTTCTTACAAAGGTACACTTTATGCCCCCTCTGCTAAAACATCACTAAGAAAGAGAGCTCTAGCCACTGCAGGACCCCACCATTGGAATGCACTCCCCCCCCAGACCTACGACTGGAACCCAGCCATCCTGCCTTCAAAAAAAAGTTAAAAACCTGGCTCTTCAGCCAAGCTTTCCCAGACACTTAATGAATTCTCTATTTGCAGATATTTGTAGATATTTGCAGACTTTCTCGCCAACGCCACCATTTCCTTTACTTTAATTTCTTTCTGAATGCATATTACTCTCCCTTCTAATAATTTTGCAAGTGTCAATCTCTAAATAGCTTCCCTCACGGTATAATTATCACTCCTTTATCTACCGAATGTTACTACGGTATCTATACTTAATCGGTATGTAATTTGTATTTGTAACTCAATTTTAACAATATTTCTATATATTTTAGTCATTTAATCTGTTTGAAAACACTGTGTTTATATATTTGCAATTTATTTAATCTGTTTTGAAAACATTTAATCTGTTTGAAAACACTGTGTTTATATTTGCAATTTATTTGAAACAATTTTTATATGTTCTATTCGTTTTAATGTGAAAGCCTCGGGTTCGTTCCAAAACCCTTAGAGAGTTACCTCATTATTGTTTTATGGAATCGCTTTGTTTAAACTGTTCTATGTAAGCCAGGGCATTTTTATTTGCTCGTTGGCATTTCTGTTTCATGTAAACCGGATTGATTTGTATCCCTACAAGAATTTCGGTATAGAAAAATTCTAAATAAATAAATAAATAAATAAATAAATGATGAGAGGTCTTGAATGAGTAGATGTGAATCGGTTATTTACACTTTCGAATAATAGAAGGACTAGGGGGCATTCCATGAAGTTAGCAAGTAGCACATTTAAGACTAATTGGATACAATTCTTTTTCACTCAGTGCATAATTAAGCTCTGGACTTTGTTGCCAGAGGTTGTGGTTAGTGCATTTAGTGTAGCTGGGTTCAAAAAATGTTTGGATAAGTTCTTGGAGGAGAAGTCCATTAATGGCTATTAATCAAGTTTACTTAGGTAATAGCCACTGCTATTAATTGCATCAGTAGTATGGGATCTTCTTGGTGTTTGGGTAATTTCCAGGTTCTTGGGGCCTGGTTTGGCCTCTGTTGGAAACAGGATGCTGGGCTTGATGGACCCTTGGTCTGACCCAGCATGGCAATTTCTTATTTATTTATTTTATTTATTTATTTTAATTTTTTCTATACCGGTATTCGTGATAATATCACATCAAGCCGGTTTACAATAAACAATGGGTGATAACTGGAACAGAGAACGAAATAATATGAACTATACATAATATAGATGCAGTTACAATAAACAAGGAGACGTACAACTAGGAGCAAGAAGAAGACAAGATAGAAACTTTAACATAGTGTATAAACCTGTAGAATGGAGGAATTTCCAAAAATGGATGTTTGAGATTTACAATGAATTGTTCAATACAAGTATGTAGTTTAACAATAAAGATGAAATCATAAGTAATGAAGATACTGGATGATTATAATGCTTAGGGGTAGGATACCAGGATGGTTATAATAATAAAAGATGTTGATTGGTGGTTGAATATCGGATAGAATTGTTTTTAATCTGCGTCTGGGAAGGCTTGTTTGAAAAGCCATGTTTTAAGTCTTTTTCTGAATGTCAATAAGCAGGGTTCTTGTCTAAGTTCCGTTGGTATGGAGTTCCAAAGCGTGGGTCCTGCTGTGGAGAAAGCCCTATCTCTGTAAGTTATGTGGAGGGAAGTTTTGGAAGGCGGTACTTGCAGAGACTCTTTGTAGTACTCTCTTATGGGTCTGGAGGAAGTATGCTTTATGAAAGGGATTTGTAGGTTGAGAGGAGCGATTTGTTGGATGGATTTGTAGATTATGGTGATTGACTTATAAAGAATTCTGAAATGAATTGGCAGCCAGTGTAATTCTTTAAGGATTGGGGAAATGTGCTCTCTTCTCTTTGTATTAGTTAGGATTCTGGCTGCAGTATTTTGAACCATTTGTAGCGGTTTGGTATGTGCTGATGGGGTACCTAATAATAAAGAATTGCAATAGTCTAACTTGGAGAAGATTATTGCTTGTAGGATAGTCCTGTAGTCATGGGTGTGGAACAGTGGTCTTATTCTTTTTAGAACATGCAGTTTATGAAAGCAGTCTTTAGTAGTTTGGTTTATGAAAGCTTTTAAATTAAGCCTATTATCGATGATTGCGCCCAAATCTCTTACTTTTGTTGTTTGTAAATTAGTTTGAGGAATTGTGGGTGTGTGGCAGATCTCAGAGGATACGAGAAGGAGTTCCGTTTTTGAGGAATTTAGGATTAAATTCATACTGGAAAGGAGGGAGTTGATTTCTTGTAGACAATAATCCCAAAGCTCGAGGGTTTTTTTAATGGATTCTTTGATTGGTATTACAATTTGGATATCGTCGGCATAGAGGTAGTATTTAAGGTTCAAATTGGTTAAAAGCTGGCAGAGAGGGAGGAGGTAGATGTTAAAGAGGGTAGGTGAGAGGGATGAACTTGGGGAACTCCTTGAGATGAAGGATAGCGTTTAGATTCTTTGCTGTGTATTTTTACCTTGAAGCCTCTATTTTTTAAGAATGAGTGGAACCAGGATAGTGCAGAGCCTGTTATGCCGATGTTCAATAGTTGGTTTAGGAGCATGGAGTAGTTAACAGTATCAAAGGCAGCTGAGAGGTCCAAGAGAATCAAAAGATAGGACTGGCCTTTGTCTAGGCCTAGGATGAGGTAGTCTGTTAAGGAAATTAGGAGAGATTCTGTACTTAACGATTTCCTGAAGCCATATTGTGAGGGGAAGAGAATTTTGTGGTCTTCCAGGTAGTCTGATAATTGAGAGTTAACCAGTTTTTCCATGACTTTAGCAATGAATGGGAGGTTTGAGATAGGGCGAAAATTGGAGGGGTCATCTGGGTCTAACTTTGGTTTTTTCAAGAGTGGTTTGATTGATGCCATTTTGAGGTCGTCAGGGTAGAGTCCTTTAGATAAAGAGCAGTTGATTATGTCTGCCAGAGCTTTGGATATGGTGTCCGGAATAAGGAGGAGTAATTTGGAAGGGATTTGGTCTAATGGGTGTGTCAATGGTTTCATATTTTCAGTATTCTATGGATTTCCGAAGTTGTAGTGGGTTCCAATGAGTTGAGTGAGATGTTTTTGTTATGGTGTATAAAGGTACTGTGAGGGGAAGAGGTATTGAGCAAATTCTTAGAAAGAAGGTTGGCTATTTTGTTGTTGAAGAAGAGGGCAAGTTCCTCTGCTTTTTCTTGGGCTTTGTTAAATGGAATGTCAGGTATTTGGATTTGAGTTAAGTTGGAGACGTAGGCGAAAAGGGCTTTAGCATCAAAGATCATATGATGGATCTTATGAGCATAGAAGTCTCTTTTGATTTTTAGCAAGGAATTTTTGTAGTGGTGGAGAGCAAATTTGTAGGCAGAGAGGGTGGACGCTGAAGGAGAATTGCGCCATTTGCTTTCTTTCCGTCTGAGGGAAAGTTTTAGATTTTGTAGTTCTTCATTAAACCAAGGTTGTTTTTTTGGAAGGTTGTGTTTTAGTTTTTTAGTTGTTAGAGGACAGAGTTTATTAGCTGCAGTTTCTGTGATATTATTCCAAGAATGAAGTGCTGAATTTGGAGAGGAGAGGTCCATGTGGGGTAGTTCTAAAATTAGGTGGTTGTGGAGGTCCTCGGTTGCACATATTTTCCTATAGGAGAATTGTTGTTGAGGGGCGAGGGAGCTGTTTTTTTGTGCCAGTGTTATGGTGGTCGAGATTAGAGAGTGATCCGACCAGGGTACTGGTTCGCAGATCGGTTGAGTTGAATTACAGATACCAGAATTAGTGAAGATGAGGTCCAATGTGTGACCTGCTTTATGGGTGGGTTCCTTGATAATCTGGTTGAAACCTAAAGCAGATAAGGCGGTAATGAAAGTTTTCCCATTTGTAGATAGAGAGGGATTGTTAACATGTAAATTGAAGTCGCCGAGTATAATTGCTGGAGAATCTAGATTAATGTGGGAGACTATTAATTCCAGAAGAGGAGAGACATCTGAGTCGAGAAGGCCTGGGGGGGCATATACAAGAAGGATTTGAAGATAGTTTGATTTGAAAAGGCCTGTTTCCAGTTTGTTAGGAGAGTTGACTGTGTATTGGGTGAAATTCAAATCTTTTTTGGTAGCAAGAAGAATTCCTCCACCTTTTCTTTTCTGTCGGGGAATTGAGAAGAAGTCATATGAATGTGTAGGTAATTGGTTAATTAGTGCAGTGTCTGTCGGTTTGAGCCAAGTTTCTGTTATAGCGCATACGTCTGGATTTGCGTCTAGGAGAAGATCGTTGAGAATGGGGGTTTTCTTAGTGATGGATTGGGCGTTGAATAGGAATAGTGAGAAAAATGTTAGCCCTAGTAATTGTGTAAAGGGGGACACCATAATGGGAATGAGGGCTTTATAGGTGTGAGGATGTGAGATCAGAGAGTTGCTAGTTGAGTTGTGTCTCCTGTGATGGAGAATCGGAATCGGGAGACCACAGAGCATAATGGTTAGAAATGGTCGGATGTCTTGTTGTTATTTTTGAAGAGAAGAATTAGTGGTTTGTTGTATGAATGGGGGTGGATAGGTAGGAGAGATTCACAGTTGTTTTGTGACTGAGGTTTGAATGAAATGTGAAGTTAGAATGCGGATTGCTTGTAGGCTTGGAGTATGGTCGAGTGATTTGAAGGACTGGTACTTGAAGAGGAGTGGTAGGCGTTGATTGTTAAGGGAGCGTGTTGTGCCTCAGGGGTGCACGAAGGGGCAGGCCCCTTTGTCGCGCACCTTTGGCGCGCGACGCCCGGCGTTTAAACTGTTCTATGTAAGCCAGGGCATTTTTATTTGCTCGTTGGCATTTCTGTTTCATGTAAACCGGATTGATTTGTATCCCTACAAGAATTTCGGTATAGAAAAATTCTAAATAAATAAATAAATAAATAAATAAATAAATAAATGATGAGAGGTCTTGAATGAGTAGATGTGAATCGGTTATTTACACTTTCGAATAATAGAAGGACTAGGGGGCATTCCATGAAGTTAGCAAGTAGCACATTTAAGACTAATTGGATACAATTCTTTTTCACTCAGTGCATAATTAAGCTCTGGAATTTGTTGCCAGAAGTTGTGGTTAGTGCATTTAGTGTAGCTGGGTTCAAAAAATATTTGGATAAGTTCTTGGAGGAGAAGTCCATTAATGGCTATTAATCAAGTTTACTTAGGTAATAGCCACTGCTATTAATTGCATCAGTAGTATGGGATCTTCTTGGTGTTTGGGTAATTTCCAGGTTCTTGGGGCCTGGTTTGGCCTCTGTTGGAAACAGGATGCTGGGCTTGATGGACCCTTGGTCTGACCCAGCATGGCAATTTCTTATGTTCTTATGTTCTTGATGTTCAAACAGATGTTGTGGGTTTTAAAATAGCATATACTCGCATATATGCTTGGCATGCTGGTGCTATTTTCTTCATGCACATCTTTTGAAAATTCACCTTATAAGTATGAGTTTATGAACATGAAACCTAAGTATAAATTAACAAAATGAATGGAAACGCAATTTTAAAAAAACATGAATAAAAAAGGGAATGAAATGACCGAAATAAACATTTTTAAAATCTCCTTTGGGCTGTCCTTTTTGTTTGGAAAGGTGTAGTAGTACACATCAGAAATAGAAATATTCAAAACATATGCGGGGGGGGGGGGGGGTGGGGGGGGAAATGCTGTGGCTCTGAAACAGATATTCAGGCTGTACAGAGAGACTGAGCCATTATAAAAATTCATTGATTTTTTTTCTCTGTCCACAAATTGGCTCAGAAGGACATTCATGCAGACCTATTTGCCCTTTTTAATTGCCACCTGAAGTCTTTCAACCTAAAGATATTTACTCTTGGCCCGGGGCTGGAGAATCTCCTGAAGGTCCTTGGCTGCACCTGTGCAATTTCCATTTTTGTCTACAAAAGCGATTTTGTAACTTTTCTGCTGGTCCTATTTGTCAGGTCTAGTTGAGACAAGTCCTGCTTTTATTCTATCCTTTCATATGAAAGGAAAAGGTGACAAAATAATTTTTGTGTAAAAATCATAGAGTGCACTCCGTCATGGCAAAAGCCCATTTGGGGGACTGATTTTCTGACCTATGTGCCCAAATTTGCATCCCCTCCCTGGAGCTCAGGAGGAGAAGGCAATCAGTGATTGATCCCCAGTCCTTTGGTAGAAAGAAGAATCAGTGTGAGCTGAAATTTAAATTGCATCAAGATTTTCGAAGGTTTTCATTTGTTTCACATATAACACCCACATCCATATAATTAGATTTCAGCAGGTAAGTCATGCAGCAGCATTGGAAAAAGAGAAAAGTAAGTAGCAGCTACACTAAGTAATGACAATGTTAGGAAAACTGTTGAATGGAGTATTGCTGCCAGCTCAGGTTATAATCATGTATAGTGTGGAAGGAAACTGAAACTATGTTATCACATTTTTCCATTTTTCAAGATTGTATTTAGCACATGAAATAGCAGGGTATTGCTTATTTTTCTACTAGTCTGTCAATCAGCAATGCATTCATAATCAAGAGGAAAAATGGTAGGAATAAAAAGTAAAATGTTAATACCATATTAGTCGAAATATGTTCAGGCTAGTAAGGTACAAACATCTCAGTGAGACATATAGCAACTATTTCCCTTGCTGGATCTGGTTGAGCTGCTCCCCTTACATCACATTTAATACTATAAATCAGCTGTTCTTGTCGTGGCTGTGGGTCATAGGTAGGTATTGCAGCTAATATTCTGCAATGGTTTGAATTCTTTTTCACTGCCTCAGACTTCCCAGTGATATCCTATCACCATTGGCATTCCCCAAGGATCAGCACTGTCTCTCTTTTATTCAACATATACCTTTGACCTGTCTGTAGTCTACTAGCCAGTTTGGGAGTAGGCTGCAGACTCTATGCAGATGATATTCAGTTTTTTTGTACCAGTAACTTCTTCATTTACTAATGTTCTTAATTATGTAGACTATTGCTACAGTCAATCTGTGATTGGATGCAGATAAACAAATTAGCAATCAACATTAGCAAAACAAATTTTATCATTTTGAGTACATTCCATCTAATGATTATCCCACTTCTTTTAAATGTGAGGACTGGTCTCTGAATATTTCCTCTATAGTGAAAAACTTGGGAGTACAGCTGGAATCTGACTTGTCCTTAAAAGAGCAGACCAAAACAGTTGCAAAGGGCATTTTTAACAACTACGCACACTGTGTGCTCTTACCTTTTTTTTTAACAGATGCAGATTTTTGTACTATCTTGAAATCACTAATTATTATAAAATGGACTATTTTAATTCACTGTATGTGGGATTGCTAGCATATGTGTTCAAATGTCTTCAGGCAGTACAAAACACAGCCACCAGGTTAGCTACAGGTACACAAATTTATTTTTCCATGATTCTTTTTTTCATTAAGGGAGAGATCATAACTACAATAAAAAGCAGTAATCATACCAATCGTAAGAACAGCTGCAGAGCAGAATTAGGACAGTTCACATTATAACACAATAGGGATGTGAATCGTTTTAGGACGATTAAAATTATCGTCCGATAATTTTAATATCGTCTTAAACCGTTATGGAACACAATACAATAGAGATTCTAACGATTTATCGTTATAAATCGTTAGAATCGTGAGCCGGCACACTAAAACCCCCTAAAACCCACCCCCGACCCTTTAAATTAAATCCCCCACCCTCCCGAACCCCCCCCCCAAATGACTTAAATAACCTGCGGGTCCAGCGGCGGTCCGGAACGGGTCCGGAACGGGCTCCTGCTACTGAATCTTGTTGTCTTCGGCCGGCGCCATTTTCCAAAATGGCGCCGAAAAAATGGCGGCGGCCATAGACGAACACGATTGGACGGCAGGAGGTCCTTCCGGACCCCCGCTGGACTTTTGGCAAGTCTTGTGGGGGTCAGGAGGCCCCCCCCCAAGCTGGCCAAAAGTTCCTGGAGGTCCAGCGGGGGTCAGGGAGCGATTTCCCGCCGCGAATCGTTTTCGTACGGAAAATGGCGCCGGCAGGAGATCGACTGCAGGAGGTCGTTCAGCGAGGGTTCCGGCGCCTCGCTGAACGACCTCCTGCAGTCGATCTCCTGCCGGCGCCATTTTCCGTACGAAAACGATTCGCGGCGGGAAATCGCTCCCTGACCCCCGCTGGACCTCCAGGAACTTTTGGCCAGCTTGGGGGGGGCCTCCTGACCCCCACAAGACTTGCCAAAAGTCCAGCGGGGGTCCGGAAGGACCTCCTGCCATCCAATCGTGTTCGTCTATGGCCGCCGCCATTTTTCGGCGCCATTTTGGAAAATGGCGCCGGCCGAAGACAACAAGATTCAGTAGCAGAGCCCGTTCCGGACCGCTGCCGTTCCGGACCGCCGCTGGACCCGCAGGTTATTTAAGTCATTTGGGGGGGGGGTTCGGGAGGGTGGGGGATTTAATTTAAAGGGTCGGGGGTGGGTTTTAGGGGGTTTTAATGTGCCGGTTTTGCGATTTTACGTTTTTTCGATTTTTTACGATTTTTCACGATTTTTCACGATATTTTACCCCCCCAAACGGCAACAATACGATTCCCTCCCCCTCCCAGCCGAAATCGACCGTTAAGACGATCGAGGACACGATTCACATATCTATAACACAACATGTAAAAAAACAAAAAAGATATACATATATATTCAAACTCTGATGTCATCTCAGCAAAACAAACTCCCTCTACTGCCTAGTGCCTAACACTTTTTGAAGAAACACAAACCTCTGCAAAAAAAAAAAAAAGACACTTAGAACCTTGCCATCCCATACAATCAGAGCAATAACTCTCAGAACTCAAACAATAGCAACCTTATCTATGAAAAGGTTGCAATACAAATAGTACACCAGGCACTATAAGAATATACAATAATACGCTACCTATTGGCCAAAAAGAACCACCTGGACTATTACAAATCTCTACATAGAAACTACATGTCAGTTATACACAGGGGGACGGATTTTAAACCCCCCGCGCCGGTGCGCCTATTTTGCATAGGCCGCCGGCGCACAGAGAGCCCCGGGATGCATGGAAGTCGAGGGGGCCGTCACCGAATGATGCGGCGTTTGGGGGGCGAGCTCGGGGGCATGGCGCCGGCCCGGGGGCGTTCCGGGGGCATGGCCGCGCCCTCCGGAACAGCCCCCTGGGTCGGGTCTTGGCGTGCCAGCAGCCTGCTGGCGCGCGCGGATTTACGTCTGCCTCCGGCAGGCGTAAATCCATGGATAAAGGTGTGGGGGGGGGGTTAGATAGGGCCGGGGGGGAGGGGTTAGGTAGGGAGGGGAAGGTAAGGGGAGGGCGAAAAAAGTTCCCTCCGAGGCCGCTCCGATTTCGGAGCGGCCTCGGAGGGAACGGAGGCAGGCTGCGCGGCTCGGCGCGAGCACGCTGCCCAAAATCGGCAGCCATGCACGCGCCGATCCTGGATTTTATAAGATACACGCGGCTACGCGCGTACCTTATAAAATCCAGCGTACTTTTGTTTGCACCTGGTGCGCCAACAAAAGTAAGCGATCGCGTTTTTTTTTAAAATCTACCCTAGGCAGAATACAGACCAACCCTTATCTAACACACAAATAAGGGACTACAAATTAGAAACAAAAACATGAAGAACAAAAAGAAACCAGATTCTAAACAGTGCAATTCTAAAGGAAGAGCGAACTGCAAACAAATATAGAAGTCCATATTCAGACACAGTCTGGACAGCAAAGTTAGGCCAGGATTCAACATTCTATGTGGAATGTTGAAGCCTGCGCTAAAGGGAGCGGGGGGGGGGGGGGGGGGGGGCGGAGGAGGGGGAGGGCGGGCGGGAGATAGCCCGGACCTGATTGCACCATGGCGCTGCAATTTTGCCTGCTGCAGTGTGGCTGGCTGCAGGCTATCGCAGGCATAGTGCCACCGTAAAAGGTGGTGCTATTCCCCATGCTACTGCCAGCGATAATGTTCGAAACATTATCGCTGGCAGCAGTGCCGCCACCAACTACTCCCCTTCCCCTAATTTTAATGTTACCGCCGTGAAAAGGCCCTTTTCACATGTGATAAGGCCTTAGAAAATAACCCCTTTAGCCAGATAAATGTATTCAGCTATCAGGCTGATACAGTACAGTGCTCTCCGGCGGAGTGCACTCCGCAAATGCATGTTGATGGCCCTATTAGTTATTCCCGCGTGATTCGGTAAGTAAAATGTGCATCCAAGCTGCACATTTTACTTTCAGAAATTAGCGCCTACCCAAAGGTAGGCGCTAATTTCTGCCGGCACCGGGAAAGTGCACAGAGAAGCAGTAAAAACTGCTTTTCTGTACACCCTCCGACTTAATATCATGGCGATATTAAGTCGAAGGTCCCAAAAGTTAAAAATAATTAAAAATTTAAAAACAAAAATTTAAAATCGGCCCGCGGCTTGCGGGTTGAAAACCGGATGCTCAATTTTGCCAGCGTCCGGTTTCCGAACCTGTGGCTGTCAGCGGGTTTGAGAACCGACACCTGCAAAATTGAGCGTCAGCTGTCAAACTCGCTGACAGCTGCCGCTCCTGTAAAAAAAGAGGTGCTAGAGATGTGCTAGTGTCCCTAGCGCCTCTTTTTACCGCGGGCCCTAATTTGAATATTTTTTTTTAGTGAATCGCACGCACAGGAGAGTGGCTTCTGCACTCGCCTGCTCTCACGTGAATTTTACTGTATCGGCCTGTCTAGAAATATATTTAATATTACAACTCCACTATTGAATATAGCTGGCTATCTTAAAGGTAGCCAGCTAACTTTAGGATGGATCTTTGGCCCAACCAGATAGGTTACATGGCTAACTCTGAATATTGGAGTTAGCATCAAACTATCACATGTGATAGGAAGAGGGGCATGTTTTATATAATGGCATATTTATCACAAAGTGCACTATCTTAGCACAGGTATTACCACAGAGTGCAATAACTTTTTCACACTTTGCAGTAAGTGCCACAATTCCTACCTACAAAGAGAGAGAGAGAGAGACTAGCTATAAAGCCACTTTGACATTCACAGTGAGACGTACGAACAGAACAGTACAGTCTTGTGAAGATTTGATGCCTTCGGAGTGAGGAAACTCACACAAAGATGAGATCAAGGTGTACTGTTCGTAAGTCTCACTCTGAATGTCAAAGTGGCCACTAACCCCTACACTACTACCTAAACCTCACCTCGAGTAACTAGGTGGGCCTCATATAGAGGTATAAATACCTAACTACTATAAGGACTTTATAGCCTCTCTCTCTCTCTCTCTCTCTCTCTCTCTCTCTCTCTCTCCCCCCTTGTTATTAATATGGCACATATGCTCAGTCAGACATATTCTGATTTTAAGGGTGGTGTGTCCCCTATATCCAGTAAGAGGGTGCTGCCAAGTGAGGGCTTGGGAACAAAAGGAGCATAAGTGCCATATTAATAACAAGGACATCAGGGCACCCATAGTCCAGCACTGCATGGACAAGATACACTCTTTTGAGAATTTACAATGGGCTATTTTGGAACACATTCCCATCTCATGGAGAGGAAGTGATAGGACCTCCATCTTAAATTACAAAGAGCAAGCATGGATCTATAAACTACAATCATTGGAACCAGTTGGCCTCAATGATAAGATAGAATAGCTTTCCTTAATATAAGTGGATTCTGCTTGGCACTCAAATCACCTGCAGCAAGAGCACTACAATCTGCAAAGAAGAAATTTCACTTTCTCAATTCTTGTCTGAAGCCACCTGTAGATTCTTTTAATAAGATCACAAATAGATCCATATCTATATTTTTGTGCTTTTTGAGAGAATCTTTTTTTGATATGATTAGCATTCTATTTTTAGATTTTCCTGGTACATAAGTAAATATAAATTAAAAATGTTTTTTGACACGATCAGTACTTCAGTTAGAGACTTCCCTGTAACAAATTCAAAAAAGAAATGTACAATAAATTAAAACAAATTTTTAATTTGAGACCTATCAGTTTGTCTAACCTGATCAGTATTCTGTCATGAAGACATCGCTACAGATTTCCTTCACGTCCAGTTCATGACGTGTTTCTATATCACGTCCGGTTGTGAGTTTGACAGCTGGAGGGATTCCCTTAAAAGTGGCGTCTTTTTCAGCGTCCCAGTGCTAGCACAGGATTTCACTCCACGCAACGTTGTTAGCCAGTTTGGCACTTCAAATCGTAAGTACTGTTCAAGCGTCTCATCAAACAAGTCTCATGTTTTGACTCCACAAGGAAGTACAGCTTGCTTTTGATATTTTGTCTCTTAGCAAAGGAGATAGCTTCTTGCATCACGTTACCGTGGCTGTCGGCAGACAATTCCGTCCTGGGCACCATGACTCCTACAAGTATGTGTCTCTCCATAGTCGCAGTAGCCGCACCATTGCAGTTGTTTAAACACAACAGTCTAAGATTTTCTCTATATCTTTTATATTGTGCAGGTACTTGAAACCCAAAAGCGATAGCATTTTACATCGCCTCATCATGGCTGTCAGCAAACGGACACCACGATTTCTGCAAACTTTACATTCACTTATCACGTTACCTAACGCTATGTCCTTGAAGAAGGGGTTATTCACCCCGAAACCTCGCGATGTCGGACGGCGATAACCATCACTGAAAGTAGATTTAAAGATAAGTACCACGAGTACCATATCCAATGATTAATTTTCCTGGACTGAAATTGCACAATATTTAGTCACCTAATGATTTACAAAGCCCTTGAATTATAAGAGCTTATCTGCACGATAACCATTCCCATTTGGTATTGTTTGAAGGTTGACTAACTTATCAATAGAGAAATTCCATTTAGCAAATCTTATATATATTTGTATTTTTTGACTTGCTATATTTTTGGGTCTTTGTTTTGAGTATATTTACATTAATTCCCTCTCAGACATACCTCCCAGCCTCTATAGATCTTATTTGATTCTCTTCACTTTGGCCACATGGCAGGTTGGGTTCTGCCAAGCATCCCTGTTGTTCCCTCCTGTCTTCAGCTACTGACAGATTGGGCTTTACCAGTGGTCCTACAGCCCCCTCCTATTCTCAGCTGCCAGAGTGTTGGGCTCTGCCAGCGGCCCTGTGATCTCCAATATACCACTGCTGGCTTTTCCATAATGGAGGAATGGGGGGGGGAGGGGGAGCAACCAGATCCCTATTGGCTTGCACCCTGGGTTATTGCCTAGTTGGCCCATCCCTTAAACTGGCTCTGAATAGGTTAGGCACCCTGGAAGGTGTGAAAACATGAGGAGGGATCTACTGAAACTTAGAGAATTGTCTAGAATGTGGCAGCTAAGATTTAATGCTTATAAAATGCAGAGTAATGTATTTGTGGAGCAGTACAATATAGAGAAGGAGGTTGACATGCTGTGCACAAAATAGGAATGAAATCTGAGGATGATTACATCTGATGATTTTAAGGAGACCAAACAGGTAGATTAGGTGATGACAAAAGACAGGAGAATGCTTGAGTGTTTAGTGAGAAGAACAGCCAGCAGGAAAAAGAACTGCTCCTGTATAGGTTTCTGTATTGCTTTTGTATGTTTCTGATGAGACCTTGTTTGGAGTACTGTGTGTGTACAGTTCTGGAGACTGCACCTTCAAAAGGATATAAACTGGATAGAGTCAGTCCAGAGGGTAACTATTAAAATGATCAATATATGAAGATAGATTTAAAGATCAAAGCATGTATTTATTTGATTTGTATTCCGCCTTTCAGACATATCATAGTGGATTACATTTAGATACTGTGGGTATACATGTTTACCTTAGAAAAAATGAGGGAAAGGAGAGATATGATAGAGATAATTAGGATTGAATTTGCAAAGAGTTACACAGGATTTGGCTGTGTAATATTAGCACATATGAGGATAAGTAGCCTTTGTGCATGGTAGATTAATTTTCAGAAGGTCAGAAATACACATTTTCTTACCATTTTATATGCACTTATATGTGAGCACAAAGGAAGGCATTTTGAAGGGGTTCAGAATGCACACAAGTATTTTGAGAGCAGTGTACATACTATTGATAGGCATGCTTTTATTCCTAGTATCTGAGTCACAGGACTCAACTCGTACTTTTAATTGCAGTTTTTGAGTGAAGGGTCTAGTTGAAATGTAAGGGGATCTGGGTGAAATGATGGAGAGTCTGTGTGCAGTGCTTGTGGTCTTGATAAACTGGTGAAGGTCTCAGTGAACTGGTGCTCAAAACTACACACATACACACAAAATGGTATTTCATAAGTGAAGTATGCTAATACTTTATAAAATACTTGCCCTCACACATAAACTGAGTATAATTATGTGCACAGGTGTCAATTATTTCCTGCATAAAATATATGCTCCTACTTTTATAACATAGGTACATAAACTATAGGGATCCCTGCATTAAAAAAAATGTGCGAATACTGAAACACATACTTGTACTTTTGGGCTGGAGAAACAAGTATTTTATAATCTGTGGTTTCCATTACACAGTTTTTAAAATGCAAGTATAGCATGCCTCATATTGACTTCTTCATGCATTTGCTGACCTATGCACGCTATTGAGAATTATCCTCTTAATTATAATTCCTCCAAGGAATAAATGCACAGGAGGCAAGTTTCTTTCAATGGAAAGGAGGCTCTTAAATGAGATTTCACAGAATGAGGGTAAGAGGGTAAACTCAGGCATAATCTAAAGAAGAATTTCTTTACTGAAAGGTGGTGGAGACAATAACTGAATTCAAAGAAATAAAGGATAAGCATGGGGATCTTTGAGGGAAAGGAAGGAATCTAAAGCTGTGAAGGAGATGGATAGGCAGATTATATAGACTTTATGGGGGTCCATTTTCAGTCACTGTACAGCCCGGTAAGTTAGCCGGATAACTAGCAGGGTATATTCAGCAGTAGGGTCGCATTGCTTAATATAACCAGCTATCCTAAAGTTAGCCTAACCGGCTAACTTTAGGACAGCATTATGGCCCAACCAGAGTTAACTGCATAGGTTAAGTAGCTAGCTCCGAATATCAGAGTTAGCTGCACAACTTAAGTGGCTAACTCTGCTCTGCCCAGAAGTGCCTCCTGCCTGCCCCCAGAATGCACCAGACTTACAGAATTTAGTCACATACAGCTATGAATATCACCGGGTAGCCATTTAGATGGATACATTTTCAGTTATGTTTAAATGCTTTTTGAATATCGACCTCTATGGTCTTTATCTGCCGTCATATTCTCTGTTTCTGTGTTACTAATAGTATATGCCAGAGTAGGAAATTAATTTCTGATGTCACCACTAGAATTCAGCTCCATATATATAGATAGTGAGATAGAGAGAGAGCTATATGATATTTCTGTAGGAATTTTTAGCCTGCAGTAATATTAAATCTTAAACCACTATTGTAATAGCATATTAAAACTGCAAAAAGGAGCAATTTTTCAAACACTTTCCAAAACTGCAGCTAAATCTGATAAATGCTTATAGTAGTCATTTACAGAAGCATTCTTTAAAAAAATAGCAGTAGTTCACGTTTAAAGTAAAAAAAAAGTATTAAAAATGGAAAACAGCATTTTCAGCTTGATTGCACAATTACATTACTATTACCTTTCACAAATTATCAGAATTAGTCTATTATAATTATGAAGTTTGATCTGTCTAGAAAAATAACACAATCATTCTTGTTCTCTCTCTGTGAGTGCTCTAATTTCTTCTTTTCATCACTCCGACCACTGCTATGGGGATGACATGCTAATCTATATCCCTTCCCCCTTCTTTTTTGTCTCAGATGTCCCACTGAGTTGAACTGCTGAAGACTGAAAGTACACAGGCTTAAGGGTGTGTAAAATAAATTACAGATTATTTTAATTACGGGGGCAATTCTGAGGATGTGGTTTCCTAATCCTGATGTGATGTGATGGCATTGATGTTACAAGTAAACATGCAGTGGGGCTCATGCCATCATAAAATTGAATTTGCTTTGCCTTGCCATCTTTATTACTCTTCCATCCAAATATTTCAGTCACAAGAACATAAGAAATGTGCCATAGTGGTGAGAAAAATGGTCCACTGAGCCTAGCACCCTGTCTCTGATAGTGGTCAATTCAGGTAACTTTGAAATATCCATTTGATCTTTGTAGGAAGATCCCATCCCTGTTTGTCATTCCCAGAAATAAGAGGCAATGATCCCCATATCTACGTGGACTTGTCCAAAAGAAACTTGTTCAAACCTTTTTTAAAACATTGACCACATCTCCCAGCAGTCCTAAACCTTTATGGTTGACTATCACATCCATGTGGGTTCAGGATATACACAATGAATATGCATAAAATGAATTTGTACATGCTGGGTGTTCATTGTATGCAAATTTACTTCATGTAAATTCATTGTGGATATCCTGAAAATCTGATTAGCTGTAGAGGTCTCCAAAAGAGGTTTGAGAAGCCCTTAGCTTAGCTTTCTACAGCAGTGTTTTCCAATCCTCTCCTGGAGGAACATCTAATTGGTCTGGTTCTCAAGATATCTAAAATAAATATGCATGAGAGATTTCGAGTCTCAATGAGGCCAATTTTCAGTTGGTCATTTAGTGTTCAAGTTATCTGGCTAATGTTAACCAGATAACATCCTGTATCTTCAGCAAGATAAATGTCCTGCTGAATATACTTTTTTAAAGTTATCCAGCTACATGTATTCAGCTAATTTTAAAAACTAACCGGCTATGTTTGAATAAAGCTGATTAGATTTTAAAGTTTGCCAATCTTGTGTGGCCGGATAGCTTGCTATTTATCCAGATATCTTTTAAAGATATCCTGGTAAGTGTTGCGCTTGGAGGAAGACCCTTGTCCTGGAGCAGTATAGAACGGCTCCCTGGTAGGGACCAGGAAGCACCTGCCCCCAGGGGGCAGAGCACAGGAGGAGGCAGAGGCTAGGATAAGCTTCACCACTGGAAGCCCACGGTCCCCACGGGTGGAGCCCATAGGGACCTGGGCCGCTTGTACTTACGTGGGCCTCGCAGGGTCTCCCAGAGAGGTAGTAGAGAGGCGTGCCCATGAGCAGCAAGGGAGCGCAGTCGGTCACTAGCCTGTAGGTCTGGAGAACCAAGGAAGGTCAGTACAGCATAGGCGATGACAAGGCAAGAGACAAAGCCAGAATCAAGAGACGTGGTCAATGGCAGCCGGGGTCAGAATATGAGGATCAGTCCAAGGAGTAGTCAACGAAGCAGGGGCGTGGCCAATGCCACTGAGGACGCCGAACTCCGGTGTGAGGCCTGGTGCAGTGGAAGGCCCGGCGACTGCCACCGCAGGAGGCCAAGGCCTGGAGGTGCTCGCGGCTGTCACTGGGGAGGCCGACCTGTGACCTGCAGAGAAGCTAGTGAGGTGAGCAGGCCCATGTGTGGGCCAGGTGCAAATGGGGCGAGCAACAGTAAATAGCGCTGTATCAGTAAAAATAAAAAAAGGAAAAAAATCAAAGGGCCCATGACTTCCATCCACTTGTAAGTTGGAATATCTAGCCCACTGCTCCTCAAATACTAATTTCAAAGCTGACTGTTCTCCCCTCTTCCTGCAACCTTTTCCTATCTATTGTGCCCCCCTCAGACTTAGGAACCCCCCTCACCCAGTCACAAACTTTGTATTATCCCCCACCCCAAACTCCCATCCCATCCCTTGAACCCCCATCCCATCTCATCCTTTCCCCGGTGACAAAAAATCATTCCAACCGTGAGTGAGGGTCTCACCTACTTCCAACAGCTCCAGCGCTGTATCTAATAGGCAATGTGAGAGCCTTGAAAGGTATCTTTCCCCCTGTGCAGGAAGCCTTGGAAAATAAATCTTATTGAATTACTACAATGTCCAACTAAATATTAATGTGAGATATGGCCTCTTGAACTGTTATCTGGGTTCAAGCATCACAAGGTTTACAAATGAATAATTTTCTTGTTTGTAGAGTTGATCAATATATAAAATATAAGGTATAAGCAATGTAAAACATATGTGGATGATTAACTAATTATCTGAGGCATTTTCATTAGGGATGTGAATCGTGTCCTTGATCGTCTTAACGATCGATTTCGGCTGGGAGGGGGAGGGAATCGTTATTGTTGCCGTTTGGGGGGGTAAAATATCGTGAAAAATCGTTAAAAATCGTTAAAAATCGAAAAATCGAAAAACCGGCACATTAAAACCCCCTAAAACCCACCCCCGACCCTTTAAATTAAATCCCCCACCCTCCCGAACCCCCCCCCCAAATAACTTAAATAACCTGCGGGTCCAGCGGCGGTCCGGAACGGCAGCGGTCCGGAACGGGCTCCTGCTCCTGAATCTTGTCGTCTTCAGCCGGCGCCATTTTCCAAAATGGCGCCGAAAAATGGCGGCGGCCATAGACGAAAAAGATTGGACGGCAGGAGGTCCTTCCGGACCCCCGCTGGACTTTTGGCAAGTCTCGTGGGGGTCAGGAGGCCCCCCACAAGCTGGCCAAAAGTTCCTGGAGGTCCAGCGGGGGTCAGGGAGCGATTTCCCGCCGCGAATCGTTTTCGTACGGAAAATGGCGCCGGCAGGAGATCGACTGTAGGAGGTCGTTCAGCGAGGCGCCGGAACCCTCGCTGAACGACCTCCTGCAGTCGATCTCCTGCCGGCGCCATTTTCCGTACGAAAACGATTCGCGGCGGGAAATCGCTCCCTGACCCCCGCTGGACCTCCAGGAACTTTTGGCCAGCTTGTGGGGGGCCTCCTGACCCCCACGAGACTTGCCAAAAGTCCAGCGGGGGGTCCGGAAGGACCTCCTGCCGTCCAATCTTTTTCGTCTATGGCCGCCGCCATTTTTCGGCGCCATTTTGGAAAATGGCGCCGGCTGAAGACGACAAGATTCAGGAGCAGGAGCCCGTTCCGGACCGCTGCCATTCCGGACCGCCGCTGGACCCGCAGGTTATTTAAGTTATGGGGGGGTTCGGGAGGGTGGGGGATTTAATTTAAAGGGTTGGGGGTGGGTTTTAGGGGGTTTTAGTGTGCCGGCTCACGATTCTAACGATTTATAACGATAAATCGTTAGAATCTGTATTGTATTGTGTTCCATAACGGTTTAAGACGATATTAAAATTATCGGACGATAATTTTAATCGTCCTAAAATGATTCACATCCCTAATTTTCATATCTTTTATTGTTCTTAGCTCTTCACCTCTATAGATGGTATTTAATCAAATAGAATATGACAATTCGAGCACCACAAAACACTTTCTTTGTTATTCTATGGGCCCTGCATATTAGAAGACATCTAGGTATTTGTTACTACAGGGTTTCCTTTGCTCTGTCTACCCTACATACGTCATTTATGTATGTCCTGATATGAAGCAGCTGAGGGAACTGACAGTTCTGACCTTGATTCGGGTGATTTCACTGAAGAATTTTTTTATGCGGGTAGTTCTCCATTATAAGGTATGTAGGTGGGTGAGAAGACCAGATAATGGTAACATCTAGGAATCCCTTATAGCTCACTGTTGCGTCCGTCAGTCTCAGACGGCTTCACCCGACATGCCTCACCTCTATTTCAGCCTTCTCCACTAGCCTCGGGAGAATGGCATCCGTAGCATCTCCTTGCCGCATCCTCCGGCTTCCCCAGAGCGGCTCTGGCATGGCGTCCCACCATGTTGACCTGAGGCCTCCTTGGGCGCACATGCGCGCATGCCTCACATCTTGTAGCAGTGTTGGCGCGAACCTTGGCGGCGTCCCCCTCGAGTTACGTCGCTGCTTCCGTATTCAAAAAGTTGCCCAATTGCTGACGCTCGCCGAGTTAGCAACAGATTGGATTCATTCTGGTCTGAAGCTGCTCTGCCACTTCTACTCTGCTGGAAGCCACCTTCACCCTCCGGGGTTCTACTAACCTGGGTACTCGCTCCTCGAGGGCCTGTGTGTCTATCCTGGTGCCTGTTACCAATTCTTCAACCTACTGGAACACTACCTATCAGCTATAGAGAGTGAGTACAACTTCTCCCAGTCTGTCCATCTACAGTTCCTCGCTGCTCATCTGCATCGGGCCCTACACCACCATTGTGGAACAGATCTCCTCTGCTGAGGATTACAGACTGTTAATACCTATCCTCTCTCTACTGCTCATTGGGAACTGTATCTACTCAGCTACCAGGGAGTGTGTTATAACATCTGCCAGTCTGTCTCTCCTACAGTGCCTTACTGGACATCTGCATCAGGGCCTTACATCACCATTGTGGGACAAGTCTCCTATGCCAAGGATCACAGACTGCTGCTACCTAATCTACTGTCCACTGCCACCTCTGGTGGACCACACTAGCTGTATAATAAAAGATATATTATCTGTGTTTGTTCATCTGAGTCTAGCCCGGTGTTTCAGTTCCCTACAGGGCTCCTCCCCATAGGAGATACCATCTCTGTTGCCCCTGAGAATCCACCAAACACCTCAATATCATAACACTCACAACTGGAAGCTTTAAAGAAAAAAACTTTCAAAGAAGACTAGGGCACAGAGGGAATCAAGCTGATCTCCACTGGCATGTGGGACTTCCAAAGATGTTAGTGTTGACATAGCAAGGAAGGCATTTCCAACTGGAAGCTGAGACCCTTGTGGTGGTTATCTGTTGGAAACAAGATACTGGGCAGGATGAACCCTTGATATGACGCAGTATGAAAGTTCTTATATTCTTTGAAGATTTCAATACACTTTAAAACCTGGAATGCCCAAGAAACAAAAAGGCTTCCTTTTTATTGTGAGTCTCTTACCAATAGAAGCCCACACATTGCTTCACATTACTGCTTTCTTCTCACCAGCATAAACATCTGTCTTAACTCTTAAGAATATGCCTAACCATAGTAACATAGGACAATTAGTACCCAGAGGGTCTGATGTATTAAATTGCACCATTTTCCTGCAGTAGATATCATATTTAGTACTGCCTGTGCCACGCCATAAGCAAAATGTAGCTTTTCAACAGATGTTCTAACATACCAGTTTAGTATTTGTTTTTAGGCACTGTGCGTGTCTATGTAAATTAAGAGATTTACAATATATTCTGTTTGCACAGTAATATTGTAAAGAAAATATAGCATAACTTGTTTGATTTGTAAAATTCAAAAGCAGGGTTATGGTAATTTAGGCAAAGTGTAAAAGGTTAGCATAGATCTCTTCATACAGTTCTCATCTTCACCTGACTAAGGACTACCTTTCTGATAATGGATCGCTTCTGTACAGAGATTGACTTTTGTCTACTGTGTTAAACCATGTTGTAGATTTTCAGACGTAGAAAACTGTATGGTATACAAGAATCTGCACAGAGACCACTACATATTTCACTAAGCTCAAGGAGGTCAAGATTCAAAAGCCATTTAGAAGATAATTTAAAAGTTATCCTACTAAATGGTAAAAGCAGAATATTCAGCCATTTATCCTTCTAACTGGATAACTGGTTACCTGGCTAGAATTTAACTGGATAAATGTGGGGCGTTCCAAGAAGGAGCAGTATTAACCAGATAAGTTATCTGGCTAATGCCAATACTCATGCTACAGACCTGTCCTAAAGATAGCCATATAAACGTATCTCTCTATCTTTAAGACAGCCGGATAGATTTAGTGGCGTGACCTCACTACTGAATATACTCTGCTATTAGCCAGATAAAAGTTACCCATATAAGTAGTTGAGCAACACAGAGGCTAAAAATGGACTCCAAGTTGTATAGTGTGTAAGTAATGAAAGCTATTTATGTATTTATTTATTATTAAATATTTAGATGCTACTTAATCCAGTGTTCTTAGTGGCTAACATTAAAACATACACAATATTAAAAACAAACAAACTGAAAAATACTGTGAGAAAGAAGATCAGAATTTTTATTAAACACAGTTGAAAAACATTTTAATGAATGTTATAGTAATATACTATTATAATTTTATTTAGTGTTTCTTTATACTTTATTATTGAAGTACAATACTTTTAAAGGTATGTCATGTACTGTTTTTCTTTAGCTGAGTATATTACATAACAACTTGCATAATACTCGAAATATGAGACAGTAGCTTTGAGATTCTTAATAAGCTAAACCTATCACATTCTTGGCATAATAGGTAATCTGCTAGGATAATAACAAAAATAAATTTCACCTGTCATTTCTTTGTTTTCCTTTCTATTTTAACCTTAAGGGACAGCATGGCTATCAATAACAAAACAATAATTCTGAAATAAAAAAGTAGAAATATCTAGTCAGAGAAAATCATTTGAATCAGTAAGCATTATGATGAGTGAGATGATAGACTTCCATACCTTTTCATTCTTTTGTGATGATCATGTTTTTACTGTTTCAAAATTAATACTATTTCTAATATATTATATGTTACCTCCCATGTATTTAAACTGTACTTAAAAGCATGCTAAGAACTGGTAATTCTTTAATGGTTGTTCACTTACAAGTGATTGTGGGTCATTACACAATCATTTAAAGGGCATTAATGAGAACCATTAAATGGTTCTTGCAGAATATCATCGTAAGGGACAGGGGAAAAGTTACTGGCTATAAATTTTTATGACCAAATTCTACCAAAACGTATTACTTTAAAGATTTATGTGTGTAACAATGAGTATAATAAAAGCCATGCTAAAAATAATTTGAAATCAAAGTAATTTTTGCAGGTGAAAAATGCCTGTGTATTTGTCATGCTTTGCTATTTTTATCATAGCTATAGCTACTCTAGTGTTTATAGAAACCAGAACAGAAGAACAAAGCCAAAAGAATGAATACAGCATATGTAAAATGTTATGCGTTTGAGGAATAAACAACTCCTGTCTAGTGCCAACACTTGAATGCAGGTTTTACTTACTATTTCTGCCAGTAGCTCAATGATTACAAATATTTCTATTTTCTTTCTGGCAATCCTTTTCACAAAGCATTCATTCTGAGGATTAGGAGAGTTTGCTCTGGAAAGTAATTGTTATCCTCCCTTAAATAATCCATTCTAGTTTCCATCCTTTAATCATGGAATTGCATTGCACAAAACCCTTGACTCCTCATTTCACATGCATTCAGTAGGTGCTGCATGTATTTGAATATGTTTCATGGTCACTTTTTTGTCATTGATACCAGTCTACATTAGGTATTTTGTTTGATGTGATTTATGTCATGCCGTTCTATACAGGATGCGTGGGTGAGCAACTATATTATAGCACCCATTCTTTTGCCCCCCTAGTTCATTCAAAAGACCTGCAGATGCCCGGTGTGGTGCCCAAGTGGTAAAATGTATTTACCTTTACCATTCTTCTCAATTGCTTTGAGAGATTGCATCAACATGCAGCCATCAGTCAACCCATACCTACCGACCATTTTCTTTTCGGGGGGGGGGGGGGGGCAACAGGGAAGAAAGCAAAATATGGAGGAGTGCAAGGTAAACTGACATTTCAATGTATCATGCCAACCTCCACAGCATGGTCCCCTGCCTTTAAATTACTATAAAAAAAAAAAAGACTCAGTAAGAAAAACTCTCAAGGACCTTCTGCTCAAATTTAAGAAAGCTGGCCAGTTTCAACCTTCTAGTATAACTACTATTAAAATTATTTGATAGCTACATTCAAACAGTGGTTATAAGAGAGAAGACTGGAATTTATACAGGAAGGGACAGAATCTAATATAAATCCTGCACCTCCAGTTCTATAGTACATTGCACATCTATAGAAATTCCCCCAACAGTGGAGCTTGGGTGTTTTAATTTACAACTCATCAAGAAAGCAGGTGTGTTGCGAAAGGCACTTGCATATGGTCCTTAAGACTGATGCCATAGGTGAAAACAATGAAAAGGAGGTGGTGTTGTCTTCAAAATGCGTACATAGCAGCAAATTTTATTTGACAATCGATCACCCGACATGGAACTATGTTTCACATGGGCTGCATCAGGTGGGGAAGCTTGCATATAAATAAAATGAAAATTGGTTCATTCCTGTTAATTTTCGTTCCTGTAGTACCACGGGTCAGTTCAGACAGCGGGTTGTGTCTCCTGTCCAGCAGATGGAACCAGAGGAAAAAATAACTGAAAGGCATACTATATATGGGCATAGCTCACCCTGCGCTCCTCAGTATAAACATTAACAAAGCTGAAAAAGAAATCAAATAAGGTCAAGCAAGTAACAATTCAACAGTAATAATATAACGCCAATTTGGAACAGTGTTATACATAGCTCTTAACAATTGTGAAAGTAACATCTGGTGCCTTATGAATCCTTTATTTAATACTTCTGTAGGATTAAAAAAAGGCATTTACCAGTGCTGCAAAAGGAAAAAGACTACGAGCGGACTGAAAAAGTAGACCTGGAGGGAGCCTGGACTGATCCGTGGTACTACAGGAACGAAAATTAGCAGGTAAGAACCAATTTTCCTTTCCCTGTACGTATCTGGATCAGTCCAGACAGCGGGATGTACCAAAGCTTCCCTAGTTAGGGTGGGACCAAGACAGTCCTGTTTGGAGTACCTGTCTGCCGAAGGAACCAAAAATAAGTGCCTGAATGTCGAGACAATAATGCTGAGCAAACGTATGTAATGATTTCCAAGTGGCCGCTCTGCAAATTTCTTGTGGGGAAACCAGCTGTCTCTCCATCCAAGAAGTAGTTTGCGAGCGCAACGAATGGGCCTTTAGACCCTCCAGAACTGGCCGGCCCCGGCAGAGATACGCAGACGCAATAGCTTCCTTTAGCCAACAAGCCATAGTAGCTTTAGAGGCCTTCTGGCCCTTATGAGGGCCACTCCATTAAACAAAGAGATGATCGGAAACTCTGAAATCATTAGTGACCTGTAAGTACTGCAAGATAACTCGCTTAACATCCAAACGGCGTAAATCACCACTAGCCAACCTAGCAATATCCTCCTGAGAAAAGGCAGGGAGCTCCACTGACTGATTGACATGAAAGGAGGAGACTACCTTTGGCAGGAAAGAGGGAACCGTCTTTAAAGAGACCCCCGAATCTAAGAACCTCAAGAAGGGTTCTCTACAGGATAAATCTTGCAGTTCAGATATCCTCCGTGCCGAACAAATAGCCACCAGGAACACTGTCTTAAGCATGAGGTCTTTGAGCGTGGACCGACGTAGAGGTTCAAAAGGCACCTCACAGAGAACCCGAAGGACTAGGTTAAGACTCCAAGATGGGCATGTATGCCGGACGGGCGGATTCAAATGCTTAGCCCCGTTAAGAAAACGCACCACATCTGGATGGGATGCCACCGCGTAACCGTCTAATTTACCCAACAGAGAGCCAAGAACTGTGAACACGCAAGGAGTTGAAAGACAAGCACTTGGAGAGACCATTCTAGAGAAAGGAGAGAACTAGAGAGACCGAGGCCTTGCACATCAAAACCCCGAGTTCCACACACATGTTATCAAACTCTCCAAACCTGAACATACGCCAGTGATGTAGAGATTTTACGAGCCCGCAACAGCGTGGACATGACTTCCTCCTTATAGTCTCTCTTTCTTAGACGCCTCTGTTCAAAAGCCAGGCCGCTAGACAAAAGCGATCTGCCTGCTCAAAAAATACGGGACCTTGTCGGAGGAGATTGTGGAGGTGACCGAGTCGAAGAGGGCCGTCCGACACGAGATTCACAAGGTCCATGAACCACGGTCTGCGGGGCCACTCTGGCATGATGAGAATTACTGGCCTGCTGTGAACCTCTATCCTTAAGAGTACCTTTCCCACCAGAGACCATGGGGGAAATACATAGAGGAGGACATCGCTGGGTCAGGGCAGGACCAGAGCATCCACGCCCTCTGAGCTGTGTTCCCTTCTGTGACTGAAGAACCTGGGAGCTTTTGCGTTTCTCAAGTGGCCATCAAGTCCAGGTGGGTCCATCACCTCTTCTGACAATTCCCACTCTCTGGGGTCAAGATACTGATGACTGAGGAAGCCGGCCTGAACATTCTCCTTCCCCACAATGTATGAGGCCGCCAGTCGTTCCAAGTGACACTCTGCCCAATCGAACAGCTTGCTGGCCTCCAGGGCCACCAGGCGACTCCTGGTGCCCCCCTGGCGATTGATATAAGCCACTATCATTGAATTGTCTAAGAGGACTCTCACTGTCTTGTGGTGAAGTAAGTGAAGGAAGAACTTGAGAGCCAGATGGACCGCCCAGGCCTCCAGATGGTTCATGTGACAATTGGACTGGACTGTGGACCACCAGCTCTGAGTTGATAGAGACTGACACACCACTCCCCAGCTGGAGAGGCTGGCATCCGTCATCACAATCATCCACTGGGGAGACTCCAGGGGCATTCCCTTTGAGAGGTGGTCGAGAGAGAGCCACCACCGTATGCTGATGACAGTAGATTCAGGAAGTGGTAGAATTGCCTGAAAATCCTCCGAAACCGGCTTCCAATGAGCATGCAAAGCTTTCTGCAAGGGTCGCATATGCACAAATGCCCAGGGAACCAAATCTATGGTGGAGGCCATGGAACCCAGTACTTGAAGGTAATCCCAGGCCGTGGGCTGTGAGAGAGATACGAGAAGCTATACCTGATTCATGAGCTTGAGCGCCCTGGCTCTGGGTAGGGAGACCTTGGATTCGCGGGTGTTGAAGCGAGCTCCCACAAATTCCAGAACTTGAGATGGTTTGAGGTTGCTCTTGTATTAGTTGACTATCCATCTGAGGGAGGTAAGCAGTGATACGAAACGGCTCACTGCCATCACACAGAGCTCCATCAACTTTGCCCGGATAAGCCAGTCGTCCAGGTAGAGATGGACTAGGACTCCTTCTTGCTGAAGAAAAGCCGCTACTACCACCATCACCTTGGTGAACGTGCGAAGAGCGGTGGCCAATCCAAATGGGAGAGCCTGAAACTGCAGGTGCCGGCGCAGAATTTCGAAGCGAAGGAAACCTTGGTACTCCTTGTGAATAGGGATGTGCAGGTAAGGCTCCGTGAGATCGAGAGAAGCCAGAAACTCACCGGAGCAAACCGCCGCTATGACTGCCCGCAGGGTTTCCATTCGAAAATGGGGAACCTTGTGAGCCCGATTGACCCACTTGAGGTCTAGGATCGGTCAGAAAGAGCTGTCCTTGGGCACAATGAAGTAAATGGAATACTGGCCGGATCCTTGTTCATTTGGAGGAACATGAACTATAGCCCCTAGCTCCAGGAGTCTGTCGAGGGTTCGACATACTGCAGGCCTTTTCCGAGTGCCACAAGGAGATATCAGGTGGCGGTCTGGAAGGTCTCAAGCAAATTCTAAAGCGTAACCATTTCCGATCACATCCAGGACCCAATGATCCATAGTAATTATTGCCCATTCCCCGAGAAAAAGGGACAGACGTCCACCTAAGATGGAAACGGAGGAATGGGCCTTCCACATCTCATTGTGAGGACTTGGTGCCAGATTCTTGGGGGTTTCCATCTCGGAACGGTCGATGTCCCCGAAAGGAATGAGACCATGCCTGAGATCTGGAGGGGATATTCCGCTGAAAAGACCCACACAGCTGAAACAAGAGCACGAAGGAAAAAAGGATTTGGACTATTTAGGGCGGTCCTCAGGCAGCTTATGAACCTTGTTGTCTCCCAAGGATTTAATAAGCTGTTCCAGGTCCTCCCCAAAAAGCAACTTACCCTTAAAGGGAAAAGAGTCCAACTGCGACTTAGAAGAGGAATCCGCCACCCAGTTACGTAGCCAGAGGAGTTGCCTAGTGGAGACCATGGAGACCATGGCTCTTGCCTGCACCCGAAGGAGATCATAAAGGGCATCAGCGCCATACGCAATTGCCCTTTGAGCTGCTCTGCTTGTTCGGCCTCTGCAGCAGGGAGGTTCTGGGTGCTGAGTAATTGTTGAACCCACCTAAGGCTCGCCCGCTGCATGAGACTGCTACACACTGTCGCGCGGATCCCTAAGGACAGTACCTCAAAGATTCACTTGAGGTATAGCTCCAACTTGCAGTCTTGAGGATCTTTTAAAGCTGTCGACCCCACCACTGGGATGGTAGTGCGTTTGGTGTCCGTGGTCACAGAAGCATCAACCTTGGGGACTTTAATCATATCGAGGGCCAGATCTGGTAGGGGATATAGCTTATCCATTGCCCTGCCCACCCAGAGTCCAGAATCGGGGGATTCCCATTCCTGGAGTAGGAGCTGCATAAGCATAGGATGAAACGGGAATGTATGAGGCAGATCCCGTAAGCCAGCTAAGACCAGATCCACGATGTGGGAAGTGGATGCACTTACAGAAGTGGAGGCACTGGTGGTATCTTCCAGTGGGACTTCAGTCCCTAGTTCATCCAGAACAAAGGGAATAAGCAGATCCAGCTCCTCGCGTTTAAATAACCGTAGGACCTGTGGGTCATCTCCTTTTACAGATGGATTCACAAGCAGCAGATCTGGATCTGAATCAGAAATATGGCAAAGGATCAGGCTGCAGAGGCTGAAGAGTATCTGAGCCCCCGGGTACAGCGCATACCCTAGTAGCCCCCTGCAGGTCCGGTGGGCCAGAGCCCTGGCCACCGACCAAATGAGAAATCTTAGCCGGGGGAGGGCCCGGAACGGGATCCCCCTGTGCCTCCAAGCTGGCCAAAAAAGACCTGTGTAGAAGAAGCACGAACTCTATAGAAAAACCATGGTAAGGCTTGTCAGGTATCTATGGGGGAGGGGCCCCTTGAGAATCAAAACTTGTAACATGGGGCTTAAGTCAGGTGGATTAATAAATCGGGCTCCCCTCCCCATGAGGCTCTGAAACTGCTTTGAGGTCCAGGCACAAAATGGCCACCGTTCCCGCGATTTTCTGAGGGAGGGCCGACCGGGACGCATGCTTAGTGACCCGACCCCAGGTTGTTGACTTACAAGCAGTCCCAGAGGGTCCTTCCCCTCTGGGTAAGCAGAAAGAGCAGAGCCTTTCACGGGAGAGCCGCAAAGCAGGCTCTTTGCAGTCGAGGCAGAGAGGTGACCTTGGCATCGGGCGGCAAGAAATCAGCTGAGCTGAAAAAAATATTGAAGCGCAGGAGCCGGCAAAACAGTTGTGAGGTGCTTAAATCCCTGCCAGTCGGCGTAACAGCCACATAAATAGACTTTTTCCCTTTGCTTCAGATTAAAGCAAGCAGAAATACTGTCTCCTTTAATCCCCTTTGTTTTTGTTTTTTTTAAACTTTGTTGAACTTTCACCACAACAGAGGAATGGCAACGTCTCTGCAAGGGGACCTGAGGTAAGAACATCTCAGGGGAGACCAAAACAGTAAGGGGGAGTGACTGGACCACCAGTATCACCCCTGTGCAGGGAAATTGTTATGGCTACCGGGAATTGGAGTCGTAGGCTGAATAAATCAACTGTAAATTTAAAAACTCTGTTCCAACCTTTTTTTTTTATATATATATATTTTAATACTTGCTTGACCCAATGTAGGAGAAGAAAACACTGAAATATCTCTGAGGAGAGGAACCACAGGTTCGTCTGACTGCATAAGAACATAAGAAATTGCCATGTTGGGTCAGACCAAGGGTCCATCAAGCCCAGCATCCTGTTTCAAACAGAGGCCAAACCAGGCCATAAGAACCTGGCAATTACCCAAACACTAAGAAGATCCCATGCTACTGATGCAATTAATAGCAGAGGCTATTCCCTAAGTAAACTTGATTAATAGCCGTTAATGGACTTCTCCTCCAAGAACTTATCCAAACCTTTTTTGAACCCAGCTACACTAACTGCACTAACCTTATCCTCTGGCAACAAATTCCAGAGCTGTATTGTGCATTGAGTGAAAAAGAGTTTTCTCCAATTAGTCTTAAATGTGCTACTTGTTAACTTCATGGAATGCCCCCTAGTCCTTCTATTATTAGAAAGTGTAAATAACCGAGTCAATCTACTCGTTCAAGACCTCTCATGATCTTAAAGACCTCTATCATATCCCCCCTCAGCCGTCTCTTCGCCAAGCTGAACAGCCCTAACTCTTCACCCTGCTGGATCCAGAGAAATACTGAGGAGCACAGGGTGGACTATGCCCATATATGGTATGCCTTTCAGTTATTTATTTCTCTGATTCCATCTGCTGGACAGAAGACACAACCCGCTGTCTGGACTGATCCAGGTACATACAGGGAATGTCCTTTTTGTTGTCTTGAAGTTGAAACCCAATTTCTAAAAAGACATAAGTATAAAATAGACAGGTGACCATACAAATAAAAGGCAAAAAGCAGAGGACAGTAAATATAAATACATACCACATCTGAACAAGATCAACTGTAATACCATGTACATCAAATTCTTCCAAAGTTGTAAACAGTGAAAAATGAATGAGATATTGAAAGGTCTAAAATAAGAAAAAATATTGAAGAAAATTTGTAAGAAAACATTTTTTAAAGGGACTTTAGGACCTAGATTTTTAAAAAGAAGTGAAAAGTAAAAGAAAGAAGTGTGGTAGCAGAAACACTTGCACTTTCCAACACTGTAGGGCTTATAATATTTCTTATCTCTTGATTACTGAGTTAATTCCCCGTACATTCCAAGTGACACAGCGGATGTTATGCACCATTGATAAAATTTGATGGCATATTAAAACTGCACAGTCCCGGCCTAAGCCCCAACCAAATAAGGAATAAATCAGCAATACAAGAGGTGAAATACACAGAATAAAGCCTGAACTGCAGGGTCACTGTCCCATAAGTTCCCATTCCCTCCCAACCCCAAACTCACTCTAACAGAACACATATACAACCACCAAGACAAATTAGCCTAATTAAGGGGGTTGTTTTCTAAGGGGCTTTTCAGGTGCGATAGGATGTTAATTAGCTGGAGGGGAGGAGTCGGGGCAGGGAGGGGAGGAGTCGGGGTGGGGAGGGGGAGGAGTTGGCTGCAGTACCACGGCTGGCGATAATGTGAGGGACATTATTGCCGGCAATAGCGCGGTGAATAGCACCACCTTTTATGGTGGTGCTATTTGTGCGAAAGGCTGCAGCCGGCCACACCGCAGCCTGCAAAATCGCACCATCGGGGTACGAATGGCTGCGGCCTTTCACAGGCTCACCCCCCTCTTCGCCCCGCCCCCTTTTTCGCTGGATTCATCATTCTACGAAGAGGCTGTTCCGAAATCGGAGCAGCCTTAGAGGGAACTTTCCTTCCGCCCCCCCCCCCCACCTTACCCTCCCTTCCCTTACCTACCCCGCCCCCCAGCCCTACCTAAACTCCCCCCTTATCTTTATCTTCCAAGTTGCGCCTGCCTCCGGGAAGGTGTAGGTTGCGCGCGGCAGCCGACAGCCAGCCCGCGATCCCTGTGCCTGGAGGATCCGTCCCCGCCCACCCTCTCCCCGCCCCTTTTTCAAGCCCCGGGACATATGCGCATCCTGGGGCTTGCGCGTGTCGCTGGGCCTATGCAAAATAGGCTTGGCGTGTGCAGGAGCGGGTTTTTGCGGTTACACGCGTGCCCTTTTAAAATCCGCCCCTAATTCTTCACTGTTGATAACTGTGCTGCTCGTATGTATGACTGTGCATATAAAACAGCTCCCCAAAACCCACCCCCAGCCCCAAAACTCTCCCTGAGTTACTGGTATCCTGTCTTACAGTGGTTTAATAGTAAACTTTTTTGTGAGCCTCTACAAAGATGCTCTCTCTCTCTCTCAGCCCAAAAACACCATTTCATCCATAGTTTTATTTGCCATTCCATTTCTAATTTCTAAAATTCTGTTTGCTTTTTTGACTGACACAGCACACCGAGCTTATGATTTCAATGTAATATCCATTACGATGCCTAGATCTTTTTCCTGGGTGGTAACGCCTAAGGTGGAAACTAACATCATCTAACAACAGCAAAGGTTATTTTTCTCTATATGCATCACCTTGCACTTAATCACATTAAATTTCAGCTGCCATTTGCAAGCCCAATCTTCCAGTTTCACAAGTTCCTCCTGCAATTTATCACAATCTGCTTGAGATTTAACTACTCTGCATAATTTTGTGTCATCCACCTATTTGACCATCTCACTCATCATACCTCTTTTCAGATTATTTATAAATAATATTAAAAAGCATCGTTCCAAGTACAGATCCCTGAGACACTCCACTGTTTACCTTTTTTAACTGAGAAAACAGACTATCCTGCTCTTTGTTTCCTGTCTTTTAAGCACTTTGCAATCCACAAAAGGTCATCATCTCCTATCCCAATACTTTTTAGTTTTATTAGAAGCCTCTTATTAGGGACTTTGTTGAACGCCTTCTGAAAATCCAAATACGGCACATCTACCGGTTCACCTTTGTGCACATGTTTACTTACCCCTTCAAAAAAATGTAGGAGATTTGTAAGGTAAGACTTCCCTTGGCTAAATCCATGCTGGCTATGGCCCATTAAATCATGTCTATTGAAATGTTTTATGATTTTATTCTTTATAACAGTTTGCACGATTTTTCCCCGCACTGAAGACAGGGTCACCGGTCTATATTTTCCCAGATTACTCCTGGAGCCCTTTTTACATATCAGGGTTACATTGGCCACCTTCCAGTCAATGGATGATTTTAATGATAGGTTACAAATTAATTGTAATATGTCTAAAAATTCATTTTTTAGTACTTTTAGAACCCTGGGGTGTATACCATCTGGTCCAGGTGATCTACTACTCTTCAGTTTTTCAATCTGGCCTATTATATCTTCCAGGTTCACTGTGTTTGGTTTAGTTCATTTGAATTGTCACCCTTGAAAACTGTCTCCAGAACTGGTATCTTCCCAACTTCTTCTTCAGTAAACACTGAAGCAAAGAATTTGTTTAGTCTTTCTGCAATGGCCTTATTTTTCCTAAGTACCCATTTAACCACTTATTTTATTTATTTAAAAACTTTTTTATACCGTTGCCAAGTTAAATACCATCGCAACGGTTTACATGTAGGCACATATTTAATGTAGGTAAAAGTGTACTATAGTACATTCTAACAGGTGCCGTCAAAGATTCGGTTACAATATATCATTAGACATAGTTATTTAGTGAAGTAGTTCATGACCAATTGTACCAAGGTACTTACACGGGTAGTTTTATCACACCTAGTAGAGATGTGCTTCGTTTTTTTCTGCCGGGTTGTTTTTTGACTCGGATACCTCGTGGTAAATTTCGGGTTTTCTCGTTTCGTTTTTTTGAAAAACGAAACGAGGAAACCCGAAACCGGGCCAAAAAACGAAACGGCAAAGGAAGCTTAAAGAAAACCCACCCCAAGCATTTAAAATCAGTTTTCTACATAAATACAAACTACCCACCCCCCATCCCGATCCCTCCCCAAGACTTACTAAGTACATCCCTGGTGGTCCAGCAGGGTCCCGGGTTCCATTTGCCCTCCGTGCCCGTGCTACTGCAAGCCGTGCTCTTTAAAATGGTGCCAAATAGCCTCTGAACTACCATGTCACAGGGGCTACCGGCGCCATTGGTCAGCCCCTGTCACATGGCCATCGGCGCCATCTTGTGCTCCTGTCATGTGACTGGAGCTGACCAATGGGCCGAAAGCCTCTGTGACATAGTATAGGCAAAGGCTATCGGCGCCATTTTGATTACTGGCAGCCGACAACGAAATCGCTTTCGGACCCCCGCTGGACCCCCAGGGATTATTGGCAAGCCTTGGGGAGGTCAAGAGCCCCCTCCTGACCCCCAGAAGGCTTGCCAATAATCCCTGGGGGTCCAGCGGGGGTCCGAAAGCGATTTCGTTGTCGGCTGCCAGTAATCAAAATGGCGCCGATAGCCTTTGCCCATACTATGTCACAGAGGCTTTCGGCGCCATTGGTCAGCTCCAGTCACATGACAGGAGCACAAGATGGCGCCGATGGCCATGTGACAGGGGCTGACCAATGGCGCCGGTAGCCCCTGTGACATGGTAGTTCAGAGGCTATTCGGCACCATTTTAAAGAGCACGGCTTGCAGTAGCACGGGCACGGAGGGCAAATGGAACCCGGGAACCCGCTGGACCACCAGGGATGTACTTAGTAAGTCTTGGGGAGGGATCAGGATCAGGGGGGGTGTTGTATTATAGTTTATTTAAATGTTTGGGGTGGGTTTTAATTTAAAAAAAAAAAAAAGTGTCCTTCTCCCCATGCAAACCCGAAAAACGAAATTTCCCCGAAAGTCGGGGAAAATTCTTTTCGGGTTTCGGGGCCTCCAAAACCACAACGAGTTAGGAAATTTCATTGAATTTCCTAACTCGGGCGAAAAACAAACCACATCTCTAACACCTAGTTTTATAGTTATGCTTATTGTGGTGTAGAGTTCATAGACTAATCTACTGTAGAGTTCTAAGTACTGTGTGTCAGTGCCTTTCTGTCTTTTCCTGAATAATTTCTCTCTATTCTCTCATCTCTTTGTAAAATGCTTGTTTAAAAAGCCATGTTTTTAAACTTTTCTTGAATGCCTTGAGATCACTTTGTAGTCTGATCTCTGGAGGCATTGTGTTCCAGATTATGGGTCCTGCTAGTGATAGGGCTCTTTCTCTCACTTGTGTCAGTCTTACTGTTTTAACTGATGGAATGGTTAGGAGTGCTTTATTTGCTGATCGGAGGTTCCTGTGTGGAGTGTGTACCCGTAATGCTGTGTTCAGCCAATCTGATTTCTCATCATAAATTATCTAACAGTCCAACCAAATCCCTTGCAGGCTTTCTGCTTTGGATATATTTTATAATGTTTTTATTATAATTTTTTGCCTCTCTGGCCAACTTCTTTTCAAATTCTCCTTTAGCCTGTCTTATCAATGTCTTACATTTAACATGTCAATACTTATTCTTTATCTATTTTATTCTGATGGATCATTCTTCTAATTTTTGGCTACAATAGCTTCTTTCACCTCACTTTGTAACCAAGCCAGCAATCATTAGACCTTCACAAAAAAAAAAAAAAAAGTCAAAAAAGCAAACATAATGCATAGGGGGTAATTTTCAAAGGAGTTACGCATGTAAATGTGACATACTATCATAGCAATTTTCAAAAGCTATTTACTTGAGTAAAGTGCACTTACTTGAGTAAATTCTATGGACAATTCAATGGCATATATTGTAGCAATTTTGAAAAGCCCACTTACTTGAGTAAAGTGTATTTACTCGAGCAAGAACCAGTTTTGCTCGAGTAAATGCTTTTGAAAATCTGGCCCATAATGTTGGGAATTATTAGAAAGGGAATGGTGAATAAAACGGAAAATAATGTCTCTGTATCGCTCCATGGTGAGACCGCACCTTGAATACTGTGTACAATTCTGGTCGCCACATATCAAAAAAGATATAATTGCGATGGAGAAGGTACAGAGAAGGGCGACCAAAATGATAAGGGGAATGGAACAGCTCCCCTATGTGGAAAGACTAAAGAGCTTAGGACTTTACAGCTTGGAGAAGAGACGGCTGAGAGAGGATATGATAAAGGTGTTTAAAATCATGAGAGGTCTAGAACAGGTAGATGTGAATCAGTTATTTACTCTTTCAGATAATAGAAAGACTAGGGGGCACTCCACGAAGTTAGCATGTGGCACATTTAAAACTAATCGTGAAAGTTCTTTTTCACTCAATGCACAATTAAACTCTGGAATTTGTTGCCAGAGGATGTGGTTAGTGCAGTTAGTATAGCTGTGTTTAAAAAATGATTGGATAAGTTCTTGGAGAAGTCCATTACCTGCTATTAATTAAGTTGACTTAGAAAATAGCCACTGCTATTACTAGCAACAGTAACATGGAATAGACTTAGTTTTTGGGTATTTGCCAGGTTCTTATGGCCTGGATTGGCCACTATTGGAAACAGGATGCTGGGCTTGATGGACCCTTGGTGTGACTCAGTATAACATGTTCTTATGTTTTTTCTTTCTTAATCTGTAGAATACATCGGGACTGTGCTTCTAAGATGGTATTTTTTAACAATATCCACGCCTGTTGCAAACTCTTAACCTTTATAGCTGCACCTTTCAGTGCTACAATTTAAAAACCATTGCATGGGTGTGGATGGGCAGGCTTGTCCATGGGACATATTTTTCTGTCCCATCCCATCCCTTCCCATGGCAATTTATGCCTGTCCCATCCCATCCCATCCCATGGGATTCCCATTACAATATTAATATGGAATACAGTTCAAATAAAATTATTAAATTTATGAAAGTTTACGTTTAGTGTCTACTAAATAGGACTACATGTACAAAGAGACATGCAAAACGACAAAATTTATTAACTTTATTAACTTTAACACTCAAAAGTATAATCTAAGTATGACAATTCAGTATCATTCTGACACTCTCATTCTATTTCTGAGTCACTCTGCTCATTCAGCACACTATCAATTTCCTGCTCATCGACCGTTTCTAATAATTCAGTTAATCCAGGTAATCCCTGAACCATTTCCACAATTTTCATCTTACATGCAAATCTGATATACACAGAGTTTATAACGACAGCTGGTGACATCCGTTTTCGTAACTTACTCAACAACAATCCAGTCGCACTAAATAAGCGCTCTACTGCTGACGATGACACTGGTATGGCCAAAACAATTTTCGCACTTGCTTTTAGCAGTGGAAACCTATGTTCATTTTTCCAATAATTTAATGGTTGTGAAGTTGGTTGCCATAATTTTTCAAACATGATGAGTTCATCCTCAAGGCATTTGTTCCTCCTGGCGCCATCAAACTTAAGTGCTTTGTTTGGCGGAGGATCAAAAAGTAAGTCAAATCACTTTTCGGCTTTTGTTCTACAATTCCTGCTACTTCACACACAACAGATGATTCAGAAGAAAGATTTAAATCCTTGATGAATGAAATAACAGTTGGAACAACAGACTTAGAAAAAGCGACCCAGTCATTGGCCCATTTATTGGTGTCCACATTCCTTTTCTTCTGAGTAACAACAACTGACTTGACCATGTCTTCTATTTTGGCTGTAATGTCAACTCCAGTAAGGAATGCCGCAGTAACTGCCAGAGAACTGCCGCAATATGGCCAAAGTTTTTCTTCAATAATATTGCGAAAGTTCTGACAATATTTCTTCACCATGCTGCTGGAAGTTTCTTCGTCAATATCAACAATAACTTTGTACAACTGATAGTCTAGGACGAAATATAACAGCAAAATTAAATGAGATGTAGCACCATCAATTTCTAGTTTGTCAAAAAAAGTTTTGAATTTCTCATGTATATACAGCATTCCTTTAATCTGAGCAATATTCGGAATGTGATTTAAGAATTCCTCATCATCTTCATTCAAGTAATGCGAGTAATTTTTTAAATGGGCATTGAAACGTCGGTAATATGATCGCCATTCACGTGTTGTAGATTTTGTTGGTATGGAAAATGGCAGCTGTGATGCCTTTGCCTGACGTGTATTGTAATATGTTTCAATAAATGAAAGTTGATCCATGAAATGATCCAATTCAAAAATCACGCCTCTGCTGAAGCTATCAGTAATGCATGTTGATAACCTGTGCTCAGTACAACCAGATCGGTGAATTTCTGTATCGGTATCAAACCGTCCATCAAATGCTGCCGTCATGGTTGCTGCATTATCAGTACACACAAACAATGGACTGGAGAATGTGGTAGATTCGACAAGAAATTCACGTACAAAAAAACTGTGCGTAAATTGTGCAGTATGAGATTCATTATTATCAATATTGATAATAGACAGAGGAAAAGTAATCCATTCCCAACTCTGATCTAGTCCACATGCAATAATTCCTCCATATGGCAACAGATATGTTTGTCTTGCAGACCAAAAGTCAACTATTCCTGAAATTGCACATTCTGGATCTTGTGCCATATTTTGAAACAATTTCTGAAACTGCAGTTTTGCCAATTTTCCTTGCTCCAAAATAGCACGAGTCACTGTTTGCCGTGATATAGTGTAATTATATACCTTGTTTGCAGCGTGAGTAGATCTTGCAGCAAAGTTAGCAGCATCACATATAACGTCACATCCAGCCGAAATGGATACTGTTGGATGTGATGTAATTAGTTCAACAACTGTTTTTTGCCACGCATTTGCCAATGTTGGTGGTGGTTTTGATACTTCCGGCTGCTTGGCTTCAAAAAATCTTTTGATGTTCGTAGAACTTGAACTACCAGAACCACATTTCATGCTATGCTGTATTGCAACTCCATAACCACTTTGATTAATCCATTTTCCATTAATCAACTTATACCAACTGTACAGCGTTTTGCACTTTGCACAGCAAAGAAATGGTGCTAAAATACCTTCAGATATTTTAACTGCTTTAACATCAGCTGTTGAAGACTTTACATGTTCTTTTGGAACATCAATCAAGTGGCATTCTCCATCACTCAACATCTTTGCAACCACAGTTTTAGTTAGATCCTGGAACTCATATTTTTGGTCGGCCATTTTGGGGTGCTAGGCTTACACAGCCTGTACTCAGTAACACCGTGACTTCAAGTGACTACCTTCCTGCCTTCACAAATTATTTGAAATTAGCAATTCAGAATGAAATTCAGCAACGAAACAGATTACACCAGATTAAAACTAGCTTTGTATTTACAAAATGCCAAAGACGACAATCAACAACACAGCAACAATGGCTGACTAGCCGCGCGCATGCGCAATGTGCCAGTCTGGCAATGTTACCGCTCGTTAAATTGAGAAAACCTAGACAGAGCCTTTAAAAAATCTAGGAAAACCTGAATTATTCTTTAAACTCGAAATCCTTCTCATAGCACCATGCAGTTACATAGATGATGAATGAATTCTATTTTGTTGCACTTACGCAACTGCAAATTTCAGCCTAAATTTATTTTACAATATCAAGTATCGACTACCATGGGAAATACAAATGTGTGCCGTCCCATCCCATCCCATCCCATGGGACGTGTCCCATGGGATTCCCATGGGAATAACATTCCTATGGACAACACTGTGGATGGGAGAGGGTAGCATGATGAAAAAACTGTTTCATGTGTACCTATTAAGGCTTAAAATGTAACACCTGTCTCAGAGCAGACATTAAATATTTAGATGCTGATATTCAGTGCTACTTAGCTGAAAAAGTATGGACTTATCCGGCTAAGTGGTGCTGGCTGAGTATCCAGTCCGATTCAGTGGCTGCCATTTAGATGGATAAAAATCCCTAACATTATATATTCTTTTTTGGCTACTGCTGCACACTGAGCAGAAAATTTCAATATACTATCAACAATGATGCAGTGATCCTTTTCCTGAGTGGTGACTCCTAATGTGGAACCTTGCATTGTGTAGCTATAATTTGGGTGGCTTTTCCCTAAGCACATTACTTTACACTTGTTCATATTAAATTTCATTCACCATTTGCATGCTGTCTTCCATTTTTGCAATGTCCTCTTGCAATTTCTCACAATCCTCTTGCTATTAACAACTTTGAATAATTTTATGTCATCGGCAAATTTGATCACCTTATTTGTTGTTCCCATTTCCGGGCCATTTATAAATATATTTTATTTATTTATTTAAAAGTTTTTATATACCGCAAATAGGACAGGAATCTGCCCGTCTAAGCGGTTTACAGTAAGACATTCACAGTTAAAAGACGAACTAGGCTATCATAAAATAATTCACTTTTACAGTAAAAACATTATTAAAACATTTCCTGCAATGAGTATGCGGTAATAGTTATTGAATATTATAGGCAATGGTATAAAGATTAGTTTTCAGAGCTTTCTTAAATTCTTTAGTATTAGCGGATAAGCGAATTTGTTCCGGGAGAGAGTTCCATAGGATCGGGCCCACAACGGAGAAGGCCAGCTTTCAAGTCAGTGCTAAACTTGCGATTTTTACAGATGGTACTTCTAGTGTGCACTGTCCATGGATCGAAGCTGTCGAGTGGGTTTATATATTCTTAGTAGGGAGCAGAGCCAAATAGAGTTAGAGTTATATAACAAATTGTGGATAATTGCCAGAATTTTATAGGTGATGCGATAAGATACTGGTAACCAATGGAGCTGCTGGAGGATAGGCGTGATGTGTTCTCTCCAAGGTAAGTAAAACAGGATCCGAGCTGTAGCATTTTGGACGAGTTGCAGGGGGGTGGATAGTTGATGTGGGTAGTCCTAAATATAATGAATTACAATAGTCTAAGTTTGTTAGAATTAAAGCTTGTGTGACTGAGCTGAAACCTGAAGGTAGTAACAGGGGTTTTAGTTTTTTCAGCATATGTAATTTAAAAAAGGATTTTTTTACTGTGGCTGATATGTTATTGGTCAATGCGAGTCTGGAATCAATAAGCATACCTAGGTTTTTTGCATGTGGCTTTATAGGTATTGATTGCGCTTCGAATGTAAAACTTTGTGGGGGTTGGTGAATAGAATCCAGTACTGTGGACAGGTGAATTAACTCTGTTTTTTGAGGTGTTTAATTTTAGTCTGTTGTGTGAAAGCCAGGTTTTTATTGTTGTTAAGTAGAGTTGAAGTAAAGCAAAGGTTTTAGACCAAGATTCAGAAAAAGGGATGGTGAACTGAATGTCATCTGCATATATCTTAAAATTTAGATTAAGACCAGCTAAAAGGCAACACAATGGTAAAAGACAGATATTAAATAACATTGCAGAGAGGGGTAGATTTTCAAAGGAGTACGTGCGTAAGATACGTGCGTACCCCCCGAAAACCTACCCCAAACTCCCCCTGCGCGTGCCGAGCCTATTTTGCATAGGCTCGGCAGCGCGCGCAAGGCCCGGAACGTGCGTATGTCCCGGGGCTTGCAAAAAGGGGCGGCCGGGGGCGTGGCCAGGGGGCGCGATTAGGGATCAGGGGCGTGACCTGGGGGCGTGTGGGTGGTCTGGGGGCATAGCCGAGTGCCCCAACACAGCGGCCTGTGTCGGGGCCTGCCGTGCCGGCGCGCGTAAGTTACTACTGCCCGGAGGCAGTAGTAACTTCTCCGATAAAGGGAGGGAGGGTCTAGATAGGGCCGGGGGGGTGGGTTAGGTAGGGGAAGGGAAGGGAAGGTGCGGGGGGTAGAAAGAAAGTTCCTTCCGAGGCCGCTCTGATTTCGGAGCGGCCTTGGAGGGAACGGGCAGCGTGCGCTGGGCTCAGCGCGCGCAAGTTGCACAAATGTGCATCCCCTTGCGCGCGCCGACCCCGGATTTTATAAGATATGCGCGGCATGCGTGTATCTTATAAAATCCTGCGTACTTTTGTTCGCGCCTGGTACGCGAACAAAAGCACGTGCGCGAGTATGTTTTTAAAATCTACCTCAGAGTGATGATCCTTGAGGTACACCCATCTTAGTGGTGTACAATTCAGATTTCGAGCTTCTAATTGTGATTCTTTGAGGATGATTTGATATGAAAGAGGAAAACCATTGAAGCACTGATCCTTTGATACCTATTTGTGTTAGATTAGAAAGTAAAATGTCGTGATTTAAAGTATCAAAAGCAGCAGAGATGTCAATTAGTACCAAAATGTAGTTTGTGAGTCAAATCCTCTAATGATGGTATCGAATGATAAGATGAGTAGTGATTCCGTACTATGTCCTTTATTAAAAAGCAGTGAACAAAGAACAGATGCCCGGGGCCCTCAACTATTCAACTTTCTCCACTAGGAAAACGTACTATTTAGCCCTACTCTCTGTTTTCTATTTTTTAATCAGTTTCCAATCTAGAATAAGCCACTGTCCCCTATCCCATGACATTTTAATTTCATAAGAAGTCTCTCATGAGGAACATTTCAAAAGATTTCTGGAAATCCAGATACACTATATCAACTTGTTCTCCTTTCTCCACATGTTTATTTACTAGGGATGTGCAATTGTTTTTTCCTGAATTAGGCAATTGCCTAATTCAGAATTGTTCAGGAGAACTGAAAAATGATCACATTTTTTCCAAAATTTCAGAAAAAATTCATTTTTGGGTTAGTGCGCATTAACGTGGCAGAGATATTGAGCATTATCAGGAGTTAGTGTGCACTAACCCGAAAATCAGGGTCCCCCCAAAAAAAAACCCCCGAACCGCGGGAAAAACAAAATTCCTGCGGGCGGGGGCCGAAATGAAGCCCGACACAATATTTAGACCCGAAGCACATCTCTATTATTTACACACTCTACAAAATAAAAAATATATCAAATTTGTGAGGCAAGACTTTCTTGGATAAATCCATGTTGGCTTAGTCCTATTAAAATATGCTTATCTTTATGTTCAGCAATTTTGCTATTTATGATTGTTTTTATCATTTTTCCTGGCATGAACTTCAGGCTCAATGGTCTGTAGTTTCCTGGATCACCCCTTCATCCCTTTCAAAAAATTGTTGTTACATTGGCAACCCTCCAGTTTTCAGGTACCATAGATAATGTTAATAATAGTATACAAATTTCCAATAACAGGTCCACAATTTTATTTCTCAGTTCTATCAGCATTCTAGGATGTATACCATCTGGTTCCAGTGATTTTCTACTCTTTAGTTTGTCAATTTTCTCTAGTACATCTTTGAGGGTCACTGAGATTTCTTTCATTTCTTCTGAATCATCATCTTTGAATAGCATTTCTGGCATCGGTATCTCTCTTACACCTTCCTCAGTGAATACTCAAGCAAAGAATTGATTTAGTTTCTCTGCTATGGCTTTGTCATCCTTAAGTGTTTCTTTTCCCCCTTGATCAACTAATGTTTCAATTACTCCCTCAAATGTGCCTGAAAAAAAATATTATGAGTTTTTGCTTACACAGCAAGCTTCTTTTCAATTTTCTCTTTGCCTTCTTTATCAATGCTTTGCATCTAACTTGCCAGTGCTTATGCTGATTCCTGTTTTCTTCATTCAGAACCCTTTTCCATTTCTTGAAAGATGTTTCTTTAGCTATTATAGCCTCTCACCTCACCTTTTAACTATGCCAGTAGTCATTTAGACTTCCTTCTACCTTTTCTAATGCATGGAAAACATCAGGTATGAACTTACAAGATGGTATTTTTAAGCAACATCCATGCAGATGTTCCTTTCAGTTATTTCTTAACCATTTTTCTCATTTTATCATAGTCACCTAGTTTATTTATTTATTTATTTATTTATTTATTTATTTATTTACAATTTTTATATACCGATGTTCATTTCAAAAAGAGATATCACATCGGTTTACAATAAGGTACAATAGGTAATTCACTATCCCCTAAAAGGGCTTACAATCTAAAATTTTTGTACCGGAGGCTAAGAGATTACAAAAATAAAATCATCAAAATCAAAGTTCTTAACAATTAAGCAAAAGGTATAACAAGGAGCATATTAAACAAATAACACAAAGAGTGCACAAAGGGGAGTGCCCCTTTGTCGCACCTCTTCGGCGTGCGGCGCCTGCTGGCTTGGCGCCTTTCAAACTGCCCGGATCTGTTGTTGAAAATTAAATGCTGTTGCAGTAGATTTCTTTAGTGCCCTACCTCCAGTTTTCAAGTCAAATTTGATCATGTTGTGATCACTATTGCCAAGTGGCTCCAACACTGTTACCTCTCACACCAAATCCTCAATTCCACTAGGATTAGGTCTAAAACAGTTTCCCCTCTTTTTGGTTCTTGTACCAATTGCTCTTTGAAGCAGTCATTTATTTCATCTAGGAACTTTACCTCATTAGAATACCTTGAGGTAACATTCACTCAGAATATTGGGGTAATTGAAATCACTGTACTGCTGATTTTATTAGCTTCCCTAATTTCTTTTAGCATTCCTTGTCTGTTTGTTCATTCTGGCCAGGTGGACGGTAATACAGAACCACTGCTATTTTATTCCCCTTTTTACCTTTCATTTCGATCTATAAAATTCAACATTGCATTTTGTTTCCTGAAGAGTTTTTATCCTGTTTGACCACCCCCTCCACTAATTTGATCCATCCTATCATTTCGATACAATTGTCGATACGAATGTCACAATGTCCCATTGGTCATTCTCCTTCCACCAGATCTCTGAGATGCCAATTATATCTACCTCTTCATCCAGTGCTATACACTCTAACTCTCCCATCTTATGTTTTAGACTTCTAGCATTTGAATACAAACATTTCAAAGTATGTTTTTGTTTGTATTAACAAGTCTCATCAGTTGAAAAGGGTAATTCAGAATCTTTTTGCTCTTTACTTAGACACCTGGTCCACTTTGGCTTATATTGCAATCTCTTTACTGGGATGCCATAATTTCCCTGTTCTCTTAGTATCTCTCGAAGATACATCATTCCAAATCATGAACTTCTGAATGACTATTGGCTTTTCCCCAAGATCTAGTTTAAAAGCTGCACTATCTCCTTTTTAAAGGTTAGTGCCAGTAGCCTGGTTCCACTCTGGTTAAGATGGAGCCCATCTTTTTGGAAAAGCCCCCCCTCCCCCTTATGCAAAATGATGCTTAGTTCCTAAGAAACCTAAAATCCTCTTCCCTGCTCCATTGCTTCATTCACACATTGAGAATCAGCAGTTCTGCCTGCCTCTGGGATCCTGCACAAGGAACGGGGAACACTTCTAAAAATTCTACCCTGGAGGTTCTGGATTTAAATTTTCTACCTAAAATTCTAAATTTGGTTTCCAGAAACTTCCTCCTATACTTTCCTATGTCATTGGTACCCACATGTACAAAGACAGCCATCTCCAACCAGCATCATCTAAAATCCTATCTTTGTGATGCATGAGGTCAGCCACCTTTGCTCCTTGCAAGCAAGTTACCAAGTGATCCTCATGTTCACTAGCCAGTTGGCTATCTACCTTCCTAATAATCAAATCACCATCTACAATGACTTCCTAATCCTTCCCTCCTGGGAAGTTGCCTCTGGAGACCTATCCTTGGAGCGAGTGGATACTAAATCATCTTGTGGGAAGGTCCTAGCTATAGGATTGCTTTCTACCTCTACTCTCCTTCATGTGGCCTTTCTCCTTCAAGGCAGCACAGGGGCTACCAGATTTGAGGTAAACTTCTCTACTATGTGCTTGAAGGTCTTGTCTATATACCTCTTATTCTCTCTTAGCTTCTCCAGGTCTTCAACTCTATCCTCTAGAGATCATGACCTGGGTCCAATCAATGGACCTTACCCCAGTCACATGGCTGGGACAAGGTCAGGTTAGCACCATTTTGGAAAATGGCACTAACCGGACCAGGTGCAGGGGTGAACCCAACCCTGACACAGGATCCATTTTTAGATATGGGGAACAGGAGGTAGAATGGGGTTCAGACATGGGGGAAATGTGGGAATGGGGCATGGAGCTAGGATGCTAATTTTTTTTCTTTTTTTGTGGGAGGGTGGGTTGCTGTACTTTTCTTATTTTTTTTACAATCATGAGGGCCATCGCTGTCACTTGGGGGGTAAGGAGGGTGATAGGGCCGTCATTGTTACTTGAGGGGTGGGGGAGGGGGCCATTTCTGTCTCTTGAAGGGTGAGGGAGGATACCATCACTATGATTTGTGAGAGTGGGGGGGAAGGGGTAAAGCAGTGGGGGCTGGAGCCACATTTTCTGTTTTAGCTTTGAAGAGAGGAGAAGGGGAAGGGGGAAAGGGGGAGCCAGAGCTTTTGCCATGCAGATCTTTTTTTAATTCTTAACATTTTTGGGGAGTCAAGGCCACCTCAACTGGTGGTCCCAGGTTGAGACAAAGGCCATCACTGACCCTCATTCAACTTCCCTATTTGCCTTGATATTTTTTTATCCTGCTGCTTTAAATATGCAGCAAGAGCCTCGGGACCCTCATTAGGTTCCTGGGCCTCCCATCACTCATTTAACACACTTCTAAGAGATGTTTTTATTTTATATTTAAATATTTTTATTCATCACAAAAAAAGACAAACATGACAACTATAAATATAAAATACCACAGAAACTGACTACAACCTGGTCGAACTTCGACCCCGCCTCCTCGCTGGAAATTCAAAAAATCATCAAAAACATGAACCCTACTACTGCAATGCCCTACTACTGGGCCTACCACTCACAAATATCCGCCCACTCCAAATCCTGCAGAATGCACCCACCAGAATCCTAACCGGAACAAAGATATATGAACTCATTATGCCAACTCTCACATCACTGCACTAGCTCCCAATAAAATATCGAATAGACTACAAAGTACTAACAATCATGCATAAACTAATCAAGGACAACAATCCAACTTGCAAAGCAAAACCACTGAGCACCATTCTCCAAAACGAGACCTACGCTCAAAGAATAAAGGCCTCCTCAAAATCCCTCCAGCCAGAAACACACTACTAAATACAACCCATGAAAGATCTATATCCATTGCCAGCCCCTCACTATGGAACTCACTCCCAACCAAACTAAGAACGCAACTCAACATAAAAACCTTCAAAAAAGAACTGAAAACCTGACTGTTCACCAAAACTCACACCTTCAACTGCACTGCCAGACACCAATACGTACCAGCAACAAGAAACTACAATCCATCCCATGAACAACGACATATCTACGACCTCTCGAAATTCTAAGACCTAGCTTAAAAAGCATATTTAACTGCATATTAACTATATGTCCAACCTGAAAGCCTGTTTTACTAACCGACTGGTTTGACTCATCCCATTTACTTTCCTACCCAACTACCTCACCCTGTAACCCTATCCTACTTGTATTAGCATATACCAACTAACCACAACTTATCACGGATTTGTAAACTCATTTGATGACAATACGTTGTAATGTTTTTTTAACTAACACACTTACCAAATTCTGTAAACCGTTCTGATGGTGAAACTGAATGACGGTATACAAAACTCGACAAATAAATACATAAATAAAATAAAATGAGTCAAACTCATATCGCATACATGATTGTAAGATTACATTACAGCTGAATCAATAAGACTAGACATTGGCAATTTCTTGTTCTTATTTTAATTTTTATCTATCAATCCCATGTCCAAAAATCTTTAAGACCATAGATGCCATGGATGCCTGTACCCTTGTACATCCAGGAGCTGAGAACTCTTTATTGGTCAGTAAAAATTAGATTTCTGTTTACTCCCCAAATCCCCCTATCCTGAGTCCTCGTCCCCCTCTTTATTACTACCAAATAACTTGTTTGGGATCGATATTGTTAGACTAGAACAGGTTTTTCAAGAGAAATTACTAAGCAATTTCATAAATCATTAAGTAACAGACTCCGAGCACATCCTGACAAACTCTGGATATATTTGTCCCATATTGTCAGAAATCAAGTTTTGAAAGAAAAATTAATATGGGAAGCCACTGATTCCATAAACATCATCTTGTGCAACAAATTTCTCTATTGCCAATGAGAAGGAGACATATCCTCCCTCCAAACCAGCAAGATGGATTTCTTTCCCAATCCAAATGCCTTCCTGGAAAGCTCCTATTCTCTCTTTTTGCAATGTAGCAAGTGAAATCTACCTCAAATAATACCAATTCTGGAGAAAGAGGAATAGGACTACCCAAGATATTCCCCACATAAAACAAAATTTTTTTCCAGAATGACAAAATCTTAGGACATGTCCAAAAAGCATAATTAAGAGAGCCCTTTTCCAATTGACATTTTATACAAGTCTCTCTAGTAGCTATTCCCACTTTAAATGCTAATGCTTGTGAGATATATGCCTTAAGTGGAAATTTAAACTGCAACTCATGCAGATACGTTTTTCAAGTTCTTGAAACAAGATTTAAAAATATTCTGTGAAATTGAAAATGTACTCTCCCTAATCCACCTGTCCCATATTAATTAATCCATGTTTCTTGATCTAATTTTTGCAACTCTTTATGAATCCTAGAAAGGGAAAGCTTATCATGTTCCGATTGAAGAAAACTCTTCAATAAATGAAACCCTTGCCATATCCAAATCATTTCTTTTCAAGGAGAGGACATAGAAACATAGAAATGATGGCAGAAAAGGAGCAAATGATCCACCCAGTCTACCCAGCAAACTTATGCCAGTATCTGCTGCACAATGCAGGTTACCCCCATGCTTATCAGTTTACCAGACTGTAAAAGTCAGGGCATTCAGATGCTGTTTGAATACAATTTCCCTTAACCTTTGCTGTGAAAGCAGATGACAATGTTGGAGTTGCATCAAAGATATCAAGTTTAGTGATTAAGGGTAGAAAGCATTAATTCAGTTAGTTACCCCCCCTCCCATGTTATTTGTTCCCTAAACCATAAAAGTCGGAGCCCTTATTGGTTGCTGTCTGAATCCTATTCCCCTTTTCTCACTGCCATTGAAACAGAGAACAATGATGGAGTTGCATTAATGGTATCAAGGCTTAGGGGCGGATTTTAAGAGCCCTGCGCGCCGGTGCGCCTATTTTACATAGGCCTACCGGCGCGCGCAGAGCCCCAGGACTCGCGTAAGTCCCGGGGTTTTCCGAGGGGGCGTGTCGGGGGCATGTCGGGGGGCGGGCCCAACCCGCGTGGTGTTTTCAGGGCGGGACGTAGCGTTTCGGGGGCGGGTCCGGGGGCGTGGTTACGGCCCGGGGTGGTCTGGGGGCGTGGCCGCGCCCTCCGGACCCGCCCCTAGGTCGCGTCCCGGCGCGCTAGCGGCCCGCTGGCGCGCGGGGATTTACGTCTCCCTCCGGGAGGCTTAAATCCCCCGACAAAGGTAAGGGGGGGTTTAGACAGGGCCGGGGGGGTGGGTTAGGTAGGGGAAGGGAGGGGAAGGTGAGGGGAGGGCAAAAGTATGTTCCCTCCGAGGCCGCTCCGATTTCTGAGCGGCCTCGGAGGGAACGGAGGTAGGCTGCGCGGCTCGGCGCGCACCGGCTATACGGAATCGGTAGCCTTGCGTGCGCCGATCCAGGATTTTAGCGGATATGCGCGGCTACGCGCGTATCTACTAAAATCCAGCGCCTGATGCGCCAACAAAAGTACGCCAAATTGCGCTTTTTGAAAATCTACCCCTAAATCATTAAGGGTAGCAACTGCCACACCAGCAAGTTACCCACAGTTACCCCATACACTCTTTTCTTTATTTCCAGAATCTAGCCTTTAAGGATCCACAGTGTTTATTTCATACCCCTTTGAATTCCTTGACTGTTTTTGTCTTTACCATCTCTTCCGTATGGGCATTCCAGGCATTCACCACCCTCTCCATGAAGAAATATTTCCTGACATTGGCTCTGAGACATCCTCCCTGGACTTTTATTTCATGACTCCTAGTTGTATTGATTTCTTTCCAAAAGAAAAGGTTTGATGATTGTGTATCATTAAAACCTTTCAGATATCTGAAAGTCTGTATCATATCTCCCTGCACCTCCTTTCTTCCAGGATGTATATATTCAGATCCTTCAGACTCTTCTCATAAGTCTTCTAATGCTGACCCCTCACCATTTTGGTTGCTCTTCTTTGGACTGCCTCTATCCTGACTTTATCCTTTTTGAGATACGGGCACCAATATTGAATGCAGTACTCCAGGTGAGGCCTCACCAAGGACCTGTACAAGGGAATTATCACCTCTTTTTCTTACTGATTATTCCTCTATGCAGCCCAGTATTCTTCTGGCTTTAGCTATCACCTTGTCACATTGCTTTACCATCTTCAGATCATCAGACACTATTACACCAAGGTCCCTCTCCCAGTCTGTGCACATTAGTCTTTCACCGCTCATCACATAAGGCTCTTTTGGATTGCTGCAACCCAGATGCATGACTCTGAATTTCTTGGCATTGAATCCCAGCTGCTAAATCTTTGACCACTCTTCAAGTTTTCTTAAATCACTTTTCATTCTCTCCTTCAGGTGTGTCCACTCTGTTGCAGATCTTAGTATCATCTGCAAATAGACAAACTTTACCTTCTATCCCTTCTGCCAGGTCACTCACAAGGATATTGAATAGAGATGTGCATCAGGTGCCCAATCGTTTCCGCTTCTGGTTTCGTGTAGTCACAGGAAAAGTTTGTATTCCCGCGGATCGGCATTTTTTTTTTCGTATAGAATCGTTTTTGGTTTAGCGCGCACTAACAGGAGTTAGCGCGCACTAACTCCCATTAGTGCGCGTTAACACAAACCCGTTAGCGTGCACCCTGATCCTTCAGATTTAATTATTTACAATCCCCCACCCTCCTAACCCCTCCAAAACTTGCCTAAAGTCCCTGGTGGTCCAGCGGGGGTCCTAGGAGCGATCTCCTACTCTTGGGCCGTCGGCTGCCAGTAAAGAAAATGGCGCTGGTGGCCCTTTGCCTTTACCATGTGATGAGGCTATTGGTGCCATTGGCTGGTCCTTTTCACATGGTAGGAGCAATGGAAGGCTGGAACCATCTTAAAAAATGGTGCCGGCCATTCATTGCTCCTATCATGTGACAGGGGCCAGCCAATGGCACCGATAGCCCTTGTCACATGGTAAGGGTAAAGGGCCATTGGTGCCATTTTGATTTGTGGCAGCCAATGGCCCGAGAGGGGGACATCAGTCCCGGGACCCCTGCTGGACCACCAGGGACTTTAGGAAAGTTTTTGGGGGGTTGGGAGGGTGGGGGATTGTAAATAATTAGATCTGAAGGGTTGGGGTGGTTTTTTTTTTGTGTGTGTGACCTTACCCCCCCCCCCCCAAATGATAAGAAAACCACATGAAATTTTGTGGGGTTTTCCTATCATTTTCGGGGACCCCCGATACATGATGAATTATGAAATATCGTACGATATTTTAATTCATCATAAAAACGATGCACATCCCAAATAGAGATGTGATTCAGCTGAACCTTTTGGTTCAGTCTTCGTTATCAGCCTGCCGCAGGAAATTTTGTTTTCCCCCAGTTCGGGCCGAGTTTATTTCGGCTTCCCCCCTGAAATGAAGCATGAAACACACCCCAACCCTTCAAATTTAATTATTTGCAAACTCCCCACCCTCCCTACCCCTCAAAAACCTGCAGAAATTCCTTGATGGTCCAGCTGGGGTCCCGGGAGTGATCTCCAGCTCTCGGGCCGTTGGCTGCCAGTAATCAAAATGGCGCCGATGGCCCTTTGCCCTTACCGTGTGACACGGGCTATCGGTGCCATTGACTGGCCTCTGTCACATGGTAGGAGCAATGGATGGCCAGCGCCATCTTAAAAAATGGTGCGGGCCATCCATTGCTCCTACCATGTGACAGGGGCCAACCAATGGCAGCCCCTGTCACATGGTAAGGGCGTCATTTTGATTACTGGCAGCCAATGGCCCGAGAGCTGGAGATCGCTCCCGGGACCCCCGCTGGACCACCAGGGAATTTCTGCAAGTTTATCTCGTGTTCCATTTGTACTGCAATAAATAAAAGTTCTAGTGTCAAAAGGAATAGCAGAGGGAATAAGGGGAACCCCTGTCTTGTGCCTCTATTAATAGGAAAAGGAAAAGTGTATTCACTATTAGCCGATACACTCACCACTGGCCCTGTATAGAGTAACTGTGTCACTTCTTTAAAGAGCTTCTCCAGCTTCATTTGTTTTAATAAACAAAACAAATACTGTCATTCCACTCTGTCAAATGCTTTCTCAGTGTCAAAGGTGACTATCATAAAAGAGAATTTGTTGCCTTGATAGGAAGCAATGGCAGTTATAATCTTTCATACATTAGTTGTAGCATATAGTCTTCTCACAAATCCCACCTGTCCTTGACCAATGAATTCAAGCAAAACCAAATCTAGTCTATCTTCCAATATTTTAGCAAACAATTTCTGGTCAAAATTTAGCAAAGAAATTGGGCGATAAGAAGAAGCTAAGGTCGGGTCTTTCCTTGATTTAGGAAGAACAGTTATTACTGCTTTATTGAAACCATTAGGAAATTCCCCTCTATTTATCAGCATGGCATATGCCTTATGAAGGACAGGCATTACCTGTTCAACTAAAATTTTAAAAAACTCTGCACTATAACCATATATACCTGGAGATTTTAATAACTTAGCCACCTGAATCCCCACTAATATGTCTTCCTCGCTGATTGGTCTATTCAGCTTACTTAATTGCTGTTCATCAAAGGTCCAAAGGTTTATTTTCTAAAAATAGATTTTATATTTAGCCAGTTTAAAACCTTCTGAGGTATATAAATCTTTGTAAAAATCTTCAAAGGTTTGCAATATGTCCTTATTAGACGTTACCACTTTATACAACTTATCTTTAAAGGTCACTATAAAACAGGATCCTGAAGCTGATTTGATAAGCCTGGATAGTAATTTGCCAGTCTTATTGCTATGTTGGTATAATTGAAATTTATAGTACAAAATATTGTTTTTAGCTCTTTGGTGCAGCAATGTGATCAACTCTATTTGCACTGAAACATAAGCTTCCTTATTGGTCACCATGTTTGCAGCAGCCAATACCCTTTTCTGGTAATGCAACTTTCTCTCCAAGGCTAAAATACGCTTATCCATCTTTCTTTTAATTACTAATGAAATGATGTCACCCCTTAAAATGGCCACCTGCCAATAGGACTGAATCATCAAGATGCAATTATATTCTGCAGAATCCACCCATTTTGTTTTTAAGTAGTCCTGGAATTGTGACTCGGTGGCCAAATAGTAGGGAAACGTCTGGTAAGTACCCTGAGCTTTCTCCCCATCATCTCGTAAGCTCACCTATATGGGAGCATGATCTGAAATTTTTATCTCACCAATCCCAGTATCCTCCACTCTAGACAGTATACTTCTAGAAGTTAACAAATATTCTATTCTGGATTATGTGCCCTTGATAAGTGAGTATAGTCTTTTTCCAATGAATGGAGCGTTCACCATGAGCCAATAAGATGTAACTCAGAGTTTACAAAAGAGATGCCCCCTACCTCTAGGAATTCTGTCACTTATAGATGGATCTGGATCCTGTACTAAATTAAGGTCACCTCCTACAAGTAAACTGTCATCTACATTAGGGATCAGCAGCTGTATCAATTTGGTAAAAAAGAAATGGCCATAATTATTAGGAATGTACACATTACATAAAACTATCGTTTTCTATATAATTATCTCAATAAAATCACATATCGCTCCTGTGGATCCTTAATGTTTTTTATTATGAAAGATACATTTTTGTGAGAAAGAATTGAAACCTCAGCAAATCGAGTACTAGCTAAAGTGAATGTCACCTTTCCTCCCCACCATCTTTGAAGCTTCCCATACTCAATATCATTTACATGTGTTTCTTGTAGAAAAACTATGTCTGCCGACATTTTTTTCAGAGCTGTCAGGATTTTTCTTATTTTAATGGGAGTATTAATTCCATAAACATTCCATGACACTATCTTCACATTAGATTTACCCATTCTTTCCCTACAAAACAATAAAACTTTAAGATCCAAAATGTTATGGAAATCTCCCCAGCTAAGATTCCTGCCTTCACAAAATCTATCGCCTCCCCTATTGTCCCAAATCAAGTTGAAGAACACCTTCAGTGAATTCTTTAAACCCTAGCAAGTCATTAATCAGCTCCCCCTCCCCCTCTCTCATACTCTTCTCATCTTCTGCCATCAAGTGAGATCACGAGCCAGTGTAATTGATCCCTCCATCCCCTAACCCCCAACAGCAAAGTATAATTTGTGAAGATAGTGATACAACAACAAATGACCAACAGTTTAAACATTGCAGTACCAATAAGAGAAGCCCATCAGGATTTATAATCCAATCATAGACCTCTGCATTCCCGGTACAGAGAAAAGGAGTAAATTCACATTGATTCCAAACTCCCTGCTGGTCCTACCAATATTGTCAACTTCAAAACATTGTGCAGGCACTCTCTGAATTCCAGGTACAGGGGAGATCCTAAAGAAAGAGAAAAAAGAAAAAGAAAACAAGAAAATTAAAAATCATGCAACATAATAAGAGTGTACTCCATCATAAGGTTCCAGACAAGCAGGACTCTTAATGTTGAAACATTAAATTTCACATCTCAGTTACCAGGTTGATGTCATTTTTTACTTGACCGAGTAGCTTCAAGATATGCCACTAAAGATTTAGCAACTCCCACCAAGTGAAACCATTGTATGCCTTCTAGAAGGGAAACCTACAGCTTTGCCGCATATACCAGTGCAAATCATATTTCCAAGTCATGCATACATGAACATACTGGTGCAAATTCTCTCTTCTGCACCAAAAATTTAACCAAATAATCCTGAAACACCAATACATTGTTATTGTCATGGGTTAGCTATTTTCCAGAATGCATCATTTGAAGTATCTCAATTTTTTGTGTAAAGTCCACAAATTGGGCTATTACTACATGCGGTCTATCTGCTCTTTTCTTCCGTGTACCCAATCTGTGAGCACGCACAATGTGTAAGTGGTCACATGACACATTTAGACATTGGTGGTTCAGTGTTAGAATTCTTGCCTGCCATGTGGGAGACCTGGGTTTGATTCCTGGCCAATACAGCAGTAACCTCTTAAAAATCATGAGAGGTCTAGAATGGGTAGATGTAAATCTGTTATTTACTCTTTCAGATAATAGAAAGACTAGGGGGCACTCAGTGAAGTTAGCATGTGGCACATTTAAAACTAATCTGAGAAAGTTCTTTTTCACTCAACACACAAATAAACTCTAGAATTTCTTGCCAGAGGATATGGTTAGTGCACTTAGTATAGCTGTGTTTAAAAAAGGATTAGATAAGTTCTTGGAGGAGAAGTCCATTACCTGCTATTAATTAAGTTGACAGCCACTGCTATTACTAGCAACAGTAACATGGAATAGACTTAGTTTTTGGGTACTTGCCAGGTTCTTATGGCCTGGATTATCCACTGTTGGAAACAGGCTGCTGAGCTTGATGGACCCTTGGTCTGACCCAGTATGGAAATGTCTTATGTTCTTATGTGAGCCAAGCCTCAAAAAACATTGTAAAATCTTTTTCATTGATCAATTCCAACAACCCGACAAACCTCAAATTATTATAGTGCGATCTATTTTCTAAATCTTCCAGCCTCTCATTCTGTTTTTTCCACTGCTGCTTTCAACTCAGTAAGTTCATCGTTAACTACTTGTACCAATTCTTGGTTATCTGACACACATTGCTCTCTGTCCGCAAAGCGTGACTCATAGGCTGTCATTTTTTTAGTTACTTCTTTGATTTTGTCAACTATTTTTTTGAATTCCAGCTCAAGTGTGTCCACTACCATTGCTTTAAGATCCACAATAGATGGAGGAAATATCGCTGCTCGTTCCAGGGTCAGACAACTATCTACCATCTTCCCTTCCTCTGGTTTTGTTTTATCTTTCTCCATGTCCTTTTTAGTATTGTTGACTTACCCCTATCACCAGTCAAGACAGGGATCAAGCAGTTTTCCTCACCTTTCTTTTTGCCAGTTTGTAGATTAAGATGGTGTACATGGAAGTGGGCTGAGCAGATAGGGGGATTAGAGCAAAGTGACTCACATTTCACTTCACTCACTGCACAACCTGATCTCCAGGTGTTTTTAGTTTATTGCAGTTGTCCAACTTCTTAGTCGGCTGCAATAAAATATGTAAAAATTGATTAGTAATGATCTTTTTTGCATGCATTTGTGTTATTCATGCATGCAAATCACATGTAAAAGGATAATTGTAATAGGAAAGAGTATCTGGGCAGGAAGATGCAAAATATCACGTATCTCATGCGATAAATGTGATATAACGCAAGGTAGAGCACTACTGCGACTTGATGAATCACCCTTATTATTTACTATTTATCCTTGTGTAATTTTGTGTTTGCAAAGCTGTTTGAAAACATTATGTAAAATGCTAATGTGCTGAAAATTCATGCAAATTAGGTCATTAGTGATTTTGCCATAGCTAAATTAGGCACAGAAAATCATGCTATGTTGCAATTTTCTAGAAAACTTAAATATACCTCAGTGAGGTGCAGTTAAGTTTTGTTGTAATAAAGACTGTCATTCTGAGTAGATTTTTGGAAAAACAATCCCTTTGAAGCCATTTGCATGCTGTTTAAATGAACTAGTATTGCAAGAAAATCTTCACCTCATTTCAGTAAAAAACTTGGATGCTTAGTATACCAATCTCATTATTTACAATGTATGTGGACTGAGCACATTGCAGTCAGTTTTCAAAGGGAAATACTACCCCAATATGGGCATGCCTAGTAAGACATCCAGCCAGCACCATTTTGGATTGAGTGTGCAGCCAGGCCGGAGACTAGGGTATGTTGTAGGGTGGGCTAGGATGGGTTGGATTTTTTTTGGGGGGGAAGGGTAGGCAAGCTGCTACTGTGGGGGGAAAGCTATATTTGGATTGGGAGGGTCGCCTTTAAGGGAGGGTTTAGATAATGGGATGGGGCATTACCATATGACTTTTAAATGTATTATATCAACTTTTTTTCACTTGTGGTCCACCTCTAGAGTCTGGAGGGGTGGGTGCAATACCATGGGCAGAGCTTTAACATATTGTGGGGGTCTTTAAGGCTCTCATGGCCCTCTAGGAAGCATCCTGGGAGCATCAGGATGCATGTAAGCATCCAGATGCCCCTGGGAAAAGTTAGCTATAATGTTTGCATTGTAACTAACTATCAAGAAAATAATGCAGTTTGCATTTTTGGAGGCAACTTGAGCTATTTATTTATTTATTTATTTATTTATTTATTTATTTAAAATTACCTAATAATGAGCTGCTTTGCATGCATAAGCTTTGCAAATACCTGTAAAGCAGCTCATTAACATACCCATATTATTTTGTGTAAAACATCAAGCAATATGTAAAATAATATGCAATACTGCCATACTAGGCATTTATTGCACAGTCTACAGCATTGTTTGCATGAAAAATCAGTAATGCAGCTAAGTGAATATTCCCCTTTGCATGCTACGTGTTTATGCATTGTATTTTGCATCTGCTGTTTGTGTAGGCAGCCAAGAGGTGGTAAAATTGCATGCGTACATTTGAAACTGTCAAGTATGTGTGCAATTTTACTTCTCCACCGTATACATTCCCAAAGAAATGCATCTGAAAGCCTGCATGGATATTTAGTTGTAACTAAGGGCTAGATTTTCCTATGTCGCAGGGCTCCCTGAATCGCGTGCTAATGGGGAGCGGGGGGGGGGGGGGGGGGCGAAGTGGGGGGGAGGGCCTGCACCTCTGCAGTGCGATCGCTGCTGATTTTCACACCCAATAGTGTCATGATTAAAGGTGGTGCTATTGGGCGCGAAATAGGCAGCGAAAAGGCTCCGTACCTTTTTGCCATCCACGCTGTCTTCACGGCCGCCCAACTCCTCCTGTTCCGGTCTTGATGCCGCCCCTTTTTAGTGATCACACGCGAAAAGGGACTTTTCGTGTGTGAAAAATCCCTTTTCACATGCGATCGCTTTGGAAAATAACCCCCTAAGTCATTTTACTCAGGTAAATTATTATTTTACCTAGGTAAATGGTTTTGAAATGGTCTTTAATAGTTCTTAAGCAGATAGTGGGTGAGGTTCATCAGCTGCACAGTTAAAATCTCCCCTAAGAATGAAGGAGTGTGTTGTACACAACAGGGACACAATTGGAATGTAAAATTAATCACAAATGTGATTTCCTATACCGCATCCCAATGCTTCATTAATTTCAACTTCTGATTCGACTGTAAACTATTGCCTCTTTTCATTTAAATTTATTGTAATCTTCCTTCAAACCAACTTTTTGGAAAAGATAGAATATCACACGTGCATAAATAAATAAATACATAAATAGATATGTAAATTCAAGCAAGCAGTGTGCTATAAGAGTGCTTATGTTTGGAAAAATTAACTCTTTCCTTTCAAACAGCATATGCATAATTATCTATTAAACAAATTTGACACTGGGTAAGTTTAGCTTGAATCTTTACTAATCTTCCTTTAACAATTTCATCTACTAGAGATGAATCAGAGTTTACATTTTCAGAGAATAGAACAGCAACCCCTGTATTTATGTCGGAACCATTACTTACTCTTTGCTTTTGTACCAGTTGGTTTGATTCTTTTCACTGGTATGTATTTCTTTATAAGAGGGAAATGGGGAGGAAAATTCAGGTACCTGCAGCACCTGAATGTAATCCACTTTGAAGTGTCTGAAAGGTGGAAAAGAAATAAATAAAATAACAATAAAAATTTTGAGCAGGGAGGAGTCAAGATGGTGGAAGGCTTATAGCGGCAGAACGGAGCTGTCCGTTTTACTTCCTTTTGGATTGTTGCTGTTGTCTAACGATATTTCAGAATGCCTCTGAAGAGAAAAGGCAGAATAAGAGTATATCTCTCCATACCCCCAACTTTGCCCAGACAGCGTACAATCCTGGAACTGACCGCAATTTACTCTATTGGGGTGGCTAAAGCCCCCACGGAACACCGATGGGGGCGTCGTTTTCATCGGGGGAAACTTTCTTAAGCCCCTCCATCCTGAGGAATCCAGTGGTGCCTGGGCTACAGAATCTCCCTATGTTGACACCAGGGTGAGCGGAACCGAGGATTCCCATAACCGTGGAGGAGGGAGCAGTGGAGAGGGAAGGCCCGGTAACAGCGGTAGCGTCTGGAGACTCAGACATCCCAGATGCTGCAGCTATAATGCCACTGAACGTCGAAAGAGGTGATGAGTTACCTCTATTCAAGGAAGCTGGGAGAGAGAATATGGTGGATGAACAAGGAGAGCTGCAGGGAGAGCTGGCGGTAAAGGAATTTTCAAAAACGTCAGTGGTAACTCTTGACTCCCTTTGGGAGTTGGTTGCTTCATTTGGCCCTGAATTTCAGGAGTGTACTGTTATTGTTTGTAAAGTTTTGGGTGGACCCTTGGACACTGTGGGAGCTGACCACGCCCATGGGGGGAGTCCCGTGAGGGGCCAAAGGTCAGGCTCAGCTTTGGGACACACAACACAGAGTTATATCTTTTATTACACAGAGTTGAGAACAGTATCCCCCTTCAAAGGGCGGCCCCCTCTGTGGGTACCAGGTTTTGGCTTCAAAGGATGTGCAAGATGAAATTGATGGAACATCTCTTTATCAAGGATGTTAGCCTGAGGCTCCCAAGAGTTTTCTTCGGGGCCGAAACCTTCCCAAGAAAGAAGGTATTCAAATGTTTTGCCTTGTCTTCGGACATCAAGAATAGCTTTGACCTTATATTCTAAGTTATCTTCTGCATTGATGGCAGGTGGTTCCTGAGTCTTGGAAGAGAATTCACTGAGTATAAGAGGCTTCAAGAATGAAACGTGAAAAGCGTTGTGGATGTTTAGTCCGGGTGGTAGCTTCAGACTCTAAGTAATGTTGTCAAGATGTTGGAGGATTGGAAATGGTCCAACGTAGCGAGGAGCAAATCGAGTGGAGGGTAACTTCAGTCTGAGATGTTTGGTGGATAACCAGACTTTGTCACCAGGATTGAAGACAGGCGCTTGAGAATGGTGAACATCATAAAACTTCTTAGCCCGGTCACTCGCTTATTTAGCATGTGTTTTGTCTGAGTCCACAGATTATGGATTTCATCAGCAGTAGATTGAGCTGCTGGGAACGTCACTGAGAGCTTCAGTGGAGGTGGCGGTGTTGGTGAACGTCCATATACCACTTCAAAAGGTGTTGATCCAGTTGATGTTGCTGGATGGGAATTGATGGTGAATTCAGCCCAAGGTAACAGTTCAGCCCAGTTATTCTGACGGCAACTCACGTAAGCTCGAATGAACTGTTTTAAGGTTCTATTCATCTGTTCTGTTTGGCCATTTGATTGCGGATGATAGGCTGAAGTGTAGTCTAGAGAGATGTCGAATAGCTTGCACAAGGCCCTCCAGAATCTTGCCGTGAATTGGGATCCTCGGTCTGAGACTATATGTTTAGGTAGGCCATGAAGGTTAAAAATGTGCGATATGAAGAGCTTCACAAGCTCCAAGGCTGAAGCCAGGCAGCACCACAAAATGGTCCATCTTGCTGAAGCGATCAACTGTTACCCAGGGGTAAATCAACTACAAAATCAGTAGCGATGTGTGACCAGGGCTGTTCCGGATTTGGCAGCGGTTGCAGCAGTCCCCACAGATTTGGCAGCGGTTGCAGCAATCCCCACGGTTGGCCAGAAGCAGGTTTCTGTTTGGCACAGTTGGTACAAGATGCACAGTTGTTACAAGATGCCACATAGGATAGTGTATCTTTTTTGATAGTAAGCCACCAATAGAACTTCTGGATCTTGAGCAGGTGTGGCATTGACCAGGATGGTCAGCCAGTTTGGAATCATGTGTCCAAAAGAGCACTTTCTTCCTGAGGTGTTTAGGCACGATGGTTTTACCAGTGGGCACAGAATGTGTAGTCGCCAAGATGACTTTCTTCGGGTCAATTATGTGCTGAGGTTCTTCAGGCACATCCTCCGAGTTAAAGGAGTGTGACATGGCATCGGCTCTGGTATTTCTGTCTCCAGGGCGATATTTAAGCACAAAGTCAAAGCAATTGAAGAATAAGGACTATCTAGCTTGTTTGTGGTTAAGAAGTTGCGCATGGCAGATATATTCTAGATTTTTATGGTCCGTGAATACGGTTATTTGATGTTGAGGGCCTTCGAGCGAAGGCCGCCATTCCCTGAATGCTAGCTTAATAGCCAAGAGCTCTTTATCTCCGATCCCATAGTTCTTCTCTGCCAGGGAGTAATGTCGTGAGAAGAAAGAGCAGGGACGAAGGATTTGGAGTCTCCAGTTTGGCTTAATAAAGCCCCCACACCTACATCTGAAGCATCAACTTCTACGATGAATTGCTTGTTGGGGTCAGGATGACGCAAGCATGGTTCCATGGAAAAGGCAGTCTTTAATTTCTCAAAAGCGGAAATGGCCTCCGCAAACCATTTTGAAGCATTGGCATCCTTGCGGGTCATTGCGGTCAAGGGCACTGTTAAAGAAGAGTAGTTCTTTATAAAGCTTCTATAATAGTTGGTAAACCCCAAAAATCATCTCAGGGCCTTCAGGCTGGTAGGTTGGGACCAATTTTTAATACTCTCTAGTTTTTGAGGGTCCATCTGGAAGCCATCTTTAGACACAATAAAGCCAAGAAAAGGCACAGAGTCTTTATGAAATTCGCACTTGGATAGTTTGGCGTTGAGATGGTGTTCAGGGAGTTGGCGTAGTACTTGCTTGACATCCTCTAGATGAGTGGGCAAGTCCTGAGAAAATATCAGGATATCATCCAGGTATACCACGACACTCTTGTACAACAGGTCCCACAAGATGTCATTCATCATGTTCTCAAATACAGCGGGTGTGTTGCAAAGGCCGAAGGGCATTACTAAGTACTCAAAATGGACATCTCGAGTGTTGAAGGCTGTTTTCCATTCGTTGCCACTGCGAATGTGAACTAAGTTGTAGGTCCCTTCAGGTCAAGTTTTGAGAATATTTTGGCCCCCTGAAACCAGTCAAACAGCTCTGAGATTAAATGCAGGGGGTAGCGGCCTTTAATCATGATCTTGTTCGGACCTCGGTAATCGATTCAAAGACATAATGTACCATCCTTCTTCCCCACAAAGAAGAAGCCTGCACTGGCTGGAGACTTCGATGGTCTAATAAACCCCTTCTGTAAATTCTCCTCGATGTATTCAGACATAGCCTTGTTCTCAATCACTGAGAGTGGATAGACACGTCCTTTAGGAGTTTCAGTATTGGGTTTCAGTCTTATAGCACAGTCATAGGACCTATGCGGAGGAAGAATGTCAGCAGCTTCTTTGGAAAACACATCACTAAAAGATGCATATTGAGGAGGCAGTCCCGGCATCGCTGGAGTTGTAGGCATGCAGATGACAGGAGCAATCTCCTTAAGGCACTTTCCATGACAACCTGGGCCCCAGCGGGAGAGTTCCAAGGAAGCCCAGTCGAATTGGGGTTGGTGCGACTGCAACCAGGGTAACCCCAGGACGATAGGGTGCATGGCCTTCTTTAATACAAAGAAGGGAATTGACTCTGTATGGAGAGCTCCGGTGCGAAGGGTTACCGGTTCAGTTTGGCAAGTCACGTCACCCGGTAAGGGTCCCCATAGATGGAAGATAGGAGTAGTGGAAGCTTCAAAGTGACGAGGGGAATTCTCAAATGTTCCACTAAGCGTCGAAGAATAAAGTTGCCTCTTGCCCCTGAATCCACCAGGGCAAGAGTTTGAAACTCAGACGGTCTACAGATCAAGGAGGCTGGGAGAACGGAGGAGAGGGCGTAGTAAGGCCTAAGAACAGTCCTCCTGCAGGACTTAGTCCCGTCCATTTCCCAGATGAATTGGGTATGTTGGGACATCGTGACCAGCCTGTTCACAATACTTACACAGACTATGCCTCTTCCGAAGTCTTCTCTCTTTAGAAGTCAAATTACTGCGACCAAGTTGCATCGGTTCATCTCCACTGGCAACAGGAATTACTGGAACCATCTGAGGTACAGGTTTAGCCCTAGCCTCCTTCTGACCTGGTCCTCTATTAGGCCGGAGTTCTTTCACCTTATCACGAAGCTGGTGGTCGATTCTAGTAGCCAAAGCCACTAGTTCATCCAGTGAGTCAGGTGTTTCACGAGCGGCCAGCTCGTCTTTCAAGCGAGTATCCAGGCCTCTGAAGAAGAGAGTTTTCAAGCATTTGGGGTCCCAGCAGAGTTCTGTAGTGAGAGTCTTGAACTCTATTGCAAAATCAGCCAGTGGTCGGTTGCCTTGCTTCAGGTCCACCAGAGCAGAATCGGCAATGGTCACTCGGGCAGGATCACCAAAAACGGATTTAAATAAATCCAAAAATCCATCAATATTCTGCAAAATTGGATCCTTGCATTCCCACAGTGTAGAGGCCCAAGACAAGGCCCTTCCATCAAGATAAGATAGAATGTAAGTAGTCTTGGCAAAAACTGTGGGGAAGTGAGAAGGCTGTAATGCAAAATGCATGCAGTACTGGTTTAGAAAGCCCCTAGTTCTCTGGATCTCTCCCAAGAAATGAACTGGAGCAGCCAGCTGTACAGTAGTCTTTAAAGTTACTTCAGGTAATTGACCTTCATTACTGGAAGTAGCGCCTTGGGTCTTCTGTGCATGCAGCTGATAAAACACTGAAGTGAGTTTCTCCAATGCGTCTTGCTGTTCAGCAATGCGCAGGGACAGCCCGGAATGGCCTGCAGGGCATTGAGCTGTGCCGGATCCATGGAGTTAGCAATCTGTTATTGTTTGTAAGGTTTTGGGTGGACCCCTGTCCACTATGGCAGCTGACCACGCCCATGGGGGGAGTCTCATGAGGGGCCACAGGTCAGGCTCAGCTTTGGGACACACAACACAGAGTTATATCTTTTATTAGACAGAGTTGAGAAGCCACTAGAGGTGGTAGTAGTGAGTAGAGATGAAGCCCGGCTGGGCTAGGGTTCCTCAGGATACTGGAACAGCGATTCCCTCTATGGCTATGCTGTAGTGGAGAAAACTGAGATAGTGAGTACAGTGGAGCATACACAGCATACTCAAGGAGCGAGTACCTGGTTCCAGGGAACAGCTCTGAGGAAATAAACTTGGTAACTCACTGATGGTGTAGACAGCGGTTTCTTCCAAGCAGAAGCGTTAAGTTCAGGCAGCGAGTCAGGGAACATGGGCCCTTGAGGTTCGAGTACCGGTTCCTGATAGTGACCTGAAAGAATTGAGAAAGGCCCCCGAGGAGCGGGTACCCCATTAGGATAAAGTCCAAAAGTTGGAGAGGCAGAGCAGCTAGGTACGGAGAGCGAATCCCATCCGTAAGGAGTTCTCCTTGCTAACTCGATTAGCTAGCAAAAAGTGTAGGCTTTTGTATCCGGGATGCATGACATCATCACAGGGGGACGCCCCTGAGGTTCGCGCCAAAGAGAGAATATGAAGCAGGGCCGTGTGGCGCGCACGCCCTATGATACCTGGACAACATGGCGGGATGCAGCGTCCAAGCCGGACCGGGGATGCAGGAGAGAATGGCAGGCAGACGCCGTGGCAGCCAGACATCCATCAACCGTGGGAGGAGTTGCAAAAAAGGTAAGGTGGGCGGAGTGGAGACGTCGGGCAGTGACAGTTGTAACATGTACAAAGCAGATGAACCCATTATCAGGAAAATTGGACAAATTGTCTCAGGAACAGAATAGTCAGCTTCAGGTGCATGCACACAAGATTTCTGCTTTAGAAGAATCAGTGAAGTCGACACAGAATGTTTGCTCAATGATAATCCAAGATAAACAAACTGTGAACAGAAAAGTGGAAATTATTGAAAATAGACTGGAGAGACTAAATTTAAGAATATTAAACTTCCCAAAAATTATTGGGGAACTGCCTCTAATAACATTAAAAAAGTATATGCTAGAGGTGTTAAAAATCCCAAATGAATGTTTACCATTTTAATTTAATTTAAAAAACTTTTCTATACTGTCGTTTAGTAGAGCACCATCACAACGGTTTACAGTTAAGCACACATATGTTTGGTTTGGTTTCTAAATTATCCAAAAGGTGCCAGTATTATATGGTTACATATGGTTACATAGTTCAATAATATACTCTAAATGGGGAATGGGTGTGGTTACCTTTTAACAAAGTCTATTTCTTACCATTCAATAGAATGAGGGAGGTCAATCAGCCACAACTTGATATTGATAATCTAACAGATTTCTTGGAGTCCTCAACAGAGATTTGTGAGAGAGTGACATTACTTGTTTCTTTAATTATTGAATCTGATGTAAGTTTGATAATGAGATATTACTTTCAACATATGGGGGAAAATTTCATGGGATATTCTTTGCTCCAGAACAATTAAGAGTGTTTCTAGATTTGAGAAAGAGCTTCATGATAACCTCCTCTCCTAGAGGAGACCTTGTAAACTAACCCAGGTTATAAATAAGAGAGGGTAAAATAATAACAAAGCTTGTTTGGCTGATTAATTCAGTTTGAATATATTTTTGAGACTCCCTAAATATTTTCTGATTCTCCCCCCCCCCCCCAAACAAGTTTGTGGTCTAAGTATATATATAATTTTTCTTCTTTTTGATTTAAGATGTTAATAAGAAAATGTGTTTCTGTGTTTCTGAGCAAAGTATATCTTTGTAATTTTGTGAAAACCAATAAAAAAAATTTTGAAATTCATTTATGTGGGTAAATACTAGTGAAGATTTACAAACACACAAAAAATTGGCTGACTGAAATTCACCCTCCCTCAATGTGGCTAATAGTACTTGCTTGTTCCACAATGCATGTACTCATAGCCTAATTTAGAGGTAGTAATCTCAGGTACAGGGAGGAAAGCAACACACATACCTCTAGATTCCTTAAATTGCTATAAATATAGCAGAAATTGTGCCCGCAATTAAAAAATAGGCATGGTTAGGAAATTGTAGTTACCACATCGATAAATATCACAATGCACAGTAAATTATGAGGGAGAGAGAGAAAACCTCTGTATAGAGTCAATAAACATACTATATATGTACCACTGTAAGAGGGGATATTTTCAATTCGGGGCAGGTTTAGGGGTGGGTTGAGTTTGAGGGGGGGTGGTTTTACATACAAAGAGGAATTAACTGCAAATTTGATATGACTGATGAATTTCTATCATTTGAATTGATGAAAGAGGAGTTGATTTGTGCAAAGCAGTCTCTAGGCATTAAGATGGTGTTAACGAAGGAAACACTTGACACAAAGTATGGTCTTCCAAATGCAAAAGTATTTACTGAAAACAGTTAAAGTAAATAGTTATAAGTGGGACAGTCTTTAAAGCATGTGTAATCCACCAGCAGGTACCAAACTGTATCTCACGGGTGCTGGTTATTGCTGTGTTACCATCCTTAGATCCCCTCACTCCAGTTTTTTTGGGGTTTAACCTTCCCTTGGAAGGACGGTGGACTCCCTACTTCCCAAAAACCGTTGGTGCACTTGAACCTCCGAATGCTTGAAACACAAATGTTTCCTTCTCCTCTCCCGGACAACTTCAGACTCCTGCATTCCAAAGCATTATTTAGGTTGCTCACTCCTACTCTCCTCTGCTCTTTCTACTCATCGGGTACCTTCTGACCAGCACTCAACATGCATTTCCCACTGTTTGCCTTGAAATAAGAGCAGGATGTCTTCTCACCTATGACAATCTGTCCTCCCCTTGAGCATCATCTAATTGCTCCAAAAGCCATCAGATACCTCTCCAGCCCTTGAGAAAGTTTGGGTCCCCCTACTCTCTCTTCAAACACATAGTTTCAAAACAGTCAGATAAGTTTTGTCTTAACCGGCTAAGTAGGGGCAAAAGACTCAAAAGTCTCAAAGAAACACTACTTATTTGGCTAAGTAGTTCTATATTTAAGACTTATCTGACTAAGGGCCTGATTCAATAAGGCATTCTTCCCATTGTATTTATGAGAAAATGCATTGATGTCTCAGGCTTAAGTAAGATAGCCGAAGTAAAAGAAAAGCACTACTTAGCCGATAAGTAAGAAAGATGGATAATTAGCATTTGAAGACTTATTCAGCAATCTTACTATCCAGCTAAGCAGGTAAGTGCTGCATATCTGCTCTGCACACGTATTTGTGCTCCTAATTTTATTTATTTACATGAGGAAATTTAGTTTGCATATTTTCCTTAGGACTTTTCAGCTTTTACGCATGTAAATAATCCAATCTTATAACATACGTGCGTTAAGGAAATTACCAGTTTTACCAATTAGTCCACCAGTTTGCCCAGTCTAGCTCTAGGTCCCCCAGGTTCTTCAGCCTGAACTCCCCTCCAGTTTACTCAGACCCCTCACCCAATTAGGATTTAGCTATAAAGAATTTTATTCTGACTTATACCTGATAATTAGCAGTGTAAATATGCGCAGTTCACAGTCATATGTGCATCACTTTCCCAAGTTATAAAATAGCACCTTATAACTGTAAATGCTGGCTCCACCCCAGAAACCTCTGGCCAATTCCTAGCCCAACCCTTTTTTATGCAAGCAAATGTATTTGTGCACCATTATTTGCAAGAGTATGCTTGAGGTTTATAAAATAGCACTTGCGTTATTTGCGCACACATGCTCATTTTTATGCACACATCTCATTTAAAATTCACTTTTAAAGAGTTGCAAAGCAGCATAAAGAGTGGCATGAAGAACCCAAAGCTCCATATGAAGTGTAGAGTCTGGCCTGTAGCAGCAAGGCAAATTGGCAGAAGATCAGTAAAATCTGTTACCCAATAAGTGACAGTTTTGCATGCATGTTAAAATTTTACTTATGTGGATGCTTAAAATGTTTTAGCACAAGTTGTATTGCACAGGGCTCAATATTTCTAATTTAAAAAGCAATAGTAGTAATGCCTGAATTGAACAGCTCTAGAAATGCAGATAATTTTATTGCCTGCATTAGGCAATACTAGTATTTCTTTCTGAATCTAGCCCAGTATCCATCCATTGCCAACAAGATATTGATTTAAGATAACTTGGCCAAAAGGAGAGGGAGGAGATGGTGAATTACAACTTTTAATTAAAATGTAAAAATAGTTGCTTTAAACTGAACATGGTAATACTTTCATGATCATTAACTTTTTATGCAAAGAACAACAAAAGCAACCTGAATATTTAAAAACATGGCAGCACAGAGCACTGCAAGGGAACTCTACAGACAAGTTATAAATACAGCAAGAAGAGACCATGCAATTATTTTTCTATGGCTTTTATTTAGAGAGGAGGAGAGAGAGAAGGACCCCAAAGACTTCCTTTCAATGAACTGCCCCCACCATTTGGAACATGTGGAATATGCTATCCATAATAATTCATCCAGATGAGAATGTGAAAAGTCTGCTGAGTCTAAAGCAGAACAAAATTTTATTTCTCTTTCTCAGTTCAAATTGTCATTTGTGAGCTTTAACATGCAATCTGAATTAAATTAATCACAGTGGCAGAACAGGATCTCACATTTTCATGCTGTAGAGAGCTAAAAGCATTGTTCTGTGACACAAGGTTCAAATTCAGAGGTTCTCCGCCATTTTCTTCTAATCTATTTTTTCAATGATAGTGCTGCTACCTGCCCTCTTCTGAACTATGTTTGCATTTCAGAAAGCGGCACCGCATCTCAGAGTGGGAACCAGCAGAGGGAAGATAGGAGAAGGAGGAAGGGAAATGAGAAATAAAAAAAGAGAGCAAGGAGTGCAAGAGAGGATGATCTAGGAGAGAGTGACACAGATAAGAATATGAGAACAAGATGCAGAGAAGATGACATGTAAAAGGAAAGCCTGGGCAGGAGCAGAGAAACAAAACATTAAATAGATGCAGCAAACAAGTAAGAAAGTGGGGTATAAAAAAATGAATTCAATATGATGACCACTGTTTTTCAAGCAGTAACTAGTGTGAGGATTGAAGCAATACAAAATAGAATAGTATACCTTTAGGACCAGAAATTGAATTGGGTTCTTTTGCTCCACCGTGTGAAAAGTTACCAGACGGAAGATTCAATCTGCCACCTGAAGGCACTACAGACCATGTAGAGGAACACAGAGATCATACTCCTTCTTGTCAGGATCTGGATATATGTCTGAGATTCCAGAATGCCTAAATGTGAGGGACCAATCATCTAGGCATGTTGTGTATGGAAACTGATTTGGACCTCTCAAAGGTATCAGATCACCTTCTGTGTTTTTAAGCTTCTCAGGATAAACATCTCAAGACAGTGGATTCTACTGAATAACAACTACATAAAAAGGGATATTCAGGAGATATTGCTGTTTCTCAAAAAGCAATTTTGCATGGCTACCAAAAAAGATATTTGAGGATGAAGTGATGTTATCCTAGATCAGGGGTGGGGAATTTCTGATCCTCAAGGGCCACACACCAGTTGCGTTTTCAGGATACCTTTAATGAATATGCATGAGATTTATTTGCTTGCATACTACCTCAACTAATCAATCTCATGGATAGTCTTTAGGGGTATCCTGAAAGCCAGTCTGATATGTTGCCCTTGACCAGAAGTTCTCCACTTTTGCCATAGACTCTCTAATTACATCCTCTGTTTCACTCAGAATTATCCTATAAGTGTTTAGTCACAAATACACTTATTCATGATATTGAAGTGCTTACTACTGATACTGCTTTGGGCCCATTGCCTGGAGAGAGAGGCAATGGATGCACACAAGAGAAGCATGGTATAAGAATGTCTGATGCTGTGTCTAGAAAGGAGAAACTAAAATTTATTTTAGCAAAGAAAAGACTAGATATGTTATGATTTAGTGAAAAGTAGTGCCTCCTTTATGAGTTACATTTAGTGACATCCAGTGGGGAGAATTCCGCTGATTATTTTTGACAGTTCACAAGTTAAATGTAAAACATTTTTAAGACAGGATAGGAGAGAATTTGAAAAGAAGTCAGCTCTAGAGGCAAAAACTCATAATAAAATGTTTTTAAAATATATCCAAAGGAGGAAGCCTGTAAGGGAGTCAAACTGGTTAGTTAGATGATCAAGGAGTTAAAGGGGCACTTAGGAAAGATAAGGCCATCACAGAAAAACAAAAATAATTCTTTGTGTTGATGTTTACAAATGAGGTTGTTGGGGAGATATCCATTCCAGAGATGTTTTTCAACAAGATGATGATTCAGATGAACTGAACCAAATCATGGGGAATTTGGAGGATGTAATAAGCCAGAGAGCCAAATTGAAGAGTAGAAAATCACTTGGACCGGATGTCTATAAATCCCAGGGTTCTGAAAGAATGAAAAAATGAAATTTCAAGCCAATTACTTGTAATTTGTAACCTATCATTAAAATCATCCATTGTACTTGAGGACTGGAGGGTAGCCAGACTAATCCCTATATTTAAAAAGGGTGATACAGGGAACTATAGACCAGTGAGCCTGACTTCAGTGCCGGGAAAAATTGTGGAAACTATTCTAAAGATGAAAAATAATAGAATTGTTAGATTTGTGGACCCTTGGGCCAGCTGAGATGGATGGTGATGCACTGTGGGGAGCACACAGTGGACATCGCAGCCGGGAGGAGGTGCTGAAGAGGTGGTCCTGGTAAGGCTTCACCACTGGAAGCCCGAGGTCCCCCCCAGGAAGAGCCAGCAGGGATCCGGGCCTCTGGGACTTAGGTGAGATCCTCTGCGACCAAGGACCTGAAGAGAGATCCTGAAGAGGTAGTCCAGTGAAGCGGCTGAGCCAGGAGGTCAGAAGAGACTTCACCCTTGGAAGCCCATGGTCCCTCCGGGAGGGGCCCGTGAGGACCCGGGCTGCTGGGACTTAGGCGAGACTTCCTGGCAGGTGAGGAACCAGATACCTGTGGAAGGTGAGAGGTCAGGAGCCTGAGTCCAGCCAGGGACAGAAGCTGAAGCCGGAGTCAGTGGACGAGCCAAGGTCGGAAGCCAGAAGTCAGAAGCCGGAGTCAAAGCCAGGGACGGAAGCTGAAGCCGGAGTCAGTGGACGAGCCAAGGTCGGAAGCCAGAAGTCAGAAGCAAGAGAAGTCAGAAGAACAGCAACTCATAACTCAAGAGAGTGAACCTCGTTGCAAGGCAGGGCATTGAGGCATGTGCAGGGTTTAAATATCCCTGCAGCATCTGACGTCATCTCTAGGGCTGTCCTTCATTTTCCCGTGCTGGCCCCTTTAAATCCAGAGCCCCTGCCAGCGCGCATGCCTAGGGGGTGGGGCCAGGCACGGAGGATCGACGGTGTCTCCCTTGCAGAGGGAACGCCATGGCATGAGCCGGGTCAGGCCTAGATGGCTAAAGAAGCCTTCCAATGGCCCGGGCCAGCCCCGAGGTAGGTGGAGGGACCAGGGCACAGCCCAGGACCGTAACAGTACCCCCTCTCCTACACCCCCTTCCCAGGCGTCTGGGCTTAGCCAGATGGTCCATGTGGAACTGGCGGAGAAGACCCTTGTCCAGGATGTTAGAGGAAGGTTCCCACGAATTTTCTTCAGGACCATAACCCTCCCAAGAGAGGAGATATTCCCACCGGCGATGGTGGAACTGAACATCCAGTACATCCTTCACCGTATAAATGACATCCTGTTCGGTAGTAGTGGTGGTAGGTTCAGGAGGCTTATTGTGAAACATGGATAGGACCACAGGATTGAGCAAAGACATGTGGAAAACATTGTGGATCCTCAGGGTGGACGGCAGTCATAGCTGGTAGGACACTGCTCCTAATCGCTCTGCCACAGTAAATGGACCCATATACCTGGGAGCCAGGCGCATGGAGGGAGTCCATAACTGGATGTTTCTGGTGCTCAACCCCGGAAGTAATGCCGGGGTAGGGCCCGTAACTTGTCTGCATACTTCTTAGCCTTGGCCGCGGTCAGACGGAGCTTCTCTTGGGTGGAACTCCAGAGATTGCGCAACTGTCGTGCCATAGGTTGCATTGCGGGAGACGCTACCGTCAGAGGCAATGGCAAGGGAGGTCTAAGGGTCTTACTGTAGACCACCTGGAAGGGGGACAGGTTAGTAGCTGAATGTTTGTGGCGGTTGTAAGAAAACTCTGCCCACGGTAATAAGACTACCCAATCGTCTTGGAGGTCTCCCACAAAGGCCCAGAGGAAGGCCTTTAATGTCCGATTAGTGCGTTCGGCTTGGCCATTGCCTTGGGAAGGAAAAGCCGTCGTCAAGTCTAGTTGTACCCCGAATTTCCTGCAAAGAGCCTTCCAATACTTTGCCATGAACTGGGGACCATGATCCGAGGAAATATGCAGGGGAAGTCCGTGCAAATGGAAGACATGTTGCGTAAAGAGATTGGCCAACTCTGGTGCTGTAGGCAGTTTAGCAAGAGGCACGAAGTGGGCCATCTTCGAAAATCGGTCGACCGTGACCCAGATCACAATCTTCCCATCCGAGACAGGTAGATCCACAATGAAGTCTGTGGACAGATGGGTCCAGGGCTCGGTAGGAATGGGTAGCAGCTGGAGAAGTCCCCAGGGGATACCATGCAAAGGCTCCCCTGGGGACCTGTCGGGCGCAGGTAGGACAGGAACGGACGTAGAGACCAACATTCCTCTTGACCTGAGGCCACCAGTAGAATTCAGTCAATAATTCCAGATTCTGGGTTACTCCTGGATGCCCTGTGGTCAGTGAGTCATGGGCCCATGCTAACACCTTCCTGCGCAGATGGGTGGGTACCACCGTCCTACCTGCGGGAACCACTTTGGATGCTGCAAGGAGAACTTTGGTTTGGTCGAGAATATATTGACCCTGAGTGCACTCCTGAAATAAGCCATACTTTGTGGCCCCTGGCCAAGGTCTGTCACTGTCATGGCTGGTCTAAAATTTCCAAAATAAGGGAAACCTCACATGTAGTTGCAAATGAAGATGTATGGGGCTTTTGTTCAATAGAGGCTGGTTTTGACAGAACTAAAAACCCAAAGGTGCAAGAGAAAACTGCTGATCTTAAAAAAAAAAAAAAAAAGAAAAAAAGATAAATGGCTCTTTGTGGCGCTATCTGAACTTGGAAATATCTACCACCTACTGCTTAAATACCTCACCATAGCCTCACCAGTTTCTGTGCAAAGAAGACATTCGCTATTCTTGAAAAAGCTTCTGGAATGGCAGGTACAGGGACCAGCTCTTTCTGTGCTCAGAGCAGATATTCAGAATTATGCATCCACCCCCCTTGATTTATCAGTGACTTCTCCAGAACAGCTCTCTCTCTCTCTCCTTTGGTTGCTAAGGCATAACTGTCCCTCTGGTGGCAGTGGCTCCTGCAAAAGACCCCCCCATCTTTCTTTCCCCTCCTTCCAAGCATCTCCCCTTCATCCTCCTCCCATGCCATGCACTGCATTGCCCTTTCTCTTTTCCTCCACTCCTTCCCCTGCATTATACCCTTTCTGCCCCATTCCACTCAACCCCCACTCATCCTAGATTCTCCTTTTCTTCCCCATCCACTCCTTGCCCTGCATCCTCCTTCTTACTCCCTCTACTCCTTGTCCAGCAACATCCCTCCTCTCTACCACCCATCCCTTGCCTAGCAGACTCCCCCTCTCTCCTACTCACCTCTTGCCCAGCAAAAGTCTACTCTTTCCCCAAACCTGTCCAGCAGTCCCTCTCTCTCTCTTTCTATCAACCACCTCTCAGCAAAAAAATGCTCTCTCTCCCCCCACAAATCCCCACCCCTCTGTCCAGCAGAATCCCCCTTTCCCTCACAACCTAATGCCCAACAATAGTAGCAGCTTCCTCTCCCCCACCTCTCTACTCAGCAAAAGCATTCTCTCTTCCCACCATGCCCCTACCTAGCTGCAGCAGCCCCGTCTCTCTCTGCCTCCCAACCTTCTTCCCAATAGCCGTCCCTTCTCTGGCTTCCCCTTCAAATCCTGGTCATTGCAAGCCCCATCCCCTTTCCTCATTATCTTTGTCTCCTCCCTCCTATGCTCCTCAGGCCACAATACTGTAAATCTTTGTGCAGCGGCAGCAATAGCTGCAGAAACTTGAAATAAATTCAGCATGGGGCTTGTGCTCCAGCAAGTGCTCACAGGTCTGGAAGCAGCCCTGACCCTTCTCTCACACAAGCTTTTTCATTGCAGATATCCTGAAAACCTGATTGGCTGGGGTCTGCCAGAACAGCTTTCGGAACCTCTACCCTAGGAGAACCTTCAGCCTTGTGCCTTCCCACCCCCAACTGTTGCATACCTGCAATATTTACTATGGGATTATAGACTAGAATAGCTATGATATTTACTGCAATATAATAAACTTGCCATAGTACAATGCCAACCCCCAAAGAATATATGGTTTCTACGATAAGAGGCAGGGTATTGTTGTAGCTTCATATATTTTAATGGGCCTACTGCAGAAGCCATGGCTTGATTAGGCCTTCATTTTTTTTTTTTTATAGTCAGGACCAAAAATGCTATGGGCATCATAATAAATGAAAATAATTATAAAATAATACAACAGTACAATTCTGTATTTTTACTATACATAATTATTTCCAAGGATGTAGAAGCTAAAAAAATACTGATCATAAAATAAAAATGGCAGCTCAATAACTGATATGCCAAGACAAATATAATAAAATAATGAATACATTAGTTAAAATGAAGATAAGAATAAGTGTCTTGTGATTTGCTTGCAATATGTATGCTGAAATGATATTTTTGTAAGTGTGACACTAGATATACCTAGTTCCCCATACATAAGACAAGAAATTGGTAGCTCCTGCCATATGAGGGAGCTGAAGAGGTGGACTTGGCTATAAGAGGGTCGAGGGGAGTTTTGCAGAAGGAGTCAAGGGGAGAGTTTCTATGGGAGTGGAGACCTAGAATAAAAGGTCCTTTCCCACTGGGGAGACTTACAGCCTTTTCCCAGTTCTTTTGGGAGAATCAAACCGGTGCACATCCTGCCAGGTTAGGAACTGCATGGAGCGAAGTAAAGCAGATCCAGAGTTTGGACTGAAATATCACGGAAGCATTTTGGAAAACCCTTCCCAGGATCTTCAGGCAGGAGACAGGTGCAGGTTGGTACATCCTGTGAAGTCTGTGGGACCCAGGTAGGACTGGGGAAAATTCCCAGGGAACTGCTGCCATTTGGGGCCAGCCAGGAGATGGAAGCCACCACACTCTCCAATCAAGGGAGTCAGGACCCACCACTGGAGCCAGGAAATCAGCACTTACACAGGAAGAGGAAAAGGATAATCCTTGTACAGACAATTACCACACTTGTAAATAGATTTCTGTTTAACAGAATTGGTAAACTTTTTATTTGAGCACCCCATCCTGTGTTCAGTCCTCTTGATTATGCATCCTCAGGAAATACCTATCTCAGGCAGCAAGACAAGGAGAGGTCACTTCACCCACCTGGACCATAGCAGAAGCTTTCTCCATAGAAAGATGTCACCCCTGGGGACAGAGGAAAGGATGAAAGCAATAAGAAACAATACATTCTTTTTATGTACCCTCCGAGGAGATGCCCCTCAGGAGAAAAGGGTTACATAAGGATTATTTTTGAACAAATATGTATGCACTAGTTTAAATGATGCAGAAACATAGCAAGCTATTATATATCTGTTATTTTAACTAAACATGTTGATGCTGATTTATGAAAAAGATTGCATAATAATTATATTTGACCACAGAGTCTCAAATAGAGATAGAGTATAAACACATAAATTCCTCTTGTGTACAAATTTAAAATATATATATTTTTCCACCAGCTAGTTAATTCTTGCCTGATTTAGGTGGTTGTTGTTAAGCGCAGAGCCCTAGGGGTTATTTATTGTGGAGGCTGAGAAACCCCTTGCTTAATTGGGCTCTTAATAATAGTAATGTGTCCTTCCATCTAGGCCACATAGATCTCTTGACTGCCTCCAATTCTATTAGGTGCAGGTGATTTGCTCAGTTTGCATAATTGTATTGGCATTGCATTGTGTGATGACAGTCTCCTGGCTTTTAAGACATACTACAGCTGAATTGCATTGTATTGCATTGACTAGCATTGTATTATATGCACTATTTTTAGTTCTTTTTAAAATTATTTGCATAGCAGATAAACAACTGAATGACTGATTTGTTCAACCCTACAAAACATTAATAAAATCTTCTATTTTAGCCCCCTGTGCTACTACACAGCACAGATGTAAGAATATGCATAAATAAAATAGAAACGGTAATGTGCTGGAGTTAAGTCTGAGAAATAAACTGGAAACCTGGGCAGAGCAGAAATAGTGTTTGTAAATGCAAAATGGAAATCTTTAGCCAGAATCTTGCTAAACTAAATGATCCACTAAAATGCATTATGAGGGCAGTAATTAAAACATCCGTGTTAGGGCAATCCCCATGAAGTGCATCTTGAGACCCACACGTGGGTGCACATGTGCACGCAATTGTTTTAAAATCAGCTATACGCGTGTACATGTGGACGTGATTTTATATTGACGCATAGGGATGTGAATCGTGTGATCGATCATCTTAACGATCGATTGTGGCTGGTGGGGGAGGGAAATCTGATCGTCATGGTTTTTTTTGTTAAAAAATCGTAAATCGGGGGAGGGCGGGAAAACCGGCACACCAAAACAACCCTAAAACCCACCCCGACCCTTTAAAACAAATCCTCCACCCTCCCGAACCCCCCCAAAATGTTTTAAATTACCTGGGGTCCAGTGGGGGGGTCCCGGGTCATATGACATAGTGAGGGCAAAGGTAGCGCCGGCGCCATTTTGAATATTGGCAATACGGCCCGACTGCAGGAGGTCGCACCCGGACCCCCGCTGGACTTTTGGCAAGTCTTGTGGGGGTCAGGAGGCCCCCCCCAAGCTGGCCAAAAGTCCCTGGGGGTCCAGCGGGGGTCCGGGAGCGATCTTCTGCACTCGTGACGTCGGGTGACAGGAACCAAAATGGCGCTGGCGCTACCTTTGCCCTGTCATATGGTAAGGGCAAAGGGCCACCGGCGCCATTTCTATTAACGCAGCCATGGCCCGAGAGCGGGAGATCGTGCCGGAACCCCCCCACTGGACCCCAGGTAATTTAAAACATTTTGGGGGGGTTCGGGAAGGTGGGGGATTTGTTTTAAAAGGTCAGGGTGGGTTTTAGGGTTGTTTTGGTGTGCCGGTTTTCCCACCCTCCCCCGATTTACGATTTTTTAACAAAAAAAACCATGACGATCAGATTTCCCTCCCCCCCCAGCCAAAATCGATCGTTAAGACGATCAATCACACGATTCACATCCCTACTAACTATGTCTCCCTTACCTTTTCAACTACTTCTTTAGAAAACCATAGCAACCTCTTTTTTCCCTCTTTCCTTTATGTACTTTCCTAACAAAAATGTTAGTTGCCCTTGTAATATCTCCTTTTAATTTTACTTACTGCTCTTCTACTTTCCATAGATTTTTCTATCCAGCTAGCAACTCCTTAAGGGACTCTCTCATTTTAAGAAAGTTCGATTTCCTGAACTCGAAGACCCTCACCTTTGAATGAACCTTCATCTCTTCTCGTTTAATAATGAACCACATGATTACTGGATCCCAGATAGTCATCTACTACTATTTATTTAAAAGTTTTTATATACTGCCTCCTCCAAAGTTCAAAGTGGTTTACAATGTCATAGATACTGTCCTTGTTGGTAAGCATCACTTCCCATGTGGGTTCTGTTACTAGTTGACAGAACAGGTTCTCCTTGCAGAGAATCCAGGATCTCCTTGCTTCTAGAAGACACTGTAGCTGAGATGTCCCAATCAAAATCTGACAGATTAAAATCCCCTATCAATGGCACCTGCACTGTCATAGCAATTTTGTGAATATCCTTAATTAAGTCTCTATCAATTTCTTCTGTCTGTGATGGACGTCTAATTATTATACCAAGATAAATACATGCTCCATTCCCTCTTTCCAGATTAATCCACAATGCTTCCTCCTTACTTCATATGTCCAGCAATACTTTAGCTTTAACATTATATATATATATATATATATATATATATATATATATATATAAACAATATTATTAACTGCCTAGGATAAATCTATGTTTATGTATCTTATAGTTTTTGTTGATTATATATTTATCTCTCGCTAATTGTTTCTTAGTTTAAATTCTGTACTGTCTTCCATTGCCCAGGTTTTACGCTCTCTGTTTAATGTAACTTTACTTTCTACCTTGATGTTAATTGGTTTCCCCTCAGTTACATTGTAAACCGGTACGATAAGACCTAGTCTTGAGCATCGGTATAGTAAAAGAAATTAAATAAATAAATAAATAAATAAATGTTTATATATATATAAAGAATACCCAGTTCTTCATGAATTGATTGTATCCCTGTTTAACTATATTCCAGTCATGAAATATAGTTTATTGATACTACTGTAATTGTTAAGTTTATTATGATTTTGACTATAATTTGCTTTAAGTCAAACTTAAAAAACACATATCTTGCTAACACAGAGAGATTATTGTTTCTCCTGCTTTTAGCTGTATAGGTAGGACAGTGACAGTGGCTATAAGAGCACACTTTGCTTTTTTGTCTAAATCAAAAGATTTTTTAAAACCTTTTTTTTTTCATTCTAGACCTTTGAAGAAAGGAGCTTCAAAATTTCTGCATCCTCTCTCTCTGATTTCCAATAGAGGAATGACGGGGAAAAATGGTCATTGGTTATTTAACGTGCTCTTATTTTACTTTCACCTAAAGAAATGATGCAGTCAATCCCAGTCAGCTGAAATAGGCTAGACAAAAAAGTTCTGAAATCAAAATTTATCTATTGATTATTCCCAAAATGTAACTACCTATTATGCCTAGTGTTAGACTTTTTACTAAAGAAGGGTCACCATCCATCAAAGCCACTTTTATAAAACCTTTAATAGTGCATTAGCACTATAATCTTAGTCTCCCTAAATTTTACTGCATATAATATCTTTTGAAGTGTCAAAGGTACTTATATAAAATTCTATATATTGTATAGCTGAATATTGTTTCCACTGTACAGGATCCATGTGGTACTAATGCAACACTACTCTTTTAAATAACCATAGTAGATAATAAAAATAATGTAATCAAATGTATCTAAAAGTGCTAAAACATGATTGATTCTTCTCCTTCTTTGACCCAATCCCAAGCAGCTAGACTCTGTCTGACTTTGCTTCCCCCATGGACTTTAAAGGGGACAAACCAAATGAATCACATTGGATTCAGATTTTTGAAGGGACTGTGTCCATTCAGTTCCGTTGATCTGAACGAAATGAAAGATTGTCTCATTTGCTGTATTTTTTAATGTTCAGATCATCCAAATGCACATCTCCCCTATTAGGTATCTGTATGCCTTTCCTGTACATGAAGTATATAGGAAAATATATGTTTATGTAAAGAGAAACACTGATTTACTAGAACTGATTGCTTCACGGTCTAATTACTTTTCAACTGGCTGTTCCAAATTAAGATGTCATTGATGGCTTTTTGTGATATATTTCATTTTAAGGAAATTTATTCCATAATAGACTACATCATAATAGAAAGTAGCGTTCCCACTCTTCCCTCCCTTTGTAGCCTGATATCTTGACAAGTAAATTAAATTTAGCAGTTAAAATGCTTCCATTAGTAATTTTATTAAGTTAATTAAAGGAATTTCTCTTTCTGAATTTTAACTACCTTCCTTTCAGCAGAACCTTGATTTTTTTTTCTTATTTCATATATTTTGCAACTACAGCAAGTTCTAGTGTGAATCAATAACTTAAAAATAATGTTTGTAGCCACAATTCAAATGTATTAATCCATAACATGCAATAGGTCTCAGGAAATGTGTGGGTTCTCATTCCGGGCCTCATTTTACTAAGCATTTTTCCCATAGGCACTGAATGGGAGGAAAACCTTAGAAAATCAGGTCCTTTAAGAGCAATTTTCATATGGAACACAATGAGGATAACTTTCAAAATGATTCATGGTGGGATACTTATCCCTGTAAGTGGATATTGTGATTTATTGTAGTATTACACACTGTGTGGTGGGAGCTCTACAATTTTGTAAGATATCGAGTAGTTGCACTCTGAGAGTACGTGCGTACGTCTAGTAGATGCAAATACTTCTAATTTGAGGAAAGTCCATATTTTCTCAATCTATTTTCTAAATATTCATGTGCATATTGTATGTGCGACAAAAAAACATCATGTGCATGTATAAAACCCTGATTTATAAGCACAGGCAGATATATTTTAACATTATGCACGTGTACTTAAAATTACTGGTTTGCTGATATCACCACCAGTTCACCCAGATTTTCCACCCAAAAATATCTGACAAAAGAGAAGCCCAATTTTACTTGTCCAAACCAATTATCAGATGTAAAAGTGTGTGAATAACTTGGCTAATATATTAATGTAAATATCTTATAAAATAGCAACGTTCATGAATATATCCTAACCACGCCCTGAAATGCTTCTAGACTGCCCTTTTTTATGCTGGTAAATGTGCATGCAAAACTGAAAATACACACTTTTCAATGTGTGTAATATAGTATTTAGCAAATTCTTATGCCCAGGCATAAGAAGTGGCTTATGCCCAGGCATAAGCCACTTCTTATGCCTGGGCATAAGCAGTTTAGAATCTATCTACTATTTGGGATCCTGCTGGCTACTGCTGGAAAAAGGATACTGGACTTGATTGGCCCTTAGTCAGACCCAATATAGAAGTTCTTGTGTTTTTTGCACATGTACTTAGCACAAAGTTTTTCTAAGAGAGGCAAAGTGGATAGTTTCTCATTGAAAATAAATTATATGCATAAAAAGTGACTGTCTACTTTTCACCTGACCTGTTATAAGGGCAGCTGAGAGAAGGAAAATAACATGTGCACATGATAAAGAAGGCATTTACTCTTGCAAATTACATTTGGCAAACTGAAAGTCAGAAGATAAAGTGACATCCAAAATCATAAACTTCCTTCCAGAACCTTTCCCCATCTGGTCAACTTGTCATCTATCATCCGCTTCATTTCCTCACCAGCGGTGGTGAGAACCAAGGAGTCTGATGTGCAACATGGTAAGGGAGAGCCATGATCACCTGCAGAAGAGGTGTCCCTTAACCCAGATCTTTGCCAGCCTCCAGCGCATAGAGATCTTTCGGAGAGTGCCTCTGCGGTGACCAGCAATGATGCTGTTCAATACTGCTCCCCCAGGGGGAGGAGCTAGCAGTTTGTAATACTCCGTGGGCAGAATTAATTATCTATTGTGGTTTGGCTCCCACAGAGTGGCAGTCTGTATGATACCGCTCAGCAGTGTAAGGGATAAACACTTAATGTAAATTGGTGAATCCTTGGGCTGATGGCAGATGACAGCACCCCCAGGAGGATATCCTGAGAGGGACCACCGGCTGGGCTGGAGTATGGAGACAAACACAGATAGTTCTTTATTAGACAGGAAGTAGAACCACCAGAGGTGGCAGTAGTGAACTGATGTGCACGGCAGGGCTGAAGTCCCTCAGGTACTGGAATTGCGGTCTCTGGGTTGCTGAGCTGTAGAGAGAGACTATAGGTAGTAAGTAGACAGGGTATGCTGGATACATAACCAGTAGTAGATGATACACTCATGATTGTAATGGCTTCTATGCAACAGAGAAACTTCAGTATATTCAGGAACAGGAGTCGTAGGCGAGAACTGGTTCCTATAAGCAGTCTGGAATGAGAACTCACAATCTCCGTACCTGTGATAACGTCTTAGACAGAAGAGAAAGCCTTCAGAGATTAGGAACATAGGCCCTCATGGAGCGAGTACCAGTTCTTATCTGTAATAGAACTCACAGTATTTACGTCTGCAATCGCTTCCAGGCAGTAGGGAGTCTTCTGAGCATTCAGGGACGTAGGCCCGCGAGGAGCGAGTACCGGATCCCGTCGTAGCAATCTGAAATCAAGAAGAGAGAGTGGAGCCCCCGAGCAGCGGGTACCCCTGGTTAAGTTTGTGAAGGCAGAGCAGTGGAGAAAGAATTCCCCTTGCTAACTTGATTCGTAGTTGCAAGCAAAGACCTTTTAAGGTGGAAGTGGATGACGTCACTACGGGGGGACGCCCCCGAGTTTCAAGCCCTTGCTGGTACAAACTCTGGAGAGCGCACGCGCGCCCTTATGTCATCAGGAACATGGTGGATCCACAGCGTCAGGCCAGCCCGGGGATTCTAGGAAGAATGGCAAGGAGAAGCCGTGGCAGCATCTGTCCGTCAGACCCAAAGGGAGTCGCCTCTAAGGTAGAGAGGGTGGTGCAAGGGTGAGAACAGGCACAAACGCAACAGATGCACTGTCTGCACCTGTGGTGGAGGGGGCGTCTTTCCGAGTTCACTGGCTAGATTGGCTCCATCTTCCCTGCCTGACAGTAGTGGGGTTTTCTTTGGATGAGCCACCGAAGCTATCCCAGCAACAGGATCATCAGGTTTGGGGGCCAGTGTTTGGACCTTCCCTGCTTTTTTCATCCCAAGAAGCTGCAGCTATCAAAGTTGGTGAGCTCTTTGTTGTTCCATTTTGTCCTGAGGTGGTGATCCGAGGCTTTGTGGGACTTAGTAGCTGGCTTCGGGAGTTCCCTCAAGCTGCTTAATACAAAGATGGACCTTTTTTCTTCTAATTACCATAAAAAAATGTCTGACCTGCAGGAATAAGTTAACTCCACAGTTCTAGAGTTTCTCAAGTTAAAGACACATTAAAAAGTATCCAGGAATTTAAAGTTGCCACTATGAAAGATCACATGTACATTTCAAGGTGTATTGAATTTTTAGAAAATAACGTGAAACATCTTAATTTGCGTTTTTTGAATTTCCCCGGAGTTGTTGGGAAAATTATTTCATCAATGCTGAAGAGGTTTTTTCAGGATGTTTTAGTTTTTTGCCTGAAAATATGCCAATTATTAATTCATGCTTTTTTCTTCCTAAAAGGAAAATTCCTGGGCTGCCAGCTAATACTGAATTTCAAGATAATTTGTCTAATTTTCTTGAAAACTCTTCATTGGAGGTTTTGGCTAGGAGTACTTTATTAGTTTCCTTTATTTCGACTGAAGATTTAAATAATGTAATGTGAAATTATTTCAGGAAATTTCCCATTTTGTTTTTTGGTCAACCTGTGTGGATATCGACAGGCAGTAGAGAATATCTCGCATAGCAAATAAGGATCAGATGAGGCTTTGATGGCCCTGCATCCTGGATGGTGAAAAATTGTAAGGGGGTTGGCTTCTATGACCAATTCTGTTGCAATGTGATGCCTCCCAGATTCATCTCTTAAGGTTGTCCCATTTTCATGGAGAGATCATCATTTAGTGCTTTTTTCTCTGCACTGGAATTTTCCTTATGCTATACCTATTAGTAAGACAGAACATATTAGGAAAACTAACTATCTGGATATAGGTGAGTTAGCGGACGTGTATCCAGAAAAGTTTTCAAACCTAGAACTTGAGGACCAAATTTTTTCTTGAAACTCTACTCTAAAGACAGCTTTTAATCAGGTTGCTCCTATCTTGATTCAAATTATGTGGACACAGCTTGGTTTTATCAAATTTAACTCAGGAATCCATTTATTAAAAAGACAGTTGAGGCACTATGAAAGGCTATGGAGGAAAGCTAATACTAAAGAGCTTCAAGTATTCCTTAAGAATAGTATTAAGTAGGGATGTGAATCATTTTTTGATGATTTAAAAAAATCATCAGATATTTTTTAAATCGTCAAAAATCGTTAGAGTTGCGATACAATAGAAATTCCCCCGATTTATCGTGAAAAATCGTAAATCGGGGGAGGGCAGGAAAACCGGCACACCAAAACAACCCCTAAACCCACCCCGACCCTTTAAAACAAATCCCCCACCCTCCTGAACCCCCCCCAAAATGTTTTCAATTACCTGGTGGTCCAGTGGGGGGGTCCCGGCGCGATCTCCCGCTCTCGGGCCATCGGTGCCATTTTGGCTGCCACTAAAAAAATGGCGCCAATGGCCCGATAAAAAAAAAACCCACCTGACCCTTTAAGTTGACCCCCTTAGCCTCCCCCACCCTCCCGACACCCCCCCAAAACCTTTTAAAATAACCTGGTGGTCCAGTGGGGGCACGGGAACGATCTCCCACTCTCGGGCCATCGGCTGCCACTAATAAAAATGGCGCCGATGGCCCTTCGCCCTTACCATGTGACAGGATATCCGTGCCATTGGCCGGCCCCTGTCACATGGTAGGAGCACTGGATCGCCGGCGCCAGCCCTATCTAACCCCACCCCCCAACCTTTGTTTAATAAGTTGCGCCTGCCTCCAGGCAGGCGTAGGTTGTGCGCGCCGGCCGAGTGCGTGCACACGATCCCCCGGCATGGCCTCTGTGCCAGAAGCCTCAGTCCCGCCCCACCCCTGCCCTACCACACTCCTTTCACAAAGCCCTGGGACATACGTGCATCCCGGGGCTTGCGCGCATCGCCAGGCCTATGCAAATGTTGCGACCATCGCTGCTCGACGTCCTCACTCCACCCTCTTTACCTCTGTGGCGACTCCCTCCGGGTCTGATGGGAGGCTGGCTGCCGCGGCGTCTCCATGCCATCTCCCTCCGGTGTCCCCGCACCGGCTCGGCGTTGCAGATCCACCATGTTGGCTGAAGAACTAGGGCGCGTGCACACGCACGCTCTGATTGAAGTACCAGCAAGAGCGCGAACCTCAGGGGCGTCCCCCTGAGATGATGTCATCCGCTTCCAATATTTAAAGGTCTCTATTTCACTAACAAAGTTAGCATGGGGATTGCTTCGGCTACACCTCCCAAGCTACTCTGCCTCCTCGGACTAACCAGAGGTACCCGCTCCTCGGGAGCCTCGCTCTTTTTCTTTACTTTCAGATTACAGATAGGAACCGGTATTTGCTCCTCGAGTGCCCATGTTCCTGGACACTCTGAAGATTCTCTACTGCTTGGAAGCTATCGCTGCTACAAACAATTGTGAGATACCATCGCTTGTTCAGAGTTTTCCCTGGAACCAGGTACTCGCTCCTCAAGGACCTAAACCTTTCCAGCTCCTGATCTTCCTTGAGACCTTATGTGAGTTTTGTCATCTAGTTCTGTTCATGAATTCTGCCTACTCTGCCTACTCACTTTCTATAGTTTCTCAACAGCTCAGTCATCCTGGATCGCTGTTCCAGTACCTGAGGGACTACAGCCCTGCCGGGTATATCAGCTCACTAGTGCCACCTCTGGTGGTTTCAAAACCCTGTTTAATAAAAGAACTAATGTGTGTCTGTCTCCATACTCAAGCCTAGCCGGTGGTCCCTATCGGGATATCCTCCTGGGGGCGGGGTCATCTGCCACCGGCCCAGGGATCCACCCACAACTATATCAGATTCATTACAGATTGCTACTCCTTAGCAAGACGATATCTGAGACTCTACAAGATCGCTGACTCCTCCTTCTTTAGGAGCCATTCATCAGATTGCTAACTCCCAGCTCTAACACAGAGCTTTCTTAACAGATTGCTAACTCCGCACGGAGATTCCTAACAGATTGCTAACTCCAGTGGATCCGGCTTAAACTACGGGATGTTGCTAACTCCAGTGAATCCAGCTTAAACTATGGGATGTTGTTAACTCCAGTGGATCTGACTTAATCTGTGGGATGTTGTTAACTCCATGGATCCGGCACATCTCTCTGCCTTACAGGCTATACCAGGCCTGGCCCAACGCATCTCAGAGCAGCAAGAAGCTTTGGAGAAACTTACTGCAGCATTTCATCAGCTACACACACAGAAGATACAAGGCACAGCTTCTAACCAAGAAGGTCAGTTACAGGAGGTAACTTTAAAGACTGCTGTACCACTGGCGGCTCCTATCAGCTTTTCCTGAGAAATCCAGAAGACCCGGGGCTTTCTGAACCAGTGCTGCATGCACTTCACCTTACAGCCAACTTTATTTCCCACGGCTCTTTCGAAGACCACCTACATCCTATCATACTTGGATGAAAGAGCCCTGTTGTGGGCATCTAACTTGTGGGAATGCAAGGACCTTATTTTTCAGGACATAGAAGGATTTATGGACTTGTTTAAATCTGTCTTTGATGACCCTGCTCGTATTTCTGTTGCCGGTTTTGCTTTGGTGGACTTGAAGCAAGGCAACAGATCACTGGCTGAATTCACCATAGAATTCAAGACTCTTGCAGCGGAACTTCGCTGGGACCCAAAATGTCTCAAGACTCTCTTCTGCAGAGGCCTGGATACCCGCTTAAAGGATGAGCAGGCCGCTCGCCAGACACCTGACTCGCTGGACGAATTAATAGCTTGGCCACTCAGATTGATCATCGGCTCTGAGACAAGGTGAAGGAACTCCAGCCTAAGGTGTTACCTGGGTTGAAATAGGCTAGTACTACCACTGCACCTCGGATGGTTCCAGTAACTTCTGCTGCTGATAAAGATGAACCAATGCAACTTGGTCATGGACACTTGACCTCCAAGGAGAGAACATTTTGGAAGAAACGTGGCCTGTGCATGTACTGTGGTCAGCCCGGCCTTGATGTCTCTACATGCCCCATTTTGTCCGCAAAACGGATGGGCCTAAGTCCCGCGGGAGGACTGTTCTTGGGCCATACTGCATTTTCTCCTCCGCCTTCTCTTCCAGTCTCTGTGATCTGCGAACCGGCTATGGTTCAGACTCCTGCCCTGATGGACTCAGGGGCAGGAGGCAACCTTATTCTCAGATGTCTAGTGGAAGACCTGAGGAGTCCCTTCGTCAAATTAGAAGATCCATTATTGCATCACAACTTAAAGTGGGCTTTGGACGTTCCTTTATATCGCCACTTCTCCTGAAGATCTCAGTGATGTCCAGGGCAGTTCAACTCTTGGCTGCTGATATTCTTAGCGCCTTCTACGTTCACCTTGGCTCAAAGGCGTTCAACATCTATCCGTATTCACGGATTATAAACTTAGAGATATCTGTCACGTTCCATCCATTCAGAGGATGTGTCTGATGAGCCACAGAACATAATTGATCCGAAGAAGATATATCTGGCAACCAGCTAGTCTGTTTCCGCTGGTATTGCTACCATCTCTAGAAGTGGATCTTGGACGTACTCCTACATCGCCACTTCCGCTGAAGCCTCAGTGACGTCCATAGCAGCTACTTATTACTGCTGAATTCTACATCATCTCTCATCCAGCAACTTCTACTGGATTGTCATTTAGAGATGGGTTTCGGACGTACCCCAACATCGCCACTTCCACTGAAGCCTCAGTGACGTCCATAGCAGCTACTTGTTGCTGCTGAATTCTACATCATCGCTCATCCAGCAACTTCTACTGGAGAGTCATCTTTAGAGATGGGTTTTGGACATACCTTAACATCACCACTTCCACTGAAACCTTCAGTGACGTCTACAGCAGCTCAATCCATTGCTGCTGATATCATCAATAACACTCTGCAAGATTCTTCCAAATCTCAAGATCCATCTGTCATCAATGCAGAAGATGACTTAGAAATTAAGATCAAAAATATTCTGGATGTTCGTAAAAGAGGCAAGATATTTGAATACCTTCTAAAGAGGGAAGGCTTCGGCCCCGATTTAATCTCTTGGGAGCCTCAGACCAATATCTTGGACAAAGAGATGCTTCATCAATTCCACCTCGCGCATCCTTCTAAACCTAAACCTGGTATCCGAAGAGGAGATCACCCTTTGAAGGGGGGTACTGTTGCGACCATCGCTGCTCAACGTCCTAACTCCGCTTCTTTACCTCTGTGGTGACTCCCTCCAGGTCTGATGGAAGGCTGGCTGCCACGGCGTCTCCATGCCACCTTTCTCCGGTGTCCCCGGACCGGCTCGACGTTGCAGATCCTCCATGTTGCCTGAAGACCTAGGGCACGCGCACATGCGCGCTCTGGTTGAAGTACCAGCAAGATTGCGAACCTCAGGGGCGTCCCTCTGAGATGACGCCATCTGCTTCCAATATTTAAAGGTCTCTATTTCACTATCTAACGGAGTTAGCATAGGGATTGCTTTGGCTACACCTCCCAAGCTACTCTGACTCCTCGGACTTACCAGAGGTACCCGCTCCTCGTGGGCCTCGCACTTTTTCTTTACATTCAGATTACAGATAGGAATCGGTACTTGCTCCTCGAGGGCCCATGTTCCTGGACACTCTGAAGATTCTCTACTGCTTGGAAGCTATCGCTGCTACAAACAATTGTGAGTTACCATCACTCTCTCAGAGCTTTCCCTGGAACCAGGTACTCCCTCCTCGAGGGCCTAAACCTTTCCAGCTCCTGAGCTTCCTTGAGACCTTATGTGAGTTTTGTCATCTAGTTCTGTTCATGAACTCTGCCTATTCTGCCTACTCACTTTCTATAGTTTCTCAACAGCTCAGCCATCCTGGATCGCTGTTCCAGTACCTGAGGGACTACAGCCCTGCCGGGCATATCAACTCACTACTGCCACTTCTGGTGGTTTCAAAACCCTGTTTAATAAAAGAGCTAATATGTGTCTGTCTCCATACTCAAGCCTAGCCGGTGGTCCCTCTCAGGATATCCTCCCAGGGGCGTGGTCATCTGCCACCGGCCCAGGGATCCACCCACAACTATATCAGATTCATTACAGATTGCTACTCCTTAGCAAGACGATATCTGAGACTCTACAAGATCGCTGACTCCTCCTTCTTTAGGAGCCATTCATCAGATTGCTAACTCCCAGCTCTAACATAGAGCTTTCTTAACAGATTGCTAACTCTGCACGGAGATTCCTAACAGACTGCTAACTCCGCATGGAGATTAATAACAGGAAAATAGACTTGGCGCATGCAGGAGCGGTTACATGCGTAAATCCTTTGAAAATCTGGCCCTATCTAAACTAGCTAAGGCCTAGATTCATCATTCCTGAGGAATGATGAGCTGCCGCGGTAAGGGGCGGAGGGGACGAAAAAAGGGGAGGGGTGCTAGTGTGCAGCCGACCACATCACAGAGGTGCGGTTTCACCTGTCGTGGTGTGGCCATGCCACACACTATTTCCGACATAGCACCACGCTAAAAGGTGGTGCTATTTCCTGTGCTACTGCCGGCGATAATATCCAAAACATTACCGCTGGCAGGTAATTTCCCTACCTCCCTGCCTGACCTTTCTTCCCTTTCTCCTCTCTGCCCTGACACCTACCCCCTATCAAAGTAAAAGATTTTTTTTTTTTTTTTTTACATACTGCTCCATTGGAGCAGAATCAACTTGTGCGCACCACTGGCTGCCGCGTGCGCTTCCCTGGGACATTTTTGTTATGAATTTTCTCTCTAGACCTGCTGCGCCAATGGTGAAGCAATAAATTAAATTCTGTTTTCCAATTGTAACCTACTTTAATGAAAACTAATGTTCAACTGTTTTTTATAGCCATCTTAAGTTGAGAAAGGATCTTCAGTGAAACTATGAAAATTTTACTTACTGTGAAATTAGGCAGTTCTATGATATATGGTCATCAACAGTCAATATCTGCAGGGCAAAATGCTAAGGTTACAAATTTCTGTGGCAATTCATGGGTAACTATTTGACTTCTTCATGCTAAACAATAGATTTTTTTTTTTTTTGTGGATGGACATGTATGAGAAAATGTGGCCCTATAGGAAAGTAATTCATCTATGTAGAAAATGTATTGAAACATAACTATGTTTATGAAATTGTTTTAATATAGATTTATTTTACAATTCTTTTGTTCTACCAGTTTTATACCTTCCTGCCTTCCTTATATTACTGGCATTGAGGTTTAGTAATAGTGCTTTGGCCAAGGGCCATAGAACATGGCTTCCATTGAAACTCAGAATAAAAACTATAATTAAAAAAAGAAACTCAGAATGCATGTATCCTAAAAGCAGACAGTAGGTGTCGCTGTTGAAGAATGGCTGGTTGCTGTGAAGGCTGTCTCTGTGATGGTCCCAGCCCATGCCAATTAAATATGCAGGAGTTAGTCTAGGAGCTGATTCTAAGTCCCGTGCATGGCAATGCACAATACTGCCCCTGGGTCATAGCTCTGTCCCCTGTCCCTTAGAATGCAAAAGGACATTTTAAAGAGAACAAGGAAAATGACTATATTTTCTCTTTTCACCACATTCATATCGACCATCATATATTTATTTTTTAAAACATAAAAATACCAAAAACAGTGGAACATTACAATTTCATAATTATCCTCGTTTCACATGAGTAATCTCTCATTAAGACAGATTGCAAATAATTTCACAGATATGCAAATTTTTCTCAATATTTGCTAAACTATTCACAAAATGAATATTGCTTTTTTTATTTGCCAACCCTTATCTATGGAGAACCAAAGATTACTACAGAAAATTGAACAGCTAATTTACAATTGTTTTTGTGTTGTTCAGAGACATTGTCACAAAGAAAAAAAAACAACACAACTTTTACAGCTCAGTGCTCATAGTTTCAGTCCTCTTTTTATAGGTCTAGTTACTAAACCTTGCAATTTGAGCGAATAGCATGTCTTCTGCTGCATGTTGTTTTAAATATTAAAAACTAGGCAGACCGTTTAAAGCAACTCCTCAAATGAAATTGTGCCTATCCAGCTTTCTTTGCGCTCCAGGTTTACCACTGCTGAATAGCAACAGTTTAAAAAAAATGTCCTCCACTTTGAAATTTTTTTGTTCAGTCTGAGATTAACCCTACAAAACTTTCCTTTTTGTACAATTTTATAGGCTTTCTATCTCAATAGGAAAAAAATAATCTATTTTCTTCCAAATCTCTACTCTGCAGGGCCAAGCACGATACCATTGTTATTATTGCCCCAGCTCCTTTTAAGTGACCTGCTAAATTGAATGTTGTTTAATGTTGTTGACAATGTGTTGTGAATGAGCTGAATTATCTTATTAAACTCAGACTTACATTTTATTTTTTTAAACCTGCCCTCTGCAACATAAATTGAACAAGATCCAAATGAGTCATTTTTCTAATTCATGAATGGAAGATATTTTCCACACATTTAATATACCATCCGGAAACAATTCTGGTAAATTCCCGGAAGAAAAAAATTGACCCAATTGTAAGTACTTTAATTTTTAATTATCCTGTATAAAGTAATTACTGCCTTTCAACTTAGCATTGCTAATGCCATTTCTTTATGTTTTGCTAAGTACACATACACAAATCCTGATGTATATTAATATCAGCTATGTTTCATGACACCTAAGTCTGAAAATCTAGAATGATATCTTCCAACCAAGATATTCATGTTTCAGAACACAGAAACTTTTAAAATCCCTTATAAAACTGTGCAGCCACAGAAGGCTTTTAATAATTGATAATAATTGATTTTAACCTCGTCCTAACCTGGGTGAAATGGCAAAGCCAATCGTCTTTGTCCAGAAGGGATATGTAAAAAAAAAAAAGTCCACATTACACATCTTTAAAGGCTTTAGACATGAGAAGAAGATAAAATATTTAGTCTGCAGAAGCCTTGACCTCCCAATTTTAGCCATTTTTGAACTTGAATTGATTTCCGACTAGGCTTCTGGGAGATGATTACAACAAAATGCACTAAAGCTGGACAGCCTTCACTTTAACATCCAGGCAGCTTAACCTATTAATAACAGCAATTGTTTGATATACTACCAATTTCTGTATCAGACACTAGAAATGCAAAATAGTAACATATCACAACAGCAAATGCAGATCAGCATTCTTGGGAGTGAAGTTATTCCATTGTTATATTAGGATACATATTTTTTGGCATACAATGGCCAGCAGGAGGAAAAACCAAACCACTGGTCACTTCCTGCAAGACAAATAATCCCATTTCCGCAAGCTGCTGCTGGAAAATTATAGTGGACCATGCCAAATTACAGACACGGGCAGCCTTGAAATACTTAGCACTTTAAAACTGCAAGCAAATGCGTTTCTTCCCTGTTCAAGTGACAAACAATAGCATATTTCAGTAAGAAACTCCAAGTATGGCTTTTGTCTTACAATTTATCTAGCTTCAGTGAAAATAAGTCAGTTACTAATCCCATCCCCAAAACAGGGCAAGTACATGTATTACAGCATAAAAGGACTAATGTGAGAAGATGGTTGTAAAATAGTTTTTTGTTTTTTTTCTCTTGTTTTTTTCATTGTGTCTTGTGCAAAGGAAAACTGCCACATAAAGCCTGGATAGACTTTTCTGTAAATATACTACAGCAAGATATATTCCAGGGATTTGCTGTCCTCTTAAAATGACATGAAAACATCATTGACATGTGCGATGTTGTTTTGTGTCCTTTGGCATCTGATAGGACACAAAATACTAACGACATGTCAGTATGTCATTTCTTTTCAGAGCTGAATCACACTGAATTCTTAGAGACTGGAGTTTTGATGTCATTGCTTTTGTTGCTTCTTCTCACCCTCTACTCTCTTGGTGCCTTGGGGTAGTGTTGCCTCTTCTGTTGCCGCCCTGCTCCTCAGTTAGTGCCTTGGGGCATTGATACCTTTGTTGTTTTGTCTATGGCAACCTTCTCCACACTGCCTCTGCTGCTCGTTCTGCCCCTCACTCAATGCCTTGGGGTGTTGATCTGTCTGGTACTGCTGCTTCTGTTCGTCCTTTCCCTTGGTGCCTTGGGGCATTATTGCCTCAGCTGCTGCTATCCTGCCCCTTTCTTAGTACCTCTGCTGCTTTGCCTCATTGATAGTCTATGCAGCCTCCTCCGCACTGCCTTTGCTGCTTTCTCTAAGAACATAAGAAGTTGCCATACTGGGTCAGACCAAGGGTCCATCAAGCCCAGGGATCCTGTTTCCAACAGTGACCAATCCAGGCTACAAGTACCTGACAAGTACCCAAACACTATGTAGATCCCATGCTACTGATGCCAGTAATAGCAGTGGCCATTCCCTAAGTCAACTTGATTAATAGCAGTTAATGGACTTCTCCTCCTAGAACTTATCCAAACCTTTCTTGAACCCAGCTACACTAACTGCACTAACCACATCCTGTGGCAACAAATTCCAGAGCTTAATTGCACTGTTGCCTCTACTGCTATTGCTAGCCTGCTCCTCTCTCAGTTGCTAGAGGTGTTGTTACCACTTCTCTCCTGCTGCCCTGTCCTCAGTGCCGTGACACACTGTTGCCTCTGTTGCTCCTATCCTGACCCTCTTTCGGTGTCATGGGGGTTGTTAAATCTGCTGCAGCTGCTCTGCCCCTGTCTTGAAGGCATTGATTCCTCTGCTGCTGCTTTCCCCCTCAGGTGGTCTATTCCACCCTCCTTCATTCTGTCTCTGTTGTACGCTCTGGCCCTCAGTCAATGCCATGGGATGCTGGTGCCTCTGCTGCTGCTGCCTGCCCGTCTCTCAGTGCCTTGGGGAGTTGATACAGCTGTTGCTGCTACTTTTCCATACAAATAGTCTGTGCCTGCCTCCTCCACACTGCTTCCGATGTTTTCTCTGCCTCTCATTCAGTATCTACAGTGATCAATATTTGAAAGTATAAACATAAATCTACACACAGAAAGTCATACCTTCTCCAAGCAGAGTGTAATGTTCTGTGTGTAAGTCTGCTTTGAAAATTTGGGATAAAATATGCAGGATTTTAGCCTATGTAGTACCCTCTCTAAGGCTATGAGATATGGATATAAAATTTGAGTGGGAATTTCACAATTAAATAAGCACAAACAAAATTTTAAAAATTATCATGAATATTTTACTTTTCTTTTCTCTCATCTCTCTAGAAAATCACTGAACCAATTTTTCTAAATTTGTCACACTGACAGTGATTATAATTCACACCGTAGGCCTGATAAGCAAACTGCTTTTTTTTTCTCTTTGTGAGTTAAGGGAAAAATGCTTAGTACATATACCTGTATATGCCACTCTTGCCAGCAAAACTGAGATTATTAAAAAGTTTTCCAAAATGGCTGTTCAAAAATATACTATGTTGGGATGAGAGATATATAAATAATCAGAAGGGGAATGAATTGCTTTTATGCAGCAAAATGAATATTTTACAGCCAAGATCTAAATATTTGTGTATTTGCTAAGAAGACGTTAGTCGAAATATCCATATGAACTTTGCTTATGATTAAAGGTATTGCCTATGAGGGACTGAGGGTGGATCAGCATAGACAATGTTATGTTTTTTTGACAGTAAACTATACTCCTATATATGTGCAGCATTTCACATATGAGAAATTGTTCAATAGTTTGCTTGTCTTCACTTCATGCTGAAGTCTCTTTGCAGCTTCCAATATATATTTTAAATGTTAATAATTGCTCCCTCTTGTGTATTTACTGTTGAAGGTATTATGTGCGTATTTTGAGCTGGTCAGATTTATGGTAGTGACCCAAGTGAATTGAGAACTCAGTGCAATGTGCTGCAAAGTATTCCAGGACACATCATCATATTGACTTGCATTGTCATAATTCACCAGAGTAAAGTTGCTCTGAAATCTTGAGAATAGGGATCCATGAACTTTGTCAAAACAGGTTCATTATACACTTTGATGATGCTGGCCAAATTTTGAAATGTTGTTAAATTGTTTGTTAGCACCCTATTTGCTGGACAAGCTAAGAAATCTGAAGTGGATTTTGATAGGTCATTGCAGCTACTCTTGCATTTTCTGAAAATCCAGAGAGGATTTTTTGGATTTGCTTCAGATTTTGTGGGGTTTTCCCTGTATTTTATCCACCCAGATCCACCATGTAAATTGTAATGGTTTTCCACAACCACTATGAATGAAATCCATAATCTCCATTAAACTTGAATCAGGTTGAAATCTGCTTGATTTGAGTTCAGTTTCAAATCAATTGAACATTTTTACTTGGCTTTACAATTCATGCAATTGTACATAAGCAACATTAGGGGCTTTATTAACAAATACATTATGGACAACTTATTAGCCTTAATTTGATGTTTGTGCAAAAGTTGCCAATATGTAGTAAATAAAACCATTATTTAAATGTCATTTACAATTAACTTTGAACTACTTACAATATGTAAACCATATCTGTGAACAGTTTAGTGATGTTTATTTTACAATAGAACTACACATTTATCTTGCAGTCATAGTAAAATGCAATACAAACACAAATGTAGGGGTTTCTTTAAATATTTTTGCATTCAAAAGTAGATTTACAGACACAATGAAAAACAATGATGCTTTGTCAGAAAATACAAAAACATAATTACTATCGGCTGTTATAATAAAAACATAAACCAAAGCCTTTTCACATTACTGAGCAAGTGTGTTCTTTAACCAATCTATTCTTTCAAATAAAGAACCAGAAGAAATAAAAAAAACTATTGATCTTTATTTATTGACTTCCTAGTGAGCATAGTTAAAACTGACTCAAATCAATCACAATAATGTTAAAAGGATGATATAGTGTAACATGACCTGAGACTGCACTGGAAGTTTAATTACTAAGACAGAAAACTTCTGACACATGCAGAAAAGGTATGAGAATGAGGTAACGGTTAACAGTAAGCACAATCATGCTGGTCCCTGGCTAGTGAATCTGTGAATTGGTACCATGTAAACACAAACACAGATTGAAGTAAATGATTGATCTTCCTGGTACTATAGTCTTCTCTGAGGCTGAGCTTTGAATTGAGGGAAGTAAAGAGAATACAGCACTGTCAGACATTTTCCTGCCTCAGATTTGTTAATTTTGCATAAAGGATGAAGACAGATATCAGCATCAGAACAGCCTGATTTAAGCAGCTTTCTTAGAATGCAGCTCATCTTCAGGTTTGACTGAATCTAGTGTATAAATGATCTTTTCCAGCCATTTCATCATTTAAAATGAAAATTTGTCTTAGCATCCTATACATTTCATTGGAAAACAGTTGTGGTCTCTGCACACTGATGTTTAAATTACATGGTCAGAAAGAATAGGATGCCTTTAAAGTGACACATTTTATAAAACTTTAGATAAAGATTGAATGGATGACTGTTCTCAGATGATAAAGCATGACCTGGTGTGGAAGAACACACTGAGAAGCAACCTGCATGCATGAAACAGATAAGGCTAAGGGACAATGTGAAAGGAATCAGAGAAGAGAAAGAAGAAATGTGGCTTTTAAAAGAAGGTGCATGTGGAAAGTAATCTAAAATGGAATTAGGACTCTGCCCAACTGTGAGCAGCCATCAAGGATAAGGTATAGTTAGTCCAGCAGGAAAGCAGGCGACACTACAAAGGGGAAAATGCAAAGAAGACAGGAAGTGATGTTTCAGTAGCCAGGAGGTTGCTTGTTAATGTAGTTCTTAGGAGACAGGAGCTGTGGAGACTAATATAGGCATGGTTTAAGCAGAAAAAAGATTTCTTTAGAAAAAGCTTGGAAATGGCAGCCAGTGAACAGGGGGTCATGGAGCAGCCAGGAGGAGCTTGCAAGGGGCATAAATGTTCCAGGAAGGCAGGAGCAAAGGCTGATTGATGGTAAACTATGGTAAGCTTAGAAACTTGGGGAGCCTGTGGCTTGAGGCCTAGCTTAGAAAGTGGCAACTCATAGCTTAAATTATAGAGTTTTAGGTTGTTGCATGGGGTTTTATGCTAGCCTGCATGTAAACACCCGCTGTACATGTATGGCTTGCTACTATCTCAAAGAAGCAACTTTATTGTTATCTGTGAAGTAACAGACCTAATAAAGGAAAGATTCAGAGGGAAAGTTCAGATCAGGGTTCCTTCAAATTGTTGTTGATGAGCTAGTGTAGTAAAGCAAAGGTGAAAGCACTTTAATTTAAGAGTAACCACTCCTGTGGCAGCACTGTTCATTCTACTTAAGACCAGAAATAAAAGTTCCAAAACTAATCTTTTATTTACAGGAAAAAGTAATTTACAAGTTGCTCCACAGACACATTTTAGTATTTGCAGTTCTTAGATAGCTGTGCTGAGCAATGGGGTATAGGGTTCACAAATATCACTGAGAGATCCTTGGGGGGAGGGGATCCTTAATTCTTCTCAAATGTTCCTTTTATAGAAAGGCACACATATTTTAAGGCATGCTGCCTAGTATTGGCTTCCCATGGATTTATATCTACTTCTCCTTTCTACCCATTAGGTTTCTTCCCTCTCATGAACAAATATACAATAGAAGACCAGTCCCTTCAAAGTGTGTGTTAAGAGAATCTCTTTGTTACTCAGTGTTCTCTTGCCCCCACCAGACCGAACATTTCTTACAGGTGGAGTTGCATAGTCTTTGCAGGAACTCATGGCCTCACTAGGAACTATGTATTTCTTCTTCCATTCTCATGCTTCTAGATGTCTCTTTGTATCATCAGCTCCTCTCTGAGTGGCTGTTCTCACACACACATGCACACACACACACACATTGCACTTTCAAACTAATCTAAAGATTTCACTCTAGAGCAGGGGTGGGGAAATTTGGTAAATGATGAGGTACCACAAACATGAGATACTCCAGGAGGTGCATTAGCTGTTTGTGTGGGGGTGGGGTTCTCCTTTGAAATCCAGAACCATGGGGTCCCCCTTCAAAATCAGCTCTGATTTTGTGATCCTTCTCTTTGGCTCTGTCCCTGCAATCAACTATTTCTGGGAAATTAGTGGTGGGAGAGAACTGAGCTCATGCCATGATCATGTGACTAGAGAGAAAAAAATTAAATAATATAAATTAGGTGGCTACTGTGGTTGCAAAGGTAATGGCTGGAGCAGAGGAAGCATCCTGTTTTTTTTGTTTGTGTGATGAGATGGAAGTACAAATAGATGGGATGAGCCGAGGGAAATCAGTTATATTGCCAGTGGGAGTCAGTTGTGTCTCCTGTGGTGAAGAGGAAAGCTGCTGCTGCTCCCACGATCATGGGAGAATTAACAGCTGCTGCAGGAGCTTACAGTTTGGCAGCAGCAGCCCTGGAGAAGCTGCTGCTCTGTGCAGGAGGCAGAGTATGGCATCGGGGGCTCTGAGAAAGTCCCTGGCACTCAAAAGGAAGTCAGGTTTAGCTGTTCGGGGTCTTGGAGATGTCACTTCTGGATCCCACGAGTCAGTCATGGCTGAGAATAAACTTTTAAAAATAGGCAAAATAAATACAAATAACATTAAATGAACCCTCAAATTCAGATTGGAGAGATCCCAGAAGGCCACCGCATGATTTTCAGAACTGCAATTTCAAAATGGCCACAGCAATAAACATGTTTAAAACAATAAAAGGAGCCCAATATAAAGGCAGGTATCATGAGTGGTGGAGGATGCTCTTAACATTAGCCAGCCTTTGGATGGGGTTTTTGAGGGGTTTTAAAGGGACAAAAACAGCCTTGCTCCAAGCTCTCCTTTAAAAGAGCATAAAAGTGATCAAAATGGGAAAATTGAATAAAACAGATTTAGTATACTCCTACCTAAGATAAGAAACCCCTAACTTGAGCTATTTAAGGGCAAAAATGTACAGAAACCTGGATATAGTGAATAGTCTCTTCACTATGTTTTGGGGGAAAATGCAGTGTAATGTAAAGAGAAATTTCACAGAAACCTTTAAAAGTGTGTAATCTGAGTGAAAAATAATGTTAAAGTTTAATTTTAGAGAAAAATTTTATTCCGATCCATTCATTTGCTGGAATCTGGTTTGGGATTTTGTTGTTGCTTCCCTATTCGGATTCTTGCTTGGCAGCATTCCAACTAGTTAGAGTTTACAGGTGCAGTTCTCCTTGTGGGAAATTGAAATGAAGAAGCCAGTGTAGGGATACATCAGTTTCTATAGTGCCCTGCATAAATATTTAAGGTTACTCCACTAGTTTAAAAAGCAGTAAAAATCTCAGTTCCTGGTAGTTATTAAAAGTGTGTGTTTGGGGTGGGGGGGGGGGGGTTATGTAGTTCTAAATGCCACTTCCAAGGACCTCTGGATACTATTTTTTTGTTACATAAGCAGCAGAGGATGAATATCCCTGGTCAGAAAAAGGTTCTGGTTGAACGTTTTTTGAGCAGAGAAGCAGCTGGAACAGGACAGGAGCAGAAGTGAATCTCTCCTGCTCTTTCACAGGGCCTGTTCTGGTGCCTTTCAGAAGCAGAAGCTATAGAGAGAGAATACGTATAATTTATTGGATTATATGCACTGTGTGTGAACAAGATTGGAATCTATTTTCTAGTATTCCTGAAAGTGAAAGGAAGGAGTTTAGTTAATGTTAATATACAGCTGAAGACAGGGGTGAGGGGGGAGGAGGTGGTTATGCAGCTTATTGAGGACAGGAATATGTAGATAACCGCGGGAAATATCATATTTCCTGCAGTTCGGGCCTTTGTGATTCAGGGGGGGATCTGAAATTTCGGAAAAAATCTGTTTGGGTTTCGGGGTCCCCGAACCAGGACGAATTAGGCAATTTCGTTGAAATTGTCTAATTCGTCCTTGACGATAGCACATCCCTAGTAGATGATATCATGGAAATAATTTGAATATAATTATTTCATTTGATATAAAATTGTCCTGTTTGATGATCAATACTTACATATGGAAGCACTCCAAAAAGAGGATGCTATTGTTTGATATCTGAGAATAAGCTGCTTAATGCAAATCTAAACAGCTCTGTTAAGTGTTATGGAAGAATTTTACCTCTGTGAGACTTTATTGAATTACCTGTTGATATAGTCTGCTGAACCTTACTACAGCCAGTTAACTGCAGAGGCTGCAGCTGGAGGGTATATCAGAGAACTATTAGACTTTAAGCAGGACAAAAGTTGGCTTGGTAGTCCCAAAGAAAGGAAATTCAAACTAACTGAAGTAACTGCAGAACTATACCTGAACCACAGTTACTGTGCCAGGAAAAGGAACTTTGATAGAGACAGAGAGTGTGAGAGCAAAGCACAGTGTGAATGCCAATTTCTTTGCAACTGCTGCTTCAAAAGATGCTATGTCCTCTTATTCTCTCTGATACCCAGAAAATGGGGAATATTGCTTATCATTTTATTTTTCCCATTAGAAAGATACAGTTTCGGCAAACCTTCAACAATACAAGAGAGAATATTGCCTTATTAGTACATAATCAGAAGAATTTTGCTAATAGCATTAGTTAGTTCCTTCCCATTTTTTTTTTTAATTAAAGAACAGGGAACACACTTGTGAACAAAAAAGAAAAGAAGTTTCATGGACCCAGGATCCACAGCAACTGAGGGGACCGGGAGAGGAGATACACCATTCTCGATTTGGGAACCAGGACCTAGCTACAAGGACTGAGCTAATTATCCTTGCATCACAGTCTAACTACATCAGTGTATGAGATAAGGCTTAAAGAAAGGTGCTTACCTACAGAGAGAAGGAGACAGCAAAGAAAAGCCTGAGTTAGAGATTAAAAAAAAAAGGGTCATTTGATCAGGAAAAACTGACAAACACAAGACTCCTACAACTTAAACTATAAGTAGTAGTCATACTCATCTTCTATATTACTGCCTGAAAGCAGGGAAACAGGAACAATTGAAAAGGAAAGTGAAAACACTTTCCTTTTCAATTTCAATTTCGTTTTGCAAGTATTTTGGTTAATACTTGCAAAACGTCAATCAATTAAGAGTATATCTAAGAGTGAATAGTGTAAGCTAAGTACTTATCTGATAATTATTCCTGAACAATCAGTCTTGGTTAACGATAGTGAGAATACTGAAGTTTCAGAAGTAGTCACATCTATAGAGTTTAAAAAGAAAATTCTGATTATTGTTAACAAAATTGTTTATGAAACATTGCATCTCATTTTCTGTTTGTTTGATCAAATATATGTTTATGCTAATAAATCTTGTTTGTTGTTCAGCAGAAGAAATCCAGTTATTTGGTACAGCCGTTTTTCCTTTCTCTATTTTACCCCTGCTCTCCCTCCCTATCTGTAGGAGACTATATTGGTTGGGGTCCAGTCCCCTTACTTGCAGCACCCAGTCAAAGAGGAGACTCCCTGGTGTCTCCCTGCCAGCAACATCGTAAGTCATTACTTTACACACCATCGGCCACGTAGGCACCATAGTAGGAGAGGCTTCCCATGGCAAGGTGATTTACAATGAGCTGTTTCTGGGGAACAGAGGAGTAAGTGAGATCAGAGGCAGAAGCCAAGCAGGAGCTCCTAACATGATCAGCTGTTTCTGGGGGGTGAGGGGGAAGAAAGTGAGATTCAGCATGTAAGTGGAGCAGGAGCTCCCACTGCAATCAGCTGTTTCTGAGAGAGGTGTAACGCGTAGCCAACTGTGGTACAGTGCTACAGCTAGTCTCACTCACCCTCAGGGTCCTGCTGACATGCCTGCAGCAGGACGCCACCATCACCATGCTGCTGCTTGCTGCTGCTACCTGTCTCTAATGGTGTATATGCATGTGCGTGCGGGTCCTCTACTTAAGGGCCCCACAGTGGGAAATGCTTAGTGACACCTCCTGATGATGTCAGCCATGCAAGGATATTTAAAGGCCAGCCATCCAGCTAGACACTGCCTCAGCAACAGGTCCTTCAGCACTTTGCTGATGTTAGTTACTGCTAATTCCCATCTTGTTCTAGTTCCTGCTTGATCCTGCTATCCTGCTTTGTTCCAGTTCCTGATTGTTCCTGCTTTGTTCCACTTCCTGCCTTGTTCCAAACTTGTTCCAGTTCCCTGCCTTTCTCTCCCTTGCGTCTGCTTCTGTACTGTCCTGGCCCTGCCTTTCCCTCCTGCCCCTGCCTTGTTCTGCCTTGCCTTGCCTCAGCCCTTGCCTTGCTCCAGTCCTTCATGTCTTTTTCGTCTCTTCTCCTTGCTTCCTCTGACTGATTTCCCATGCCTTGACTCCTGCCTGGCTTCTGAATCTGTCTTTATCTCTGCTTGCCTCAACCCTTGCATGAATACCAACACTACCTTGATCACTTCTGCCTTGACCCTTGCTAGAACTCTGACTTGGCCTGATCACCACCTGCCTTGACCCTTGCCTGGATATTGACACCATATGACTGCTGCATGCCTTGATCCTTGGACCACTCTTCCAGCTTTGGATATCTGCGTAAGTCCTGCCAGCCTCAGAATCTAAGGGCTCAACCTGTGGGGAAAGAGGCTGATATAGGTGAAGCCTCCTATCAATCTCAGCTCATAGTGAGTCTGCCTGCTATTGGCATGGAACCAGTCCTTCCTCACATGCTGCGTAGTATCAACCACATCATCAATCTGTGACAGAGGCCATCAATTCAGACCATGCCTGGACTGACTCTCATGGTAGTGTAGCAGCAAGACCAGGTGACACAGATAATGGGGCTTCTTCAAGGTCTGACCATGCACTTGGATGCCCTGCAGGCCCAGGGCCCGCCATTAGTATGACCAGTAAAGCCTTCTCCTACAATAGTATACAAGACTTTCTCTATTCCGTCTCTAGCACCCCCGCCCAGATATAACAGGTATCTCAAGGCATGCTGCTGGCTTCTCAACCAGTGCTTGAAGCATTTCGAGTTGCAAGAGGCCCCCTTCGCTATTGATCAGACTAATGTGACATTTATCCTGTTGCTGTCTGGGTAAACCCTAGACTGGGCCTCTGTTGGAGCAGAATGAGATTCTTATGGGAAATCTTGAGATGTTTTTAGACCAGTTCCACAATTTTTTTGACAAGCCTAGGTATTATTCCTCTGTCGCTGTGGGCCTACTTCATATTTGCCAAGGCAGTAAGACTATAAGTGATTATGCCATTTAGTTTAGGACCCTTACATCTGAGCCTATGTGGAAATAAGAAAGACTGGTAGCTATTTCTGGCAGAGTCTCATGGACCTATTAAAAATAAAATGGCTGGCAGGGATATACCCAAGGGACTGGATGACCACATGGCCCTTTCCATTAAAATTGATATAAGTTTCCAGGAATGCACCCAGGAGAGGGACTCCTATCGAAGGCACTTTAAATTGGCTCTTCAATTTCAATGACCACCCATGCCTGCTCCCAAGGAGCCTGTGTCATCTCCAACCATGGAAGAACCTATGCAGCTTAGTAGAGCTAAACTCTCTGAAGAGGAGAAATAGAGACACAGGTACCTCAATCTCTTCCACTGGCACGCTGAATCAGTGCACCTAAGGGGCACACCACTAGTGAAATTCTGATGTGAAGAAATGGGGGGAAAAAAGTAAAGAGAAGCTCTTTGCTTTCCCTGATGTCCATATTCCTTTGAGAGGTCCAACTGACAACTACCTGATTTGTCCTGGTGTTCAACTGGATGGTGTTCCATGAGAGTTTTCAGGTAAGGTCTCTCTGAGTTTTGTAGTTCCTTCCCCACCATTCTGATGTATTTCCACTCCCAAAATTCAAGAGGACATAGCTTTGGGAAGTATAGAATTTTCTAAAATGATTCTGCATTGTTGGAAAATTTTCCTGTAACACCACAACCCAAGACTGTGGACAGTTGATTGATACAAGCTTCCATTCCTGCTCTTGGAAACATAGAAACATAGAAACATAGAAATGACGGCAGAAGAAGACCAAACGGCCCATCCAGTTTGCCCAGCAAGCTTCACACATTTTTTTCTCATACTTATCTGTTTCTCTTAGCTCTTTGGTTCTATTTCCCTTCCACCCCCCACCATTAATGTAGAGAGCAGTGATGGAACTGCATCCAAGTGAAATATCAAGCTTGATTAGTTAGGGGTAGTAGGGGAAGTAACCGCCGCAATAAGCAAGCTACACCCATGCTTATTTGTTTTACCCAGACTATGTTATTCAGCCCTTATTGGTTGTTTTTCTTCTCCCCTGCTGTTGAAGCAGGGAGCTATGCTGGATATGCGTGAAGTATCAGTTTTTCTTCTCCCCTGCCGTTGAAGCAGAGAGCTATGCTTGATATGCGTGAAGTATCAGTTTTTCTTCTCCCCTGCCATTGAAGCAATGCTGGATATGCGTGAAGTATCAGTTTTTCTTCTCCCCTGCCATTGAAGCAATGCTGGATATGCGTGAAGTATCAGTTTTTCTTCTCCCCTGCCGTTGAAGCAGAGAGCTATGCTGGATATGTGTGAAGTATCAGTTTTTCTGGCCTTTGTGGGCTTCTCTTTTAATTCTGGTAGTGCTTTGGTTAGCTCTATACCTGTAGAAGAAGAGTTTGTAGCAGCTGTACATCGTCTGGTGATTCAGGAGTGGGATCAATGGTCTTTTGGCTGAACCAATTGAAATTGCTTTAAAAGCCATTTGGAAATAAGTTACTCAAACTGAGTTTAGTTTAAGTCAATCAATTGCTCAATTGTCTTCATTCACAGTAGAGACAGATTCTAAGTTAACAGAGCCGGATAATGTAGTTATGAATATTGAGAAGCAATGTGTTTCATTTTTTGACTCAATATTTAATATACCGGCATCGATAGCTGCCAATAAGAAAGATTGTCTTTATATACATTCTAAAATGGAATCATCTGACAGCAAAACATCTATCTTACATTTTCCAAAAGCTAGATTATTGTCACCCTTCCAGTTATTCAGGAAATATAAAAAAGAAATCTTGAAAATTGTGCAAGATAGAAAAATTACTCTTTCAAGATGTTTTTATATTCCTGAGGTGAAGAAGCAAATTACTGAGGAAGGATTTAGAGATGTATTTACATTATTTAATAATTCCAATGAGTCAGCTTGTCTATTGGATAGGCATGTGCAGCAGGAAAAACATCATTTCATTTATAATTCATTTCATGGAGACCCAAATTTGTTTCTTTAGTTTCAAAATGTTGTCTGAATTTAAATTGTCTTTTCTTCATTCTCCCTGCCGTTGAAGCAGAGAGCTATGCTGGATAAGCATTGAAAGTGAAGTATCAGGCTTATTTGGTTTGGGGTAGTAACCGCCGTAATAAGCAAGCTACTCCCATGCTTGCTTACCCTGCCTGTGCAATTCAGTCCTTGTTGGTTGCCTGAATATAAATCCTCTTTACTTCAGTCCCCCCTGCCGTTGAAGCAGTGAACTGCGCTGGATATGTATTCCAAGTGAAGTATCAGGCTTAATTGATTCGGGCTGCCAGTTCGAGGGCGCCGGTGGCAGGGTGCCTTTCAATGGTCGGAGCTGCCCCTGGTGACATCGGGGGGGGGGGGGGGCTTTAATATTTTAATATTTTAATTAGTTCTTAATGATTTGTATTAATAATATATTTTTCCTATTTTTATTATTGTTTTATTTATTATGCATTGTATTTATGTTATTATATATTGTATATTTCTTTTACCATGTTGTAAACCATTGTGATGGTTCCACAGAACGACAGTATATAAAATCAGTAAATAAATAAATAAATAAATAAATAAATAAATAAATATATAGCTTCCTGCCTGCCTCCCCTGCATCCTAGTGCTTGCCATTGCTGTTGCCTGTGCTACAGAAAAAGATAGCTACATGGAACCAGGAAGATGTTTAAGACCCAGAGATCCTGGGTGCTCTCCCAGAGTTAGAACTCTGGAATTTGTTGCCAGGGGATGTGGTTAGTGCAGTTAGTGTGAGTTTAAAAAAGGTTTGGATAAGTTCTTGGAGGAGAAGTCCATTACCTGCTATTAATCAAGTTGACTTAGCCACTGTTATTAGAGGTGTGCATCCATTTTCCACGTATTTGTAATCCGCAACTTATTTTGTCCTATCTGTTAAATACGTGGGGAGGCGAAACGCATCGCGACTCCCCATGTATTAAACAGATTTCTGTTTTATTCGGCCTCCTAAATAAAAATTTAAACCCCCCACCCTCCTGACCCCCCCCCCAAGACTTACCAAAACTCCCTGGTGGTCCAGCAGCGAGTCCAAAAGCCATCCCTGCATTCTCACACCCATGTTTGCCGGTTTCATCATGACGCCAATAGCCTGTGTCACAGGGGCTACCGGTGCCATTGGCCAGTCCCTATCACATGGTCACCGGCGCCATCTTGTGCTCCTACCATGTGACAGGGGCTGACCAATGGCACCGGTAGCCCCTGTGACATAGTATGGGCAAAGGCTATCGGCACCATTTTGAGTCCTGGCATCGGACGGCAGGTTGCTCCGGGACACCCATTGGACCCACAGGGACTTTTGGCCAGTTTGGGGGGGCCTCCTGACCCCCACAAGACTTGCCAAAAGTCCAGCAGGGGTCCGGGAGCGACCTCGTGCATACCGGCCGTCCGATGCCAATACTCAAAATGGCGCCGATCGCCTTTGCCCTCACTATGTCACACATAGTGAGGGCAAAGGCGATCAGTGCCATTTTGAGATGCAATCGCCTTTGCCCTTTGCGTCTCAAAATGGCACCGATCGCCTTTGCCCTCACTATGTCACACATAGTGAGGGCAAAGGTGATCAGCGCCATTTTGAGTATTGAGAATTGAGTATTGAGCCATTTTGAGTATTCGTGCACACCGGCCATCTGATGGCCGGTGTGCACGAGGTCGCTCCCGGACCTCCGCTGGGCATTTGGCAAGTCTTGTGGGGATCAGGAGGCCCCCCCAAGCTGGCCAAAAGTCCCTGTGGGTCCAACGGGGGTCTCAGAGAGACCTGCCGTCCGATGCCAGGACTCAAAATGGCACCAATAGCCTTTGCAAACTTCTACCCGTTCACCACTGTATTCCAGCGTACCTTACTTGTGTACACACAAACACGAAACAATCGTATCACTGGTCAATAGTTCATATAAATCAATCTAGCCAAGTATATGTAGGCCCCTCACTCTGAGGGTCTGTCAAATCGTCCAGACTCCTAAATAGGTATGGGGCCACCTTGCTTTAATTATAACATCATTTTGAAACTTTTTGAAAAATTTTTTGCCTTTTTTTTTAAATGTCAAGCAGACTAAGCAATGGTCAGCATTCAATCACCGCTTTTTATAGCACAAGGGTTTCAAAAGATACGAGAGGAACCGCCAATACTCATCTGCTCCCATGTTTTGGTTGGTCTCCCTCTCCCCGACACGCGCGTGTTTCGAACCCGAAGTTCTGCCTCAGGGGGATATCCTTCTGAACAATTAAGACACTTCAAAAGATGCCAAGAAATTGTAAGAAGCAAGAAAATGAAGAAGGCAAATCGCGACTTTGAAGCTGGGCAAATCGTTTAGTAACAGATACAGAAGGATATCCCCCTGAGGCAGAACTTCGGGTTCGAAACACGCGCGTGTCGGGGAGAGGGAGACCAACCAAAACATGGGAGCAGATGAGTATTGGCGGTTCCTCTCGTATCTTTTGAAACCCTTGTGCTATAAAAAGCGGTGATTGAATGCTGACCATTGCTTAGTCTGCTTGACATTTTAAAAAAAAGGCAAAAATTTTTTCAAAAAGTTTCAAAAATGATGTTATAATTAAAGCAAGGTGGCCCCATACCTATTTAGGAGTCTGTACAATTTGACAGACCCTCAGAGTGAGGGGCCTACATATACTTGGCTAGATTGATTTATATGAACTATTGACCAGTGATACGATTGTTTCGTGTTTGTGTGTACACCAATAGCCTTTGCCCATACTATGTCACAGGGGCTACCGGTGCCATTGGTCAGCCCCTGTCACATGGTAGGAGCACAAGATGGCGCCGGCGACCATGTGACAGGGGCTGACCAATGGCACCGGTAGCCCCTGTGACAAAGGCTATTGGCTCCATGATGAAAAACCAGCTCCGAGGGTGTGAGTGAGTTCCCGGACCCCCCGCTGGACTACCAGGGAGTTTTGGTAAGTCTTGGGAGGGTCAGGAGGGTGGGGGGTTGTAGTTAATTTTAATTTTAGCTGGGACAGGAATTTAACTCGCCGTAGTAACGTATTGACAGATCGACAACTTATGGAATTCTCCATACTGCATGAAACGGAATTGACCCCCCACGAATACGTATCACGAATGCAACGAAAACCTTTTGGCCGCACATCCCTAACTGTTATTATTAGCATCAGTAGCATGGGATACACTTAGCTTTTGGGTACTTACCAGGTACTTGTAGCCTGGATTAGCCACTGTTGGAAACTGGATGCTAGGTTTGATGGACCCTTGGTCTTACCCAGTATGGCAATTTCTTATGTTCTTATGAGCACAAGCAACTGGTATTTTAAAACCAGCAAATCACACACATATATGCACATGCAAGAGAACACAAAATAAAAAGGGGCAGGACAGGGGCGTTCCAGGCAGGACCAACATTTAAAAGTATAAATCCTGATTTTAAAACTGGCAAATGCAGCACACATTATAGCCAAAACAGGACTGGGTGAAGGATCTGGATCATGGTGAACCTAGAAGATGTGGTAGACCTGATTGACAAACTTAAGAGTAGTAAATCACCTGGACCAGATGGTATATACCCCAGAGTTCTGAAGGAACTAAAAAATGAAATTTCAGACCCATTAGAAAAAAGGTGTAACCTGTCATTAAAATCATCCATTGTATCTGAAGACTGGAGGATAGCTAATGTAACCCCCATATTTAAAAAGGGCTCCAGGGGCGATCCGGGAAACTACAGACTGGTTAGCCTGACTTCAGTGCCAGGAAAAATAGTGGAAAGTATTCTAAACATCAAAATCACAGAACATATAGAAAGACATAGTTTAATGGAAGAAAGTCAGCATGGCTTTACCCAAGGCAAGTCTTGCCTCACAAATCTGCTTCACTTTTATGAAAGAGTTAATAAACATGTGGATAAAGGTAAACCTGTAGATGTAGTGTACTTGGATTTTCAGAAGACATTTGACAAAGTTCCTCATGAGAGGCTTCTAGGAAAAATAAAAAGTCATGGGATAGGCGGTGATGTCCTTTTGTGGATTACAAACTGGCTAAAAGACAGGAAACAGAAAGTAGGATTAAATGGACAATTTTCTCAGTGGAAGGGTGTGGGCAGTGGAGTGCCTCAGGGATCTGTATTGGGACCCTTACTTTTCAATATATTTATAAATGATCTGGAACGAAATATGACAAGTAGGGATGTGAATCGTTTTTCAACGATTAAAATTATCGTCCGATAATGTTTATATCGTCTTAAATCGTTATAGAACACGATACAATAGAAATTCTAACGATTTATCGTTAAAAATCGTTAAATCGTGTTAGTGCGCACTAACTCGAGTTAGTGCGCACTAACTCCCCGTTAGTGCGCACTAACTCGATTTAGTGCGCACTAACTGAAAATGATACAAATAAACACTTTCCAGGTCACTGAAGGTCAGTTAGGAATGAATATGTGTTCCTATTGGCTGGCTGCCCTCTTATCTATTGATGTTACCAAGGTTACCACTGAGGTGATGGTTGGGGGGATGGGAAATGGAACTGGAAACTAACGAACACCAACAGAAAATGAAACAAAGTGTTCACACTTCCCAGGTCAGTAAAGGTCACTTAGGAATGAATATGTATGTATGTATTCCTATTGGCTGGCTGTGCTCTTATCTATTGATGTTACCAAGGCTAATACTGAGGTAATGGTTGGGGGGATGTGAAATGGAAACAGTTGGAAGCTTGACAAAAAAAGTAATGTAATGATCAGCACTCACGTGACTAGAACTTGTTTGTTTATTATTTTTGTTAGCAGGCACCTGAAATGCTAGTGCATGTTGAATTTGCCAATCACTGTGCATTTTAGAAAGGTGGTCCTGGCTGGAACTGTACACAGTTCAAATATATGTAATTGATTGTTGGTAAGTGTATTTTTTAAGTAGCCACACTGGCACAAGTATGTTTACTTTTCCTCCTACTTAACTCACTAGCTCAGCTTTGTAAGAAGGGCTTCTCTGCTTGTGTGTTGTTTTTGTTTGGTGTGAGGAGAGCAGAAACATCAGATCTTTATTCAATCTACTACAGTCATCTCTTACAGTGCCCTATCCCTATTAATACCAGGAGTGTTGTGATCTTCCTGCACACAGTGCCCTAACCCTGATACCAGTCTGAGACAGCTCCCTCCCTGCATTACTAGTGAGAGGCTGGCTTCACAGACAGGGGGGAGCTGCCTGACCCTCACTTCTCCGGGGTATTGTGATCTTCCTGCACACAGTGCCCTATCCCTGATACCAGGGGTGTTGTGATCTTCCTGCATGCAGTGCCCTATCCCTATTAATACCAGGAGTGTTGTGATCTTCCTGCATGCAGTGCCCTATCCCTGATACCGGGATGTGTGCAAGAAGATCACAACACCCCCGGTATCAGGAATAGGGCACTGTGTGCAGGAAGATCACAACACCCCTGGTATTAGGGATAGGGCACTGTGTGCAGGAAGATCACAACACTCCTGGTATTAATAGGGATAGGGCACTGTGTGCAGGAAGATCACAATACCCCTGGTATCAGGGTTAGGGCACAAGTTCTAGTCACATTGACTGATCACATTACTTGTTTTGTCAAGCTACCAACTGTTTCCATTTCCCATCCCCCATATACTGTCAGTAGGAAGCTTGGTAACATGAATAAATAAGACGGCAGCCAATAGGAATACATATTCATTCCTAAACTGACCTTAACTGACCTGAAAAGTGTCAAATTGTATCATTTTCAGTTAGTGCGCACTAACTCGAGTTAGTGCGCACTAATCGGAAAAAACGATTTTTAACGATTTTTTAACTAAAAAATCGTGCCTAAGACGATTTTCTTGCCCTGCCACACGATTTCTATCATTAAGACGATATGGAAAACGATTCACATCCCTAATGACAAGTGAGGAAATCAAATTTGCAGATGATACAAAATTGTTCAGAGTAGTTAAATCACAAGCAGATTGTGATAAATTGCAGGAAGACCTTGTGAGACTGGAAAATTGGGCATCAAAATGGCAGATGCATATAGGGAAAAATAACCCATGCTATAGTTACACAATGTTAGGTTCCATATTAGGTGCTACTACCCAAGAAAGAGATCTAGGCGTCATAGTGGATAACACATTGAAATCGTCGGTTCAGTGTGCTGCGGCACTCAAAAAAGCAAACAGAATGTTGGAAATTATTAGAAAGGGAATGGTAAATAAAACGGAAAATGTTATAATGCCTCTGTATCACTCCATGGTGAGACCGCACCTTGAATACTGTGTACAATTCTGGTCGCCGCATCTCAAAAAAGATATAATTGCGATTGAGAAGGTACAGAGAAGGGCGACCAAAATGATAAAGGGGATGGAACAGCTCCCCTATGAGAAAAGACTAAAGAGGTTAGGACTTTTCAGCTTGGAGAAGAAACGGCTGAGGAGGGATATGGTAGAGGTGTTTAAAACCATGAGAGGTCTAGAACGGGTAGATGTGAATCGGTTTTTTACTCTTTGGGATAATAGAAAGACTAAGGGGCACTCCATAAAGTTAGCATATGGCACATTTAAAACTAATCGGAGAAAGTTCTTTTTCACTCAATGCACAATTAAACTCTGGAATTTGTTGCCAGAAGATGTGGTTAATGCAGTTAGTATAGCTGTTTAAAAAAGGATTGGATAAGTTCTTGGAGGAGAAGTCCATTACCTGCTATTAATTAAGTTGACTTAGATATAACCATCGCTATAACTAGCAACGGTAACATGGAATAGACTTAGTTTTTGGATACTTGCCAGGTTCTTATGGCCTGGATTGGCCACTGTTGGAAACAGGATGCTGGGCTTGATGGACCCTTGGTCTGACCCAGTATGGCATGTTCTTATGTTCTTCTTATGTTCTTATGGATAAACTGGGGGGAGCGCAGGCTGAAGAACCTGAGGGGTCTTGATGACCTAGAGACAGACTGGGCAAACTGGTGGACTAGGTACTCAAACTGGTTATTTCCTTCATGTGCGCATGTTTTAAAATTGGCTCGCTTGTGTTAAAGCCAAGTCCTAAGGAAAGATATGCGAAGAATGTTTCCTTATATAATCATTAAAATTAGGAGCATACGTACCGCATTAAGTGTATTTTAAATCATACGTGCTTACTTGCATGGACATGCATTTGGGTGCATGTGTGCTAGTTTTAAAGTTACTGTCCCTAAATCTAAGTCTGAGAATCTGAGATAAAGAACAAATTATTGAGTTTCTGGAGAGGGGAAGAAGCTTGGAGTTCAAGGGAACAGGACCTTTGCTTGTTTATGGGTATATCCATTTGAGTCTGTTGATTCATCCAGTCCTCTCTTTTACCATAGACGCTGGAATGCCAATGAGTTGTTCTGAGGTGCAGATACCTAGACTGTTACCAGGAGTCCTAGGAGGAATTATAGACACTGCAATTGAGAAATAAATATTCTCTTCCAGCAAGAATCCCATGCAGATGAACTCACAGCTACTAGGGAATATTAGCAGATTTTATCATGGGGGTCAAAGCTGGAAGGTTTTTGTTTTTTTTTCTTTCTTTGAATGATCGGGAGCTAAGGGAGTTCTAGTAGGATTGGAATTTGTGGGAATACAAGGTTATCTGTTAAGATTTCTGCAGTTTGTATCCTGTGACTCATTCTGGAGTAAATTTTCAAAAGGGTTTTGTGTAAAAATATCTTATATGTGCATCAATAGCATGAAATCACGGATACGGTATTTTATAAACATCGAGAGTTTCCATGTATGTTTTCCATTTTACTGGTAGAAAAAAGAGGCAGGCTAGGAGCATTCCAGAGTTTCAGAAGTACACATGATAGTTGCTATTTTGTAAGAGATATATATGTATACATTACTGAACTTACTGGTACACTTTTACATCTGCTAATTGACTCGTGCAATTTAAATTGTAGATTTCTGTTGTCTAATTTTTGGGTAGGAGGTCTGGGTGAACTGATAGGGGTTCGGAGTGAAGTGCTAGAGGGTCTAGATGAACTGGAGACGGACTTGGTGAACTGACAGAGTAATAGGCAAACTTATGATTTCAAGTAAAGATGTATTTTCAAAACTATAAATACATAGGGCCAGATTTTAGGAGCTATGTGCAGGTGTAGATTTGTGCACGCAACCCGGTGTGCACAAATCTACGCCCAATTTTATAACATGTACACGCAGGTGCACGCATGTTATAAAATCCAGGGTTGGCGCGCGCAAGGGGGTGCACACTTGTGTACCTTGCGCGCGCCGAGCCCTAGGAGAGCCCCGATGGCTTTCCCCATTCCCTCCGAGGCCCAGGGCTTGCACACGTCACCGGGCCTATGCAAAATAGGCTTGGCGCACGCAGGAGCGTGTTTTCGCGGTTACGCGTGTAATATACGCACGTAACTCTTTTAAAATCCGCCCTATACTTTATAAAATACTTGCTTCCAAGTATAAATTGGAATTATTATGCATATTATATTTTTTCACACCTAAAATATACACAAGTATGTTTATAAAATAAGTATAGAAATTATGCATATTCTTCAATTGGAAATAGTAATACAGTATTTGTGCATACTGAGACATGCACACATACTATCAGAGTAGAACTATGCTGTGCTTTATAAACTATGCAGTTTCTGTCATGCAGCTTAGAAAATACTAAGATAAATCTCCGTGTGTCCACTTATGTGCATAAATGTTATACAGCGAATAGTTTGAAAGTTAGGCTCCCAATTGTTATGTTTACTGCTGGTACCTCCGAAAAGCTAAAACCATAGTTATTGTATGAGAATTTTTTAAAAACTCCTAACATTCTATTTGCTTTTTTTTACCATCATGCAGTGAGCTGAGTTAACTGGGTCACCCAGGACCTTGGCATGCCCCAGTTCCCATTCGGCCCTCTAGACATGCACATCATTTTAAAATAGACCTTGCTTCAATCTGGAACAAATATTCCAGCAGCTATATTAACATTAACCAGAAAATGCATCTACACAAACTTAGGTACAGAGCCTCATCTAATGAATACCTTACTATCCCTCCCCTCCACCATCCACTACCTCCGCTTTAGGAGGTTCTGTGCCTGCCTAAGCCCTCAGAGTCAATGCTAGAGCCATGCACCTTGTACCAGCTGCTCTCGTAGACCCCATCATTAGCCCCACTGAATCAGCCCCGAAGCAATAAGTAACTCAAGACCTGCTGTGACTCACAAGGCCTTCCTTCCCTGTGGAATGCCAAGCTGTAGCTCCAGCTTGTACTCTGTGGTCAGGGGCGTAGCATGTGCCCTGCACATCCCTCCCATTCCTGCCTCCTGGTTTCCTCTGTGCTCCCCACAAATCCCATTTTTTGTTTGCCCCAACTGGCATCTGTATATCATTATACTTAAACTCAAATATAGGCATGTCCTCCATCCTGCAGCCCCTCAGTGAAAAATCCCCTGTTTGAACTATAAGGCTCTGTATTTATGGAGGCCCACATAGTTCAAACATCTGCTGTTAGAACTGTGTGACCTGTACATTTCATTTTTTCTTATTATAATTTAATCTTTATTAGATTTTAAACAAAATATTGCATAAAAACAAAATAAAGAAAATTGAAACAGAAATTTATATTGAAGAAAAACAAATTAAAAATAGGAAAAATAACATGTTCTCAATTTCTTCCAAGTCCACAATATTGGAGCAACACAGGAAAACTACATAAATAAAGAAAAGAACTAATAACTGCAATATCCCGCTGTCAAATTAAATCAATGTCATATATCAAACCCCTTAAACAATCATACTTCCTGAGTAGCAGTCGGAATATTAAGAGATTTATCCCTAAAAAAGTTTCCAGAGGGATGGGATCAATGAAAGTATACTTATTTCCCTTCTTTTCTGATGATTTCTTCCTACAAGTTTCATGAGAATTGATAAGAAAACCAATATTCTGGAGCCCAAAATAGACTTCAATGCTTCCCTCGTTGACTTTATTGGAAAACCATTAAAATAATGAACTTAATAAATTAATCTTTTTTTTTTTTTTTTTTAAACTAATGACATTAATTTGGATCCCAAACAAATGAATGAATAAACCCATTTTTTTTATTCTGTACATCTCACAAAACAGTTCATTATTTGGGAAATTTATGAAAATAAACTTCATGGGCCCATTGTCTCAAAAGCCATAACTGCATTTAAATGAGGTATAGTTATTTTTCAGGCCAGTTCACTCAGACCTCCCACCAAACCAATACTAAACAATGGATGAATCTGATATTGACTGTGCAAGATAATTAGCATGTATAAAATTATGAGAATGAATCACCAAATGTGCATGCGCAAGTCTCTTATAAATAGCATCTTGCGGGCATACCTCTTGACAACGCCCCTTAATGCCTCTAGACCTCCCCTTTTTTGTGTGTAAATATGCACACAAGACCAAAAATATGCACATAGCATTTATGCCAGCACAAGCTACTTATGTGTGTCCATGTTAATTTTATGCATGTAAATGTTATGCAAATTCATCTCTTTGCTTATAAAGTATTAAACCAGGTATATTCTTTAGGAGAATGTTATAATTTGGTTTCTTGCTGCCCTGCTATGACAGGTGATTAAAATTGTCCCGATCCTGTAGATTTGCATAGAGTTTAAAGTCTCCAGCAAGCAATGACCTAAAACTATCGATGTGAATATAGTCCATATTAAAGATATCAAAGCAATTTCTATCTAAAGAAACATTAAGCATTGCTTGACTCCCTCTGTACTGTATAGCTGACTTCAAAGCATGGAACATTTAAAGCAATCTGATGCAGCTGTCAAGTGACATGAAGAAATATTTGGTGAGAGCAAATGCTGAGTCACATAAAAGTGACAAAATAATATGGGCAGTTATCACCAAAATACATTATTTATCGGTGAAGCTCATTGACGCCTGTGCTTACACAGGAACCCTCCTGTGATATTGAAGGCCAAAGCATCTTCTCTCCCTAACAACAGTGTTGTATCTCTGGCAACTCTAGCAGGAACTCAAAAAATCAATAGCACTTCATGAGCAAGGTCTCGGTCTTCTTCTTTTACGAGGATTCTGTCAATGCAAGTGGCCATTACTGTACTTTAAAAGCATGATATAAAATTGCTTCAACAAGATATAAGACACACAGTTTGAAAGAACCTGGTGAGAGTATTTTAGTCAAAGTTAAATAGTTTCATCACGCAATTACTTCTACTGGCACATCTCCAGCTGGATGCACTCATGCAGGGTATGTGCTCTCTATTATAGGTAGGAAAATCGTAAAGGTGGTCTGTCAGTTTGATTCAGGTTGATCTAAACAAGGTCAAACTGCTAAAATGAAGCCGCAAACAAGCATCTGATACTATTGGCAGTAACAACAAAGTTAACAAGTTGCTGTTCCCTTTCTCCACTGTGAGATCTGAAAAGTAGTTTCTTGTTTTGAAAGATGAAAAGTATTTAATACAAATTTTTTATTTGCTGTTCACTTCATCTGGAGTGTTCAGACTTCATTGAGGGTGAAAAAGAAACTTTGATTGCTCTTTTAACTGATTCTTCTTAGATGACACATTTCAGTATTTGTATTCTAGGATGTTTTGTGTGGTCAAATTACTGTTTGGTTATCTCCTCTTAATAAAATATAGTCAGGTGCACAATATCCCAAAATCCAATGACACTAGCAATATCGCTGCTATTTTTATGAATAATATGAACTGTATTTAACATTCCTCAGTTTAATGGAAGTCATGATATGTTGAAACCTATGCAATAAAACTTCTGCTAATTTTTTTAAACCTATGAGCCTGCACAATACTTATTGCAATAGATTTTACCCTATGCACATTCAATTGTAAATGTAATATGACCATGGAAGGAGCATGTATGAAAGTTAACAAGTATGCTATGCATGTTAGCTATGGCCAAAATTCCCTATGTGAACTGGCCAGAAGTAAAAGGACAAGTTAGCAAAGGAAATTCCTTTCCCCCAAGAACAAAACTGTAAGGTGCCTCATGCTTAGAATGCCCCCTCCTTCTCCTATGCCCTAGAAGAAAATGAAAGAGCCAACATAGCTCCAAACCCACAGAAATACTATGCTACTCTTTAAATAAATAAAATGAAGAGATTATATATCTATGATTTCCCCAAATGTCTTCCATTTATCGTAAGTATTCCATAGTTTTTGTCCTGTCAAATTGTTGAACTATCTGGCTAATAGAAAAATAAACAAATAATCCCTCTTCTAGCAGATTGAAGGGACAGTTGTATCTAGTGTTTAATAATTCAGACATTCACTCTCATTTTCTCTCTGGATTCTCACTCTTTAGTGTAACCCAATGCAAGTTTCTGTGTTTATTTTAGTGTTTTTCATTAGTGTTTATTTCACTGGCCCTGTGTTCTCTAGAATACACAAACTTTATAAAGCTCAGTTTAGAGCCATCTGACTTTGTTGCTTACTCATGGGGAAGCTCCTTTCCTATTTTTCTGGACTGCTGGAGGCAACAGCTGATGGACTGCCTGGCATACTTTACCTGGTGATGTTTTTGTCAGATCTCTTCTAGACTTTATTCATCAGCATTTTCCTGCAGGAGCCTGAATTGAGGTCACTTTTTGGCTCTCTTACCAAAATATAACTAATGATCACGGCCAATTCTTTATGAGACTGAGGATGGCTTCTCACTTAACTTCAATTTTAATTGAAATTACTCAAAAGTTGATAAAGGTTATAGGGTTTGCAAGTGAAGTTATATTCATGCAGTGCTTAACAATTCTTTTCACTTGTAAATACTATTTCCAGTCACTCTAACTTGCTTCTATAAAAGCTGAAAAAAATGCCACTTGTGCTTCAGCCCTGATTAACTTTACTTTTAAATGTATATTTACATTTATAAATTGCCTAACACTTAAAAAGGTCTAGGCGATGAACAAAATGACATATATAAGTTAAAACAATATAAAACAAAACAACATATATTAAAAATCAAGAACATTAAAAAATTAAAATATATTGCTGAAATAGAAATAAATTAAAACAGTTAATCACAGAAGTCAAAACAAGCAAATTTAACTATAGGCTAAAGTAAATAAAAAGGTCTTGATACATTTTCTAAATTGAGTCTTGATACATTTTCTAATCCAGTGGTTCTCAACCTTTTTTCTGTCGGAACACACCTGACAGATGGTTCTCACATGCATGACACACTGAACACATGACTGTCATGGGGCTAAATGTAAAAGTACAGTTTGCATCCACAGGAACCCCCCTGATACACAATAATGGATGTAAAGTAGAATTTCGACATTCCCCGTACAACTCACCCTAGAAAAAGTATATTCTGGCTCTGATGTCATCTCAGTAACAGTAACACAAACTCCTTCTACTTCCAGGCTCAATAGCCCTACTTATGAAAAGACAGCAGTTTACCACCAGTGCATGTCCTCATGAGAAAACACAACAAATAAGACTGATACAAACACTTACATGCTAATAAAGTACCTCATGTCAGTCACACACACAGAACTGACCTAAAATTATCTCAGGATCTGCAGTAATGCACATAAACTAATCCGCACACAGTTACACCTGTATTATGGAATGTACTCAAACACAAACAGGCAACACTACAAATATTAAATCAGACCCTAACACCAATACACCTTCTATTAGGAAAGCAGAACAAGCCAAGCAGCTATAAATTCCCACACAGAAATAATTGTAAAACTATACTAATAAACAGAATACATGTTTCAAAACAGCTATGAACAGAATAACTTTTAACAATTACAAAGTCATAAAAATTATTTAAATTTTTCCAAACACCAATACAATATTTCAAAACAGCAGATACATCACATAATATTCAATAATTAAAATGGCAGTCAATCAAGAAAAATAAACTTAAAAGCTACTTTTACTTACCTTCCTCCAACAGCTCTCCTACTCCTCTTCCATGCAGGCCGTAGCACACACCAAAAGCAGCAGTAGTGGCTGAAGCTCTGTACTCATGGTCCTCTTCCTTAGGGCCCATGATCAATCTTTCTGTCTCTCATACACACACATACCAGTCACACCCCCATGACCAGTTTCTGTCTTTCACACACCAATAATCTCTCGAACAGTCTCTCTCTTACACACACACACACACACAGGCTTCTCACTCCCATTCTCGCTCTCTCCACATGCATAGACTTCTCATTCTCATAATCACTTTCTTTTTCTCTCTCTCCCTCACACACACACACACACAGAAGTCTCTCTCTCTCTCTTACACACACACCAGTCACCTCACCAACCAGTCTTTCTCTCATGCAAATACACACACAGGCTTCCCACTCCCATGCTCTCTCTCACATATGCAGGGTTCTCACTCCCATGCTTTCACTCCCCCCCCCCCATGCACCAGGCTTCTTACTCCCATGCTCTCCCACATACAGAGTTTTCTCACTTCCATGCTTTCTCCTTCTCTCTCTCTCTCTTTCACACACACACACCAGTCACCTCCCTGACCAATCTCACAAACACACACACACACACCTATCATCTCCCTGACCAGTCACTTTCATTGTCTCTCACACCTACACACATCACCTCTCTAACCAGTTTCTCTCAATCATGCACACACTCTCACACACTTACACACATTCTCTCAATCAAATACATGCTCTCACACACAGTCTCTCAATCACAGTTACACATTCACACTCAATCACACACACACATTCTCTCAAACACAGGCTGGCTGGCTGACTCTATCTCTCACTTCCTGCGCACCCCCCTCCCCAGATCAAAAATGGTAGCTGCAGCAGCCTTCTCCTCCAGCCCCACAGGCCAAGAAAGAAGAAACCATTCAGCCATGGGAGGCTAATGCTGCTGTCTCATTTGCCCATTGCTGGCTGCTTTGGATTTTGCTTCCGGCCCACGCTACTGCTCGGGGCTGATGCTGATGCTGCTACTTTTCCATGCAGTATGGCTCGTTCTTCTTCCTGCGTACCCCACTGCATATCACTTCCTGTTCCAGGCTATGGGGGCAGTTGCGGGAAGAAGAAAAGGCCAGCCGCAGTTGCCAACCTCCACTAACACTGCTGCCATTCCCATCCGGGCTTGAATGTGCTGATAGTCCGGGCGGCAACGGCAGCAGTGAAAGATCATCTGCCTCTCGCTTGGTGAAGGAAGAGGAGGGAAGAGCAGCGGGAGACCGGTAGCACATAACACACCTGCCGGTGCTTGGTGACACACTGGTGTTTTGCGACACACCAGTTGACAATCACTGCTCTAATCTTTACCTGCTGGATTTTCTAATTTAAAATCTCACATACACACTTTACACATTCACACATTAATTCTCAACTGCTTCTTCAATGTAAAAGTGTTTTTCTGTTATTTTTCTGCTCTCAAAGCAGAGCCTTAGGGCAGCACTTCTGTCTTTAGCTAAATCAACTGTCACTCTCCAACAACCTAATACTAACCAGCTTTTCTTCCAAATACTACCCATGCTTGGCATGGCCATGCAGGCAAGTTAGAGGTTATCCCCTGGCAGGAGCAGCATAGGAGCAGCAAGAGCTGGGCAGTGCAGGGTCTTTTTTTCTGACCCGCCACCTCCTTCTTGTGCTGAGCCCTTAAGTTCTGGTGGCTGGCAGCACTTCACTGGTGGTGCAGTTGGAGCAGGGGTTCAGGCAGAGATGAAGTTGACTAAGGTCAGGGTAGGCAGAGATCAAAGGTCAGACCAGGTCAGGAATGAGAAATCAGCCCAAGGCGAAGGAACAGCAGGGCAGGCAGGAACCAGGGAAGCAAGGAGACAGGAACAGGGGAAAATAAGCACATAGCAGATTAAGGGCAAAACAGAAACAGAATTCGGGACATGACAGGGATCATATGAACAAAGTCAGGAAACAGATAAAAGGGCCACTGAAAGGCCTCTAAGGAAATAGGAAACCAAAAGACAGGAACCAAAGACAGGGCAAGAAGGCCTCCAGCAAGCCGCACTGAAAACAGGAAAAGGTAGAATAAAGTGCACGGATGGCCACAGCAAGAAGCAAAGGCACCTTGATGATGATGCAATGGGCTGTATATGAGGCAGGCTGCCTTATGTGCCTTTGAGGCAAATCTGTGCAGTTCAAACTGCAGTCCATTGAGGGCCCCTGCAGGCAGGAGGGCTGCACAGCAGCCAGTAGGGGTGTGCATTCGGATTGACCGCATTAGTAAAACGCAACTCATATTTTTTTTTTACTTAAAAAATTGATTCGACATAAACGATCGGATTTCCCACATATCGAACATAGATATGTTCGATATGTGGGAAATCGCGATTGTTGAGCCAAAATAAAAATATAAACCCCCTCACCCTCCTTAATCCCCCCCCCGACTTACCACAACTCCCTGGTGATGGAGCGAGGAGTGAGGACGCCATTTCTGCAATCCTTGGCGAGAAGCATGTGACGTCGGCGGCACGTCGAGTGACGCCGGCGTCACGTGATTCCCGGCTCGTTCGCGCCGGACGGCTCGTTCGGCCCAAAAAGAACTTTTGGCCAGCTTGGGGGGGCCTCCTGACCCCCTCAAGCTGGCCAAAAGTTCTTTTTGGGCCGAACGAGCCGTCCGGCGTGAACTTGCCGGGAATCACGTGACGTCGGCGTCACGTGATTCCCGGCTCGTTCGCTCCGGACGGCTCGTTCGGCCCAAAAAGAACTTTTGGCCAGCTTGGGGGGGTCAGGAGTATATGTACATATACTCCTGACCCCCCCAAGGTCAGGAGTATATGTACATATACCCAACTCATTGGATTTTTTTTATGTCCATATTGGCCGCAAGTGGGACCCCCTTTCGGACATAAAAAATATGAACATAAAATTTTGCTCTGCACATCCCTAGCAGCCAGGGTCATTACAATGTTCTTCTGATGTCAGAAAAATATAGTACCCAGAGGGGCAGATTTTAAAAGGGTTACGTGCGTAATATACGCGCGTAACCCTTTTAATAACCTCCTGCGCGTGCCGAGCCTATTTTGAATAGGCTCAGTGACATGCGCAAGCCCCGGGACGTGTGTATGTCCTGGGGCTTGAAAAAGGGGGCGAGGAGTGGGTGGGGTGGTCCAGGGGCGGGGCGGGGCCAGAAACTCCAGGCACAGCGGCCATTTGCTGCTGTACCCGGGATCGCGGGCCAGCCGTCGCTGGCGCACATAACTTACGCCTGCCCGGAGACAGGCGCAACTTCGTGAACAAAGGTAAGGGGAGGTTTAGATAGGGCTGGAGGGCGGGTTACGAAGGGGAAGGGAGGGGAAGGTGGGGGGTGGCGGAAAGAAAGTTCCCTCCGATGCCGCTCCGAAATCGGGGCTCCCCTAGGGCTCGGCATGCACAAGTGTGCACCCCCTTGCACGCGCCGACCCCGGATTTTATAACATGCGCGCGCATGTTATAAAATTGGGCATAGATTTGCACGCACAAATCTACGCCTGCGCCTAAGTTTTAAAATCTGGCCCATTATGTACTATAGCAAATATCTCTGGATAGATTCAAATCTAAGTATAAGCTATGATCAAGTGGCCTTATCTTTGCTTTCCCAAGTTCAGAACTTAGGAGTCTATTTAGACTCCTCCCTAACATTTAAAGGGCATATCCAATATTTAATAAAAATGTATTTTTTTAAGCTCAAAATGCTCAGGCTGCTCTGCTGTTTTTTGAAAACACATCTATTTAGAAAGTTGGTACAGGCACTAGTTCTTACCAACCTGGACTATCGTTGTACCTTATTAATGGGTTTGCCGAGAAAAATCATGCATGCATTACAATTAGTTTAACATGCCACGGCAAGATTCATTTCGGGAGCCAGGTCGTATGATCATATCAAACCTATATTGTGCAAATTGCACTGGCTGCCAGTTAAATGGAGACCTCAGTTTAGAATCCTAGTTACACTGCACAAATTACTATATTCAGATGTTAAATGTGTGGTGGCTGACTGTCTCATTTGGAATGAGCCATCATGTGTTCTATGTTTGTCGGGGTCCATTCAATTGTTCTCTTTTAGTGGTCAACAGTTGTGGAATGCCCTCCTAGAAGATCTACACATAGAACACAATCCCACTCATCCAATTTATTTATAAGTCTTCTGTGCAGAACCGTGTTAAAGCCTTGCTGAAATCTAAGTACACTACATCTAGCACTCTCCCTTGATCCTATTCTCTGGTCATCCAATTAAAATAATTGATCAGATTAATCTGACAAGACTTTCTTCTGGTGAAGCTATGCTATCTCAGATCTTGCAATCCACTGGATTCCAAAAATTGCACTATTCTCTGTTTTAGCGGCAATTTCATTAGTTTGCTCAACACAGAGGTCAGACTAATCTATCTATATTTCCCAGCCTCATTCTACTCATAAATAGGAACCACATCCACCTTTTTCCAGTCCTCCAGGATTCTTCCAAACTCTAATGAGTCATTGAAAAAGTCAGCCAGCGGAGATGACAGGATATCTCTAAGTTACTCTACTATCTTAATATCTATGTGATGGGGGCTTGGTTGAGGCCCCCAATCACTCCACATGTACACTTTGCTTTAAACTTCCTTTTTTTTTCTTTACTGTTTTTAATATATTTTTATATTTTATGATGACAATACGACCTGGGATTCTTCCAAGTTGTTCCATCATGATAAATCACCATCTAGAACAAGCTTGCTAAAACTTTAGCTCTTGAAGCTTCCCCAAAGCTCCCAGATGCTTGCACCAGCTTTACTTTAGCAGCAGGGGCTTTCCCAAAGCCCCTAGTCATTTTACTTCTCCTTCCCATATTGACTCATCGAAGTGGAAGCTTTTCCTTGCCACCGCTGTAACAGAGGAGGAGCAACAGGTACAATAATTCTTCCTGCTTTTTCCACAACCCTCCCCCTGATTATATGCCTCCATATGCCATGGTCTGCCACAGTTGAGCATTCCTGCATGGCTCCTTAGTAAAACAATGATGCCTAAACATTGGCCACTCTCCTCAGCACCACAGGAGGTAGCCAGCAGTCACCCCAGAGATGTGCTACTCCACAAATGTTGTTTCTTTTTTTTCCCAGTCAGGCACCGAGAGCCACGGGATAGAGTCTGCAGTACTCCATCAGTTAGTTTAACACTGCCTCTACCATAGGCCTCCTCCCTCAGGTCAGCCACCAGCACTGTTCCTAATTAAAAAACTAAAAAAAAAAAAAAATTCAAATGCTTTTGCAGCAAAGCAATACTGCCAGTGGAGCCCCTCCTTATCTTTGAAGATCTGAGGAAAGCAGACTTTGGAAGCCATACAATGCCAACATGGAGTCAACCCCCTCGCCCTTTCTCTCAAAATGTCCAAGCCAACAAAGCCAACTAACAAGGCACTCTACCAGGGACAGGAGATTACTCTCTCTCTCTCCAGGTATAATTTAAAATAATTATTTTTTAACACCTTTTTCTCAAGTGAAAGGTAGTCTTTATGATTTCTATATGTTCCTTTCCTCTGATGAGGTGGTGTCAATAGGACATTTGTGCAATCAATTACTCTGATGACATTAGGAATGTGAGCAATCTCATAGAAAACTTGACTGAGGTTTTTGACCATTGTCACCTAATTCAGAATATTGAAATAGTTATCAAGCCATACTCACTTGATCTGGCAAAAGCATCTGCTAAAGGTAGACTGTGATATTTCACCAACTACCAACACAATGGTCTGAAAAGGCTCAATAGCTTGACAAAGCCAAGCATGGCTTACGACCTGCCTGTCAGAAGATCCAGATAATCTTTCAAATACTCATACAAGACCATAATGGGCTTTAAAGTCATCTCATACTACCTTACCACCTTCTGCTCAGTGAAGCCCAGAAATACAATCCATGGGTGGTACAGGACTTCATTGCCTGAGGCCAGGTTCTGTCATCGAAGTCCAGTTTTGATACAGAACATAACCGAGGCTGGGTCCTGTCATTAAGGCCCAACTTTGGGCACAGGCTTAGGCCTGACACTGAGACCCAGCACAAGACTGGGTTCCAGTCACTCAAGACAAGGCTATGGTTTCATGCCAGGGCCTGGACAAAGCCGGATCCTTTCTTTGAGGCCTAGTCCTGGGCCTGGGCCTAGGCCTAGGCCCAATACCGAGACCTAGCCAGAAACTATGACCTGGCCAATGAGGCTCAGGCCTAGGTGCAAAGACTAGGCATGGATCCGACACCCAGTCTTGTAGGCAAAGCTCAGGTGTAGATCTATCCCTAAGCCTGTTCCTGCTCACTGATGCCCAGATCTAGGCATGACACCTAGGCCTGACACGTGGCCAGTAACAAAGCCAGGTCCTGATCACTGCTACTCAGGCATAGGCTCAAGGACTAAGGCCAGGTCTGACACCAGGGATCAGCCGATGCTGGGTCATATTGCCAAGGCCCTGGCCTGGGCATACACTTAGGTCCAATACTGAGGCCTGGCCTGAGGATGGGTCCAGGTTTCTGAGGCCTAGGCTTAGATCTGACACTGCAGTCCAGCCAAGACTGGGTCTCATCAGTAACACCAGGGCCTAGGGTTAGGCCCAACATTGGAGCCCAGTGCTAGTTATGTCCTCGTCACCGAGGCCCAGGCCTAGTCCCAAAGTTAAGTCCTAGGTTTAATGCCAGAATCAGTCTGGCTGGGACCAGTGCTAGATCAGGTATAGGTCTCAGCCAGTCCCCAGCTATGTAGTGGACCTTGACCTAGTCCTCAGTGACCAGGACCCATCCTTGGGCCAGGCCCTGACATTGGGCTTAGGCCTACATCCAGTCCAGGGCCTAGATGATAAGATCCAGCCTAGGCTAGACCCCAGCCTAGGCCTGTGCCTCTGCAACAGGTCCTTACTTCAGTGACAGGATCTGGCCTTGTGCCAGAGGACCATTTTTTTAATGTACGAATTAAAAAATATCTGAAAATTTTCAGATATTTTCATTTGTGGCTAATTTTTGGTTTATTTCATTCATACAAACTCAAAATGGCCTGAGTTGTTGCATTTTGCCAATTTGTTTAAAATGAATGCACATCCCTTTTGCACTATTTTGATTGCCATCCTCTATATTGCCTCTAGTCTATGTAAATTATTTTGGAGGTATGGCCTCCAGAGCTGAACATAATATTCTAGATGAGATCTCACCCACAACCTGTGTAGAGTCTTTATGACCAATTTTTTCAGCTAATTATTTCTCACCCTGGTTAGTAACTTATTACTCTGTTTTGCTCCCTTGAAATCTTGAAACGCTATTAACCGAAAGTCTTCCATGCTGGGTCAGACCAAGGTCCATCAAGGCCAGTATCCTACCTCTAACAGTGGCCAGTTCAATTTACAGGTACCTGACAGATCCACTGGTAGATGGTCTATACACCATAAATGGGGCACCCTAAAGTTAAAAAATAAAATAAATAAAAGACATACCTGATCCTGAAACTCCAGGAAACAGTGACATTCAGGAAGGTCCACAGTTGATGAGGACCAAGTTGAGAAGGCTAATGATGTGATGGCAGCAGGGCAAAGGCTGAAAACAGCACTCTGTGAGGCTAACACATACTGCCAAAGGCTAAGGGCCAGAGACCAGCAATGCAGATGAGAAGAAACCTGTAAAAAGAAAAAAACAAGAGAAAATAGAGATCAATGAAGGAAGCATATAAAATAAAAATAAGCAACAGCAAGAAAAATGTAGCCTGTCCAACTGGAAAAGGATAACAATGAAGGATGGTGAAACCTACTCTAAAGCAATGTGACTCCTCCTATGTTGGGTCTGACTGATAAGCAGATCCAGTTGGTAGCAGTCCTACATATCTTAATTTTCAAAATAATATAATACCATAGATGTGGCGTCTATTAATCATATAATTGATCTGGAAACCTTGTTTGTGTTTGTATTGCTACTCCCGGTTTCTAGTATATTGGGCTTTTTTGTGTTGTGAAACCTACTCTAAGACATCCGAAATGCATATAGGGATAACAGAATGAATAAAAAGAAAAGAAGCAAACAACGGGAAAGGGAGGAGGTGACTGAGAAGAATCAGATCACTGAACCATCGGTGATCCAGAATGAGAAGAAAGAAGAATTGAAACCACAGTAAATAAGCTTCAGACATCATGCAGCACTGGTAATAATGGCTGCTGCTGCCAGTGCCATACTTCTACCGGGACTAGAGCTGCTGAAAATTTAAAAAGAAAAGGGAAGCCTACCAGCCCCTGCTGCCGCCACTGAAGATATCTCTGGGTAAGTGCTTCAGGGCTGTTTTTCATATATATTTTTTTTAAACGCAAAAGTGGAACACAGGATCAGGGAAACCTCTGTGGGAGATGGATGGGTTTAGACCAGCTAATGAGAGGTTATTAGTGATGTCATCAAACTCCTGCAATTTCTGAGGGGGGAGCATCATCAATTTAGATGAAAATAAGGAAGATAAGGTAAAATTAAAGTATAAAAAAGGGTAGTGTTCAGGTTAGGAACACTGATGACCAGACCAATGTCAAAAAGGAACCTCCAGACAGACTTTTAATTACTCTATAAACAGTAGTTATTTTTAGACAAAGAGGCCAACATTATTCAGGAAATCATAGAGAATGTATGGGAAGAGTTAGGAAAACTGAAAGTGGACAAAGCTTGATAAGATTCATCATAGGATACTGAGGGAGCTCAGATGTGCTGTTGAGTCCACTAAGAGATCTGTTCAATAGATTCCTGGAAATGGGAGTGGTGCCGAGTGACTGGCAAAGAGTGGTGGTGGTGGTCCTGCTTCAAAAGAGGTGGAGGAAAATTAATGGAGACTCTGCTGAAAGAAAGGATAGTGAACTACCTACAATCTGGTGGGTTGCTTGATCCAAGACAACATGGATTTACTAGGGGAAGATCCTGTCAGATGAATCTGATTGATATTTTTGATTGGGTGACTAAAGAATTGGATTAGGGAAGGGCACTCAATGTGATTGTTGCGATCCCGGGTCGGCCCCGGGACCGCTTCTTACCCCCCCGCCGAGCCCGGTCCGCCTCCGGCTCCGTCGGGCCCGTACAGGCCTCTGACGCGGCGCTCCCGCTCCGGAGGAGCAGCCGGCGTCCTCCCGTGGCTGGCCCCGCCCCCTAGCCGCGCACGCGCGCTAGGGCTCTAAATTTAAAGGGGCCAGCGCGGGAGATTACAATCTCCCTGCTAAATGACGTCAGACGCTGCAGGGCTACTTAAGCCCTGCAGTTACAGCCTTCCCTGCCTTGCAACGAGGTTCCTCAGGGCTTCTGAAGTCTAGTTGCTGTGTTCCTGATTGTTCTTCTCCTCTGACCCGGCTTGCTTCCTGACTCTTCCTCTGTCTTCTCCACTGGCTCTGGCATCGTCATCGGATCCCTGGCTTTGACCTGTTTCTGTCCTCGACTCCGCACTTCGCCTCTCCCCTGGTTCTGGCTACTCCTCTGACTTCTGGCATCGACCCGGCTCCGTTATACGACTCCGCCTCTCATCTCTCCCTTGGCTTACGATTCGGCTTGGCTCCTGGACTCTGCCTCGGACCTTCGCGGCTCTTTGGTTCCTGTGTCCGCTGGCCCAGAAGACTCTCCTAAGTCCCAGTGGCCGGGCCCCTACAGGCGCCTCCTGTGGGGGCTCTGGCTTCCAGGGCGAATCTCCAAAAGTCCCAGCGGCCGGACTCCTACGAGCCCCTCTTGGGGGAGTACCGGTCTCCAGGGTGAAGACCTTCAAGCTACAGGGCCCAACGCCATCCACTTCTCATCCCGCTGCCGAGCCCTTGGTCGCATAGGGCTCCACCTGGGTCCATTGTCCAGCCATCCCCAAGCCCGTCAAGCTGCCTCCTGGTTGGGACGCTTGCTGTGATCCTTCACTGCGCTCTATCTCCTGTCCTGACCGGTCCAAGGGTCCACGAAGCTAACAGTGATTTACTTGGATTTTAGTAAAGCCTTTGATATGGTCCCGCATATAAGACTCATGAACAAAATGGGAAGCTTGGGAGTGAGTGCCAAGATGGTGACATTGATTACAAACTGGTTGACTGATAGAAGACAGCGTATGATAGTAAATGGAACATAATCTGAATTAAGAACTGTGTTACGTGGAGTGCCGCAGGGATCGGTGTTGGGATCGGTGTTGGCACCAGTTCTGTTCAACATCTTTGTGATATTGCTGAAGGGATAGAAGGTAAAGTTTGTCTATTTGCAGATGATACTAAGATCTGCAACAGAGTGGATACGCCAGAAGGAGTGGAGAGAATGAGATGTGATTTCAGGAAACTTGAAGAGTGGTCGAAGATATGGCAACTGGGATTTAATACCTAGAAGTATAGAGTTATGCATCTGGGATGTAGTAATCCAAAGGAACTGTTTGCAATGGGGAGTGAAACACTGCTGTGCATGGAACAGGAGAGAGACCTTGGGGTGATAGTGTCTAGCGATCTAAAGATGGTGAAGCAATGTGACAAGGTGATAGCTAAAGCTAGAATATTGCTGGCCTGCATATTGAGAGGAATATCTAGTAAGAAAAAGGAAGTGATAATCCCCTTGTTCAGGTCCTTGGTGAGGCCTCACCTGGAGTATTGTGTTCAGTTGTAGAGACCTTCTCTGGTAGGGATGTGCAGAGCAAAAGTTTATGTTCATAAGTCCATAAGTCGAAAGGGGGGGTCAATTTCGGTCAATATGGACATATGGAGAATTCCATAAGTTGAGTCTATGTCCATACGTGCAAATAAAAATTTAAACCCCTCACCCTCCTTAATCCCCCCCCCAAGACTTACCAAAACTCCCTGGTAGTCTAGCAGGGAGTCAGGACGCCATTTCTGAACTCCTTTGCGAGGAGCACGTGACGTCGGCATCACGTCGGAGTGACACGGTGTCACGGAACTTTTGGGTGCAACGAGGGACCCGGAGCGAACGCACGGGGAATCACGTGACGACGTGTCACTCCGACGTGACGCCGACGTCACATGCTCCTCGCAAAGGAGTTCAGAAATGGCGAACGCGCAGGGAATCACGTGACGCCGCGTCACTCCGACGTGACGCCGACGTCACGTGCTCCTCGCAAAGGAGTTCAGAAATGGCGTCCTGACTCCCCGCTGGACCTCCAGGGAGTTTTGGTAAGTCTTGGGGGGGAATTAAGGAGGGTGAGGGGTTTAAATTTTTATTTAGGATCAACAATCGCGATTTCCAACATATTCAACATAGCTATGTTGACTAAGTTGGAAATCCGATCGTTTTCGCCTCATCACTTTTTTAAGTTAAAAAACAAAAATAAGTTGCGTTTTACATTTAAGTTCAAAACGAATGCACACCCCTATTCTCTGGACCTCTGGAGAAGAAGAGGAGCAGAGGAGATATGATACAGACCTTCAGATACTTGAAAGGTTTTAATGATGCATAATCAACAACAAACCTTTTTCCACTGGAAAGAAACGAATAGAAATAGAGGGCATGAAATGAAACTCCGGGAGGACGACTCAGAATCAATATCAGGAAATATTTTTTCACAGAGAGGGTGGTGGACACCTGGAATGCCCTTCCGGAGGAGGTGGTGAAGACAAAAATGGTGCAAGATTTCAAAAGGGCATGGATTAAACACTGTGGATTCCTAAAGGCAAGAGGGAGGTGAATGAAGTAAGAGGCATAGGAGTAACTTGCTGGAGTGGTGAATACTACCCTTAACAAATAAGCCTTCATACTGTTGATGCAACTCCATCATTGCTCACTGCTTCAACGGTAAGGGAGAAAAGAGTATATGAGGAATTGGATTCAGACAACAACTAATAAGGACATTGAACTCTACAGTCTGAGAAGACAAAAAAGCATGGGGATAACTTGCTTGATGAGGCGGTTACTTCCCTTAACCAAAAAGCCTGATATTGCTCTCTGCTTCATCTGCAGGGGGTAAAGGAAATTGAACTCAAACAGTAACTAAAAAGAGCATGGGATAACTTGCTTGATGTGACAGTTACTACCCTTAACAAAAAGCCTGATACTATATTTCTGATGCAACTCCAATATTTCTCTCTGCTTCAATGGCGGTGGGTGAAAGGAAATTGGATAGTAACCAAGAGCCTTGACCTTGGTGGTCTGAGTAACTGATAAGTATGGGAAAATGATAACTATGGGAGCTTGCTGGGCAGACTGGATAGGCCATTAGGTCCTTTTCTGCCATCACTTCTATGTTTCTAGGAACTTTTAAAGAAAAATATAAAGAGTCTTGTAAAATAAAAATAAGATTCTGAGACTAACAGTTTAAATAAAAAAAAAATAAAAATTATTAAATACGGGGAAAGAGTGAAAAAGGTTTTGAGATATATGAAAAAAATTAAACAAGTTTAGAGCTCAGAGAAGAAAAACCTTCAAAATAAGGGCATTGATAGGGAATGTACACCCCCATAGAACTTAGTATAGGCAAACACATAGGCATCAACCACATAATCAAGGTTGTAAGAGTAATTGTATCTGGGGAAACGTGTCATTGGCTTCCCTGGATACAAGCAAAAAGACTAACGTAAGTAAATCAAATCTGGTTAAAGCACATAGACAGAATTTGAAAACAAAAAAAGATTAAAAGCCACCCAGTAACCTAAAATTTACTAGTAGCTACTAGCTACAGTATTAAGTAAAAATTAAAAAGCAACCAAATAAGCAATATTAATGTAGGGAAATAGATCTCTTAGAACTATTTTTTCCATTGACATCATTGAGAGTATGGATAACACAAGATATGATAGTAAATGACAATTATAAGATCAAGTCAGTTAGGAGTTGACCATCGAAGGGAGAGGAAGTGTTGTCAGAGCTCTTTTCAATGAAAGTCTACTAACTATAGAAAATTAGTAATAATCAAAAGAACAGCTAATTGGTGATTGGATATGTTTGAGGTGAATGGATGTTATAAGTTTCCTTACAATTTAAGTTTAGGGTTGCTAACTTTAGTTAAAGTGAATGTTGCACCGTGTTTTAGTGCAACATTAGTTACTAAATATAGAAGATGAATTAAAGCTGTGAATGGGAGTTATCTGTTCTGTGACCTTAGCAATAGAGACAAGAATTATCTTTTATTTTTTCTTAGCGAGAGAATACATAGTTTCAATAAGTCATCGTAGACACTCATTTTAGGGAAGATTACAGATCTAGTTTTCAGAAGATCGGGAGCAGTAAAGGGAGATATTTTTTTTCTTTTTTGAGTTATTTAAAGAATAAATTAGTAGGGTGAAGAAAGAAAAAAAAAAGAAGATATCTATATTTGACCAAAGATGAAAGACAAAGAAAAGAAGAAGAACTGATGAGTGGTACCATACACATACACAAGTGAAACTTTTGACATAAGCCAGGCCTGAGCTCAGGTTAAAAAGTAACAAATACTATTAAAGAAAGAAAAATGAAAGTGTAAAGAATATAGAAAAGAAACACAAGGAAAATTAAATACTTATCAGGGTGACAGTTACAAATACTTTTAAAGAGAAAATTAACAGAAAAGATTATTTACTTATCTGCTAGAGATAATCCTGCTATATGGTTTTGTTGGAAGATATCTAATTTTGACTAATACCTAAATAAAAATATAAGAAATATAAGTTATATAATACACGTTGATATCCATTGCTTTTTATTCAAAGTTTATTTTCTAATGTTGTGCACAAATAAAGGTAAAGTCATGAAGTTATTAATTTAATGTTTTATGGTAAATGGTTTTTCTGTGTATATAATACCTAACACTCGCTGCCATGACTACACGAATACCACTTGGGCACAAGAATCTTTGCACAGAAATAGGTTTACACAACATATCAGTTTCCTTCCTCCCATCATATAGCACCCCAAATGCATGATTGCACATTTTTGCATTGAATCTTTATTGCTAAGTATTAGACCACTCCTCAAGCTTGTATAGATCACATCTCATTCTGTCTACTTCCTCATGAGTGTCTACTCTGTTGCAAATCTTAGCATAAATCACAAAAAGCAAACTTTTTCTTCTAACCACAGTTCAATATCGCTAACAAAGATATTGAACAGAATGAGACCTAAGATTGATGCCTCAGGTACTCCACTAATCACCTTTCTCTCTTTTTATTCCCCTCCATTGTGCACACCTCAACTAGTTTCTAATCCAGTCCACTACTATGAATCCAAACCCCATATTATCAGTTTCAGAGGTGTTGCTAGGTATATAAAAGATCTGGGGCATGGGTCCATAAGCCTTCTTCTTCCCCTTCCCATCGAGATTTTGATAAACAACTCAATCATGGTCTGAACCTTCCCCTTCTCAAATAACAATCCTGTAAAAACACATATTTGAACATCACAAGGTCAATTTTTAGTAGGCTGTTTAGTGAACAAGTTATCCAGATAACTTGATAAGGATAGTTGGATAACTTGTTCTGGATATTCAGTGAGAGAAATGTCCCGCTGAATATTCCTGATTAAAGTTATACGGCTAATGGTAGCTGAATAACTCAAACATAGGGGGTCATGTATCAAAGTGCTATATGGCATTTTCACATGCAAAAAATGCTTTTAACGCATGCAAAAACGCCATTAACGCATGCAAAAGCTCCATAACGCATGGTGCAATGCAAATGAGAAAAAGCAGAGGATATTGGGGCGGGATTTGTGGCCAAGTGGGCTGGGCTCACAGTTTTTCGAAGCCAAATTGCATGGCTTTAACTACACCTTTTGCATTTATGCCATGTGATATGGCTTTATCGCATGTTGTGATGTTTTCGCAAATGCTGTTTTTAGTAGTTTTAAGCTCCTGGAGAGCCAGCCTAGCTATCAGGGCTCTCCTACAACCACTGAGGGGAGAGAGAGAGAGAGAGAGAGAGACCAGCCATAATGCCCTCACACTAGATAGATATTTATATCGCATAGGTATTAGTGCAAATTGTGATAAACTGCCTATTACCATAAAACACACTCCGTTTCCTAGTGCATTTTGATAAATTCAGGCCATAATCGGATATTCTTTTGAATATGGGTGGTTTTGTATATAGTTATTTAGCTTCAGTTAGCCAGATGACTTTACACATAATTGGCTATATTCAAAATAATATAATTAGTTTCATAGTCATCCAAGAAAACAAAAAAAGATCATAAGCCTACAAGCCCTAATCCAAACCCCTCTTCCCTTCCTTGTGAATTGTAAATGTTCTGCCCTATTGGGCCAAGTCTACCAACCCCTCCTCAATTTGGTCATATGTTAACCTGAAAAAAATAATCAAATTGGGATCAGTGCCTCCCCCCTTCCTAGCTCCTGATCCTGTTTTTGTTTTAGATCTGATTCCCTCCAGGGTTCTCCTACGCTCCCCACACAACCCCCCCCCCCCCCGGTACCTTAAATCGATACTTTGATAAGGCCTATATCATGGCAGCGTCCTAGAATGATCTGGGCCCAGCGCTTCTAGCTTTGTGTTGCTTTGTTCTATGTTCACATGCAGCTGTCATCAGGGAGTCATCCTATATGGCATGTGATAGGGAAACCAACATTATAAATCAATTCCAGTGGGGAGTCCCATGGCTCTCTCCATACTTGCCTCTTACCAAACTCCATCCATGCAGAGACAAGACATCTCCATTCAAAAAGCAGCAGGAACTGCTTCAAATATTTTGTACCATTGTCGCAAGGGTCTAAACATGCATATCAGTGACATCTCTAGATAGGACCTTCTATGCAACAAAGAAACCACTAGCCAGTTTCAATCATTTAATAAAACTAACACTAAAATTATTCGATAGCATATCAATCAATAAAATTCTTCAATATGGGAATAAAGTCTGTGGTCTGTACAGGATAAGACAGAATTCTAATACAAACCATGCCCCTCAGGTTCTGCAGAGTAGAACAAGGATATTTCCTCTTGCTAAGGGTGTGCATTTATTTATAGCAAATTTGCAAAATGTAATGAATGAGGGCTTTTTCAGTTCATTCCAAATGGAATGAGCCAAAAATAACCTCCTGTAAAAATACCCCAAAGTTTTGGGTATTTTCTTATTTGTTGCATTAAAAAAATGAACCTCCCATGCCCCATTGCCAGGACCTAGGCCTAGGCCCAATACCAGGACCTGTCCCAGAAGCCTGGTTCTGTCAATAAGGGCTAGAACAAGGCTACATGACAGGGCTCAGCCTGCAGGCCTAGTCCTGTTGCTAAGGCTTAGGCTTAGGCCCAAAGCTTGGGCCTGGCTCGTAAGTCTGGCCCTGTCACCAAGCCTAGGCCCAATGCTGGGACTGTTTAAATATATAGCCATCCATCACAATGGCTCCAACAACTCTGGAGAAAATTGTGTAGCAGTAGCATCACTCTGGTACATCCTTCAAGTTTATGGAATCATTTTTTGAAAATTGCAGATGAAAGACGTTAAGATACCTGATCCTAGGCCACCAGGCTGGTCCCCTGCATCAGCGTAGGCCTAGGGCTTGCTGATGGGATCAGGCCCTTTTGCTGGTCCTTGGCATTGACCCTAGGCCTCAGTGATGGGATCAGGCCTCTGGACTGGGTACTAGCATCAGGCTTTGGCTTCAGTGATGGGACAGGTCCTGTCATTTGGCCTAGGCTTTGGCAACAGGACAAATATCAGGGCTGAGTGGCACTAGCAAGACCAGGTCTAGGACTTGTTGCTGGGAGTGGGCCTTGGTGCTGGGTTTGGGGCTGGACCTGAGGCTGGTGCTGGGCCAGTCATGGCCACTAGAGACCTGGGGTTTTTTTCTTGCAATTGGGTGTTTTTTGGTTTGTTTTATTCATAGTTTTATTTTTTAAGGATTTGAAAAACCATCCCTACCCCTTCCCACTCACCATAGAAAAATAATATTCCAATTTTGGTGTTATTTCAGTAAGAATAACACAAATTATCTTCATTCAAAACCCTGCTAAAAAGTATTCAGAAGATATAACAAACATGCCATATCATAACACACTAACTACTACCAGACTCAAACAATTACAACCATATCCATGAAAAGTGAACACTTCAAATATTACACCAGGCCCTATAATACCAACTGTCATCTCCTGTTAGGAAAACAGAGCAAGCGCGTAACCCTTTAAAACCCCTCCTGTGCGCGCCGAGCCTATTTTGCATAGGCTCGGTGATGCGTGCAGCACATCCCGGGACTTTGAAAAAGGGATGGGAAGAGGGTGGGGGCGGGGTGCCGATCTGGGGGCGGGGCCGAAGCCTCCGGCATGGCGGCCATTCCGTGGAAATCTCGCGCCAACAGCTGGCCAGCACACACAAGTTACACCTGCCAGAGGCAGGCGTAAATAGGACACCAAAGGTAGGGGGAGGGATTTAGGTAGGGCTGGGGGGACGGGTTAGATAGGGGAAGGGAGTGAAAGGTGGGGGGAGCGGAAGGAAAGTTCCCTCCGAGGCCGCTCCAATTTTGGAGTGGCCTTGGAGGTTCCCTAGGGCTCGGCGCGTATAAGGTGCACAAGTGTGCAATCCCTTGCGCGCACCGACCCCGGATTTTATAACATACGCACGGCTGCACGCGCATGTTATAAAATTGGGCGTAGATTTGTGCGTGCGGGTTGCGCAAACAAATCTACGCGCTCACGTAATTCTGAATATCCGGCCCTAAGAGTGGAAAAACAGTATCACCATTCCTCATTAAACATCAAAAAACACAATCAAGAAATATAAAGCATCATTTATACTAATAAAAAAATTAAATATTTCAAAACAGCTTACAAATAGAATATCATCCAATGATGAAAAACTCATATAAGAATTTTTAAAATTTTACCAAACACTTATAAAATATTTCGAAATGGCAGACACAAAGTAACGCCCAAGAATTAAAACTAAGGATAAAAAAATCACTCATTCTGCATACCTAGGAAATTTTGATTTCCAGTCACTCTGATATTGTCATTGATTAGAGGGGATGAGGGGCACAAAAACATTGTTGTCTCTCTCTTATATACACAAAGGGGTCAATTTTAAAATGTACGCGATGATTTTATAACATGCATGCGTCGCCACGCACATGCTCTTAAATATGATATCCACATGTACATGCACGCCCAATTTTATAATCAGTTCGCAGATGTGCGGGCGGGTGCCCCAATCACGCACGCTGGGGGGGGTATTTTATAAACCAATGCACGGTGATGCAACAGAGCCTTCCCCAGTTCTCTCCCAGCCTGCTCCAATTAAGGAGCTGACTGGAAGGGAACTTCCTTAACCCCCTACCTAACCCTCTTTACTTTTCCTTTCTCCTCCCTGACCCTGAAACTAGCCCTATCCATCCCCAAGTTTTTTTTATTTTTTACCTTACTTCTCCTTCAGAGCAGAAGTAAATTCTGCCGGCGTGCACTTCCCAGGGACAGCATCTAATGGCACTGTCAAGGCCCACCCCGCCCCACCCACCCAGCCCCCACCCCCCGGCATACCCCTTTTCTTTGGCCTGGCACTTCTTCTCATATCGAGGGTTATGTGCATGGATGGGCCCTTCCAAAAATGCACACAGTGTGCGCAGAGCCCGCCACATGTGTAACCCCCGGATTTTATCCACCCAATACCAGGACCTGTCCCAGAGGCCTGGTTCTGTCAATAAGGGCTAGAAAAAGGCTACATGATAGGGCCCAGCCTGCTGGCCTAGTCCTGTTGCTAAGGCTCAGGCTTAAGCCCAAAGCTGGGTCTGGCTCATAAGTCTGGCCCTGTCACCAAGCCTAGGCCCAATGCTGGGACTGTTTAAATATATAGCTATCCATCACAATGGCTCCAACAGCTCTGGAGGAAGATGTAACAGTGACATCACTCAAACATGTTCATTCTCTCTCACACATCTAGGCTTTTTTCCTCTCTCTTTCTTTTACTCTCATACACACACACACACACACATGCTCTCACACCCTAAAATTGTCATGGATTAGTGAGGTTGAGGGGGCACACAAACTTTATCCTTTCTCAATACACAAGCTCTCAAAAAAACACATTCAGACATGCTCATTTTCTCTCACACAAACACACATCTAGCCTCTCTTTCTCTCTCTCTTATACACACACACGCTCTATCTCATGCATACATGCTTACATGCTTACATGCTGTCTCTCACATACTCACATACATATGACCCTCTCTGACTCACATACAGGTTATCACTCACACACACACTCAATGTGAGACTCTCCTCTCTTTCAGTCATTGGATCTGCCAGTGATCTAGTTGATCCTCTCTTCCCCACCAGTGTCCCAACTGGGCCTCTTCTCTGGCTGGTAGTGGTATAGTATCAACTGACCTCCTAGAGCAGTATCTTCTTTGGCTGGTGATAGCATTGGATCTGCCAGGCTTTTTCTTTGGCAGCTGGCATTATGGGGTCCACTGGGCCTCTTCTTTAGTTGCCAGCAGCATGAGATCCACTGGACTTCTTCTTTGGCCAGCGGTAGCATAGGATCCACTCGGCTCTGCCAGATCTTTTCTTCATCTACTGACCATTCAGCCAGGCTTCTTTTTCTTCACTGCCAATGGCCCCTGTTCATCAGCCACTGATAACCACTGGTAGGATGTGCTCCACTAGTGGTCATAGAAGCTGAGACTTGAGGCCCAAGCCCCTTGCCCAGAATTAACAGTGCCCTACTCAATTTATTTATGAGTTTCCCATGCAGGAGAGTAAAAATGTTTTACTGAAATCCAAATAAACAACATCCAGTGCATGTTATTGATCCAATTCTCTAATCACCAAATTAAAGAAATCTATGTTTGACACAATCTTCAGTTAGTAAAGCCATGCTACCTCAGATCCTGCAATTGTAGATACTTCACTATCCTTTCCTTCAGTAGAGTTTCTATTATTTTGAACAATAAGGTAATGTCAAATACAGTATACTGTTCAGCATTACTATTGCAAGAGATGAGCTTTGCACTATAAAAACGTTAATTTCAATCTCCTTTGCCTTATTTTATTCTGCCATCTCCTTTTCACATTGTTATATCCACTGAATACAGCACGGTTGGATTCAGAAGAGAACCCTTAGCGTTATCATAATGCTTAGAAGCAATGACTTTGCACTGTATAATATATCAAAGGTGTCAGATTTGCAAAATGCAGATTTTCTGTCACATTTAGGCACTATAAGCACTGTATCTTTTCAGTAAGGTACTGACTTCTGTTTTAATGAGGCCCTTTGGTAGCTGTAAAAAAAAAGAAAGGAAGAGGATTAAAGGGGTTACCCTAGGTATTGTCTATTTGTCTTACAAATTTCACACTAACTACCAATTACATCGCCATAAACCTTTTGGCTACTTCAAGTTATATGCCATATAATACATAAAAAATATGCAATGTTAACCTCTCCCATATTATACAAGTAACTACAGCCACTGATGCAAGTAACATATCTAATGAAGCCAATAATGAGCCTCTTTAAAAGTTGTCTTGTAATAGGGATAATATTAAAGCAGTTCAGTTAAAGGCTATGGTCCATTATACAATGCTTTTTGCATTCTGTGGTCCCAGGTCTGAAAAGATGCTGACACACTAATTCAGGTTCAAGGAGGGAATTAATCTCACAACTTTCTACCCATTATGCTTAATGGAAGAACCTGCCTAGGTGAAATAAAGACAAGCTATTCAAGTCAACATGCAATAACATAAGGAAAAAAATTAGTAAAGTAGCTTTAGGCCAGAAAAACAACATAGAAAAGGAAAAAAAAAACATATATATTTGCAATATTTAAATAAAAAGCTGCAGCAATTCATTTTTCTGATTATTTGGAAAGAGAAAAAACAACATAAATAAAATGTAATTTCAGCCCACAATAAAAGTCACATCTCAATACGTGTTACATCTATGGACACTCCTGGCTAGGACATTGCAGCAATATGTGCCAAGACTCAGACCCTAATAAACACGACCAAGACACCTTAGAAGCAATGAACAATATGAAAAATATTTATCATAAAATGTTTTCATGAGAATTTCCCGATGTATGTTAATGCAGAAAAAGACCTAGCAGTAAACCAAAACATCATAGGCAGGGCAATTTTCAGAAGATTTTACCCGGATAAATATGCAGTTACCTGGGTAAAACTGGGGACTGAATACTGCCCTCCGCCTCTGTGAATGGAAGTATCTACACTGTTTTACATCATGGGTGCTTTCACCCATATAGAAACGGGGAGGGGACTGGTGGAGAGAGGAGATGGTCAATAATATTCAGGGTTTTAATTATGAAATCCCTGCCTGTGGCTTAAGGTGCGGAATTTGCACCTGCTGTAAAGCAGTCACAAAGTGTGCAGGCACCGAAGTACCCTTATTGCCTGCCGGCATGGATTTTCAAAGGGAAGTTAAACATAGAGGCATGATGTTTCCATGGGCCTGCATGCATCATGAGCATTTAAAAAACAAAAAAATGTAACATGGTTAGCATGCTAGTTCACTTACAGGCTGATGCAACATCGTCACGCATTAAAGGGGCAGTCCTGGCTGAGCGCCCACTCCCTTAATGTGCACTGATCCACCTCTCCCAGGCACTCAATTTAATATTTAAATCAAGTGCAGAGGTAAAAAGGAGGCACTAGGGGAAATTGCATGCCCCTAGCGCCTCCTCGGCAGTGGGCGCCTCGAAGAGGTGTCTGTCAGCCGGTTAGGAAAACAGACACTGAATTAATGAGCATCCGTTTCCTAACCTGTGCACAGCCACAGGTTAAGAAAATGGACGCTCGTTAATTGAGCGTCCCTTTTCCTAACTTGACCGCTGGCACCCATTTTTTTTAAGTTTATTTTGGGGGACATTTCTAATTTTTTTAGTTCCGCCAACTTAATATTGCCATGATATTAAGTCGAAGGAAGTACTGTGCTGTTTGTATGTCTGCCTGTGCATGTAAACCTGGCCCCCAAACCCTGGTCCACCACCAAAACCTCACCTTGAGTTACTAGATGACCCTCCTATATTGGTATAAATAGATGACTAATAGGTGTGCCACCCCAGAGGCTCTCTTTCTCTCTATTCTCTCTCTCTCTCTTCCCTCTCCCCCTACCAAACTCCTCCCTCTTGACTAATGCTTTATGGTGTTAGGGAGATAACACCCTAAGGCATTTTGATGAATGACCCTGTAAAATTGCTCTTATCATGGACAAATTTCATGTGTTGTGGCTTATGAGGTTTAAAAAAAATCAGTTTTCACCACAGCAAGCAGCTGAAGAATAAAACTGAAAGCAGAGTCAATTTGTATTCACAAATCTCAAATCAAGTTTGAGAATGCAATATTTGACCCTTCCAATGGCAAAGGACGCTTAAAGATGGACGTGTAATCAGCAGAAGTTCTGTTTTAGCAGCATTTAATAATAAACGATTGTTTCTCATCCAGCTATTCACAATCACAATGGTTTAACTAACTTATTTAATAGCATCGTCCTTAGAGTTGATAACAGGGAACAAAAGCTGTATGCCATCAGTATAGATATGACAGAAACTCCCTAGATTTTCTAGCTGATGAAAAGGTGGGAGTAAATAAATGTTAAACAAGGTCGCTCATAAGGAAGAATCAGTGGCATACTGAGGGTATTTGGCACCCGGGGGTCAATGCATTTGTGTGCCTCTCCAGAGCACCCCCCCCCCATCCTTCTTACATTAATGTTTAAAGTCACAGAAAATCAGTGGCATCTCTAGACAGAAGAATTGGGGGGGGGGGGGGGGGAGGAGGAGCCAAAATGATCTTTCCTCATATCACTCTCACCTCCATAGCATGACCTCCTGCTTTAAAATGGGCTATATAAAAAGCCTTAATAAGAAAGCCCAAAGGGTCTTCTGCATAATTTTAAAAAGCTGGCTAGTTTCACACCTCTAGTAAAACTGCTATTAAAATTATTTGATAGCCACATTCAACTAATTCTACATGAGCATGAAGTCTGGAATGTGTACAGGAAGGGAAAGAATGCCAATATAAATCCTGCACCTCCAGTTCTGTAACACACTGTGCATCCACAGAAATACCCCCAGCAATAGAGCTTGGATGTTTCCCTTCCAGCTCATCATACAAAAAAAAAAAAAAATTCATATTCTGGTGTCACCTCACAGTAATAGCAGCACAAACACCTTCTGCTGCCAGTCACCTAGGGGTAGATTTTAAAAGATGTTTGTGTGCGTCAGTGTGCACGCGGCTAATTTATAACATGTGCACGTTAGTGCATGGGTGTTATAAAATACTATTCCCATGCGCACATGTCCAGGTGGGTAGGGACTCGTGCGTGCGGGGGGAGGAATTTTTAAAAACCACGCGTATTGACGCGATTGGGCCAAGACCAGTTCCCTCCCATTCCACTCCACTTAAGGAGAAGACTGGGAGGGAACTTTCCTATCCCCCCTTCCTACTCTGCCTCCCTTTTCCCTTCTCCTCCCCAACCCCTAAAACCCCTTTCCCTACCTTTAATTTTGTTATTTCAGAACTTACTTCATCTGAATAGATGAAGTAAGTTCCATGCACCGGCCGGCTGCTGGCACATGCTTCCCGACCAGCCCCTTCCATGCTTCTCCCCGGCCCGCCCCTTTTTGATGGCCCGGCACTTCTACGCATATTGGGGGTTACGTGCATGGCCGAGCCCTTTCCAAAATGAGCTTGGCGCGTGCATGGCCTAGGCCATGCACATAACCCCCAGTATTTGCATGTGCAGGCCTTCGAAAATTCGGGTGATAATGAACTACCACAAAATCTGGCAAAAAAGATAATCAAAATCTATACAGCAAACCTTTCATAATGTAAGAGTAGTAACATCAAAGACTCAAAACAATAAGAACCCTCTCTGTGAAAAGGCACAGGTAAATATTACACTCTGACCCAGAATCCAATAGGGATGTGAATCGTGTCCTCGATCGTCTTAACGATCGATTTCGGCTGGGAGGGGGAGGGAATCGTATTGTTGCCGTTTGGGGGGGTAAAATATTGTGAAAAATCGTGAAAAATCGTGAAAAATCTAAAAATCTAAAAATCGCAAAACCGGCACATTAAAACCCCCTAAAACCCACCCCCGACCCTTTAAATTAAATCCCCCACCCTCCCGAACCCCCCCCAAATGAGTTAAATAACCTGCGGGTCCAGCGGCGGTCCGGAACGGCAGCGGTCCGGAACGGGCTCCTGCTCCTGAATCTTGTTGTCTTCAGCCGGCGCCATTTTCCAAAATGGCGCCGAAAAATGGCGGCGGCCATAGACGAACACGATTGGACGGCAGGAGGTCCTTCCGGACCCCCGCTGGACTTTTGGCAAGTCTCGTGGGGGTCAGGAGGCCCCCCACAAGCTGGCCAAAAGTTCCTGGAGGTCCAGCGGGGGTCAGGGAGCGATTTCCCGCCGCGAATCGTTTTCGTACGGAAAATGGCGCCGGCAGGAGATCGACTGCAGGAGGTCGTTCAGCAAGGGTTCCGGCGCCTCGCTGAACGACCTCCTGCAGTCGATCTCCTGCCGGCACCATTTTCCGTACGGAAAATGGTGCCGGCCATACGCGTATGGCCGGCGCCATTTTCCGTACAAAAACGATTCGCGGCGGGAAATCGCTCCCTGACCCCCGCTGGACCTCCAGGAACTTTTGGCCAGCTTGTGGGGGCCTCCTGACCCCCACGAGACTTGCCAAAAGTCCAGCGGGGGTCTGGAAGGACCTCCTGCCGTCCAATCGTGTTCGTCTATGGCCGCCGCCATTTTTCGGCGCCATTTTGGAAAATGGCGCCGGCTGAAGACAACAAGATTCAGGAGCAGGAGCCCGTTCCGGACCGCTGCCGTTCCGGACCGCCGCTGGACCCGCAGGTTATTTAACTCATTTGGGGGGGGTTCGGGAGGGTGGGGGATTTAATTTAAAGGGTTGGGGGTGGGTTTTAGGGGGTTTTAGTGTGCCGGCTCACGATTCTAACGATTTATAACGATAAATCGTTAGAATCTCTATTGTATTGTGTTCCATAACGGTTTAAGACGATATTAAAATTATCGGACGATAATTTTAATCGTCCTAAAACGATTCACATCCCTAGAATCCAATACACCACCTACTGGGGAAACAAAACCAACCCAATTGCTATAGATCACTACACATACACTAGCAGAATCTCTCATCTTGGTCACACATACAGAGCAGAGACAGACCCTCACCAAATACCGAATAAAGGATCACAAATTAGAACCAGCAATGTGTAGACAAAAACTGAAATCGAACCCAAGAAGCCAGACTCTGTGTGTAACAATTGAAAAACAGAACCATCATTCCTCATAAAACAAATAAAATCAAGAGATATAAAGCATCAATTATAATAGTAAAACCATAGTAATAATAGTATATTTTAAAATTACTGACAAATAGAATAACTTCTATTAATAAAAATCATATATAAAATGTCCCAAGCAACAATAAAATATTTCAAAACAGTACATATATCAAATAACGCCCAATAATTAAAACTGATAAGGATAAAAAAAAAAAAGCCCCTGCTATCCATACCTGGGAACTCATTATTTCCAATCACCCAGAAATTGTCCAGGATTACTGGGTTAGGGGGGCGCACAAACTTTATCTTGTCTCTCACACACATACTCACATGTCCATTCTCTCTCACACATGCACTGTCACATACACACACATACATGCTCTTATACATACCCACAACATCTCTTTCGCACAGACATAGGCACACTCTCAAGCTCTAAGACCCTCTGTTTCCCCCCACCCCACTCCCCCACACACAAGCTCTTACTCCCCAGATTCTCTCATTCACACACACAACGCTCTCACTGGCTTCCTTACATACACACACACAGGCATGCTTCAAGTCATTCTCACACATACATACAGACCCCCCAGGAAGGCACCCATTCATTCTCATATATAGCGACACCCTTAGGCAGCCTTCCATGCATTCACACACACACACACACCCAGGCAGATTCCCATTCATACACATGCACACACTGAGGGGTGGATTTTAAAAGCCCTGCGCGCGTAAATCCTTCCGGATTTACGTGCCCAGGGCACTCGCGCGCCGGCGCACCTATTTTGCATAGGCCGCCGGTGCGCGTAAAGCCCCGGGACGCATGTAAGTCCCGGGGATTTGTAAAAGGGGCGGGGAGGGGGCATGTCGTGGGTGTTCCCGAAACAACGCAGCGTTTCGGGGGCGGGCCCAGGGATGTGGCGCCGGCCCGGGGGTGTGGTCGAGGCCTCCGGACCAGCCCCTGGGTCAGGTGACGGCACGCGCAGATTTACGTCTGCTTTTAGCAGGCGTAAATCTGCCAACAAAGATAGGGGGGGGGTAGATAGGGCCGGGGGGGTGGGTTAGGTAGGGGAAGGGAGGAGAAGGTGGGGGGAGGGCGAAGGAAAGTTCCCTCCGAGGCCGCTCCGAAATCGGAGCGGCCTCGGAGGGAACAGGCAGCGCGCGCTGGGCTCGGCACGCGCAGGTTGCACACATGTGCACCCCCTTGCGCGCGCCGACCCCGGATTTTATAAGATACGCGCGGCTACGCGCGTATCTTATAAAATCCAGCGTACTTTTGTTCGCGCCTGGTGCGCGAACAAAAGTACGCGATCGCGCAATTTTTTAAGATCTACCCCTGAAAGAAGACACACCCCCCCCCCTTTCTTTCTTTTGCCAGCAACCTCAGAGCCTCTCTCATTCCTCTGCTGCCTCTGTCACTGCTGCTGTGTGGCTAGTGGGGTGCCAGGCTAGTGCTAGTGTTTTTGCTGCCCTGTGCAAACAATGACAGTGCTGCGCGCCCCCCCCCCCCCACACACACACACACACACACAGTTCATTCATTCTCTGTCCTGGGCCCACCAAAAAACATCCAGCTCCCTTCAGTGATACAAACTTTAAAACTGACATCACCCCTCCCCCGCCAAACTCATGGCTGGTTCAAGGGTATTATATGTCCTAGGTGAACCTTATAGCCTTGAGCAACACTCCCTGCTCTGTTCCACACACACAATTAAAGAGTTATGCATTCTATATTAGAAACAAAAAATTTCAAATTACAGTTTTCTGAGAAAAAAAAATATCACTTACATTATATTTACATGCACTGCGGTGATGCCAACTAGAAACCCCTGCAAAAAAGTCATTTGGTACGCATATGGTATTAGGCCTGTTTTGATGTGTGTTGGGTGTGGGCTTGACCCTCTGAAAGCCTGAATATACTAATACACTTCCTATTAGAAAAATGCCTCACCTCAGTCACACATGCAGAACATAAACAGACCCTCACCAAATACAGAATAGAGCAACTATAAAGTAGAAATACAAACGTGCAGACAAACTGAACTGGAAACCACAAGAAGCCAGAATCTCTATGCAGAGCAACAATGAAAAAACAGAACCATCACCATCAAACAATAAAATCAAGAAATAAAACAAATACATAACCATTATACTAAAAACATACTAATAATATTATTAAAAACTGATGAATACAAGATCAAATAATTAAAAACTCATAAAGTTTTTTTAAATGTCCCAAACACCAATAAAATATTTCAAAACAGATATGTCAAATAACACTCAACAATTAAAATAAAGATTTTAAAAAGTCCCCCCCTTATCCATACCTTGGAACTTTTGATTTCCAGATGCCCTGAAATTGTCATGAATTATCAGGCAGAGAGTAACTGGGGTAGTTGTGCACACACATGCTCCCTCTGATGCACACCCATTCTTTCTCTCACTCCCCCTTCTACATACACACATGATTTCTCCCACTTTCCCAAACACAAGCAAACATGTTCTCTCACTCTCCCACACACAAGCACATATGCTCTCTCTCACTCCCCTTAACTTAGCAGGCAGCAGCAGTCTCCTTCTTCAGCCCCCATGGTCAAGGGAATGACTTCTGGCCATGGGGGCTGTAAGGTGTGCTCCTCTTCCTCTTCAGCAGTGTGGCCCCCACGAAATCGATGGTGTGGTCAGCGCTGCCTTAGTGGGATCCTTGGTGGCCCTGCTACCTGGTCTCCTGTTCTTGGGCTGCCACAAGGTTGGATCCGCAGTGACCCTGCCATAAACACTGCTCCTCTTCTGCATGCAGCCGATGCTCCTCCTCCTTCCTGCCCGTGCAGCTCTGGCAACATTTTTCTTCTGGGGATGCTCAGGCAGGAAGGAGGAGGAGAACCTCATGGTTTAGAAGTGACTTTTTCTTTGGGCCATGGTGGGATGAGCTACACCCCAGCCCCACTGATTTTCTTGATATGCGCGAAAGGCACACAGCATAGAAGTAGCACTTTTACCATCTCAGCCTCCAGTGGGATGAGTTCCACCGGTGGCCACATGAGCCTCCCTGTTGTCCAAAAGCACCTCCATATGGCCCTGTGCCCAGGGCACTGGCCCCTCTGCCCCTCCTTCGGTATGCCACTGAGAAGAACCTTGAGATACTCCCGAACAAATCAAAGATGATGGCCCATCTTAAGCTACTGCAAATGGCCCATTAAAAAAGAACTAAACCATCCCCAAACTACACCTCCAGTATCAATCTCCCTTAGCATCTACAATAGGATAAAAAGGATACACAGATTCAAAGGCATCAGAAACATCCAATAAACCAACAATTACTGAATATTTCTGATCAAACTGACATAAAACTAAATCCACCACAGACACCAGCAAAGTCTTGGTCCTATGACTACATAGGAACCTACACTGAAAGTCACTTAGGACATTATTGTCCTCCAGAAAAATCAGTCAACTGACTCTGAATCACTTTCATTGGAAGTTTTTATAGATATGTGAGGATTGAAATGGGTCTATAACTAGATGTTTCATTACTAGGAAGGGTTACATTCTCAAAAATAGGGTGAACAATCACCTCCTTAAATTGATCAAGGAATGCCCTGCCTTGCAAAGAAAATCTAGTTAGGAGACATCAATGTGCTCTAGCCTATGAACACAGAGAAAGTAAACACCAGCTCTCTGTCTGTTTTTCTCTCTAATGTTGTGGAAAAAACTTAGTCTTCAGAACAGAGGTGGAGAGGGAGATGAGCTAAAGAATTGGAAAACAAATGGCTGTGTTCTGATCTACACAGCAGAGCAACATGAAAATCGCAAGAAGGAGGCAAGGAGACATTTGTCAGAAAAGAGCCCTCCAGGGATTTGTCAAAGACAGATGCTAAGTTTCAGGATTTTTCCTGCAGAGACTAAAAATAAATTAAACTGATTTTCAGAGAGGTATTTCAGCAAGAGGGGAAGAGATGTCCCCCAAACATCGCATTGCTAAACTCTGCTCCAACAATTTTGACTGAATCCGGTGGCATACAGTTAGTTCCCTGTGACTAGAGCTCTGCAGCTACAAAGGTTAAGAGTTTACAACAAGCATAGACATTGTTAAACAATACTATCTTAGAAGCACAGTCCAGATGTATTCCACACATTAAGAAAGGTAGAGGGAAGGCCAAACAATTGTTGTCATGGGCAGAAAGTGAAGTGAAAGAGGATATTTTAGCCAAAAGATCTTCATGCAAAATTGGAAGTGGGATTCATCAGAAGAAAATAGGAAAAGCATAAGCATTGGCAAGATAGGCTAAGAATTTGAAAATAAGTTGGAAGCAGAAAGCCTGCGAAGGAGTTGGTTGGACCGTTAGATGATAGAGGGGTTAAAGGACCCCTTAGGGAAGATAGGGCCATTGCGGAAAGACTAAACAAATTCTTTGCTTTGGAGCTTACTGAATCAGATGTAGGGGAGATACCCATTCTGGAGACAGTTTTCAAGGGTGACAATTCAGATGAACTGAACCAAATCACGGTGAACCTGGAAGATGCAGTAGGCCATATTAACAAACTGAAGAATAGTAAATCACCTGGACTTGATAGTATACAGCCCAGGGTTTTGAAAGAAGTCAAAAATGAAATTAAAGAACTATTACAATTACAGCCAAATTTTAAAATGGCCACACGCATAAAAAACGGGGGTTATGCACGCGGCCGAGCCTTGCACATGCTGCGTGCATTTTCAAAGGGGCCCAGCCACATGCGTAACCGCTGTTATGTGCAGAAGTGCCGGGCCCAGAGAAAGGGGCGGTCTGGGGGGGCAGGGAGGGGTAGGCCTGGAGGCGCCTGGTGCAGTGACCATTTGCCACTGTGCTGGGGAAGCATGCACCTACACCCTGCCAGCACACGCAGGTTGCTACTGCTCCTGAAGAGGAGCAAGAGGTAAAATAAATAATTTGGGGTTAGATAGGATAGGGATTGGGGTGGGGAAGAGAGGAGAGGGGAAGAGGGAGGAAAGTCAGGTGGGGTGAAAAGTTCCCTCCCAGTCCTCTCCTTAATTGAAGTGGACTGGGAGGGAACTGGGAGAGGTATGATCTTGTCGTCATGTGGCGGTTGCAGAAATTCACCCCCCCCCCCCCCCCTTTGCAGGCGCCACCCGCACATATGCGTGCGGATTATAAAATCTGGTGCGCATGTGTGCCCGGCCCTTGGATTTTATAATATGCACACGCCGGCACGCGCATGTTATAAAATCGGCGTGTCCATGTGTGCGTGCCGGGAAGCGTGTGCAAATGGACATACACTCGTACATTTTAAAATCTACCCCTTAATTTGTAAACTACCATTAAAATCATCCGTTGTACCTGAAAACTGGAAGGTGGCCAATGTAACCCCGATTTTTAAAAAGGGCTCTGGGGGATCCAGGAAACTATAGACAGTTGAGTCTGACTTCAATGACGGGAAATATCATGGAAACAGTTGTAAAGAATAAAATCACAGAACATTTAGATAGACATGGTTTAATGGGACACAGCCAGCTTGGATTTACCCAAGGGAAGTCTTGTCTCACAAATTTCCTACACTTTTTTGAAGTGGTGAAAAAACATATGGACAGAAGTGAACCGGTAGATGTGGTATATTTGGATTTTCAGAAGGCATTTGACAAAGTCCCTCATGAGAGGCTTCTAAAATGTCATGGGATAGGAGGCAATGTCCTTTTGTGAATTGCAAACTGGTTAAAAGACAGGAAACAGAGAGCAGGATTAAATGATGTTTTCACAGTGGAAAAAGGTAGGGCAGTGCCTCAGGGTGCTTTTTAATATATTTATAAATGATCTGGAAATGGGTATGACAAGTAAGATGATCCCATTTATGGATGACAAAAAATTATGCAGAGTAGTTAAATCTCAAGTGCATTGTGATAAACTACAGGAGCATCTTTTGAGGCAGGAAGACTGGGTATCCAAATGGCAAATTAAATTTAATGTGGACAAGCGCAAGGTGATGCATATAGGGAAAAATTACCCTTGCTATAGTTACATGATATTAGATTCCATATTAGGAGCTACCACCCAGGTAAGAGAAAGTACAGTGAAGGGCAACCAAAATGATAAAAGGCATGGAACAGCTCCCCTATGAGGAAAAGCTAAGGAGATTAGGGCTGTTCAGTTTGGAGAAGAGATGGCTGAGGCGGGATATGATAGAGGTCTACAAAATCATGAAAGGACTTGAACAGGTAAATGTAAATTGCTCACTTTCTCTTTCAGACAATAAAAGGACTAGGGGGTAGGGGTGTGCATTCGGATTGACCGCATTAGTAAAACGCAACTCATATTTTTTTTTTACTTAAAAAATTGATTCGACATAAACGATCGGATTTCCCACATATCGAACATAGATATGTTCGATATGTGGGAAATCGCGATTGTTGAGCCAAAATAAAAATATAAACCCCCTCACCCTCCTTAATCCCCCCCCCCGACTTACCACAACTCCCTGGTGATGGAGCGAGGAGTGAGGACGCCATTTCTGCAATCCTTGGCGAGAAGCATGTGACGTCGGCGGCACGTCGAGTGACGCCGGCGTCACGTGATTCCCGACTCGTTCGCGCCGGACGGCTCGTTCGGCCCAAAAAGAACTTTTGGCCAGCTTGGGGGGGCCTCCTGACCCCCCCAAGCTGGCCAAAAGTTCTTTTTGGGCCGAACGAGCCGTCCGGCGTGAACTCGCTGGGAATCACGTGGCGCCGCGTCACTCAGACGCGACGTCACGTGATTCCTGGCAAGTTCGCGCCGGGAATCACGTGACGTCACGTGACGTCGGCGTCACGTGATTCCCGGCTCGTTCGCGCTGGACGGCTCGTTCGGCCCAAAAAGAACTTTTGGCCAGCTTGGGGGGGTCAGGAGGCCCCCCCAAGCTGGCCAAAAGTTCTTTTTGGGCCGAACGAGCCGTCCGGCGCGAACGAGCCGGGAATCACGTGACGCGGCGTCACTCGACGTGCCACCGACGTCACATGCTTCTCGCCAAGGATTGCAGAAATGACGTCCTCACTCCTCGCTCGATCACCAGGGAGTTGTGGTAAGTCTGGGGGGGGGGATTAAGGAGGGTGAGGGGGTTTAAATTTTTTTTTTGCACATATGTACATATACCCAACTCATTGGATTTTTTTTATGTCCATATTGGCCGCAAGTGGGACCCCCTTTCGGACATAAAAAATATGAACATAAAATTTTGCTCTGCACATCCCTACTAGGGGGCATTCGAACAAGTTAGCAAGTAGCTCATGTAAAACAAATTAGTGACTTTTTTTTTTCACTCAACGCATAATTAAACTCTTGAATTCATTGCCAGTGGATGTGGTTGTGGCAGTTAGTGTAACTGGGTTTAAAAAATGTTTGCATAAGTTCCTAGAGGAGAAGTCCATAAACTGTTATTAATTAATAAGCAATAGTAGCTTGGGATCTATTTAATGTTTGGGTACTTGCCAGGTACTTGTGACCTAGATTGGCTGCTGTTGGTAACAGGATGCTGGGCTTGATGGATGCTTGGTCTGACCCATAAGGCATGTCATATTCTTATGTTCTTAAGTAAAACTGAACTATACCTGCCACTTTGGCTTTGGAAATAACTTTAGTAAAGTATTGGGGGGTTTCCCCCAGAGAGATAAACACCATACAAGCTACAGCACCCATCTTATGTATGTCTACCATCTGCTTATAGACAATTTGTGCCCCACAGTTCTTTGTGCACATTAACCAGAACTGAGGACTTCAGGGTGTTTTGAATTACTGGATACCCAGAGGAAAAGCTGTAGGCAAACGTGGGGACAGTTTTGTTTTTTTTCTCCATTGTCTAATTTTCTGCTTGAACAGTCAGAGACTGTCTGCAATGCTGCCCAGTTGATTGTGTGTTTTATTATAATTATTTTCTTTTACTGGCTTTTTCAATGCCACTCTTTCTCTCCCTTTACCCCCTCTCCTAGTTATTTTTGATTGCTTGCTAGTAAAATTTCATAAAATTGTTGATTCAGGTGTAAGTGTACTGAGATCTGTGGAACAGGAGGGGAAATATTATTGTTCAGAAAATCTGTGTAGGGAGATTTGGGCACAGTGTTGGGGATTTTGGGACACTGTTTTACCCTCCCCACCTCAGGCAAGCTAATCTGCAAGAGATCCCAGATTATTTCTATTGCTAACTGCCCTTTCCTTGGCACCAGAGGGGAGGTTTCATACAATTCCAGATCTCAGATAATACACGATATGTAAAAATCAATCATCAATGTCACTGGGTAGCTAAATGTCCAATTTGTGCATCATAACTCATAAACCTAATGAGCTACATAAAATTTGGCTCAATTTTTGAACAGATTTGCAGTGCTTCAAAATGTTTTTCAGAGATAGATTCCTTTGGACATACAAGAGGCAAAAAGTCCACCTATATAATCCGTGAAAAATAAAGGATGGTAATGAAGAACATCATACACCAAAAGTCATGACCAAAGCTGGTTAATTTTCCTGGAATATTTGTACTTGTTAAAAATTGTCTGTTTTATAATATTTATGCTTCTATCTTTTCCATTTGGAATGACTTGTTGCTGTAATAGGTGTGCTATAACAATTAATAATAAATACATAAATAAAACCTATTTGAATCACAAAAATAAGCTCACATTGAAAATGTAATAAAATTTAATAATTTTTCCATGCCTTATTAAATAGGTAAGTTGACTAGATAACCTTCCTCGATTCACTTAAACCGGATATTCAGCAGGAAAAGTAAACTGCCAAATATACCCTGTCAAATCCTGGTAAATTTATCAGGCAAATTTTAGGACAGCCATTTGGCATAACTAAAGTTATCTGGATAACTTAGCCCCATGCTAGAACATCCCTGGAACACCTCTGGTTTATCTGGGTTAGTTTGATTTGTTTAAACAGTTAACTGAATAAATCAGATGCAGTTAGTGTGACAGGATTTTTAATTCCTGTGATTTGTTTGGCTATGTCCCAGACTTAACCAGAGAGCTCTTTTAAATGTGGATCTTATAATGGTTTTACCATTAAAAAAAATAATAAAATAGGTGACGTATACTAGTTTAGATTCTTCATAATCATCATCATCATTTATATCATTGCTCTGTGTTCATAGTCTATTATATGTGATTTCCTTCTTGAATTGCCACTGAGTCCTGTTGTTGTATTTTTTAACATTTCTGTAGGTATATAACCTTTTCTCTAATATTTATTTATTTTATTTAGGCATTTTATATACTGTCATTCCAAAAGAAGATCACCACAGTTTACAAAATCAGCATCTTGGTCAGTATTCCTACACTGTGTAAATAACCATATTCCAGGTCAACACTAAAGCAAATAAATATCCTAGTTCATATTCATCTATATTCTAGGTCACACAACAGCAAATATAAAATCTAGTTCATATTCATACAATTTCTAGCTCAACACAATTGCAGATACAAATTCTAATTCTACTTACAATACACTATCGGGCGGATTTTAAATGCCCTGCTCGCGTAAATCCGGGTGGATTTACGCGAGCAGGGCCCTCGCGCTCCGGCGCGCCTATTTTGCATAGGCCGCCGGCGCGTGCAGAGCCCCGGGACGCGCGTAAGTCCCAGGGTTTTTTTAAGGGAGCATGTCGGGGGCGGGGCCGAATGGCGCGGCGTTTCGGGGGTGGGACCGGGGGCATGGCGCCGGCCCGGGGGCGTGGTCGAGGCCTCCAGACCAGCCCTCTGGTCAGATGACGGCGCGCCAGCAGTCCGCAGGCGCGCGTAGATTTACGTCTGCTTCTAGCAGGCGTAAATCGAGGGACAAAGGTAAGGGAGGGTTTAGATAGGGCCGGGGGGGGGGGGGGGAAGGGGAGGGGAGGGTGAAAGAAAGTTCCCTCCGAGGCCGCTCCGATTTCGGAGCGGCCTCGGAAGGAATGGAGGCAGGCTGCGCGGCTCGGCGCGCGCAGGCTGCCCAAAATCGGCAGCCTTGCGCGCGCCGATCCAGGATTTTATAAGATACGCGCAGCTATGCGCGTATCTTATAAAATCCAGCGTACTTTTGTTTGCACCTGCTGCGCGAACAAAAGTACGTGATCACGCTCTTTTTTAAAATCTACCCCTATATATCATTCATTGCTTATTGCTCACTCCACTAACATTATCTCTGAATAGTCCTTGAAGCTATTGGCTTATTGGCATTTAACATAAAATGGTATGCATTTCTAAAGAGCCATGTTTTCAGTTCATGCTTGAAACTTTTTCTTTCTGTTATCTGACATAGGGGGTCATTTTCTATCAGTATCGCACGCGAAAAGGAACTTTTCGCATGCAATAGCTTGATGGGGTGAAGTTAGGGCGGAGTCGGGGCAGAGTCAGGACCGGAAGAGGAGGAGTCAGGGCGTCGTCAGGGCGGACGCGGCGGTAACTTCGCTGGCAGCGATATGGTAAGACCCATTCTTGCCACCAGTAGCAAGCCCAATAATACCACCTTTCATGGTGGTGCTATTGGGTGCGAAAGCCGGCAGCGATAACACCGCAGTGGTGCGATCGCTGACGGCTTTCGCTGGCCCGCCCCCCGCTTCGCCCCTCCCACCCCCCCATTACCGTGGGATTAACAAAACTGTGTGACAATAGAAAATCCAGGCCATAGTGATTCTGGTAGAGAGTTCCACAACTTGGGGCCTGCTTTGGAAAGCATTCGGTCTCTTATTTGTGTTAGGTGTGTGTTCCAAAAAGAAGGAACCATTAGAAGTCCTTTGTTTTATTAGCTTTGTGCTCTATGTGGTGTGTAATGTTATAGTGTCACTCAGAATAAGCATGGATTAATATTATTGATGATATTGAAAATTAGTGTTAGTACTTTATAATGAATTCTGAATTGTACAGGAAGCCAGTGCAGTGCTAGCAGTGAGGGGGTGATGTGGTCAAATTTCCTTTTCCCTAGTAAGGGGCGGATTTTCAGAGCCCTGCTCGCCTAAATCCGCCCAAAACCGGGCGGATTTAGGCGAGCAGGGCCCTGCACGCCGGTGAGCCTATTTTACATAGGCCTACCGGCGCGCGCAGAGCCCCGGGACTGGCGTAAGTCCCGGGGTTCTCCGAGGGGGGAGTGTCGGGGGGCGGGCCCGGTCATCGCGGCGTTTAGGGGGCGTGTCGGCAGCGTTTTGGGGGCGGGTACGGGGGCATGGCTACGGCCCGGGGCGGTCTGGGGCCGTGGCCGCGCCCTCCGTACCCGCCCCCAGGTCGCGTCCCGGCGCGCAACAGGCCCGCTGGCGCGCGGGGATTTACTTCTCCCTCCGGGAGGCGTAAATCCCCGGAGAAAGGTAAGGGGGGGGGTGTAGACAGGGCCGGGCAGGTGGGTTAGGTAGAGGAAGGGAGGGGTCGGTGAGGGGAGGGCGTTAGAGGATTCCCTCCAAGGCCGCTCCGATTTTGGAGCGGCCTTGGAGGGAACGGGGGTAGGCTGCGCGGCTCGGCGCGCGCCGGCTATACAGATTTCATAGCCTTGCACGCGCCGATCCAGGATTTTAGTGGATACGCGCGGCTCCGCGCCTATCTACTAAAATCCAGCGTACTTTTGCTTGCGCCTGATGCGCCAGCAAAAGTACGCCTATTCGCGTTTTTTGAAAATCTACCCCTAAGAGTCTAACAGAGGCATTTTGTAGTCCTGAGGGTAGGCCTTGTAATAGGGAGTTGCAGTAGTCTAAGTTTGAAAATATTAGTATTTGTAAGACAGTGCAGAAGTTCTGTATTGTTAATAAGGGTTTCAGTCGATGTAATATTCTCAGCTTGGAGTATCCTGTTTTGATTAATTATCTTATATGCTTTTTCATAGTGAAGTTCACATCAATCTGTATTCCTAGGTCTCTTACTTGATCTGGGGGAGTGATATTAATAATTCCTAGGTCTATGGTTGGTGGTTTGATTATCATGATGTCTCTCCTTAACCACACTATTTCAGTTTTTTGGGGTTTTAGAGTTAGTTTCAGTTGAAAGAGGTTTTGTTGTATAGTCTTCATGTATGTTGATAGAGACGATGCAGTTTTTTCAATTGTTTTATTTAAAGGGAAGTAGAATTGTATGTTGTCTGCATAAAGGAAGAATCTGATTCCTAGATTTGCTAGTAATGGGCATATGGGCAGTAAATAAATGTTGAATTGTGTGACTGAGAGTGCTGAACCTTGGAGGATACCTGTATAGATTGGGAAGGTGTCAGAAATTTGATTGCCCAGTTTGACATGGAATTTCCTATCTTTCAGAAATGAAGAGAACTATTTGTTAAAATTTCTATCAGTTCTATTTTCTCTCAGCTGGTGGCATAGCAGTATATGGTCAACTGTGTTGAAGCTATTGTTAGGTCAATTAGTACAAGTAGTATATATGATTCATTGTTGTCAAACCCCTGTAGAACAGTGTTGGCCAAGGAGATGAGTAAGGTTTCTGTTGAGCGATTTTTTCTGAATCCAAATTGGTTTGGGTATAGTATATTATTGTTTTCTAGGTGGTTTCCTAATTGAGTTAACACTGCTTTTTCTAGGGCTTTAGCTATGAAAGGCAAATTGGATATTGGTCGGTAATTGTCCCAATCATCGATTCTGCCAGTTTTATTTTTTGGGATTGGTTTAATCACTGCTTGTTTTGCCTTATCAGGGACAAATCCTTATGCTAGCGAGTGGTTTATTATGGTTTTGAATACTGGAGTTATTATGCTTTTTATTTGTTTTAGGGTATTTGCAGGGATAGGGTCCAGTGGATAGGTAGCAGGCTTCATTTTTGTGATGATTTGGTTTATTTCAAATTTGGAACTGGGTCGAATGAATTCCATTTCGCTTGGCTGAATTTTTCAGGCTCTTTTGTTGGTAGGCAGGCAGAGAATTATGTTTTTAATGTATTAATTTTGTTTAACAGCGAAGTAGCATATTCATTGCATGAGTTCTTTGAAAAGTTGTAGTTATTTGAGATGGAGAAGGATGAGTCCTTGATTTGGTTTTTAACTGTTTTGAAGAGCAATTTGGAATTAAATATTATACCATGAATCTGTTTTGTGTAGTAGTCTTTTTTTTTGCTTTATTGATTTGTTCATGGAATTTTGTTAATAGGGATTTGTATTTTTCAAGTGATTCCATAGATTGATATTTCCAACATTTCCACCATTGTTTTTCAGATTTTCTCAGGGTCTGTTTAGTGTGTCTTAGCCCTTCATTATACCAGGGTTTCTTTTATTTGGTTGTGTTACCTTCATTTTGGAACTTTTTTTTTTTCGAACGGGCATAGGGTATCCGCTATTTCATGGATGATTTTATCCCAGGAGTCAAATGATGAGGAGACATTATTGTGATCAAACGTACGGGCCTATACAGTAAAGTCTGCGGGAGAGTGGGCGAATGCCCGCTCTCCCGGCGCGCGCACCGGCCACTTGCCGGTGCACGCAATTCAGTATTTAAATTAGGTCCGGCAGTAGATCCGGGTAAAAGGAGACTAGCGCATCCCTAGCGCCTCCTTTTTGACAGGAGCGGCGGCTGTCAGCGGATTTGACAGCCGACGCTCAATTTTGCCGGCATCGGTTCTCGAGCCCGCTGACAGCCACGGGCTTGGAAACCGAACGCTGGCAAAATTGAGCATCCGGTTTTCGGACCAACAGCCTCGGGCCGAATTCAAATTTTTTTTTTTTTTTACTTTTTTTACTCTTCGGGACCTCCGTCTTAATATCGCTATGATATTAAGTCGGAGGGTGCCCAGAGAAGCAGTTTTTATTGCTTTTCTGTGCACTTTCCCGGTGCCAGAAGAAATTAGCGCCGACCTTTGGGTCGGCGCTAATTTCTGAAAGTAAAATGTGCGGCTTGGCTGCACATTTTACTTTCTGTATCCCGCGCACATACCTAATAGGGCCATCAACATGCATTTGCATGTTGAGGGCCCTATTAGGTGCCGCGGGTTGGACGCGCATTTTCCTCCCTTTACTGAATAAGGGGTAAGGGAAAACGCGCGTCCAATAGCAGGCTAACAGTGCGCTCCACCGGAGCGCACTGTACTGTATCGGCCTGTTAGTTATTTTATTTTTAATTGTTTCTTCAAGAATTTCAGGTTCTATATTTTTTCTGTATTCAAAAGATTGATTATTGTTTGTTGTGTGGTGAGGAGAATTACTTCTGCTTTTATTAGTTGGTGATCAGACCAGGGCAATATTTAGTGAGAAGAATTGATTATGCAGTTATTGTGATTGGAGAAAATTAGGTCAAGGATATGTCCAGGTTTATGAGTGGGGTTGGTTACAAATTGTGTTCATCCCATGACTTCCATAGTATCTATGAAGATTTCACATGCTGTAGATTTAGATATGCTGTCTACATGTAGGTTAAAGTCCCTTGCGATTAGAGTTGATTCTGAGGTTGGAAATGCTTTAGTGAAGATTTCAATTAGAGGTGAGCAATCTTTTTGGAGTATTCCAGGTAGGCAATGGATCAAACCAAGATTTAGGTGATTTTAATATTGCAACTTCATAGGGAGGGTTTATCTCAGATTTGGAGGGTTTAAGTTTAAGTTCTTTTTTACACATTACTAAGAGACCTTTTTGTTTGTGTGGGGGGGAAGTGAAAAAGATATCATAGCTAGGGTAATTAATTTGGTTTAGGAGGACATTATCACTGTCTTTCAGCCATGTTTCAGTAATGCAGAAGATAGTGGGATTTAGTTCCTCTAGTAGATCATTTATTTGTGCGATTTTTTTTTATAGCAATTGCACAATTAGCAATAAGAGAGTAAATAAAAGGCAGGAAGAAGTTACAGGAGAGTTTTTACTTATCTTAGAATAGATCAGATTTTCGACCTCTCTTTCCTTGTGTCTCTGTTGATTTTCATAGATTCCTCATTCTGTGAATGTGTCAATGAATTGAACTGGCTCTATTTTATGATTTAGGTTAATAGAGCTGCTATTTGATTCCTGAAGGAAATCAAAAATGAAATTTCTGATCTATTAGTTAAAATTTGTAACCTATCATTAAAATCATCCATTGTACCTGAAGACTGGAGGGTGGCCAATGTAACCCCAATATTTAAAAAAGGCTCCAGGGGTGATCCAGGTAACTATAGACCAGTGAGCCTGACTTCAGTGCCGGGAAAAATAGTGGAAACTATTCTCAAGAACAAAATTGTAAAGCATATAGAAAGACATGATTTAATGGAACATAGTCAACATGGATTTACCCAAGGGAAGTCTTGCCTAACAAATCTGCTTCATTTTTTTGAAGGAGTTAATAAACATGTGGATAAAGGTGAACCGGTAGATGTAGTGTATTTGGATTTTCAGAAGGCGTTTGACAAAGTCCCTCATGAGAGGCTTCTACGAAAACTAAAAAGTCATGGGATAGGAGGCAATGTCCTTTCGTGGATTACAAGCTGGTTAAAAGACAGGAAACAGAGAGTAGGATTAAATGGTGAAAGGTTGGGGGGGGGGTTTAGATAGGGCCGGGGGGGGGGTGGGTTAGGTAGAGGAAGGGAGGGGAAGATGAGGGGATGGCGAAAGAGAGTTCCCTCCGAGGCCGCTCCGATTTCGGAGCGGCCTCGGAGGGAACGGAGGCACGCTGCGCGGCTCGGCGCGCGCCGGCTGCCCAAAATCGGCAGCCTTGCGCGCGCCAATCCAGGATTTTACAGGATACGCGCGGCTATGCGCGTATCTTATAAAATCCAGCGTACTTTTGTTTGAGCCTGCTGCGCAAACAAAAGTACGCGATCGCTCAGTTTTTAAAAATCTACCCCTTAGGGAATAGCCACTGCTATTAATTGCATCAGTAGCATGGGACCTCCTTAGTGTTTGGGTAATTGCCAGGTTCTTGTGGCCTGGTTTTGGCGTCTGTTGGAAACAGGATGCTGGGCTTGATGAACCCTTGGTCTGACCCAGCATGGCAATTTCTTATGTTCTTATGTTCTTATGTTGATCTCTCTGAGTGGATATTACCTGTTTTGCATTTCTGTACTCAAAGGGCCATATTTTAAAAGCTATGAGCCAGATCTTAAAATCTACGCGCGGGCATAGATTTCTTTGCGCAACCCGGCGCAAACAAATCTACGCCTGATTTTATAACATGCACGCACTGCCGTGCGCATGTTATGAAATCCGGACTCGGCGCGTGCAAGGGGGTGCACACATGTGCACCTTGCACGTGCTGAGCCCGAGGGGAGCACCAATGGCTTTCCACATTCCCTCCAAGGCCGCTCTGAAATCGGAGCGGCCTTGGAGGGAACTTTTTTTCTGGCATCCCCCCCCCACCTTCCCCTATCTAACCCACCCCCATCCCTAACTAAATCCCCCCCTACCTTTAGTCCAAAAGTTATGCCTGCCTGCAGCACTCGACCCCACCCCCGGACCAACCCCGGACTGCCGCCATGCCCCGGACTGCCCCTTTTTGCGAGCCCCGGACATATGAGCATCCCAGGGCTTGCGCGCGCCGCCGAGCCTATGCAAAATAGACTCGGCGCGCAGGGGCACATAGGGTTATGCGCGTAACCTTTGAAAATCTGCCCCTGTGAGCACGGGGTACATTTGTGCGCGCTACCCGGTGCACACAAATGTATGCCCGATTTTATAACATGCGTGCACAGCAGTGCGCATGTTACAAAATCCAGGGTCGGTGCATGCAAGGGGTGCATTCTAGTGCACCTTGGACGCACCAAGCCCTAGGGGAGCCCCGATGGTTTCCCCCATTCCCTCCAAGGCCGCTCCGAAATCATAGCGGCCTCAGAAGGAACTTTCCTTCCGCCCTCCACCTTCCCCACCCTTTCCCTACCTAATCCGGCCCCCAGCCCTATCTAACCCCCCCCCCTAACCTTTGTTTAATAATTTGCACCTGCCTCCAGGCAGGCATAGGTTGCGCGTGCCGGCCGAGTGCCGGCGTGCGATCCCCCGGCATGGCCACTGTGCTGGAGGCCTCGGTCCCGCCCCGCCCCCTTTCACAAAGCCCCGGGACATACGCGCCTCCCGAGGCTTGCGTGCGTCGCCGGGCCTATGCAAAATAGGCTCGGCGCGTGCAGGAGCAGTTACGCGCGTAAATTCTGAGGATTTATGCGCATAACCCTTTGAAAATCTGGCCCAGAGTGTTTCTCCCTTCCCAGTTGGTTCCTTTGGTCCAATGCATCCTGGGACAGTTTATTCCTTTAGAAGGAATTTTTCAGTTTGAAAAGGCTTTTAGCTAAGCAAGAAGCATTTTCGGTTATTCTCTATCAAAAACCTTTAGGAAAAGCATTGTTGCTTACCAGTTACTATCAGTTCTAGTTGCATTCAACGAAAGCATTCAGGGAAAACTCATTATAGCTGTGACAGTTCCAGAGAATTTTTGGAGTTACTCTTGATTCCATTTCATCAAAGTGAGTGTTATATTTTTTCATTGTTTTAATAAATATTTTGGAAGTTAAGAATTGATTCTGTCTGAACATTTATAGTTGTATCAAAGGTTATCTGCCTGTCTAGCAGCACAAGGAAGAAAGGACATACTTATGAGGACTGCAAAATGAGGCTTTTCCAATTGGCAGAACCCAAAATTGCTCATCATTCTCCTCCCCTCTCTCCTTCCCTCTGTCAGTTTCTTCTCTTCCTACTCTTGGACAGACATAGAAGGCTTATGATTTGAGGCCATGCCTCTCTACGATTTGACTACATCTGAATTCAATGCCCCACCTCACCCTCCTTCTTCCCACCCTCAACTCGGTACCTTCAGAAATTCCTTTCTGTGTACACTGTGATCCTGGTGTCTTCCAACATTGATCACAGTACACTGTGGTCCTGGTGGCTTCTAATGTTGCTTTGAAAGCAGCTCTGTAAGAATAAACTACCAGTGTGTTGCTATTAGAAGAATCTCTGGCAGAAGCACTGGTAGCTTATGCTTCCACTGTTGCTGTCAGATCAACACTGAAAGCCATTGGGATCGCAGTATTGATTTTAGATGTTGCCTAACCAGGGAGGAGCTGGGGAGATCAGTGCCAACCCATCCTATTTTTCTTTTTAGACAGAACTTGGAAGGGTTTGAGGGAGTTGGAGGAGGGGGGCAGGCGGTGGGGGGATTCTTAGCCCGGCAAGGCACAATTTTAAATACTGAATGGGGGCTGGGAATTGGGCCAACAAGCCAATGAGTTCATTTTTTTTTTTTAAATACTTTAGCTAATTAATTGGCTATATGATTTTGAATATAGCTGGTTAAGTCTTAATTTTGTTGCCCATGTGACTGAATAACTTTAGGACTGCTTTGAGGCAAGCCTAAAATTATCCAACTAGCTTAGCCAGATACAACTAAAATTAGCTAAGTTAGCCGGATAATTTAACTTCACTCCAGAACACCTTCTTTTTTTCTGATTAAATTTTAACAGGATAATGATTTATCCTGTTAAAATTTAGTTGGATAAGTGCCCTAGATATTCAAAAGTAGGTACTTACCTGGAAAATTCACACGTTATCTTGTTAAATACCTCTGAAAATGGACCTTATATTATGAAAAAAAGATATAACACAAACCAAGCAGGCATCTGTTTTTCCTGTTAGTGACCTCCCATTTCTCCTTCAGCCACCTCTTCTTCTGTCCAGTTGCTGTTCCGCTTCTCTCTTCAGCATCAACAATGAGTGTCATTTCCCGAGTTTCCTTTAATACAGTTTTCAAGCAAGGAAAAGAATCAATGTAAACCAACCATACTCAGAAAAGCAAGTGCTTATTATTTTGTGTAGTGCTCTGTCCATGCATTAGTTAGCGATCAGGTAAATATAGAACAAAGACTATAATTTCCTTGGCAGCATGCACTTTAAAATTGTATGTGTGCTATTGGGGCTATTTTTTTATTCCATACGCTAAGGGCCAGATTTTTAAATCTACGCGCGGTCATAGATTGGTGTGCGGAACCCGGCATAGCCACGCGCATGTTATAAAATCCGGGGTCGGCATGGGCAAGGGGTTGCACACTTGTGCACCTTGCGCGCGCCGAGCCCTAGGGGAGCCCCGATGACTTTCCCTGTTCCCTCCGAGGCCACTCCGAAATCGAAGTGGCCTCTAAGGAAACTTTCCTTTTGCCCTCTCACCTTCCCCTCCCATCCCCTACCTAACCCGCCCCCCAGCCCTATCTAACCCCCCGACCTTTGTTGATGAAGTTGCGCCTGCCTCTGGGCAGGTGTAGGTTGCAAGTGCCGGCGCGCGAGCCTCCAGCATGACCGCTGTGCAGGAGGCCTCGGTCCCGCCCCCGGCCCGCCCACTCCCCGCCCATTTTTTCAAGCCTCGGGACATACGCGTGTCCCGGGGCTTGCGCGAGTCACCGAGCCTATGCAAAATAGGCTTGGCGCACGCAAGAGGAGTTTTAAAGGGTTACGCGTGTATATTATGCTCGAAACCCTTTTAAAATCCACCACTAATAATTTTAGTGTCTCATATGTTAAGTTAAATTTTAGCAAATGTATTCACATTTTTAGTGTGTGTTCACTAAAAAGTTTTTAGCTGGACTTTTGGTACATAGCACTCAAAAGGGGAAACGTCATGTAGTAGTAAATTTTCAAAGAGCCACTGAGCAACAAAGAAAACCAATTTAGTTTAAATGGTTATCTTTAACCAAATTTTCAGTCAAACGTAACCAGTTATATTTTCGGCTGAAAGTTTCCCTGATTCTAGCTGAACAAATCCTGAGCTGTCCATTTTTTAATCAGATAAATTTATGAACCTTATATGTTTAGTTGATTGGGGAAACACTTCCAAAATAATGCTTTAACCAATTAAACCTTTTGAAAATCAGCTCCTTGTTCTATAGGCCCCAGTGTCTCCAAAACATGGCATGGGAATAAAGAAATTCCCAATTTTTGAAAATTAGTGTCTTTTTTGGGGTAACAGCTTACATAAAATAGTTGACAAATATATGAATAAGTTATTCCAATTTGCAAAAGGAATTTATATGTATATATGTAAACTTTGAAAATTATTCCACTAAAATTACCTGTACAAAATGACGCCTGCTAATGTGTCTTTAGAAATCCTTCTGGAAAGTTTACTTGCATTCTTCTGAAAATGCAAAAGTATGAGTATAAGTACAAGGCCCACCTCAACACCATCCCTGGTAATGCCTCTGTTCATTACAAGTAAACTTATGTGCATACAGCTCATATCCCCATATGTTTTCTTGCATACTGGGTGGACAGTTTTGTAACAGGTCATTTCATCTGGATAAGCACTATTTTGCCAGCAAGAAATGCCTTTGAAAATCACCCAGATGACAATATTACGCAGTGTAGATAAATGGGCCCAGCTGCATTGAAGGATTCTTCTATATTATGTCTATGGTAAAAATCCTTAGTATATGACTGCATTTTTGTACCTCCAGGAATTAAAGTTAAATTGAAAACGTATTCATATTAGGCAAATTGTGCTAGAAACCTTGAGCTAATATTCAAATCCTACTTATCTGGAAAAGTCAGACTCATCCTGCTAAATGGTGACCAATGAATATCCAGCAACATTGAGCAACCATCACTTAGCTGGATAAGTGACTTATCCAGCTAAGTAGATACAGTATCTGTATAAGTTGTGGGTAGGCATTGAGTGGATCTGGGTGGTGCTACTAATTTGGGTAACTTAGCCAAATAAGTAGCGATATTCAATTTAGGGATGTGAATCTGGCTTCGGACGATATTTTCAAAATCGTCAGAAATCGGGGGCTCCCCCAAAACGATAGGAAAACCCCAAGAAATTGTTCATGGAGGTTCTCTTATCATTTTGGGGGAGGGCAGGAAAAACGGCACACAAAAATAACACTTAAACTCACCCCGACCCTTTAAAACTAATCCCTTAGCTTCCCCCACCCTCCTGACCCCCCAAAAAACTTTTTACAGGTACCTGGTGGTCCAGTGGGGGTCCCGGGAGCGATCTCCCACTCCCGGGCCGTCAGCTGCCACTAATCAAAATGGCGCCGATGGCCCTTTGCCCTTACCATGTGACAGGGTATCCATGCCATTGGCCGGCCCCTGTCACATGGAGGGAGCACTGGATGGCCGGCGCCATCTTTAAAAATGGTGCGGGCCATCCAGTGCTCCTACCATGTGACAGGGGCCGGCCAATGGCACGGATACCCTGTCACATGGTAAGGGCAAAGGCCATCGGCGCCATTTTTATTAGTGGCAGCCGACGGCCTGAGAGCAGGAGATCGCTTCCAGGACCCCCATTGGACCACCAGGTACCTGTAAAAAGTTTTTTTGGGGGGTCGGGAGGGTGGGGGAAGCTAAGGGATTAGTTTTAAAGGGTCGGGGTGGGTTTTTTGTTTATCGACTCGGGCGCAGCTGATAAACAAAACCACAGTCGGGCCGGATGAAAAAAAAAACACGATGTGAATCGGAACCGGAATCAGAACCGATTCCGGTTCCAATTCACATCTCTAATATTCATACTTACCAAGTTAAGGGCCTTATTTACCAAGGCTATCGCAGGCTTGAATATCCAGCAACATTCAGCAACCATCACTTAGCTGGATAAGTGACTTATTCAGCTAAGTAGATAAAGTATCTGTTTAAGTTGTGGGCAGGCATTGAGCGGATCTGGGCGGTGCTACTTATTTGGGTAACTTAGCCAAATAAGTAGTGATATTCATACTTACCAAGTTAAGGGCCTTATTTACCTGCGAAGGTAGCACACAGCTGTGCTACCTAAATCGGGGCGGAGTCGGCCCTGGAAGAGGAGGAGTCGTGGCATCACGAGGGCTGACTCCGCGAAGACAGCGCTGCCAGCGAAAAAGTAAGGGCCTTTTTGCGTCCTATTTCGCGCCCAATAGCTACACTTTCTATGGTGGCGCTATTGGGTGTGAAACCAGCAGCGATCGCACCACGGCAGTGCGATCGCTGCCAGCTAGCGCAGGACCGCCCCCCCCCCCCCGGGTCGACCCCCCCGCTCCCCATTAGCGCAATTTTCTAAAGTATCGCAGGCCTGCGATACTTTAGAAAATGAGGCCCTAAATTAGATAAGTGACTTCCCATAGAGTAGGTCTTACTTAACCAGTTAAAAAGTATTTGGCTGAGTCATGCCACATATGGGGATATTCAACAGCATAGCTATGCTGCTGAGTATACCATGTAAGTTAGCCAGATAAGTCTTATGGGGCTAATTTATCTAAATGGACTGCTTGGAATATTAAGATCTTTTAGTTGTGTTTTGGGTGTCAAATACCTTACAATCCCTAATAAGTCCAATATAAGTTGTTTTACCATAGATCCAGTTATAATTTACATTGAGCCTAAAATATGCTTTGTTTTCACTAATGTTTTATATATTAAAAAAATAAAAGATTACAGACAAATTGATTTCAACTGAATAAGGATATCAACGTGTACTGAAAATCTCATTGTACAGTCACATTCTCATTCATTCAAAATACTCCATTAGAGACTGACATTTTATAATGTTTTTTAACTCAAGGAGTAGATCTATTATACTTTCCAAAAAAGAAAAGCATTACAGATACATGCAGTATCTTAGTCAAAACAGAGGCTTCATATGAGCTGAAGCATAGGACAAAGTGCTGATGAAAACAGTCACAACAATGATGCTAAATTGGTCAGCTTCCCAAAATACTCTGATTTCTGATTTCATTAGCTGTAAAAAAAACTTGGAAGGCAAAATCTGCTGTATGATCCTCTGTTTTGTAACAATTTCAAAATTCACTGTATTTGTATTAAAGAAGGTTTGCTGGATCTTAAAATGCCAATCTCAGAATACTGAACTCTGGGACTATATTGTTCATACAGTTCTTTTAATTACATCTCTTTAACTATGTTTATCTTAACCCTATATGCTAGTGTCCAATATTAAATATATTTTTAAACTCTTTAACAGATTTTTGGCATACAAAAACAGTCAAGGTGAATCACACCTTCTACATGTAACAAGTTTGCCCATATTCATAGATAGATGAAGAAAAACAACATCCATGACATCTAACAGTTTCTCATATTGGAAACTTAAAACATTGAAATTACTTGTACATTAATCCAGACCTACATAATTCAGTTCAAAGCCCCATATTTGACAATAAGGACATAAGAACATAAGAACATGCCAAACTGAGTCAGAACAAGGGTCCATCAAGCCCAGCATCTTGTTTCCAAAAGTGGCCAATCTAGGCCATAAGAACCAGGCAAGTACCCAATAACTATCCCATGCTACTGATGCTAGTAATAGAAGGGGCTATTTTCTAAGTCAACTTAATTAATAGCAGGTAATGGACCTCCTCCAAGAACTTATCCAAACCTTTTTTAAACACAGCTATACTAACAGCACTAACCACATCCCCTGGCAACAAAATCCAGAGTTTAATTGTATGTTGAGTGAAAAAGAACTTTCTCTGATTAGTTTTAAATGTGCTATATGCTTACTTTATATAGTGCCCCCTAGCCCATCTATTATCTGAAAGAGTAAATAAACGATTCACATTTATCCATTTTAGACCTCTCATGATTTTAAACACTTCTATCATATCCCCCCTCAGCCGTCTCTTCTCCAAGCTCAACAGTCCTAACCGCTTTAATCTTTCCTCTGAGGAGCTGTTCCATCCCCTTTATCATTTTGGTCTCCCTTCTCTGTACCTTCTCCATCACAACTATATCTTTTTTGAGATGCGTCAACCAGAATTGTACACAGTATTCAAGGTGTGGTCTCACCATGGAGTGATACAGAGGCATTATGACATTTTCTGCTTTATTCACCATTCCCTTTCCAAGAATTCCCAACATTCTGTTTGCTTTTTTGACTGCCGCAGCACACTGAACCGACAATTTCAATGTATTATCCACTATGATGCCTAGAAGTTACCCAGGTAGAGAGTCCATTAAGCTAGGTTGAGAGAACATTGTACAAATCTCATCGTTGTGTGAGTTTCCTCACTCCAAAGGACATCAAATCTTCACAAGAGTGTACTGTTCTGTTCATACATCTCACTATGCATGTAAAAGTGGCCCCTGTCCCCTACACTACTACGTAAACCTCACCTCAAGTTACTAGGTGAGCCTCCTATAGTAGCATAAATAGCTACCTACTACAAGCACTTTGTAGATAGTCTCTCTCTCTCTCTCACTCTCTCTCTCTCTCTCACTCTCTCTCTCCCTCCCTGCAGGTAGGGAAATGCAATTATGTAGATATTAGTGTGAAAAGTTAATACACTTTGCAGTAATGCTGATGCTAAGATAACACACATTTCAATAAATAGGCTATTACCATAAAACACACCCCCTTACTATCACATATAATATTCAGATAAATCTAGGCCATAGTGATAAGTCTTTGCCAAACCACCCAGGCAAGATTCAGTATGAGAAGTAGAACTTGTAGCCCCCCAGAAACAGCATGGAGACTGAAGCAATTTGTGCTCAAATTTCAGTGCTATTAGTCTCAAGATAGATGCAGAAACACTGTTGCTGAGCAGTATCATAGCAAAATCCCCCAAGATAGCTTTTTGCAGTCCATGGAATTCCCTCAGGTTGGCTAGAAAAAGCAGTACACAAAAAAACCTGTCCCTTGCCTGATGGCACCGATCACTGTCCTCCTCGTTTCTTGTTAGACTGATAGAAACGGATGCATCTCCTGCTGAAACACATGGCTCCCATCGATTATTGTGAGCTCTGCACTGTGACCACAGTTTCTTGCTGATTAGTTTGAGCTGCTTTTTGGATGCTTTAAAATTATCGATTATCAATGGGTTGTCATTCACCATTATGGAGAGTTTTGCTGGGTACAGCATTGCAGATCGTATTTTCATTTTTTGGAGTTCTTTTCTAATCGTGGCAGACTCTTGTCACTTCTTTTGGAGCTCCACAGAGAAATTGGGGAAGATCATAATTTTATTCCCTTCATAACTAAGACCTCCAGCTTCACATGATCCATTTAAGATTTTACATTTATCCTCAAAGTGGTACAGGGGCACACAGTGGAATTCGGAATCAGCACCAGCAACCAGTGAGCTCTTTTGATTTTAATAGTTCCCTTTGTGAGTGTGCAAATGTCTCTTGTAACACCCCAAATGGTGCCATGTTTTGAGTTCCTTCTGCATCAGGGGGTACTGAATAAAAATCTTTGAAATGTGATTGCACATCCATTGATCATTACTCCTAATATCATCCTGTTGGCATCTGCAACTGAAATAAGCACATTTTTAAAAACAGGTGATGTATTGTCCTCTCGCACTGAGGACAAGTCTCCTAGGGCTCCTGCCCAGGAGGGAAGGGTTAGGCTAGCCATCATAGTTGGTGATTCAATTATTAGAAATGTAGATAGCAAGGTGGCTGGTGGTCGTGAGGACTGCCAGGTAATTTGCCTGCCTGGTGCGAAGGTGGCAGACCTCATGCATCACTTAAATAGGATTATAGACAGTGCTTGGGAAGAGCCGGCTGTCGTGATACATGTGGGCACCAATGACATAGGAAAATGTAGGAGAGAGGGTCTGGAAGCCAAATTTAGGATTTTAGGTAGGAAGCTGAAATCCAGAACCTCCAGGGTGGCATTCTCTGAAATGGTTCCTGTTCCATGTGCAGGTACCCAGAGGCAGGCAGAGCTCCAGAGTTTCAATGTGTGGTTGAGACAATGGTGCAGGGAAGAGGGATTCAGTTTTGTAAGGAACTGGGGAAACTTTTGGGGAAGGGGGAGACTTTTCTGAAAGGATGGGCTTCACCTTAACCAGAGGGAAACCTGGGACAGCTCCTCGATGACATCAGATGCTGCAGGGTATATTACCCTGCATCTGGGATTGGATCCTCGCCTTGCAACAAGGTTCCTCAGGGCTTCCTGACTTGCTAGTTGCTGTGACTTCGTCTGTTGCTGCTGTCTTTGACCCGGCCTGCTTCCTGACCTGTTTCCTGCCTTCGCCCCTTGGTTTGGTATCGACGTCTGACTTCTGGCTTCCAACCCAGCTCCGTTCCACGACTCCGTCTTCAGCTTCTGTTCCTGGCTTGGCTTCGTCTTCTGACCTTCTGGCTCCCGACCTGGCTTGCTCCTGGACTCCAACTTTGACTTCTCCCTCATGTCAGGTACCTGGTACTCGCTGGCCCAGAGGTTTCTCCTAAGTCCCAGCGACTCAGGCTCTCACGGGCTCCTCCCGGGGGAGCCGCGGGCTTCCGAGGTGAAGACCCTTCAACCACCTGGGTCTAGCCATCGTCCATCTCTTTAGCTGCTGCCTGGGTCCTTGGTCGCATAGGACTCCACCTAAGTCCAAGAGGTCCGGGTCCCTACGGGCTCCTCCTGGGGGGACCTCAGACTTCCAGTGGTGAAGTCTTCTCAGAGTCTCTCCCGAGCCGCCTCCTGGCTGGGACGCTTGCTGTGGCCTTCCATAGCATACCATCCTCTGCCCCAATCGGCCCAAGGGTTTACGATCATAACATTTAATGAGTTCATCATTATAAGACATGCCTGGAACGCCTAGTGCCAACCACTAGAGATATGCATTCTTTTTTGCCGAATTGGACAATTTCAATGAAATTGTCCAATTTGGCATGTTTTAGGGAGCACAAAAAATGATCGGGATTTTCCCGTTTTTTCACGAAAATTCGTTTTTCTGATTAGTGCGCACTAATGGGAGTTAGTGCGCGCTGACAAAAAGTAACAAAAAGTACAAAATCTAACAGTTTTGTTAGCGCGCACTAACGGGGAGTTAGCACGCACTAACAGGGGTTAGCGCGCACTAACAGGTAGTTAGCGCACACTAACAAGAGTTGGCGTGCACTAACTCCCATTAGTGTGCGCTAACCCAAAAAACAATTTTTCGCAAAAAAAACCCCCCAAACCTCAAAAAAACGACATTTCCCGCAGCGGCCGAAAAACGAAGAACGACACAAAAACAAAAACGATTCACATCTCTACCAACCACTCTATTTCAAATAAGTTGATTTACATTTATTCCTCTGAAGCAGTTGTAGCACAGAGCACCAGTTGATGTTGGAATTGAGACAGTGTGATCTTTTTAGATTTTTAAGACCATTTTCATATAATGGGATGTTTCAAAGAGGTGGAAGTTTATGTCATTTTTTGATATGACTGTATGTGTAGTACACGTTTCTCACCTCCATTAAGAAAAAAAATGTATAAAAAAGAGATTGTGGGGTTAATGATTGAGAGATCCAATGTCAGTTATATTGTACAACCAGATGATATTTTCTGGCTTGCTGGAACCCCTTCATTATATATAATAACATTCTAATAGTGTTTTGTTGAAATTGAGATACAAATTGCAGTTCTTTGATGTTTAGCTCCTTGTCTCTCTTTTTGTATGATTGTTTACCTTGAACAAGAGGCACATTTTTCATTTTGGTGATTTGGTAGACATTTCTTGTAGAGCTTAAGGAAGTGTCTGCAAGGTTGTCTCCCCAGCTCCACCTTCAAAATACACATTCAGACAATATCTAGTTGACCTTGAATTATATTCAAATGCTTTGGCACTTACTTTAAAAAGCATGGCATGTGGACCAGTGGCCATGCGAGTGGAAAGAGATGGACAAAATCAGAAGCATTGCCTTTCTGGAGCTGTTTCTGATCATGGTTGCTCTCCATATTTGAGGTAATCCCCTTATGAATTTGGAGGGTGATAGCCTCAAGTGAAATCAGGCCAAGGTGGATGATATAAATCTCTAATTTGCTAAGTACTCCCTTGTGGATGAGTTAGTGTGTGAGTTTGTGTTAAGTTGCCTTTCCCAGAATAGCTCAGTGAGGGCATGCCCTGCGCAGGGAGTACAATATGAAATTGCTGACACTTGTTCTCATTTTTACTGGCCCCTTTTCAGTCACTAGCTCCAGAGGGGAATATTGAGAAGGGGGAAGACCAAAGAGATTTCAGTATTGGGCCATGGTTGGTTCCCAAATCCATATTAAATTGTGTAAATAGCTTGGTGAAGACCACATCAAGCAGTCTGCCAAGTGTGATCAGAGCCTACACTCATTAAGGCTCAAAGTCACACAATTAGTGCAGAGCCAATAATGGGCTCGGATACATGTCACCCTAAAGCCTTGCTATTAGTGGCAGGCCCTATTATGACTCCACAAGGTCTATGGATTAATGATCCCTGATGGCATCTTCTTAAGGAAGGTTTGGTAGAAAGGAGTGTCAAAGATGGAGGGCAAACAATCCTTGAGCACCCATTTATAATCCCCTATCAGGTTATCTAATAAAATCATGGCTAATTTATTAATTCAAATAATGGTGCTAAGTGTGGTTCATATTCTTGTTATGTTTTGCAGAAGGGACAAATGTCAGCTCTATCTCATGTTACTGGATTCTTTGTGATTTTCGAATAATTCTAACCTGGTCCTATACAAGATTTCACAACCTGCAAAGTATCCTGTTCATACATTTTTTTTTACTGAAGCTGCTGAATCAGTTGCCTTCAAATCTTTCTAAAAAGATTATACAATTATTGTAGCATGTATTGTTATTTAGAAGCATGTCATTCATGTTGCACATACTTAAAGTGATCTAATTTTTTTAGATGTTCTTAAACCATAAAAATCTCTTCATTCAATTATAAATTTTTTTTAGTGCAAATCTGTGTGAAAAAAAATGTCATTTTAGGCACCTGAATTAATGGTTTGGTTATGCATTTTGTTAAGTCTTTAGTGAAGCTCAGAATAAGTGTATGAGACAGACAATTATTTAAAGGTACCATTTAAAAATAGTGCTGGAGCCATAGTCCCTGTGCAACATTTATGAATTATCAGATTCAAAGAACTATAACCCACACAGTACTTTTTCTTTGCTATTCTTCTTTAGATCAAAATAATACAATTGTGAAAAAGTTGGCAAGTAGTTTCATCCTTTTTTTCTTACTTTAAGCTACAATTAATGATAACGAAGCAATACCTTATATGGCAAGAAGTGGTAAGTAAGAAAAATGATCAGCCATTGTGCTCCAACAATAAAGCACTTTGGGGGTATTGCTACTGTAGGGCTATCTTTATTTTCAGCCATTAAGCAAAACAATATAAATCTGCAGGCAGGTGTTTCTTGCTGCAGGAGTATTGAAAGTTGTAATGCAAACAATCTAATTTTAGCATCTATGTAGAGTCTAAAGTAGATTTACTGATCACTGATGCAGAGAGCACAGGGAGGAAACAATCAGCAGGAGCTTTCAGCAGTATTATCCTATTAAAGCAGGAAGACTTCATGTGGTTGTTAAGGAAGTAGTCAAATGCAGGTGATGGAAGTGGGGGTTTGACGAGTAGTCAGTGGGCACGCTGTACACGTTAAGCTGTTGTTTTCTACTCAGCTAAGCAGCAGAGAATTGATATGTTAGCAATGAAGTGCAATGACAATTAAATTGTAACTGACCTACATGTTACCATCATTATGTTTTCTCTTTTTTTACTGCTCTCCTTCTTATTTAATCACACAGTATGGGGTTTTTATTAGGCTGTAATGTTAAAATCTTCATCCATTTAGCCATAAATGTTTGACTGGCTATCTATCAGACTTCCCCTGCACTATACAAACAAACCCATTTTGCTGAATCATTGTTGACTTGTTTGTGGCCTAATTTAATGAGTGTAATAACTTACATTACTATCCAGTTAACATTTAGGAGTCCAGGCAAGACCAGCTAGCATACAGTAAGCTATACATTTTCTATTCATATCACTCCTCTTTGCAGTACATTGCATTTAATAAGATGCACTGCTTACACCACTGGTTTGCTTTTAACTTGACTCAAGTTAATGTAAGAGGACACATGTAAAGCTATGAAGAGTAAAACACAAGAATCTCAAACGATAGAACATGGTTCTGATTTTCTCTGCACTTAATGGTTCTCAAGGACATACACACTTCACCATGTAAAAATAAAAATAAAGATCTACTACATTAATATGGCAAAGTAACTTTAAGATTTACACTCAGAGAGGACAATTTCCCAAAGTATTTACCCAGGTAAAATGACTTGAATGAAAATTACCCACTTCAAATGCTTTTATCTGAGGTACTCCACTGGTCTTGTTTAGGTTGAGGTGGGAAGAATATAGTAGTGATGTGCGTTCGTTTTTCCCGATTTAGGCAATTTCAATGAAATTTCCTAATTTGGTATGGTTCGGGGGAACCGAAAAACAAAAGAAAAGTCATGTTAGTGCGCACTAACAGGAGTTAGCACGCGCTAACTTTGCCCCATTAGTGCGCACTATCGGGAGTTAGTGCGCAGTATCATGAGTTAGTGTGCACTAACTCCCGATAGTACGCACAAACATGAAAATCGGGGCCCCCGAAAAAAGAAAAATCTGAACCGCAGGAAATACAAAATTTCCCATGGAGGGCCCCGAAACGAAGCCCGAGGACATAGGGCTTAAAGAAGCACATCTCTAGAAAATAGCACATGTAATTTCATTTTCAAACATGTGTGTGCTATCTTGTCCTCCCCCACTACCACCACTTGCACAAATAGCAGGTGCGAAGGGCATGGGTGCTTTTAATGTCTAATGTGCGTAGTTGACAGGTGCTAATTTTCAATAACATGAATAGCTTCTCTTGTTAAGAATGTGCATGAAAATGTGAATTTTAAAAGCCCAGTGTGCGCCAAAACTGGGAGATATGCGAGTATGTTGGGGCAGCATACGCCAAGCGGATTTTAAAAGCTGCCCGTGTCCATGCATATCTCCCAGTATGTGCACAAATGAAAAAGTCCAAAAAGGGAGTAGGGCATAGGCGTAGTCTGGACAGGGCATGGTTGGGACATGGGCATTCCAGGAATTTAAACTGAAATCTGCACATAAGCATTTACATGCACAAGCGCACTTTAAGGTCCTCAACTGTGTTACTTTACTACTGCTATGGATGGCATGTAAGCAATAAAACAAAAAATCTAGGCTTGTCAGCAGAGTTTTAAAAGTTGGGGCTAACAGGAGGAAAGGAAGACTAATAAAGTGGGAGGGTTTGGAAGTCCTATCCCTTAACCAAGCAAACTGGGAATGATCTGGGAAAGCTACCTATAGTATTGGCGCACAACCCTGATAAAATCCCCCCACTTATGCGATAAAGGCGGCATTTGCGCGCACATGCATGAGTCCATATAAATGGTGTGCATATGTGTGTGCATACATCCTATTTTATGACATGCACAGACAGACGCAAGTATGTTATAAAATGGTTCCCCGAGTGCGAGCCAGCAAATGCACACACTTGTGCCCGTACAGCTGATTCAAAGTTACCGTCAAAGTGTGCACATTGAAAGCTCCCACATAGTTTGCAATCATATGGACTATTTGTAAATTGCTCCCCAAAACTTCCAAGATATGTAACTGGATAGAAAATTTTGACTATGCAAAGGAAGAATCAAATAGGCCGATGCAATATGGACACACTAAAAATGTGCTTCCAAATTGGGCACACATTTTTTAATGCGCACGCCCTCTCCTGGGCACCAGATGCAAAAAGCAAATGAGCTGCCACACTGAAAAGGGCGCACTAGGGTTAAATTGTCTAGCCCTAGAAAGTCCATGGCATGGGGTGCCCAGGAGACATAGCTGTGCGTGAGTTAGAAAAATGGACACTCAATTTATGTGTTTACATTTTTTCCCACGGCAGCTATTTTACCGGCAAAATATGCACACAATACACACTCATGGCCCTGAGCATGCATACTGTAGGTGTATAATATGCTCCCCCCTTTTTTTTTATGTCAAGCATGGTGTAGCTTTCTGCAGTTCTTCTTACTTAGTATTGCAATTGTTTTTGTTTTTAAGTTGAGCCCTTGACCTGTGGGAAGACTTTACGTCGGATCCAGGCAGGCATAACATTTATGGTTAAAAAGTGAACCTCATGCACATGGGGATTTATTTGCATTGCGGGGTAATAGCGAATAACCTCATCTACATGGCATTTACATGTGATGAGCACTATTAGCTACTCCTTTATTTGAATGTGCTGATCCTCTTATTGCATCGGGGGTTATGGACACATGTCCAAAACATGTGTCCAACCATTCATTAAGCTGTGCGCTAGGCTGGGTCCATTGGCCAGAAAGACAGAGAAAGAGGATCCTAAAAGGTATTATTCTAATTAGTAGGCCTGATCTGCAAAGATCTAATATGATTTTAAAATTAACTGCTTATTTTAGCATTATTATAATATAAACTAAGAAGTACTGCCCAGAACTAAAGGAACCTATTTAGTGGTGAGCACATATATGTGGATCAAAAAATTAAAATACCATTTTCAGATTCCTCATGTCCCTCTTGAAATGTTCTGAAAATCTGGTGAATACAGGTACTAGAAAAGAAAGTTATTAGCTGGGAGCACTGAGAGGAGAGGATCATCTGGCTGGTGGCTGGAAAGAATCAGTAAGTAGTGCTTGAAGAAATGTTTAAAACTTTAAAGTACTGGGGAGAAGTAAACTATTGGGGTATATTATTTAGTGTGTTTGTCAGAAAGTCAAGCAACAAACAGAGAGCATCAACCTGTTTATTGTAAACCGGCTTGATGTGATATTTTCACGAATGCCGGTATAGAAAAAAATCTAAATAAATAAATAAATAAACCTGGTACAGCAGGAAATGATCCTGTACGAAGGACCAGCTCTCCAGGTAGTGCATTGTCCTCTTGCACCGAGGATCTGTCTCCCAGGGCTACTGCCAAGGAGGGAAGGGTTAATTCAGCCATCATATTTGGTGACTTTATTATTAGGAATGTAGACAGCTGGGTGACTGGTAGGAATGAGGATCGCCTGGAAACATGACTGTCTTGTGCGAAGGTGGCAGTCCTCATGTATCTCCTAGATAGGATTTTAGACAGTGTTGGGGAGGAGCTGGCTGACGTGGTACATGTGGGCACCAACGACATAGGAAAATGTGTGGTAGGGGGTAGGTTCTGGAAGCCAAATTTAGGCTCTTAGGTGGAAAGCTGAAATCCAGAACCTCCAAGGTAGCATTCTCTGAAATTCTCCCTGTTCCATGCACATCCAAACCAACCAAATGACCTGCAAACAATTTCTTACAATTGTACATAAGTTTCTGGATATATTGGATCCAGTCTTTTGTATCTATTTATTTTTTATGTTTGTTTATGTAATTTTATGAATGTTTTTATGTTATCTGGGATACAAGCAATTTTAATAAATCAATACATTTATTTATTAGTTATGTAAATAAACACACCCCCACCCAAACAAATTGGAAAAATGCCCCCTAAAGGGTCAACCAAGACTAGGGATGTCAATCGTTTTTTGACAATTTAAAACAATCATCAGATATATTTTAAATTGTCAAAAATTGTTAGAGCCGTGATACAATAGCAATTCCCCTGATGTATCGTCAAAAAATCATAAATCGGGGGAGGGCGGGAAAACCGGCACACCAAAACAACCCTAAAACCCACCCCGACCCTTTAAAACAAATCCCCCACCCTCCCGAACCCCCCCAAAATGTTTTAAATTACCTGGGGTCCAGTGGGGGGGTCCCGGCACGATCTCCCACTCTCGAGCCACGGCTGTGTTAATAGAAATGGCGCCGGTGGCCCTTTGCCTTTACCATATGACAGGGCAAAGGTAGCGCCGGTGCCATTTTGGTTCCTGTCACCCGACATCACGAGTGCAGGAGATCGCTTCCGGACCCCTGCTGGATGCCCAGGGACCTTTGGCCAGCTTGGGGGGCCTCCTGACCCCCACAAGACTTGCCAAAAGTCCAGCGGGGGTCCGGGAGCGACCTCCTGCACACGGGCCGTATTGCCAATATTCAAAATGGCGCTGGCGCTACCTTTGCCTTCACTATGTCATATGTGCCGGTTTTCCCGCCCTCCCCCGATTTATGATTTTTTACGATTTAAAAAAAAACAAAAAAACCATGACGATCAGATTTCCCTCCCCCCCAGCCAAAATCGATCGTTAAGACGATCGATCACACAATTCACATCCCTAACCAAGACCCCTGCCAATTCTCCCAGCTGCCTATCAAGGCAACATGGGCCAAAAAGTAAAAAAAATAAATAAATCAGTATGCAGCAATGCCCCGCCCCTTCCCAAAGCCCTCCCTTTTGTATAAAACAGTACCCCTAACCCAAACAAATAGACTCCCTTATCAGTTTTCCCAGCAGAAGACACCCTTAGCATCCCTCCCAAAAAAGACAACCTCATCCCTGAGGCCTAGTGGGTCACCCCCTTACATCCAAAATAAACCATGGTGGTCACATTATAGGGACCAGTCAATGCCATTTTGGAATATGACAGTTAAAGTTTCAGAGCTAGGAGGTACTCTTGCCACCAGCTAATTTGAAAAGGGTGCAGATTTTAGGAGTAAAAACAGCACAATATTGCAAATATCACTGCAATATTGGTATATCTCAAAATATATGTTGTATTATGCATGTTATATGCTTACCATATCTTAGCTTATATATGAAACAATAAATAATGAAGTGAATTTTTTAGGTTGCAAGGAGCATCAATGAGATTTGATCTCCAGCTTCCCTGGTTTTCGGCGTACTCTAACCACTAGGCTCTAACCACTTTAATGGATTTGACAAAAATTGTGCTGCCAGAATTGTTTTTTAATCTATAATTTGAGTGAATAGAGTGCTATACTGGTGTGTTATTTTGTATAATTTTTATGAGAGAAATATATTTTCATTTAGTTATAATGTTTGCATGTAGTTGTGTGTTACTTAGAAGCAATCTTGCTCCATGCTGCACAGTTCCCCCCCTTTCTCTGCTTCTGCTAGAAGCAGCCTATGACCCTCTTTCAAACAGTTCTCTCCCTTCTTCTAACATGAAGTTTGCAAAGCTTGAAGGTCACACACCTGGCAATTGCCCAGGATGAAATGTGCGCAGTCACGTGCATGTTATAAAATCCGGGGTTGGCGCGCACAAGGTGCACACCTGTGCACCTTGTGCGCGCCAAGCTGTGCAGCCTTCCTCCGTTCCCTCCGAGACCGCTCCGAAATTGGAGCGGCCTCGGAGGGAACTTTCCTTCCGCCCCCCCCCCCCCCCACCTTCCCCTCCATTCCCGTACCTAAACCGCCCCCCAGCCCTACCTAAACCCCCCCTTACCTTTAACTTAGAATTTGCGCCTGCCTCGCAGGCGTAGGTTGCGCGCCCTGGCCGACGACCGGCCCGTGATCCCGGGCACAGCAGCAAATGGCCACTGTGCCTGGAGGCTCTGGCCCTGCCCTCGCCCTGCTCCCTTTTTCAAGCCCCGGGACATACGCGCGTCCTGGGGCTTGCCCACGTCGCCGGGCCTATGCAAAATAGGCTAGGCGCGCGCAGATGGGATTTAAAGGGTTATGCGCGTAACCCTTTTAAAATCCGCCCCACAGATAACATTGCCTCTATCTCTCTCTCATGCAATGAAAGCACTGTGACTGCAGGTAAGATAATAAAAAACTCTTTATCAATATCAAAAATCTGATGTAAGCGGTTAAGAAGCAATTAATAAATAAATACATTATTAAAGCTTTTCTTTTATTCTAAAATAGCTTCTAAAAAGACAAGCTTTCCCTCTTAGATCCAACAGAGAAAATGGATTTTCTTTGTACACGCTATCTTTCAGTGGGAGGATGTCAACATCATTTCATCCAGATGCTTTATAAAAATAAATGCTTAACCTTGTTTGGTTCCCTGTTCTTTATATTTGCGAACTTCTCTCACCTTGGCTCTGGCCCAGCTGCTATAACACAGGCATTGATTGGTTGCTATAGTTACCAGTCTCACTACAACCTTTTTCAATGGGCCGTAGACTTAAATGGGAAACAAAAATGAATGAACAGAAATTTTTCATTATAATTCATGGGATCCTACATTTCTTTTGGGGGTCCACAAATGAAACAAAAATGGTCTCATTCATTACATTTTACTCAATTATTTCAAATGAATGTACATCCCTACCGGCTAAGTTTGGGAGTTAGCTGGTTAAACACCCTGAGGTCAGTATTGAAAAGCCATTTAGATGGATAACTTGCAAGTTATCCATCAAAATGGCAAGGGTTGCCATTCTCAGCCACTTATCTAGCTGAATTATAGCTGGATAATGACTTATCAGTCTATAATTTAACTGAATTAAAAAGAAGAGTTCCAAGGTATTTCTGGGAGGAGATTGGTTATCTGGGTAGCTTAGCCAATTTTGAAATATATGCAGTTGTTACCCAGATAACGTTAGACCTGCTTCAGAAGATATCCAGGTAAGTGTGATCCTTAAACAAACATGCAATTACAAGCCCACTGGGCAGATGCAACACCTCAACCATTACAACTCCTCCACCACCATAAAAGTATAAACACCCCAAGATGGATAAAATCCCCTGAAATTAAAAAAATAAATCATATATTGGAGCCAGCCAGGCCCAGCCCTCCAGCCATTTTCCCTTCCTCCATGCTATAGACATAATCAATATGGTCACTCGGTCCCCCTAAACACCACACTCCCATATCGCCACCATCCACCTGAATCCCTCACACCCAGCTGGTACCTTAACTGCAGCCCACATTATCTCCCTAGGATCATAGTACATAGTGAACCCAGGCCACTTCCAGTGTTTCTATCGTAGTAGCACCAGAAATGTACGCTATCTGTGTAAATATTCAGCACTGAGCTGAAAATGTGTATTTCTTATGTACACTTCCAGTGCAAATATTCAGCCTAGTACTGAACATTTACACTGATAGCATGCACTTCTGGAACAAGTACTATAGTAATGCTGGAAGTGGCCTAGGACAAAAATGTACTGTGATACTGGGGAGATAAATGGGAATATGATTAAGGTACCAGGTGGGTAATAGGGCTTTGGGGGAGGGTGGCGGTATATAGCGGTGGCCAAGAAGCCCATATTGATTGTATATTAACAGGTAGATTTTAAAAGCGTTGCTCACACAAAAACAGCCCCATACATGCGTATGTGGACCACACTTGAGCAATTCAAATTTTAAGAAGCTGGGAAGTATGCGGATACTAGAGCTGTGCATTCGTTTTTGCCGAATTGGACATTTTCAAAGAAATTATCCAATTCGGCATGGGTCGGAGGACCCGAAAAATGATAAGGTTTTCCCTGAAATTTCAGGGAAAATTCGTTTTTCGGATTAGCGCGGGGGGGGGGGGCATATTTATTTAAAAAAAACCCAAAAAAACAAACTCACCCCAACCCTTCAAATTTGCTTAATTACAAACTCCCCACCCTCCTGAACCCCCCAAAACTTGCCTAAAGTCCCTGGTGGTCCAGCGGGGGTCCCGGGAGCAATATCCCACCCTCGGGCCGTCGGCTGCCAGTAAACAAAATGGCGCTGGTGGTTCTTTGTCTTTACCATATGACAGGGGCTACCGGTGCCATTGGTCGGCCCCTGTCACATGGTAGGAGCAATGGATGGATGGCGCCATCTTAGAAAATGGCGCGGGCCATCTATTGCTCCTTCCATGTGACAGGGGCCAACCAATGGCCCCTGTCACATGGAATGGCCACTGGCGCCATTTTGTTTCCTGGCAGCCGACGGCCCAAGAGGGAGAGATTGCTCCCGGGACCCCGCTGGACCACCAAGTCTTTTAGTAAGTCTTGGGGGGGATTGGGATGGTGGTGGGGGGGGGTGTTGTATTTAGGTAAATTTGAAGGGTTGGGGTGTTTTGTTTTTTCGGCGAAAATTGCCGAGAAAAATAAAACGACCCTTTGGAAAACTAAGTTTTCCACGGGTTGACCGACCCGAAGCCCGACCCGGCAGATAAAAACTAAGCACATCTCTAGCGGATACATACCTGTGTGCACGCTAAGAATAAGCAGGCAAAAAAAGGGGCAAAGAATTGGTATTCCAGGGTGGGGGCAAGACTTACATGCACAAGCCCCGATTTTTGCAAAGCTGACATAGCAACGCGTCGCATGCCATGTTACCTGCATAAATTTACAACTGGTCCTGATGAGACACAGACTTTGGGCCAGAGGGATCCTGAACACCAGGATGGGGACTCTATCAGGGATACAAGCTGACACTCCATATATATCTCCCACTGTAGGAGGGGCACTTTCAACTCAGGATGTTTGTTTTTTTGGGGGGGTGGTGTTATATTGGTCTGCCTAGGATGCAAGGGTCTGTAGCCCCTTGTAACACTGCCCCCCCCCCCCCCCCCGAAAACCCACCCTGCGATGCAAGTGCCTCTCCTGCTGTGGGAGATATATAGAATGTCAGAATGTTTCTCTCTCTTTCTCCCTCTCTACTTCTCTCCCCCCATGGTCACTTGTGAATACCTGTTAAAGGTTCCACACATACGTGCGGTAATGATATTTTAACTGATACATGTATACTTGCATGCACGATATAAAATCGAGCATATTTTTGCTCGCGTGCCCAATACGTGGACGCCTGCTCCTTTTAAAATGTACCTTTTAGTGGGGATGGAGGGATGGAGGGCAGGGCCCGGCCAGCTCCAATATATGATTTATTTTTTTAAGTTCAGGGGGTTTGCGGGGTTCCGGCCATTCTTTTGTGATGGGCTGATTGCATCAGCCTGGGATACCCATGATTGTGTGTTTTTTTTAATTTTATTTTAAGAATTGCCACTTATCTTTTGAAGATATCTGGTTAAGTGGCAAGTTATCTAGCCACAGAAGGCCTGATAACTTTAGACCAAACTGACCATATTCAAACACTGGCTGTTTAGGGTTAAAGTTATCTGGCTATATGTAGCCAGATATCTTTATGCTAATATATTCGGCAGGATGTTTAACTCACTGAATATATAGGTCAAGTTAACTGGCTCATGTTCAAATGAAAAGTAATTTTTGTAATGATTGATCATAAAAATAAACTATAGTTAAGTCATGAAAAATATTTTCAGATGTACTCATAAATTCAAGATTATCTGAGATAATTAAATAATTGAAAGTAGACATAATATAAAAACAATTTAATTAGATAAAATAACTGAAAAATGGAAAACAAAACAATTTTAGGATGATTTTAAAAGCCCTATGCGTGCCAAAGCTGGGAGATATGTGAGTATCTCAGGCCAGCTTGCACCATATGTGGCTTTTAAGAGTCACCCCAGTATGCACGTATCTCCCGGTATTTGCACAACTTGGGAAGTCAAAGAAAGGGACAGGGTCTGGGCAGAGGTGATCTGGGTCTGTAACTTGAAGTCTGCACCTAAGTATTTATGTGCACAAGTGGGCGCAGGAGTCCCCTACTATGTAACTTTACTTTTTCTGTGGATGCTGTGTACGTTTTAAAATAAAAAAAAATCAGGGCTACACAGTTGGGTTTAAAGGGGTTAGATAGTCCTATCCTTTACTGGAGCAAACTGGGGAAATGGGTATTTGCGTTGGCACGCAAGCCTAAAAAAATCCGTTCTCTTACACGGTAGAGGCAGCATTTGCGTACACATGCGTGCATCCGTATAAAATTGTACACACATGTACATGCATACTGCCAGTTTTATACCATGCGCACGTATGTTATAAAATGGCCGCGTCCATTTGCACAAGACAGCAAACTCGCAAACACGTACGCCAGCACGGCTGTTTAAAAGTTACCATCCCTGTGTTCATAAACATTTACAGCCTTATTTACTAAACATCATCAATGTGATAGCACACATTATTTACCAAATCTGCAATTTAACATGTTAATATCACATTAATGTGTTACCATAAAGACAGAAAATTTTAGTCCACTATGCAACAAATATTAATTTAGTATGTCAGATGCAAATATATGCAAATAATCTCATTAATATTGAGATAGTTCCACACAGATCTGCATTAGGCCTCACAAACAGGTCGATACTGTAACGTGCGGTTGAAGATTTCCCGTCTGTAACGTGCTGGGAGCGCATAATTCGGACGCGTAAGGCGATTCAGCGATACAGTCTCCAGTTTCACGCATTCTTAGCGCTTCTTAAAACAGACGCACAACCCTTTCCGCACGCAGCATGTATATGATATGTAAATGAACGAATTAGCTGTATAATGAAGGAATTAGCTATTCCCCTCCGATACTGTGACGCGCGCTCAGATTATCTCCTTTGTAATCCGCTATTTTGCCGCGTCCTTAACCTGTTAGTTTACCGCCACCCTCTACTTGGTGTTAGTGTGGTGTTAGAAAGTTAAAACGGGAATAAATTGTAAAAAATGGGGGCGATTTCGGCGCTCAAGGCCCCGTCCGGTCTCCGGTGCAGCCCCAGTCCTGTCCCCTCCTCTCGAAGCAAAAAAAAAAAAAAACCGAAAAAGTAGCAAGGCTCGGGCCTGCTACGGTAGTCCCTTCTCCTCTCCTCCCGATTTCGGTGCTCAAGGCGGCCGGGTGGGCCTGGATGAATGCACGGCCCCCGCCGGCAGTGAATGAATGCCCGTGCGATTTCGACGCTCATGCCTTGAGCGCCAAAATCGCACGGGCATTGTTTCTGTTTATCCCAGTCTAATCGGTTGCCCATTCAGGAGCCAAAGTTATTTTCATTATGACTAGGGTTCAGTGGTCTTTTTCTGTTTTAAAAAAAAAAAAAAGGCTGGAGATCAACTTATTTGTTAGAAAGAGGTTTTCCTATAAGGAATTTGATGCATGAATGAATGCCCGTGCGATTTCGGCGCTCAAGGCATGAGCGCCGAAATCGCACGGGCATTCATTCACTGCCGGCGGGGGCCGTGCATTCATCCAGGCAGAGGGAACCGGCGGCCGCTTCGCCGCCGGTTCCCTCTGCCTGGAATGAATGCCCGTGCGATTTCGGCGCTCAAGGCGTGACGTCACGTCATGTGACTGCCTTGAGCGCCGAAATCGCACGGGCATTCATTCACTGCCGGCGGGGGCCGTGCATTCATCCAGGCAGAGGGAGCCGGAGGCCGCTTTCGCCGCCGGCTCCCTCTGCCTGGAATAATGCACGCCCACCCGGCCGCCTTGAGCGCCGAAATCGGGAGGAGAGGAGAAGGGAGAAGGGACTATCGTAGCAGGCCCGAGCCTTGCTACTTTTTCGGTTTTTTTTTGTTTTGCCTCGGGAGGAGGAGACAGACTGGGGCTGCACCGGAGACCGGACGGGGCCAGGGCAGGTGAGCGGGGGCTGGGGGAAAGTTTGCCGAGCATCGGGGAACATAACTGTCCACTTCCTGGTACCTGTCATTTCAAATGTCATTTGAAATGACAGATACCAGCGCGGCCGTGAAGCATTAGGCCCGCGAACCCAGGATACTGTATAGGCGCTCTATACAGTAAAATGGGTTGCGCGGGCCAAACGCTTGCCTAAGGCTTCGCAGCCGCGGCATGCATTTACATGCAATTAGAAGAGAGTATCGAGCGCTAGGTGAAGAGAACTGTGCGTGCAGGGAACGAGGGTGCGCCTGGCAATGCCGCACTCTTTCTACCGCGGCCTTAGAGTATCGACCTGACAGTTAGCTACACAGAAAGAAATATAATTGACATTCCCGCGAGAACACCCTTAGTCTAACATACCTGCCAATAATCTCGCCCCCCCCCCATTCCTCTGACAGTAAACCAGTGTGAAGGGGACGTCCCTGAATATTGTCTCCCTCCTCCTGTCATATCCCCCTCCAGGCATATTCCCCCCTAGATATCCCCTTTCCACCCACTGGCGACTCCCTTCTTATACTTTCCCTGTCTGTAAACCTCAACCCCACCCAAACACCAAAATATCCCTTTTCCTGCAAGGCTCATCAGCACTGTTTCCACTCCAGATATTCCCTTATCCTATTAAAAGCTCTGCTGGTGCTGGGTAGGAACTGTGCCTAGTTTCTCATACCCTGCTGGCACCAAAATTCAAAATGGTACTGGCTGACCCACAGCTTTCATTTTTCTATTAGACATAGAGCAATGAGGAGCTTCAATTCAGCTTGAGTCAAGAAATGTTATGTTGCAGAATCAGAAGCTGTGCCCATATTGTTCTTAGGGGGAAATGTGGGGGCAGCTTTTTAATCCTATGCGCGCTACCCGGCGCGCGCACAAATGTACTTTGTATGTGGGTTCTCCCTCAAGGCTGCATCAAATGCGCTGCAGCAGAAAGGGCTCACTCACCCACAACCCTTCACATCTTGATAGTAACTGCTATAGAATTTAACCTGTTGCTGTTAAAAAGTCATGCCGGCTGAAAAATTATGGAAAACTATTTGGCCCTAGACCACCCTGTCTCCTCCGATGTCAGACATTGCCACAGGCATTTTCAGCCCTCACAAGCCCAAGTAGTAGATGCTGAGCTCAGGAACTAAATCAAGATACCCTGCATGGCAATGCTTCCTGGGCCAATTCAGAATGGATTTTTAAACTAAAATACCAGTTGCACAAGAGAACAACAAAGAGAAGCTGGTTAATTAAACAAATTTATCTTACATTGATTTTTTTTTTTTGTTTTGTTTTTGTTTAGGGGAAGTAGAAACTCAAATCTTAGATCTAAATCCCTTCTACTCTTCAACATCAGAAATAGGAAGCTGTTTTTTTCTTACTTGTCCCTGGCTGAACTTCCAGTGGGAATAAGGTTGAGTCCTAGGACAGTCTCTGCTTGCATGTGTTTTGTCCCCATAGATCTCTCCTCCCTTTTTTCTTAGTACACATGGAGGGTTTGTACTATATAAATTAATTTATCTATGTTTTCACAGTAAGCAAAAAAGTACAACTATTCTTACTATGTATCTAAGGTCCATAATGATCAAGTAAATTATACTCGGAGAAAGCCAGTTTTGCTAAGGTAGTCCTTGTGTGCCTTGTCTGTTTTTAGTTCCCCCCACATTTGTTCATGTTGACTGCTGCTTCATAGTTTGGCTGTTGTATTCTTTCGCTGTAATCCTGGATCCTGAGGATATCAGGATTGTTGTGGTAAAGTATTTGAAGTTTTATAAAATATAAACTTGATTCTTGTGAGCTTGACTGAAAAGAGTGTTAGCTGTAAGCATTTTAACAGAGAGAGGGTACAAAAGAAATTAGAATAGCTGAGAGGAGATATTCTGAGTAATTGCTTTCTATTGTCATTCAAGACAATTACAGTTAGTACAATTAATCTGACATATAAGCAGAAGAGCAGGATTTGGAGGGAATTAATGCGGGTAAGAACAGGACTTGGTACAATTAAGTGCTTGAATTTCTCCTGAACTCAAGAGTCTTCTGTTTGCTTAGAGGAGTGTGGTTAAGCTGTAGGATAGATTGTCTGATATGGGGACGTGAATGTTTGAAATTTATAAAATAGAAGCTTGATTGCTGTTGGGGTATAAACACCCCAGACTCAAATCTTGGTATATAAACTACTGGCTATTTAGGGGACTAGGAAAAATAATTTTGCATACTAGGAGTCAATAATTTCCACACACAAATTAGTCCTTAATTAACCATAACTAAAATTAAAAGAAATAGTTGGTCAAGTATGGATTATTGGGAAACAGATTATGTTATGGGAGTCTCTGTTTAGTGGACCCTTGGGCCGACCTGCTGGAGACTGGGAAAGGTGATCAATGTCTCTAGTGAATAGCAGGCCGGGAGGCAGATGTTCAGGTGGGACTTGGATGCTCTTCACCCTGGAAGCTGGTACTCCCCCGGGAGGAGCACGTAGGAGCCCAACCGCTGGGACTTAGGTGGCTTCACCCTTGGAAGCTGAAGCCCCCCCGGGAGGAGCCCGCAGGGACCCGGCTGCTAGGACTTAGGCGGGTTGTGGATCAGGACAGGTAACTGGAACCAGACTAGGACAGTAGCAATACTGTAACTGGGTTCAGATTCTGGAACCAGACAGGAACTGTAGCGAGACTCGGGTACTGGAACCAGGCAGGAACTGTGGCAGGATTCGGGTACTGGAACCAGGCAGGAACTGTAGCAGGATTCGGGTGCTGGAACCAGGCAGAAACTGTAGCAGAATACAGGTACTGGAACCAGGCAGGAACAGTAACAGGCTCCGGGTACTGGGACCAGGCAGGACCTGTAGCTGATTCCGGGTACTGGAACCAGGCAGGAACTGTAGCAGGCGGACCGGGGCCAACCAGGTACTGTAGCAGGCAGGCAGGAACAAGCAGGTACTATAGCAGGCAGGCAGGGACCAGTAGGTACTGTAGCAGGCAGGCAGGAACCAGCAGGTACTGTAGCAGGCAGGCAGGAACCAGGCAGGTACTGTAGCAGGAATGGAGCGATGAAGCGAAGCGAGTCACTCAGGGGCACAGCGCAACAGGAAACCGGGAGGCTAACCCGTTGCAAGGCAAAGACTGGATGGCCACGGCCGACCTATCAAGGCCACGGCGTCTGACGTCAGGAGTTGGGCGGAGTCACCCCTGGCGGGAAACGGCCTAGAAAAGAGCCCAAGTGGTGCGCGCGCGCACCTAGGAGCCGGGTGTCCATGGGAGGGCTCGCGGCAGTGCAGCCCCAGCGTGGACGCCGCCAACCAGGCCGCAAACTAGGCCTCTGGAAGCGGGAGCAGGTCTGGGATCCCGGAGGTAAGGGCCTCGCCGCGGTGCTCACGGCCAGAACTGCAACAAATTAAGCAGAATTATTTGCCATTGTTTGGAGAAAAACTGCTTTGTGCTAGGAAGAGAAAAGTAAGTAATTTGTCAAATTTTGGTCACCTGCAAATTGTGAAAACAGAACAATAATCAATAATCAATTTCAGGAGGAGCTTAACTGATAATCTTTATCAGACTTTTGTAGAAATTATTTCTAATTTGTCTGGTTTACTTTTTTAGCCTAAATACATTTCCATAAAGGAAGCCAAACTTAACTAAGCACCTCATAGATACATACGGTAAATACATAGGGCCAGATTTTGTAACCTACACGCGGGCGTAGATTTGTGCGCGTATAACCTTTTAATATATATATGGCACTGGTTTCTTGTAGTTTATTACTTCAGGGTTAACCAGACTATACAAGGTTAAGGCTGTAGAGACCTGCAATTCAACTGATAGCCCAGCACCAATAATGAAGTTACACACTGCATTAACATATAACAGCATTAAACTTTACTGAATAATAGAGATGTGAATCGTGTCCTCGATCGTCTTAACGATCGATTTCGGCTGGGAGGGGGAGGGAATCGTATTGTTGCCGTTTGGGGGGGTAAAATATCATGAAAAATCGTAAAATCGTGAGCCGGCACATTAAAACCCCCTAAAACCCACCCCCAACCCTTTAAATTAAATCTCCCACCCTCCCGAACCCCCCCCAAATGACTTAAATAACCTGGGTGTCCAGCGGCGGTCCGGAACGGCAGCGGTCCGGAACGGGCTCCTGCTATTGAATCTTGTTGTCTTCAGCCGGCGCCATTTTCCAAAATGGCGCCGAAAAATGGCGGCGGCCATAGACCAACACGATTCCACGGCAGGAGGTCCTTCCGGACCCCCGCTGGACTTTTGGCAAGTCTTGTGGGGGTCAGGAGGCCCCCCCCAAGCTGGCCAAAAGTTCCTGGAGGTCCAGCGGGGGTCAGGGAGCGATTTCCTGCCGCGAATCGTTTTCCGTACGGAAAATGGCGCCGGCAGGAGATCGACTGCAGGAGGTCGTTCAGCGAGGCGCCGGAACCCTCGCTGAACGACCTCCTGCAGTCGATCTCCTGCCGGCGCCATTTTCCGTACGGAAAACGATTCGCGGCGGGAAATCGCTCCCTGACCCCCGCTGGACCTCCAGGAACTTTTGGCCAGCTTGGGGGGGGCCTCCTGACCCCCACAAGACTTGCCAAAAGTCCAGCGGGGGTCCGGAAGGACCTCCTGCCGTGGAATCGTGTTGGTCTATGGCCGCCGCCATTTTTCGGCGCCATTTTGGAAAATGGCGCCGGCTGAAGACAACAAGATTCAATAGCAGGAGCCCGTTCCGGACCGCTGCCGTTCCGGACCGCCGCTGGACACCCAGGTTATTTAAGTCATTTGAGGGGGGGTTCGGGAGGGTGGGGGATTTAATTTAAAGGGTCGGGGGTGGGTTTTAGTGTGCCGACTCACGATTCTAACGATTTATAACGATAAATCGTTAGAATCTCTATTGTATTGTGTTCCATAACGGTTTAAGACGATATTAAAATTATCGGATGATAATTTTAATCGTCGAAAAACGATTCACATCCCTACTGAATAATTAGCAGACTTAATCATTCTGCTCACTCTGCAAACACATGCAAAGTGTAGTAGCTCAGACATGAAATACTGCTCAATGATTTCAACTGGTGACAATTCAGCAGCTATCTACAATCTTTATACAGTCTTTGCATTTATTTCAAAGTCCCAGATTGTTTTCCTACTGTGAAGCAGTTTGAATGCTGAAGGGCGGGAGATGACGTCAGCACTTCTTTGAATCCTAACTGCTGAACCCTCCTTGCCAAGGGAACCCTCAGTCTCTGGCAATTCAAGTTACTAATCCTTCACAGCATGGATCCTTAATTAAAACAAACAAATGTCTTTAGTTTCAGGGCACAGCAAAGAACTTTATCTGTCTTGCTCAGGAAGCAATGGTCTGTTTGCACATGCCCCAACTGACTTCAGCTGGGCTGTGTGTTTTCAGCCCTTAAAGAGACAGCACCCAATTGGCAGTTCTTCAGTGTCACTGTCTTTCTTTTTTTTACTAAAGTAGGTTTCATGGTCCCCCCTTAAACCTGACATCCTCGACAGGTACTTAAGCCCACAGCTAATATATTAACTGTTTGTTTGCTCAATTGTTCCTGCATCATATTATTTAATGGTTGCACAGCTGTACACACTTCAAGTGGGTCCTCTGAGTAAGGTCGACTTATCATGCTGTGAGAATATACCCCTTTGGGCAATTGCACTTCAAACCCATCAAATCTGCTAGGCAATTTTCTTGCTCTCCACAGTCTTTGGGGTCGTGCTGGTAACCCTACTTTATCTACTGATTCTTTTAAAGTCCTTTCCCCTTCCAAAGAGGATGTATTAGGGATGTGAATCGTTTTTGAACGATTAAAATTATCGTCAGATAATTTTAAAATCGTCCAAAATCGTTAGAGTGCACGATACAATACAAATGCCCACAATTTATCGTCAGGGGCATTTGTATTGTATCGTTAAATAGGGGGTGGGAAAACCGGCACACCAAAAAAACCCTAACACCCACCCCGAACCTTTAAAACAAACCCCCACCCTCCCGAACCCCCTCAAAATATTTTAAATGACCTGGGGTCCCGGCGTGATGATCCCAGCGCAATGTCCCGCTCTCTGCCCACGGCTGCTGTGAAGAGAAATGGCGCCGGTGGCCCTTTGCCCTTATCATGTGACAGGGCAAAGGTAGCGCCGGCGCCATTTTGATTCCTAGCTCCCGACGTCACGCATCCAGGAGATCACTTCCGGACCCCCGCTGGGCCCCCAGGGACTTTTGGCCTGCTTGGGGGGGCCTCCTGACCCCCACAAGACTTGCCAAAAGTCCAGCGGGGGTCTGGGAACGACCTCCTAAACTCGAATCATTTTGCCGTACAGCAAAATGGTGCCGACCGTACGGCATGGTCTACCCTGGAATAGCTTCTACCCTTTGAGGGGATTGTCTTTACCAGAGGATTTACTTGCATCATACTGTTTGCAGCAGAGTTATTTACCACTTCCAGGGTGTCAGTTCTACAATGAGCAAAAGGTAATGGAAGCAGAGATGCTGCTGTTTATGAACTTATTGCAACATCAATTGCAAGAGAGACTGATACCTCTAACAAAACAATTCTTGCCATACCTTCTGATCAATGGGTGAAAAAGAGTCTAGCCCTCCAGTCAGAGTGTCTCACATTCATGAAGGAGATACTGGTAGATAAATTATCTGAACAGTGGTGCCAGAAACAGAGGCACAGTGAGATTGTAGCACAGGAAAGAGTGGCTATCTCAGAGAGTAGTGCAAGCAGGAGCAGCAGACTTTCAACTACTACTTCCTTCTCCACTTCAGAATTCCAAATCTAGATTGTCTGCAAAGAAGCAATTCTCCTGACAGAGGCTATAGCTAAAGCATCTCGTAAGAGAGATTTTTGTCAAGTCTTGTGGGGGTCAGGAGTCTCCTCCAAGATTTACCAAAAGTCCACATGCCTATAAGAATCACCTGATTTAAATTTATCCCTGTCAACTGAAAAAAAGAATGTGAATACAAACAAAAAACACACTTTGAAATGTGTGTATGCTAATTCTAGAAGTCTAAGATGTAAGTGTTGCGCCCATCGGTCGCAGGCAGCTGTGACCTCTCATGTTCACCACTTTTTTCCCTGCATCATCAATTATTGGGAGGATGGCGGCCTCCGCCAACCAATGCCAACTTCCCTGGCGTCCCCGGGACGGCATGGGCGCTGCCGACCTCCATCTTACTTCTGGTATCACCTAGGTGCACGTGCACAGGACCTCCTTATGAATACGTCATGGAGGGAACCTCGGGGGTGTCCCCTCTCGATGGTGTCAACACCGCTAGTGTGCTTATATGGACTGCCCCACGCTAAGACTACTTAGCAAGGAGTTCTCGCGCTTGTTAAATTCCCTCTAACTTGGATCTTCTGTTCCAGACTATCCTCCTGGCAATTGGATGCTCTGAGTACCCGCTCCTCGGGGGCTCTTCCACGTCTTGGCTATCCGCTCCTCGGCAGGCCCTCCTTGCTGGGACATCCTGACACGCTCCTTGGGTATCTCGACTGGGACTTTCTTGTGTGAGTACATTCTCCAACTTCTATCATCTCGACTGAACATTCCACGGCGTACCCCGTTCCTCGGGCCACTACCGTTCTTCAGTCCATCCACGCTACTCTATCTGTCCCTCAGTGTACTTCATCTACTATACTGGGTCTACAGCCTGGTTCCTGTATCACAGACCTCTGCCTCGTTAACTTCTACAGTACAGCTTCCTCAGTATACCCCATGCTGTGGGCCACTACCGGATCTGCACTTAGAGGTATTTACATCAGCCTACAGGAATTCCCGGGTGTATCCCATGCTGTGGGCCACTACCAGGACCTTCGTATATACATCATCATTCTGACCACTGCATTTACTATAAGTCTGTGTTTATCACATTTCCCACTCCTAGAGTTATGTTCTAACTTTCTCATTAATAAAGTCTCTCTCACAGCTGTGGCCTATGTCGCTGGGACCATGCCCACCAATGGTAAGGCCCACAGGGCTCCTCCCTGTGGGCAGAGATATCTCTCACCTCAGCTCGGGATTCATCAGTTCATCAAAACCATAACAGTAAGATGGGAGAGTTAGAGTGTATAGCAGTGAATGATGACATAGACTTAATTGGCATCTCAGAGACATGATAGAAAGAGGATAACCAAAGGGATAATGCTATACTAGGATACAAATTATATCACAATGATAGAGAGGGGCAACTTGGTGGCAGGGTGGCACTTCTTGTCGGGGATGGCATACAGTCCAACTGGATATAGATCCTACCAGAGACTAAATGCACAATCAAATCTTTATGTGTGTTGGCCAAAATGGGGAGATGGACAGTGAAATGCTTAGAGAAATTAGGGAAGCTAACCAAATTGGTAGTGCAGTAATAATGGGAGATTTCAACTAAACTAATATTGACTGGGTAAGTGTGACATCAGGACGTGCCAGAAAGATAAAGTTCCTGGATGGAATAAATGACAGTTTTATTGTAACAAGATTGCAATTAATATTAAAAGCAAAGTTGATAGTATATCCAAGGAATTTGCTCATTTACCTTACCCTACTTTTGGTAGTCCCCCCTCAGACTGCAATTGGTCAGTATTCACTCTGGTATCTGCACCAACTATACTATCCGTGAATCAGAAGAAAAAAATCTTAAATTCTCCATTGAAACCATGCTCTGGTACTCTTTTTAAATCTATGGAGTTCCTTACCCTAAAAATTCTGTGTACACTGGTAAACCAATCTCTTGAGTCAGGCATTTTTCCGGACAGTTTAAAACAAACTTCAAGTCTTCCAATAATGAAAAACAAAATGAAAGATCCCTTAGACCTTAACAAACTTAGACCTATCGCATCACTGTTATGAATCATGGGTTTGTGGACCCTTGGCCCGAGGTGAGGGTTGGTACTGCCTGTGGGGAGGAGTCCCACAGGTCCCCACTGTCAGGAAGCGAGGTCAGCTGTGGTAGAGGATTCAGTAGTATAGAGGAATGGAGTCCTGCATCACAGCCACGTGGTCATAGATGCAGTAAAGAGAGTACTGTGGGGGATCCCAAGGAGAGGGGTGAGAGACACAGTTCAGGGAGAACCCACAGTATACTCACTGGAATGGAGAGGCACGTACCAGAGCAGGGTCCTCTGAGAGAAAAGCTTTGGGCAGGCCCTGAGGAGTGGGGAGTGTGAGACAGGAACTTCTGGAGGTCCGCAGCAGAGAGAGACCCGAGGGGTGGGGCTGCACAGCAAGAGAGGCTCTGGTGTGGAGATGAACTCTAACCTGCAGAGTGGGGAAGCCCAGGTGAATCTCTGCAGTAGTGATGAAAGCAATCCCGGGGAGTGGGGTTGCGCAAGATAGAATCTCTTGGCAGAGAATTGAGGCACTATCCCAAGGAGTGGGGTGCTGAGTAGATTCCCTGAAGGGAACTCAGACACTGTCCCACGGAGCAGGGAAGTGCATGCACAGTCTCTGTGTAGAACATAGACACTGCCTCGAAGAGCGGGGAAGCGTGGGTCCAGTCTCCAAGCAGGAAGTGGTTCCAAGGGGTGGCCCTGTGGAGCAGGGAGGCCAGTAGACTGGAGCTCTGGGAGGTGCAGGGCTAGCCTGAGGAGTGGGGGAAGCCAGGAGACCAGGCCTCACTCAAGAGCACAGCAGGGCCCCCGAGGAGTGGGGCCCTGCTGTGCTCTTGAGTAGAGGCAGTAGAGCTGATATAGGAAACATGGGTCCAAGAAGCCTGGAGCAGGTATCAGTAGTAAAGGAACTTGTTGCCAAGTAGGCTAGCAAGGGGCAAAGGCGGTGCTTAAGAATCCTGGCCTAGTTATGTCATCAGCCGGGGATGCCCCTGAGGTTCCCGCCCTTGGGTATTCAAAGGAGAGGCTGGTGGTGCACGCGCCTAGGAAGGCCCGGAGTCAGTGTGAGTGGTGGCAGCATCCCGGACGCCATGAGAAGTCCTGGGAACCCGGAGGAATGTGGTAGTAGCGGCTAGCCTCAGCCGCAAGTAGGCCCGGAGATGAAAGCAGAGCAGAGCAATACATGAAGTGAGTTACATCAGTCACAGCCATCTGCAACCAATGGTCATAACAGTACCCCTCCTCTTAAGGCCCCCCTCCGTGGGTTTGGGCTTTTGTGGATGTGTAGCATGGAACTAGGATGTGTAGCATGTCTAGGATGTTGGCGGCAGGTTCCCAACTGTTCTCCTTGGGACCAAAACCCTCCCAAGATAGGAGGTACTCCCACTTTTTACCAAGTCCAGGACCTTGTGGACTTGATACATGACGTCTGCTTCCGAAGACAATGGTTGAGGCTCCGGTGGCTTTTTAGAGAAGCCAGACAGTATCAAGGGTTTTAGTAATGAAACGTGGAAAGCGTTGTAGATTTTGAGGGAAGAAGGCAGCTGGAGTCTGTAAGTGACAGGGCCCAAATGGCAGAGTACCAGAAAGGGATCAATGTATCTGAGAGCGGTGAGCGGAGGGCAGCTTAAGTTGGATAAAGCGGGTGCTGAGGCACACTATATCACCAGGTTTTAACTGGTGCTTCACGATGGTGCTTCACGATGGTGTGCATCAAAGGCTTTCTTGGATCTTTGGACCGCCTGCAGGAGAAGCTACTTAGTGTCGTTCCAAAGTTGATGTAACTCCTGGGCAGTAGACTGTGCTGCTGGAGAGGGCACAGACAGTGGTAGTGGAAGTGGTGGTAAAGGATGTCGTCCATAGACCACTTAGAAAGGAGACGATCGGGTAAGGCAGATTGATGAGAGTCCAGGTCAAACTCTGCCCAAGGAAGCAGGTCGGCCCCATTGTTGTGCTGTAAATTCATGAAGGCTTGCAGAAATTGCTTCAAGGTTAGTCCTTTCAGTTTGCCTGTTGGCTTGTGGATGGTAGGCCGAGGTAAAATCCAACGAGATATTGAATTTTTGGCAGAGAGACCTCCAAAAATGATCAGTGATTTGAACTCCACGATCTGAGAGGATATGTTTAGGGAGGCCGTGGAACCAGAACAAGTGTTGGATGAACAATTTAGCAAGCTGCAGTGCTGAAGGAAGACCAGGCAGAGCCACGAAAAGGGCCATTTTTGAAAAATGGTCGACAGTGAACCAGATAGTGTTATTGGCATTGGAGGCAGGCAGATGCACTATGAAATCCATTGCGATGTGCTTCCATGGCTCACTCGGAATAGGCAGTGGTTGCAAGAGTCCCCACGGTCGACCCACCGGAGGCTTCTGGCGGGCACAGGTGGGACAGGACTCTACATGGGCCTGTGTGTCCTTTCTCATGGTAGGCCACCAGTAAAACCGCTGAAGTATGGACAGTGTTCTGGCTTGACCTGGGTGTCATGCAGTCAAGGAATTGTGAGCCCATCGAAGAATCCTACGGCATAGTTGGCGAGGAACCACCGTCTTCCCAGGTAGCACTGGAAATGTGGCAGAGAGAAGGACCTTAGCAGGGTCAATTATATGCTGTGGAGTGTCGGGAAAATCTTCTGCGATGAAGGATCTGGAAAGAGCATAGGCACGGCAATTTTTATTGGCAGGTCGGTAGCGCAGCAGGAAATTAAATTGGGTGAAGAAGAGGGACCATGGGGCCTGATGATGATTCAAATAAGCAGTTTATTTAGGTGATCTGAGACGGTCTCTCTGTGCCAGGGAGAGAAGCTGCTAGCAGTGCCATTTTGTTTAATTCACCCTCTGGGCTAGGCTGCAAGCAAGCACTATTTGGGTGTTGTGGCTGGGAAAGATATATTCAATTTTTAGCTAGTTTGCTGGAATTTCCATTGGAAAATATACTTCATCAATTTTCCTGCTGTGCCAACAATTCCAGCTTTTTTAAACTGAGTTTGTTTAATTCAACTCACTCAGTCTCTCTCTACACTGGGCTTCAGTGGGCTGGCAGTTTAACAGACTGAACTTTATTATTGGGACAGTCTGTGCAGTGAAATTCCCAGTCTGCCTCTTTTGTGCTTACAAACAAGCTGTGTGTGTGTGTGTGCACACCACACACATTACATTAGTGCATAGCAAGGCACTGTGGCAGTGGGCAGTGGGTAGTTTTAACAGACTGAACTTTATTATTGGGACAGTCTGTGCAGTGAAATCCACAGTCTGCCTCTTTTGTGCTTACAAGCAAGCTCTGTGTGTGCAGACCACACACGTTACATTAGTGCATAGCAAGGCACTGTGGCAGTGGGCAGTGGGTAATTTAACAGACTGAACTTTTTTATTGGGACAGTCTGTGCAGTGAAATCCCTAGTCTGCCTCTTTTGTGCTTACAAGCAAGCTGTGTGTGTGTGTGCACACCACACACGTTACATTAGTGCATAGCAAGGCACTGTGACAGTGGGCAGCCAGTAGGCACTAGGCAGTGACATTAAATCCATAATGTCAGGGAAAGCTAGATGTGGTCAAGTGATTGGGACTGGCAGAGGAGGCACTTCAAAAGGCACTAGTGCCAGTCCCCCATTAAAGTTAAAAAGGGACCTGTTGCAAACTAAATTCTTTGGAGGGGCAGGCAGTACCATCCAGAAAAAAAATGAAATCTGACCATGATGCATCGCCATTGCCACCACCTGTTTCTGACCCTGTAGTTTTGGAGGTGAGGGAAGGGGAGGCTGTGTCATGCCAGACAAAATATCAACACCAAAAAGCAGCAGGGGGACAGAAGTCTTGACTAAGACTTAGCGTTGACAATGTAGCGCAGTCACTGTTTGCTTATGATTCAGATGAAGAATCATCTTGTGTGGGAGTCTCATCAGAAATGGAAGAAGTAATAGCTGACGAAGCTTTAGGAGGAACAGTTAGTCCTGACTTAGCCTCCACTTCAGTGCAGCAGGGGAGAGATGAAACTGATGAGGAGGAGGAAGAGCAGTCAGTGCAGGCACAGAGGGTGACTGAGGCCCTGGCATTGCTTCTCAGGGTGCACCCACTTCTTCAGCTCCAGTGCCAGCATCCACCCCCAAGTCTTTAGAGAAGGGAGCATCACGAAAGACATCTGCGATCTGGAGCCAATTTAAAGTGATGGATGACCCGCGTTTTGCTCGGTGTAATTACTGTGGCAGGGCTATTAGCAGAGTCAAGCAAATGGGACATCCATCTAATTTTGGCATGACATATCATATGAAGAGGCAACACCCAACAACAGTACTGCCATCTGGGGATGGTGGCAGTACCAGTCAGGGGACCCCTTCCAAGCAGCGTAAAGTGGTTCAAAAGCAGCAGAGTCAGCACACACCCTCATCACCTAGCAGTCAGGTGGCAGGCCAGCAACCCCCCTGACATGTGGGGGGCTTGCCTCAAAAGTTGTAACCAGGAGCATTGGGGAAATGATTGCCCTTGATGACCAGCCCTTGCAGTTAGTGGAGAATGTGTATTTCAAGCGTTTTCTGAAGGTCGTAATTCCAAATTACAAAGTCCCCTCCAGAACCACATTTAGCAGAAAGGTCATCCCCAGCCTGTACAAGCAGTGTCACAGTCGCATGCAAGCGCTGCTAGCTAAGGCAGAGGGGAGAGTGCATTTCACCAGCGATATCTGGACTGCCATGAATGCTGCAGACTCTTACCTCTCCCTGACAGCACACTGGTGGGACATGGCTGAGGCAGGGGCAGGCAGCAGCTCTATTACTGAACAAGGATCAGGGTGTAGGTGGGCTTTAATGCACACCCACCTGACGGACCAGGCCCATACCGCAGCCAATATTCTATCATGCATCAGACAGATGCTGGAGGGCTGGCAACTACAGCAGTGAGACAGAATCCTCAGGCAGCATTTTTTGTCACAGACAATAGTGCAAACATGGTTAAGGCAATAAACGACGGGTGCTTTAAGAACATCCGATGTTTTGCACACACTCTGCACCTGGTAGTGAAGTCAGCTCTGGGGTTGGATTCCAATGACAAAGAGAATTAATACCTGCATAGGTTAATACAGAAGTGCATGAACATAGCAGTGCACTTCCACAGAAGTGTCAAGGCGGGGCAGGTTATCCGACAAAAGCAGACTGATTTGGAGATGCCTCACAAGCGTCTCATTCAAGACATTGCCACCCAGTGGAATTCCACCTTTATGATGCCCGAGAGGTTAGTGGAGGTGCAGACACCCGTTCATGAACTTTCTGGTACAATGGACATAGATGTGCAGAATCCCCTAGGACACCATGATTCAGCTGGTAAAAATCCCCTAGGGCACCATGAGTCAGCTGGTAAAAATCCTGCAGCCCTTCAAGGATGTCACAGAGGAGCTGAGTTCCAGAAGTGCCACCTTGGCTGACATCATCCCTATAGTTAATTTCCTGGATGAACATTTGGATGCCTTTAAACAGTGTTGTGCAACGAGCGAGAGAGAAAGCAGCTGGCGTGAGGACTCTCAGCCCACCCAAGCAAAGGAGACACAAGCACAGCTGTCAGTGACACGGTATCTCTCAGAGCCGACAGAGAACATGCAGACAGATCCGCTGGCATATTGGGCACACAAGTCCAATGTCTGGCCACACGTAGCCAAAGTGGCTCAGCGATATCTGTCATGTCCACCAACTAGTGTGCCCAGTGAACATGTCTTTTCAATGACAGGGGATATCATGAGCCCTCACCACTCAAGGCTGGCACCAGAGTTGATGGAAATGCTAGTGTTTTTAAAGTCAACCTACCTTTGCTTGGGTTTCCAAACTTTCCCTGTGAATAGCAAGATGAATAAAAGCAATTGAAAGTCTTGCTGCAGCTTAAACTGCCTCCTATGCTCCAGATAATATAAGCACTGCAGCACATGTACCTGACCTGAAATGCTGTGCCTGACCATCCACTGTCCAGGCTGTATGTCCCTACAAGGGCCTGATCTCAAATGCTGTGCCTGATTGTCCACTGTCCAGGCCGTATGTCCCTACAAGGGCCTGACCTCAAATGCTGTGCCTGATTGTCCACTGTCCAGGCCATATGTCCCTACAAGGGCCTGACCTCTAACGCTGTGCCTGACTGTCCACTGTCCAGGCCGTACGTCCCTACAAGGGCCTAACCTCTAACGCTGTGCCTGACTGTCCACATTTGGAATGTAAGAACATAAAAAGCTGATTTAAGATGTTTGGACCTTACATATTTCATATTCTCAATATTTTTCATGACCTTGCAAACAGTAATGTTTCAAGTACTATTGAAAACTGGTGGTAGTTGCACGCTAGCTCATCCTGTGTGTTCACATAGTTTACAGAGGCACTGTGTAAACCACAAACTCAACATAGGTTGATACTGTAGGTTTTGACTTGAGTAGCGATTTTCTTATTTCTGGGAGCTCTTAATGTTCCTTTGTCATCAGCTGAAGTACATAAGTACAGTTAATAGCTTCTGGGTATTCATAAATAATCTCCAGCTCAGTTCTTGATTCACAAATGGCAGTCTCCATTGCTCTAAAAGAACCATCTGCTGAATTATCTTTCAGAAATGAAAAAGATGCCATTCTCTTCTGGCAGTGAACCAGTTCTGGAAGAAGTGACAGGTCAAACCACAACATACCTGCACAAAGGAAATCCTCTATTGTTGCACCTGTCTGTCCAGGCCTTATGTCCATACGTGGGCTTGACCTCTGCCCTCAACTTCTGTGCCTGTCCGTCCAGCCCTTATGTCCCTAGGTGGGATTGACTCTGTCCTCTATTGCTGTGCCTGCTCATCGAGGCCTTATGTCCCTACAAGGGTATGACCTCGATTGCTGTGCCTGTTTGTCCAGTCCTTATGTCCATACATGGGCTTGACCTCTGTCCTCGACTGCTATGCCTATTTGTCCAGGCCTTATATCCATACGTGGGCTTGACCATTGTCCTCGACTGCTGTGCCTGTCCTTCCAGGCCTTATGTCCCTAGGTGGGATTGACTCTGTCCTCTATTGCTGTGCCTGTTCATCCATGCCTTATGTCCCTACAAGGGTTTGACCTCGATTGCTATGCATGTTCGTCCAGACCTTATGTCCATACGTGGGCTTGACCTATGTCCTTGACTGCTGTGCCTGTTCATCCAGGCATTAAGACCCTACAAGGGTATGACCTTGATTGCTGTGCCTGTTCGTCCAGTCCTTATGTCCATACATGGGCTTGACCTCTGTCCTCGACTGATGTGCCTGTTTGTCCAGGCCTTATGTCCATACGTGGGCTTGACCTCTGTCCTCGACTGCTGTGCCTGTCCTTCCAGGCCTTATGTCCCTAGGTGGGATTGACTATGTCCTGTATTGCTGTGCCTGTTCGTCCAGGCGTTATCTCCATAGGTGGGATTGACTATGTCCTGTATTGCTGTGCCTGTCCATCCAGGCATGTCCCTAGGTGGGATTGACTCTGTCCTCAATTTCTGTGCCTGTTCGTCCAGGCCTTATGTCCCTACTAGGGTTTGACCTCGATTGCTTTGCCTGTTCGTCTAGGCCTTATGTCCATATGTGGGCTTGACATATGTCCTCGACTGCTGTGCCTGTCCATCCAGGCCTTATGTCCCTAGGTGGGATTGACTATGTCCTGTTCTGCTGTACCTGTTTGTCCAGGCCTTATGTACATAGGTGGGATTGACTCTGTCCTCTATTGCTGTGCCTGTTCATCCATGCCTTATGTCCCTACAAGGGTTTGACCTCGATTGATATGCATGTTCGTCCAGACCTTATGTCCATACGTGGGCTTGACCTATGTCCTTGACTGCTGTGCCTGTTCATCCAGGCGTTAAGACCCTACAAGGGTATGACCTTGATTGCTGTGCCTGTTCGTCCAGTCCTTATGTCCATACATGGGCTTGACCTCTGTCCTCGACTGCTGTGCCTGTCCTTCCAGGCGTTATGTCCCTAGGTGGGATTGACTATGTCCTATATTGCTGTGCCTGTCCATCCAGGCCTTATGTCCCTAGGTGGGATTGACTCTGTCCTCAATTTCTGTGCCTGTTCGTCCAGGCCTTATGTCCCTACTAGGGTTTGACCTCGATTGCTTTGCCTGTTCGTCTAGGCCTTATGTCCATATGTGGGCTTGACATATGTCCTCGACTGCTGTGCCTGTCCATCCAGGCCTTATGTCCCTAGGTGGGATTGACTATGTCCTGTTCTGCTGTACCTGTTTGTCCAGGCCTTATGTACATAGGTGGGATTGACTATGTCCTCGATTGCTGTGCCTGTTCATCCATGCCTTATGTCCATGCGTGGGCTTGACCTATGTCCTCGACTGCTGTGCCTGTCTGTCCAGGTCTTATGTCCTTAAGTGGGAATGACTATATCCTGTATTGCTGTGCCTGTTCATCCAGGCTTTATGTCCCTGTGTGGGCTTGACCTCTGTCCTCGATTGCTTTGCCTGTTCGTATAGGCCTTATATCCCTACAAGGGTTTGACCTCAATTGCTGTGCCTGTTTGTCCAGTCCTTATGTCCATACGTGGGCGTGACCACTGTTCTCGACTGCTGTGCCTCTCCATCCAGGTCTTAAGTCCCGAGGTGGGATTGACTCTGTCCTTGATTGCTGTGCCTATTCATTCAGGTCTTATGTCCCTACAAGGGATTGACCTTGATTGTTTTGCCTGTTCATCCAGGCCTTATGTCCCTACAAGGGGTTGACCTCAATTGCTGTGCCTGTTCGTCCAGGCCTTCTGTCCATACGTGGGTTTGACCTCTGTCCTCGACTGCTGTGCCTGTCCGTCCAGGCCTTATGTCCCTAGGTGGGATTAACTATGTCCTCGATTGCTGTGCCTGTTCGTCCAGGCCTTATGTCCATACATGGGCTTGACCTTTGTCCTCAACTCCTGTGCCTGTCCGTCCTCGCCTTATGTCCCTAGGTGGGATTGACTATGTCCTGTATTGCTGTGCCTGTTCATCCAGGACTTATGTCCCTACAAGGGTTTGACCTTGAATGCTGTGCCTATTCATCCAGGCCTTATGTCCTTAGGAGGGATTGACTATGTCCTGTATTGCTGTGCCTTTCCATCCAGGCCTTATGTCCATTCGTGGGCTTGACATATATCCTCAGCTGCTGTGCCTGTCCGTCTAGGCCTTATGTCCCTAGGTGGGATTGACTATGTCCTGTATTGCTGTGCCTGTTCGTCCAGGCCTTATGACCCTATGTGGGCTTGACCTCTGTCCTCGAGTGCTGTGCCTCTCCATCCAGGTCTTAAGTCCCGAGGTGGGATTGACTCTGTCCTTGATTGCTGTGCCTATTCATTCAGGTCTTATGTCCCTACAAGGGATTGACCTTGATTGTTTTGCCTGTTCATCCAGGCCTTATGTCCCTACAAGGGGTTGACCTCAATTGCTGTGCCTGTTCGTCCAGGCCTTCTGTCCATACGTGGGTTTGACCTCTGTCCTCGACTGCTGTGCCTGTCCGTCCAGGCCTTATGTCCCTAGGTGGGATTAACTATGTCCTCGATTGCTGTGCCTGTTCGTCCAGGCCTTATGTCCATACATGGGCTTGACCTTTGTCCTCAACTCCTGTGCCTGTCCATCCTCACCTTATATCACTAGGTTGGATTGACACTGTCCTATATTGCTGTGCCTGTTCGTCCAGGACTTATGTCCCTACCTGGGATTGACTCTGTCCTCGACTGCTGTGCCTGTCCATCTAGGCCTTATGTCCTTAGGAGGGATTGACTATGTCCTGTATTGCTGTGCCTGTTCATCCAGGCTTTATGTCCCTACAAGGGTTTGACCTTGAATGCTGAGTCTTTCCGTCCAGACCTTATGTCCCTAGGAAGATTGACTATGTCCTGTATTGCTGTGCCTGTCCATCCAGGTCTTATGTCCCTACAAGGGCTTGACCTCGATTGCTTTGCCTGTTCATCTAGGCCTTATGTCCCTACAAGGCTTTGACCTCAATTGTTTTGACTGTTCGTCCAGGCCTTATGTCCATACATGGGCTTGACCTCCGTCCTCAATTGCTGTGCCTGTTCATCCGGGCCTTATGTCCATACGTGGGCTTGACCTCTGGCCTCAACTACTGTGCCTGTCCATACAGGCCTTATGTCCCTTCAAGGGTTTGACCTTGATTGATTTGCCTGTCCGTCTAGGCCTTATGTCTCTACAAGGGTTTGACCTCGATTGCTTTGCCTGTTCGTCCTGACCTTATGTCCCTACAAGGGCTTGATCTCCATTGCTTTGCCTGTTTGTCAAAGGCCTTATGTCCCTACAAGGGTTTGACCTTGTTTGCTTTGCCTTTTCGTCCAGCCCTTATGTCCACACATGGGCTTGACCTCTGTCTTCGATTGCTGTGCCTGTCTGTCAAGGCCTTATGTCCCTAGGTGGGATTGACCTCTGTCCTCTATTGCTGTGCCTGTTCATCCAGGCCTTATGTCCCTACAAGAGTTTGACCTCGATTGCAGTGCCTGTTCGTCCAGGCCTTATATCCCTACAAGGGTTTGACCTCGATTGTTTTGACTGTTCGTCCAGTCCTTATGTCCATACTTGGGCTTGACCTCTGTCCTCGACTGCTGTGCCTGTTCTTCCAGGCCTTATGTCCATACGTGGGCTTGACCTCTGTACTCGACTGCTGTGCCTGTCCTTCCATGCCTTATATCCCTAGGTGGTATTGACTATTTCCTGTATTGCTATGCATGTTCGTCCAGGCCTTATGTCCATAGGTGGGATTGACTATGTCTTGTATTGCTGTGGCTGTTTGTCCAGGCCTTATGTCCCTATGTGGCTTGACCTCTGTCCTCAATTGCTGTGCCTGTTCGTCCAGGCCTTATGTCCATACGTGGGCTTGATCTATGTCCTCGACTGCTGTGCCTGTCCGTTCAAGCCTTATGTCCCTAGGTGGGATTGACTCTGTCCTCGATTGCAGTGCCTGTTCATCCAGGCCTTATGTCCCTAAAGAGTTTGACCTCATTTGCTTTGCTTGTTTGTCCAGGCCTTATCTCTATACATGGGCTTGACATATGTCCTTGACTGCTGTGCCTGTCCATCCAGGCCTTATGTCCCTAGGTGGAATTGACTATGTCCTGTATTGCTGTGCCTGTTCATCCAGGCCTTATGACCCTATGTGGGGTTGACCTCTGTCCTCGATTGCTGTGCCTCTCCATCCAGGTCTTAAGTCCCTAGGTGGGATTGACTCTGTCCTTGATTGCTGTGCATATTCATCCAGGCCTTATGTCCCTACAAGGGGTTGACCTCGATTGCTGTGCCTGTTCATCCAGGCCTTCTGACAATACGTGGGTTTGACCTCTGTCCTCGACTGCTATGCCTGTCAGTCCAGGCCTTATGTCCCTAGGTGGGATTAACTCTGTCCTATATTGATGTGCCTGTTCGTCCAGGCCTTATGTCCCTAACTGGGATTGACTCTGTCCTCGACTATTGTGCCTGTCCTTGTAGGCCTTATGTCCCTAGGAGGGATTGACTATGTCCTGTATTGCTGTGCCTGTTCATCCAGGCCTTATGTCCCTACAAGGGTTTGACCTTGATTGTTTTGACTGTTCATCCAGGCCTTATGTCCATTCATGGGATTGACCTCTGTCCTCAATTGCTGTGCCTGTCCATCCAGGTCTTATGTCCCTAGGTGGGATTGATTCTGTCCTCAATTGCTGTGCCTGTCCATCCAGACCTTATGTCCCTAGGTGGGCTTGACCTCTGTCCTCGACTGCTGTGCCTGTCCGTCCTCGCCTTATGTTCCTAGGTTGGATTGACTATGTCCTATATTGCTGTGCCTGTCCATCCAGGATTTATGTCTCTACAAGGGTTTGACCTTGTCTGCTGTGCCTTTCCCTCCAGGCCTTATGTCCCTTGTAGGATTGACTATGTCCTGTATTGCTGTGCCTGTCCATCCAGGTCTTATGTCCCTACAAGGGCTTGACCTCGATTGCTTTGCCTGATCTTCTATGCCTTATGTCCCTACAAGGGTTTGATCTCAATTGCTTTGCCTGTTCATCTAGGCCTTATGTCCCTACAAGGGTTTGACCTTGATTGTTTTGACTGTTCGTCCAGGCCTTATGTCCATACATGGGCTTGACCTCTGTCCTCAATTGCCGTGCCTGTTCGTCCAGGCCTTATGTCCATACGTGGGCTTGACCTCTAGTCTCGACTGCTGTGCCTGTCCATCCAGGCCTTATGTCCCTACAAGGGTTTGACCTTGATGATTTGCCTGTTCATCTAGGCCTTATGACTCTACAACTGTTTGACCTCAATTGCTTTGCCTGTTCATCCAGCCCTTATGTTCCTACAAGGGCTTGATCTCGATTGCTTTATCTGTTTGTCCAGGCGTTATGTCCCTACAAGGGTTTGACCTCGATTGCTTTGCCTTTTCGTCTAGCCCTTATGTCCATACATGGGCTTGACCTCTGTCCTCTATTGCTGTGCCGTTCATTCAGGCCTTATGTCCCTACATGGGTTTGACCTCTATTGTTTTGACTATTCGTCCAGGCCTTATGTGCCTATGTGGGCTTGACATATGTCCTCGACTGCTGTGCCTGTCCATCCAGGCCTTATGTCCCTAGGTGGGATTGACTATGTCCTGTATTGCTATGCATGTTCGTCCAGGCCTTATGTCCCTAGGTGGGATTGACTATGTCCTGTATTGCTGTGCCTGTTCGTCCAAGCCTTATGTCCCTATGTGGGCTTGACCTCTGTCCTCAATTGCAGTGCCTGTTCGTCCAGGCCTTATGTCCATACGTGGGCTTGACCTATGTCCTCGACTGATGTGCCTGTCCGTCCAGGCCTTATGTCCCTAGGTGGGATTGACTCTGTCCTCGATTGCTGTGCCTGTTCATCCAGCCTTATGTCCCTACAAGAATTTGACCTTGATTGCTTTGCCTGTTCGTCCAGGCCTTATGTCCTTACGTGGGCTTGACATATGTCCTCGTCTGCTGTGCCTGTCCATCCAGACCTTATGTCCATAGGTGGGATTGAATATGTCCTGTATTGCTTTGCCTGTTCATCCAGGCCTTATGTCCCTATGTGGGCTTGACCTCTGTCCTTGATTGCTGTGCCTGTTCATCCAGGCCTTATGTCCCTAGGTGGGATTGACTCTGTCTTCGATTACTGTGCCTGTTCGCCCAGGCCTTATGTCCCTACAAGGGTTTGACCTCGATTGCTGTGCCTGTTTGTCCAGGCCTTATGTCCATACGTGGGCTTGACCTCTGTCCTCTACAGCTGTGCCTATCCATCCAGGCTTTATGTCCCCAGGTGGGATTGACTATGTCCTGTATTGCTGTGCCTGTTCGTCCAGGCCTTATGTCCATACTTGGGCTTGACATATGTCCTCGACTGCTGTGCCTGTCCATCCAGGCCTTATGTCCCTTGGTGGGATTGTCTATGTCCTGTATTGTTGTGCCTATTCGTCCAAGCTTTATGTCCCTACAAGGGTTTGACCTCGATTGCTTTGCCTGTTCATCTAGGCCTTATGTCCCTACAAGGGGTTGACCTCGATTGCTGTACCTGTTCGTCCAGGCCTTATGTTCATATGTGGGTTTGACCTCTGTCCTCGACTGCTGTACCTGCCCGTCCTCGCCTTATGTCCCTAGGTGGGATTGAGATCTGTCCTCGATTGCTGTGCATGTTCGCCCAAGCCTTATGTCCAGTCCTAATGGCTGAACCCTCATTGCAAAGGGAAACCTCAGTCTCTGGCAATTAAAACTAGTAATCCTTCACAGCATGGATCCTTAAATAAACAGTTTTCTTTAGTTTCAGGGCAGAGAAGAGAACTTCCTCCGTCTTGCTTATGAAGTCATGATCTATTTGCAAATGCTTAAATCCTAACAATTTGTATCATTATATACTCTAGGGGCCAATCCATTCCAGGGAGCCCTTTCTTGCTCAAAGAAAGGGTACTCTCCCCGATGTTGCAGCCTAAGTCTTACTATCTGTTGACCCATGTTCAGAACGAGAAAAGATCTCCAAGGTACTTAGACTGTGGCAAACACAGTGAGACCATGCTCACAGTAAGACCCTTCTCCACGTCGCCACGCTTTGAAGGGTCATGCTCCACTCTAAGGGCCAACCCATTCCAAGGAAGTCCTTTCCTGCTCATTGGAAAGGGAACTCTCCCTGGTGTTGCAGCCTATCTCTTAACACTGGTTGACCCATGTTGAACCGCTGTTCACATGGCACCCTGCTCCACGTCACCACACTTTGAAGGCTCGTGCTCCACTCTAAGGGCCAACCCATTCCAAGGAAGCCCTTCTCCGCTCAAAGAAAGGCAACTCTCCCCGGTGTTTCAGTCTATCTCTTAGTACCTGTTGACCCATGTTGAACTGCTGTTCACATGGCACCCTGTAGGGTTGTGCATTCGTTCCCTATGGATTGGGAATCCACAATGTATAGGGCCATATTCGTTGTATTCGTGGGGCAGTGAAACGTATCGCGATTCCCCATGAATACAACAAATCTTCTCCGAATTATTCGGCCACCTAAAGGAGCCAATTTAACCAAACCCCCCACCGTCCTGACCCCCCCAAGACTTACCAAAACTCCCTGGTGGTCCAGCGGGGGGGGGGGGGCCTGGAGCCATCCCCGGCACTCAAACCCTCGGCTGCTGGTTTCAAAATGGCACCGATAGCCTTTGACCTACTATGTCACAGGGGCTACCGGTGCCATTGGTCAGCCCCTGTCACATGGCCATCAGCGCCATCTTGTGCTCCTACCATGTGACAGGGGCTGACCAATGGCACTGGTAGCCCCTGTGACATAGTAAGGGCAAAGGCTATTGGCGCCATTTTAATTACTGGCAGCCGACGGCCCAAGTGCTGGACCACCAGGGACTTTTGGCAAGTCTTGGGGGACCCTCCTGAGCCCCACAAGATTTGCCAAATGTCCAGTGGGTGTCCTGGAGTGACCTCCTGCATTCAAACCCTCGGCTGCCGGTTTCAACATGGCGCCGATAGCCTTTGACCTACTATGTCACAGGGGCTACTGGTGCCATTGGCCAGACCCTGTCACATGGTAGGAGCACTGGATGGCCAGCGCCATATTTTCCTCTGCTCAACACTATTTATTTATATGTTATTTTTATTGATTTTATTTATACTCCGCCGTAAGGTTTCTGCCAGGACCATGGGAAGAAGGCAAGTAGGGGCCAAGGACAGAACTCCCAGCTCCCATCAATGGGGCGGAGAGGGGCGGGAACTGAAAAGGGCCTGGGCAGGCCATAGGTATGCCTGTTCCTTGGACCTGGGCAGGGTTAAATTTATGTTGGGAGTGGAGGTCAAAGGGCCCCAAGGAGGTACTGGCTATGGTAATCCTTTTCCTTATTGCCATAAGCAAAGATTTTGTTGTTATTCTATTATTGAATGCTTATATATTTTGTTCTTCTCTGGGTGCTGAGAACTGGGGGAGAGGAACTGTGTGGAAAGTTCCTGGAGGAGTACATTAATGATTGGAGCTTGTGAAATATGTGAAGAACCCATGGAGTTTCATGTATGAAGGGAAGTAGCATTAAATATTCATGTTTATAATGAACTCTCCTCCCTCTCCCTACCAGCTGAAGCACCATGTGTGTGGTGAATGTGTGCAGGTGAGGTGGGAGGGACTGGAGGGAGTGTAGACTAAAGTGTGTTTCAATTGTGGTTTGGATTTTTTACGTTTTCTTTTCATACAGGTATTCACCTAGCATTCGAAAAGATTTGTTCATTTATAAAATGAACAAAAGTCCTGATCTATCTTTTATTCAATATGCATGCATGCAGCAAAGCTATAAGGCTAATTTTGATAATAGAAATGTACGCTTCAGCTGCAGAATTGTGTTATATCCTCATTTTAAGATGCTCCATTTCTCAGTAAACTAATTAACACCAACTTTGTAAAGAAAATACTGCATGGTACAGGTATCTATAAATGAAAATTGATTTCTACAGGTCACTTATTTAAAAGGGGCTGTCAAGTTTTAATTATTTTTTTAAAAAATCCAAACCAGGATATTATGTTTTAACCAGTGAGAAGCAAGTCCCTAGATATCACTGTTGCATTTTAACAAGAAAAGTCTTCTAACCTGTTTTCACGGGTGTATCAACATTAACAAGAAATATCCTACAGAAGCAATTATTTTTTCCACTCTGTTAAGTGCTATTTTCTTCTATGCAAACTAATAAAAAAAAAAAGATTCTAGCCCATTTCATCTTACTGTATAGTTGGAAAAAAAACTTTATTTCTTTTCTACTACTACTATTACTACTACTTTTCATTTCTGTAGTGCTACTAGATATATGAAGCGCAGTACAAATATAATTATAATCTGTCTTTCCCTGTTCCATGGAACTTACAAACTAGGCAAGGCACATAGCCAAGATAGGGAAGAGGGTTCAGGAAATATATTACAGTAAACATGGACAAAATCAGCAAAGCTATGCTGAAAGAGAGACAGGGTTTAAGATTTAGAAGTGATATGGGCAAAAGTCATATACTGCAGTTCCTACTTTTTGGTCACTTAATGCCTGTGATTTTATTGCATAGCAAATTTTTGTTGATTGAGAGTGGGATGGGGATTGGGTTTGGGGGAGAGAGAGAGACTGTATGATGCTCATATTAGTCAACTTTTTATGTTACTGTAGAAAGGTCAACAAGTATCTCGGGGTGAGGTTTTGGTGGTGGTCTAGGGTTTGGGGGGCAGTTTTACATGCATAGTCAGAGGCACAAACAACACAGTACACATCAGTGGCCATTTCATGTGATTTGGAGTGAGGAAAGGTTCACAAAGATGAGATTTGAACAATGTACTCTTGCCCTGCTGCTATCAAATCAAAAATTCTTTAAGCTTTAACAAAAAGCAAGAAAGTTCGGAGTTTGAATGGGTTATTTCTTTTCACTTGTGAAATAACAGAACACTTTATATTCTAAAAATGAAAAAGCAAATATCAATCCCCTCAAACCCACCCCCCCCCCCCACTACCCAAGATAAAAGTCAACATATATTTGTATAATACAAAAGTGGTTTCACTTCAGAAACTTTGGGGAATTTCTGTGTGCCTGCTTGTTAATGTGTTTAGCCAAAAGTTGATTGATCTTTATCTAAAAAGGGAAGTGAAAAACATAATTTAAAGTAATGCCAGGGTGCTGCTTTCTCTGCTAACTGAAGCAGCTTTATCCGGTTGTTCTGTGAGTGGCAGGCAGGAAGCCTTTAACTGCTTTTCTTTAGGCAATGACCTATCTTAAAATCCCATAAATAACACAAATGTATTTTCAATAAATCACTTACTCATTGTAACAACCAAAGTAGCATGATAACTTTTTTTTTTTTTTATCCACACACTGAGACAACTATTCCTGTTAAGTCATGCCTACCTTTACAGAATGAAGTAAAATACATTTGAATCCCCTTCGACCCAGAGGTTTGGAGTATTTGTAATGTGAAAATGATCCCGAGAGGGAAAGTTAAAAGAAATTTTTACTAGAATGACAAACATAAATGAATTAGTGTGCAAATGAGTTTTTCCTCAGTATTCCCACTTCCTACAGCACTTTTGAACATGCTCAGCCTGAGTTCTCCTCTTGTAAAAGCCAGTCTCATATGCATATACTGTACCTGACTGTACCCTGTAGTGAAAGAGGCCCAGTTGCAGCAGAGTGACTACAAATTTTTTTTTTCTACGGTAATTATAATTCAGTTGAGTGTTGCTGGCATAGTATGTGCTGCAAAAGAGAGACAGAGAGATTGGTCAGTTAGTTGACAATATACAATATAGCACACATTATATACTAATGAGATGGGGAGTGCCATCATGGCCACAGTAAAAGCACATCCAAGTTCTAAAAGACTGAGTATTTTTATTTTTTTGTATCCCAGCGAGGTGCTAGTGAGCAGCATCAGCAGAAAAGAGGCAGATACAGCTATCAAGTCAGTATGCATGCGTATCACACTTCATACAGACAAGAAGGCAGTTACTGACGTTGGCAATATTAATTTACCACTGAACCTCCATAGCAATATGCTAGTATTTTGGTCTCACAGTAGCAGTAAAATAGAATTTTCAGTCCTTTGGTAGACGAGGGTACCAGCACCATTACCATCTTCGGAAGTTGATCCTTTTCTCCCTCATCTATTCATATTCCTAAAAAATTGAAGGAGTGGAGGGCTCATGAGAAATCTGGCCGTCATAGCACTGAGTGAGTTGTAATTTCTTGTCAGAGCCTGCAGAGGATGAAGCAAAAAGCAAGTCTTGAAAGGGGTAGAGATGAGTTTAAGGGGGACATGACAAAACATGCTGATTTGTACCACTGTACTTCATTTTGATAATGGTGAAAAAAGGGAGAGGGACCCTAAGCTGCTTCGTAGCTAATTTATTGTTTATGTTTCTTGCTAAAGCCTCATAATATAAGCTACATTACATGTAAGGCCATATTGCTTAACTTCATCTAAATCCATGTTCAGGGAAAGGAGCTGCAGTGCCAAGTGCAGCCCTCTGTATTCTCAGCATGTGTTCTCTGCCAACAGGCAGGTGTCCCTGAACCCTGAAATACAGAGGCATTGTCAGGAGAGATCAGGGACACAGACCCATGTCCTTCCTTCCTACCCATCCCCTTACCCTCCCAACATTTTGATAATTAAACAATCTCTTAAAACTCAACATTCATATTATTCATAAACCATTTTAAACAGAGTGGCCTGGGAGTTAGCGCACTGGGCTGAAAATCAGGAAAACTAGGGTTTTGAATTTCACTTCTCCCACTGACACTTCTTGTGACTTTGGGCAAGTCACTTCATGTTCCATTCCCTCAGGTACCTGCTTAAATTGTAAGCTCTTTAAAGCAGGGACTTATTGTACCTGAACTCTAAAAACAAAAAAGATTGTAAACTACCTTGAGCATTATTTGGAAAGGCTGGCTAAAAATCCCATAATTTAATTTAATTAAATATGATTTTAAAAGATCATGTTGTTTTAATTTTATTTTCAGTGATAGTGGGTGCACCTGCCTGTTCCTACTCTTCCAATTTGGATCAAGTGATGAAGTGCTACCCCCATATCAGGATTGATCTTCTGTCACACCTCAGCACCCCCTCCCCCTGCTTTCCATCATCCATCCAGTTCTCCTCATTTGCTAACTCTCTCCACCTGCCCCTCTTTCTCATATTAACCCCTGAAATCCTCTTGCTTTCTCCCCAGCCCCCTTTGTAAATCTCTCAGGACTTCAACACCTTGTCACTTGTTGTCTCATCCTTCTGCACTCACCCCCTAGCACACCTTGCTCAGTCTCTTACCCCTCCAGCACCCTTTGCTTGCATCCACCAGCCCCTTTGTCCACTCCCCTAATTCATTATCTGCTCCCCAGCCTCAACTTGTACTCTCTTTCTCCATGCTCTCTCCTCTTCCTCCTCCTCCTCCCATCCCCATTCTCCCTTCATTCCTGCTCTCCTGTGTGATCCTCTCTGCATCACACCAAACCACAAGATCCACCTTTCCACTGGCAGGAGGAAGACAGCATCAGTGCTTTTTACCTGCTTCCTCTTTTGTCAGCTGTACTATGGAATCTGACTGAATAGTAAGGATGTGCAGAAGAAAAAAAATGATGTTGGTTTGTTCATTCAATTCATTAGGACCCAAGTTCATCACATTAGTTCAAAATGAACAAAAAATATTTGTTTATTTGTTTCATTAGTTTATTTGTTTGTACTTAAAAGCAATTGGGAAAGCACTGGCCACTGTTGGAAACAGAATGCTGGGCTTGATGGACCCTTGGTCTGATCCAGTATGGCAATTTCTTATGTGTTGCGTCCGTCGCTGCTCGACGCCCTCACTCCGCCCTCTCTACCTCTGTGGTGACTCCCTCTGAGTCTGATGGACTGCTACAGCCGTGGCGTCTCCATGCCGTCTCCCTCCGGTGTCCCTGGACCGGCTCGACGCTGCGGATCCGCCATGTTGCCTGATGACATAGGGCGCACGCGCGCACACACTCCAACTATTGTGCCAGTAAGGGCGCGAACCTCAGGGGCGTCCCCCTGAGCTGACGTCATCCACTTCCAATGTAAAAGGTCTCAGTCTTCGCTAACTAATCGAGTTAGCAAGGACATTGCATGGGATTTAAACTCGCTACAAATTCGTCCAAGCTACTCTGCCTCCTCAGACTTACCAGGGGTACCCGCTCCTTGGGGGCCTCGCTCTCTTTTTTTTATTTCAGATTGCAGATAGAACCGGTACTCGCTCCTCAAAGGCCCATGTTCCTGAATACTCTGAAGATTCTCTACTGCCTGGAAGCTATCGCAGATACAGACATTTGTGAGTTACCATCGCTCTCTCAGTGCTTTCCCTGGAACCAGGTACTCGCTCCTTGAGGGCCTAACCCTTTCCAGCTACTGAGCCTCTTTAACACCTTATGTGAGATTGGTTATCTAGTTCTGGCTATGAACACAGCATACCCTGTCTACTCACTATCTATAGTCTCTCTACAGCTCAGCCACCCTGGGATCGCTGTTCCAGTACCTGAGGGACTTCAGCCCTGTTGGGCATATCAGCTTACTACTGCCACCTCTGGTGGTTCTCCTAACCTGTCTAATAAAAGTACTATCTGTGTCTGTCTCCATAACCCTGCCTAGCCGGTAGTCCCTCTCAGGATATCCTCCTGGAGGCGCTGTCATCTGCCATCGGCCCAATGATTCACCTATCTACCTTCCTCTACAGCTGAGTGCCCTCTCCAAGCACTCCGCTGGTACAGATGGCTACTCCTTCCATCAGGGGTCTTCAGCAACAGTTCATAACAGATTGTTGTCTACTCCCTTTACAGGAACTGAGCATATCAGATTGCTAACTCCTCCTTCAACATGGAGTAGATTCACAATAAGATTGCTAACTCCGCAGCCTATACCCTAACAAAATTGCTGACTCCTCCCTCTCCTGGAGAAGAGCATTACAGATTGCTAACTCCTCCCTCTCCTGGAGAAGATTCCTAATAAATTCCTAACAGATTCATAACATTATGGTAGTGGTCCATAGAAATGGCATGAGGTGTGAATTGGAAGACATATGAGGAGAGGCTGAAGGATCTAAATGAATACCCTCGAAGAGATAAGGTGCAGGGGAGATATGATTCAAAACTGTACACCAGAAATGTATGAATGATGCACCATTTTAAAACCTTCTCCAAAGGGATGACTCAGAACCAAGTAGTATGACACAGAACTGGCCCCACTGGTGTACATGGCAGGATGAAGCTGGAAATGTAAGGCTCCAGTGGTTGTGGATACATCATAACAGATTGAAACTGGAAGTGTCAGACCCCAGGGGTTGTGATTGGAGCATGGTTATAGCTGGAGCATGAAATGCTGAATGTAGACGTGTCAGGCACCAGGGGCTGTGGTTGCAGCAAGACTGGCTGATGCAGGATATGTCAGGCCACAGTAGTTATGGATGGAGCATGGCATGCGGAAGCTGGATGTGTCAGGCTACTGGGGTTGTGGTTAGAGCAAGACAGACTGATGCAGAGTAAGTCCCTTATTTTGATGGAAAGGGAGGGGGTCAGGGGACTATTTATTGAAGACAGGGTTAGAGGGTGGGGGAATGGGGGAGTGGGGGGGGGGGGGAGGCTATCGCTGTGCAACTACTTTATTCCAGTTTTTAAATTTCCGGTGTTGGGGCCAGATCAAGTCGTGGCCCCAGGGAAGCGTGTGTGTGGGGGGGGGGGGGGAGGTTTGCCTTGACCCCCACTCACATTATCCTTATTGGTAAAGCACTTTATATTTTATTTGTATTGCCCTTTAAATCTACCATGGAAGCCTCTGCACCTGCATTTGGGTCCCGGGGCTCTAGCAGTATATCGCCCATTCCCCAGGAGATGATGTTAATTTATCATAGCTGACCATTTTCTAATTCAGCCACAATAAATTATTTACATGGGATTGCCTATTAATAAGATGATTTGCGTGGATTTGCGAAATCCATGCATGCAATTTGCATACAAAGTAGCTCATTGTAATAGGGGAGGGAATGTGGGCAGGGCCATGGAAATAATCATGCATATCATGCAATATGACTGCATTAAATCTATATCATGTGATAAATGCTGTTTAATGCATATTAGAGCCCTATTTTTTAATGTATCTTCCAGGTAGCTTGTAAGTCCTCTGAGGACAGAGAAATACCTACAGTACTTGAATATATTCTGTTTTGGAGTGCTGAAAGCAGAATATAAAGAAAGACATTGCCGTTCATAAAGGGGTGGCTCTGGAGGCATTCTCAAAGCAGGTTTTAAATTTAGCTAGACAACGATCATACAAATAGCTGGCTTAAATCTAGCCAAACACAATTTGACTGGCTAGAATGAGGTGAAGTTTTGTTATTCAATATAATCATTAAAATTTTCTCTTTCATTAAAAAACTAGGAATGGTAGAGTTATTGGTAAACAATACAGATTCCTTCCCCTTGATGCAGATGGATTTAGAGAACGCTGGGGCCCTTCTGACCTGGGTAACCAATAAACAATGAGTACAATCAAAGATCATTTATCCTGCAAAACTGATAAATGGAAATTTTTCAACAATCACCCAGAAATGGGGAGGATTTATAAAGAATGAATCTCGCCGCTAATCACCAGCAGTCAATTGATGTGATGCCAGGTGTTTTCTGAATCTACTCACTCTAAACTTCATTTTCTTAGAGAGGGGACCTTTTAAAAGTCACTCAGAAAGAGATGATGATTACAAAGACTGAGTCACACTGCCAATCAATCAAGTTTAGGAAATCATTGTTTCTCTGAGAAATATATTTTCTGAGCTCGAGCAAATCTGCTGTAATATGAATTACATTCCAAAACAAGATAGGATGATCAAGATTAGAACAGTGCTGAAACCAATTTATTTCTACCCCTAAAATGAATTTACTACAAAAAAATAAAAATATAGGGAGGATAATTTTCAAAGGCATTTGCTTAGATAAACAGTTGCCCTGTTAAATGCCCATGGGTGAAAACTTCTCTTTCCTCAGCAGGTAAAAGTATACATGTGTTTTGACAGTGCATGTATTTTAAACGGTAGGTGAAAGGGATAGGCCTGGAGGGCAGGATTAGGGTTAAGAGGTAATATGCAGTAAGCATGGGGATTTCATTTTCAAATCTGCAGGCAATCTTTTCCATGTGCAATTTGCATCTGTGGTATAGCAGGTGCAAAGTCCCAGGGTATTTTTGTCACCATGGTTTTTGCAACCCACTTTTTTAAAGTGAAACTCTGCTGAGAGTTTCCCTTTGAAAATTACCATATTAGTCTATGAATATGTGGAATTTTGGGCTAGCAAACAAGTTAACATAAGAATTGTCATAATGGATCAGACAGAGGGTCCATCAAGCCCAGTATCCCGTTTCCAACAGTGGCCAATCCAAGTCTCAAGTACCTGGCAGGATCCAAAATAAATCCCATGCTGCTATTGCGCAGTGATAAGTAGTGGCTATTCCCTAAGTCTTCTTGGTTGATAACAGTTTATGAACTCCTCCGGGAGCTTGTCCAGATCTTTTTTAAACTCAGTCACAAGTGATACCTTTTCATTGGACTAATTTCATATATCAGTGACTAACTTCCAAGAGTTATCCTTTCTTCAATAGGTCAGTGAAGAAACAGCACAGTTACGCTGGGTTTAAATAATATAGAGTCCTCTAGGTTTTAGGTTGCCTGAATATGGCATTTCAGTAAATATAGGGAATGTGTGTGAGTTGTGGGGAGAGGAAGGGAGAATGCCAGAGGTGATGAGACAGTAACATTTTACAGTTGAAAGTGCTCATATCTGATACTGGGTGAGAAAGCCAATGTCGATATTAAGTCATTTTGTGTTCTTTCATAATGTTTGATCATCATAATTTCAAATGTTTTCCATCCTTGTTATGGGAGTCTCTGTTTAGTGGACCCTTGGGCCGACCTGCTGGAGACTGGGAAAGGTGGTCAATGTCTCTAGTGAATAGCAGGCCGGGAGGCAGATGTTCAGGCGGGACTTGGATGCTCTTCACCCTGGAAGCTGGTGCTCCCCCGGGAGGAGCCCATAAGAGCCCAACCGCTGGGACTTAGGTGGCTTCACCCTTGGAAGCCAAAGCCCCCCTGGGAGGAGCCCGTAGGGGCCTGGCCGCTGGGACTTAGGCGGGTTGTGGATCAGGACAGGTAACGAACCAGACTAGGACAGTAGCAATACTGTAACTGGGTTCGGATTCTGGAACCAGGCAGGAACTGTAGCGAGACTCGGGTACTGGAACCAGGCAAGAACTGTGGCAGGATTCGGGTACTGGAACCAGGCAGGAACTGTAGCAGGATTTGGGTACTGGAACCAGGCAGGAACTGTGGCAGGATTCAGGTACTGGAACCAGGCAGGAACTGCAGCAAGACTCGGGTACTGGAACCAGGCAAGAACTGTGGCAGGATTCAGGTACTGGAACCAGGCAGGAACTGTAGCAGGATTCATGTACTGGAACCAGGCAGGAACTGTGGCAGGATCCGGGTACTGGAACCAGGCAGGAACTGCAGCAAGACTCGGGTACTGGAACCAGGCAGGAACTGTAGCAGGATTCGGGTACTGGAACCAGGCAGGAACTGTAGCAGGATTTGGGTACTGGAACCAGGCAGGAACTGTGGCAGGATTCAGGTACTGGAACCAGGCAGGAACTGCAGCAAGACTCGGGTACTGGAACCAGGCAAGAACTGTGGCAGGATTCAGGTACTGGAACCAGGCAGGAACTGTAGCAGGATTCAGGTACTGGAACCAGGCAGGAACTGTGGCAGGATCCGGGTACTGGAACCAGGCAGGAACTGCAGCAAGACTCGGGTACTGGAACCAGGCAGGAACTGTAGCAGGATTCGGGTACTGGAACCAGGCAGGAACTGTGGCAGGATCCGGGTACTGGAACCAGGTAGGAACTGTGGCAGGATTCGGGTACTGGAACCAGGCAGGAACTGTAGCAGGATTCGGGTACTGGAACCAGGCAGGAACTGTGGCAGGATCCGGGTACTGGAACCAGGCAGGAACTGTAGTGGGATAACAGGAACCAACCAGGTACTGTAGCAGGCAGGCGGGAACCAGGCAGGTACTGTGGCAGGCAGGCAGGAACCAGGCAGCTACTGTAGCAGGAATGGAGCGACGAGGCAAGGCGAGTCACTCCGGGGCACAGCGCAACAGGAAACCAGGAGGCTAACCCGTTGCAAGGCAAAGACTGGATGACTGCGGCCGGCTTATCAAGGCCGCGGCGTCTGACGTCGGGAGTTGGGCGGAGTCACCCCTGGCGGGAAACAGCCTAGAAAAGCGCCGAAGTGGCGCGCGCACGCGCCTAGGAGCCGGGCATCCATGGGAGACTTCACAGCGGCGCAGCCCCAGTAGGGACACCGCCAAACAGGCCGCAAACCAGGCCTCTGGAAGCGGGAGCAGGTCCGGGAGCCCGGAGGTAAGGGCATGGCCGCTGTGCCCACGGCCAGAACCACAACAATCCTTTTCTACTCCTAAAACTCTTTCAGTACCCTGATTGTGAGGTTAGAAACATAGAAACATGATGGCAGAAAAGGATCATACTACCTATCTAGTCTGCCCATCCATACATTAGGGATGTGAATCGTGTCCTCGATCGTCTTAACGATCGATTTCGGCTGGGAGGGGGAGGGAATCGTATTGTTGCCGTTTGGGGGGGTAAAATATCGTTAAAAATAGTTAAAAATCGAAAAATCGAAAAATCGAAAAACCGGCACATTAAAACCCCCTAAAACCCACCCCCGACCCTTTAAATTAAATCCCCCACCCTCCCGACCCCCCCCCCCAAATAACTTAAATAACCTGCGGGTCCATCAGCGGTCCGGAACGGCAGCGGTCCGGAACGGGCTCCTGCTCCTGAATCTTGTCGTCTTCAGCCGGCGCCATTTTCCAAAATGGCGCCGAAAAATGGCGGCGGCCATAGACGAAAAAGATTGGACGGCAGGAGGTCCTTCCGGACCCCCGCTGGACTTTTGGCAAGTCTCGTGGGGGTCAGGAGGCCCCCCACAAGCTGGCCAAAAGTTCCTGGAGGTCCAGCGGGGGTCAGGGAGCGATTTCCCGCCGCGAATCGTTTTCGTACGGAAAATGGCGCCGGCAGGAGATCGACTGCAGGAGGTCGTTCAGCGAGGCGCCGGAACCCTCGCTGAACGACCTCCTGCAGTCGATCTCCTGCCGGCGCCATTTTCCGTACGAAAACGATTCGCGGCGGGAAATCGCTCCCTGACCCCCGCTGGACCTCCAGGAACTTTTGGCCAGCTTGTGGGGGGCCTCCTGACCCCCACGAGACTTGCCAAAAGTCCAGCGGGGGTCCGGAAGGACCTCCTGCCGTCCAATCTTTTTCGTCTATGGCCGCCGCCATTTTTCGGCGCCATTTTGGAAAATGGCGCCGGCTGAAGACGACAAGATTCAGGAGCAGGAGCCCGTTCCGGACCGCTGCCGTTCCGGACCGCCGCTGGACCCGCAGGTTATTTAAGTTATTGGGGGGGGGGGGTTCGGGAGGGTGGGGGATTTAATTTAAAGGGTCGGGGGTGGGTTTTAGGGGGTTTTAGTGTGCCGGCTCACGATTCTAACGATTTATAACGATAAATCGTTAGAATCTGTATTGTATTGTGTTCCATAACGGTTTAAGACGATATTAAAATTATCGGACGATAATTTTAATCATCCTAAAACGATTCACATCCCTACAGGCTATTCAACTTTACAATCCCTAACACTCCCTCAGAGATTCTCTCTGTTTATCCTATTCTTTCTTGAACTCAGATACAGTCCTTGTCTCTATCACCTCCATGGGAAGGCTGTTCCATGCATCCACTTTGCTCATTATGAAGAAATATTTCCTTGGATTACTCCTGATTCTACCCCATTTTACCCTCATCTCATGACCTCCTGAGCACAGAACCCTGGGAGGTTTTAAAATGTCTATGTCTTATCTCCCCTATTCTTCCTTTTTTCTATTTAGATCTTTAAGCCTGTTCTCATATGCTTTAGAGCAAAGGCTATAGTGATCATTTTAGTAGCTACCCCTGGACTGACTCCATCCTATTTATATTCTTTTGAAGGTGCAATCTCCAGAACACAGTATTTCAAATTAGTTCTTACTAAGTTCTTATACATGGGGCAAAATCATCGCCTTTTTCCTGGCTTTTGCCATTGCCTTATCTATATTAACCAGTTTGGCCACCTTAAAATCATGAGATATGACCATTTCAGATCCCACTCTTCTTTTGTACTTAGAAGGATTTCACTTCCACTAAGTGTTCATCTCCAGAGCTCTAAATCTGCTTTTCTCTGTAAAGTAATTTGTCTATGAAGATTGATTCTTGTCCTTCGTTTTGGCTTGTTTCACCAATGTAGCATCCTTTTCCATTTTTAATTGCATTGGATCATGTACACAACATTCATAGAGAAGCATACATGTGAACCTCTTATTCTGAATATCTCTCCCATGCAGGTTGCTGTACGGTCCTGTGATATGTGCTGCCACAATTTGCGTCATGGTATCTTGCAAGGTTTTGTGCTATTTTCTTCTATTTTAGTTTCTGTTTGGCGCTTAATCCTTATAATTTTTTGTTTTGGGTAGGGTGCTTGTCAGAAAGCTAGACTATGGAGGAGTGGGGAATATTTATTTCATTAATTCATCCTCTAGTAGTAGTGACAGTAGGTCTTTTATGATTGAAACTTAGCTTGCAGTTTCAACCACAAACCTGAAAACTACCAGAGCAGTTAAAAAATTACCTCTCTTATTTATGAGAAGGGCAATTTTGAAAGTCAATTTCCATGGGAAAAATGATTTTTATATATGCAAACCCAATCATAGTATTACATTTCTAAGAGTGAGTGGTTATCCTGCGTCAGTAGTTTAAAAAAGCATACAAAAGAGCACTTTTTAATTCTCTTGAGTCTTTAATAAATGTAACCATGAATCAGAATGTTGATGCATTGGACACATTGACCTGTGTAATGAGGTTCTCACATTTGTTTCAAGGAATTAAACAGATATTTAAACACCATTGCAATTTATTAACACTGCATTCTTGTTTTTCTAATAAAACATTAAGCGTCATGTAAAAGAAACCAGAATTTAAAGGAGAAATTGTGTCCAGATTTCCTTAGAAAAGAAAGTTTACAACAGTCCTTTTTTGGACACCAGACATACATGCGTTGTGTAGCCTATAACTAAGAGGGTCTTGCAGATATGACATACTACCACTTGTGCTTCTACTTATCCCCATCATTCATCAAAAAGTGTTAATAATACGTTGATAACACCCATGATAAAGAGTGTGTTTATGGAAATTTTTTAGTTACTGCATGATGTGATAACTTACTGCTTTGCATCAGTATTATCACACAGTACAGTAAGTTTTCCACACTGTGATTATCCCTATTTATTTAAGAGAGAGAGAGAGAGAGAGAGAGAGAGAGAGAGAAAGAGAGAGAAAGAGAACCTATCTGCAAGGCCCTCATAGTATGGAAGTATTTATATCTCTATAGGAGGGCCACCTAATAGGTTGAGGTGAGGTGTTGGTGGTGGTTTAGGGTGTAGGGGCCAGTTTCACGTGTAGAGTGAGACGAATGAACAGCACAGTACACCTTGGTGAATATTTGATATCATTTGGAGTGAGGAAAGTCTCACAAATATGAAATTTCTACTATGTTCTCTCACCCTAGCTTGATGGACTCTAAAACAGGGTACCATCAAGCTAAATCCCACCCAAACTCCTACAGTGTTTTTGCATGCGTAAACAACATAATGCATTTTGATGAATGATGCGGTTTGACATCTATATGGTGTTATGTTCTTGTAGTAAAATGCAAATGGGTAAAACATCAAGATCCTTGTGGATCAGAATTTCAGAGCACCACAGTAGTTTAAAGAAAGAGTGCCAGGAAGCTCAACTAGTGTCATGTTGCATTCAATACACATATTCTTTTGACCAGTGTTTTTTTGTTATTAATCATATTAAGAAACATCCCTGGGGAGACAGTAGTGAGAGAGAGCTGTCCCATCGGAAACAGCAATGATTTTTTTCAATGAACTCTTTAAAATAGCAAGATTTAAATACTGAAATTGAGTGGTAACAATTTTTTATAAGTGTTTATTTACTGAATTGTGATTTTTTATACTGCCTGGCAGATGATTATAGTCGCACATCAATTGATCCATCTGAATTTTACTTGCTATATAGAGCCTTGCTGTGTCTGTGTGCTATCTTTTGATCATGATTGAGTAGATCAGAGTCACTCTCTGAACTTTGTAAGATGTTATAAAAGTTCTTTTATGCGGTCATTTTTTAGAGCATTTTGGAAATTAGAGACATTTATTAAAACCGATTATTTTTTGTTTCAAGAGTATCCCTGAGGCAGCTGATCCGATTGGATACAGGACATTTCCCAAGCTTTGTCCATTTACTCCTGCAATTTGAAAGCGAAGAGGTGAATTTTAAAAGAGCTGCTCTCTCAAAAAGGTCCATATACATGAATGTATGGATCAACTGCACACAACTCATATTTTAACAGCGGCAAAGTTGGTGTTATATGTGAGTGTGCAAGAGCAACAGAACACGCATGAAAAAGGGGTGAATCAAGGGCATTCTGGGGGAGGGCAAACATTTACATGCATGTTACTATTTTAAAACCTGCCAAAGTGAAGCGCATACAGGTTGCATGTATTTTACTTGCATGTATTTTACTTGCATGTATTTACTGCTGCTCAGTATCAGATGTAAGTGATTGTAAACAACTTAAGTGATTGTAAACAACTTAAAAGTGAAAAAAATGACTGGATGAGGAGTCTGGGTGACATGGGCGTCTGAAGAGCCAGGAGAGTGTTTCTGAGCTTCAGATGTACCAGGTAAACTCCTAAACTAATTGGTAAAACTGGTCATTTCCTCCTCGCATACATTTTACAAAATTTGAGGAATTACACGTATAATAGCCAACAATTGCTAAGAAAACTAGGCAAATCAAATCTTCTCGTGTAAATTATTACAACTGAGGCACAACTATGCATATAGAGCAGATTTGTGCCACTTATACGGATACATTTTGACTTCTTTGGGTAAGTGGCTACTTTGAGATGATGGTAAGTGTTCCTTGCAGTGGGACATCCATGTCCTTTAAGGAGTAGCAAGACAATCAATAGGTTCCCAGAGATACAAAACCTTCAGTGAAACTATATCTGACTATGTGAAGGCTAGGTAGTGTTTGGAACTAAGAGATAGGGTCATTATCTGGGTGGATTGTGTTGGGGTATGCAAGATGTCAAGGATTAGGATGCTGCCACTAGTCAAGTTAAAGTATAAACACCCTACAGAGTTTTATATAATGACTGTGAGAGCATAAGAAATACTGTTTGCTACAATGCTGTCCTTAACCCAGAGAATATGCAAACATGCAGTAAGTATGCATGAGAATTGCATACAGGATCTTATAGAGTGGGAGGGCAATAATAGGATAGGTGATATAAACAGGAAATCGAATAACCTTGATTAGGACTCCCCGATGGTCATGATCTGAACTTATTTCCATGCCCCTCTTGCCAGGCATACAGCTGGTCTACCCACTCCCTTTCTTTTCTTCGTAGTTCCCAGGCCTTCTTCTTCAGATCTTCAATCTATACAGAGAAATTGCAGTAGAAAGCAATTATCCCCCTATTACCCCATCAATTCCCCCTCATCCTCACCTCCACCACCCTATGTCTACCACCATAAATCTAACTTCACATCCCTATTACCCCATTTCCTCTATTGCCCCACCAATTGCCTTGCCTTTGCCCCGCACCCCCTATTGCCTCATTACCCTCTTAACCTTCTACCCCCACACTCCTATTACCTGGTATTGACCCACCAATTGTCCTCTATACTCACTACTACCCATATTGCCTCCCCCCTAATCCTACCCCATACCCCTACCTTCACACCTCTATTGCCCCATATTGTCCTCTACCATCCCCTACTTCTACCCCACACCTCTATTACCCCCCATTGCTCCACCAACCCATCCCTACAAGAACCTTCTCCAACCCAGTTTCATGTTTCCCACTGTGTACTTACTAGGGGTGTGCATTCGGATTGACCGCATTAGTAAAACGCAACTTATATTTTTTTTTTACTTAAAAAATTGATTCGACATAAACGATCGGATTTCCCACATATCGAACATAGATATGTTCGATATGTGGGAAATCGCGATTGTTGAGCCAAAATAAAAATATAAACCCCCTCACCCTCCTTAATCCCCCCCCCCACTTACCACAACTCCCTGGTGATGGAGCGAGGAGTGAGGACGCCATTTCTGCAATCCTTGGCGAGAAGCATGTGACGTCGGCGGCACGTCGAGTGACGCCGGCGTCACGTGATTCCCGGCTCGTTCGCGCCGGACGGCTCGTTCGGCCCAAAAAGAACTTTTGGCCAGCTTGAGGGGGTCAGGAGGCCCCCCCAAGCTGGCCAAAAGTTCTTTTTGGGCCGAACGAGCCGTCCGGCGTGAACTTGCCGGGAATCACGTGACGTCGCGTCTGAGTGACGCGGCGCCACGTGATTCCCGGCTCGTTCGCGCCGGACGGCTCGTTCGGCCCAAAAAGAACTTTTGGCCAGCTTGGGGGGGTCAGGAGGCCCCCCCAAGCTGGCCAAAAGTTCTTTTTGGGCCGAACGAGCCGTCCGGCGCGAACGAGCCGGGAATCACGTGACGCCGCGTCACTCGACGTGCCACCGACGTCACATGCTTCTCGCCAAGGATTGCAGAAATGACGTCCTCACTCCTCGCTCGATCACCAGGGAGTTGTGGTAAGTCTGGGGGGGGGGATTAAGGAGGGTGAGGGGGTTTAAATTTTTTTTTTGCACATATGTACATATACCCAACTCATTGGATTTTTTTTATGTCCATATTGGCCGCAAGTGGGACCCCCTTTCGGACATAAAAAATATGAACATAAAATTTTGCTCTGCACATCCCTAGTACTTACCTCTCTGTGGTAGGAAGCTTTATTGTTGTATCTGGCCTGGAGTTCTCTCTAGGCTGTCCCGAGTCAACAGTTGAACTGCCTCACATCTCAGCTGGAGAACAGCTGGCCCTCCATCTCCACCACCAGAGATTCCAGATTATGGATATCCCTGGTGTTAAAGTTTAGCTGGCGTGCTGAGGGTGCCATCTTGGAATGAGCCCGTCCTGGATGAACTGGAAGTTTGTGCATGTGTGGAGAAACATATATGCATATGTTCACAAAATGTTTCAAAAATGTGAATGAGTATGAGTTCATATGTGCAAGCAGTTCACTATCACGCATATGTTTTCTATAAAAGATGCACATATTTTATAATCTGCACATATGTACACTCGCAGATTATAAAATGCAAGCATACATGTGTAAAAGCCCATATACATGTGTATGTGAGCTCATGCACATTTGCTTGAAAGTTATCCTCCCTGTGTAAGAATTTTACACTGTGTCATATGAAGTCTTTTCCTCCTATTTTCACTCAATCTTAAGAATGTAATACTGTGGATGGATTTACATACATCATCTGTCTTGAGACATAAGCCCTTATTCATTTTCCCCTTTCTTTGATTTGATAAAATGCTTTTTACCCACATAAACTGGATTGTTAAACATTGCCAAACCTCACTGCAGTTAAAAAAGTACTTTTGCCCACATTGTCAAGAGATGTTTTCAAGGGCAGTTTTAGATCAAGGAGGAAAATAACATGTTATTGCATGTTCAAATCCTTCTGGGTTAGTTTCCATTACATTCCCTGTACAAAAAGTAGATACAAATACCACAGCTATTTTGTACCTACAGCAATAGTCAAAGCAAAACTATCAGGTAAATTTTCAAAAGGAGTTACACATAGGGATGTGAATCATTTTTTGACGATTTAAAAAATTGTCCGATATTTTTTTAATCGTTAGAGTGCACGATACAATAGAAATCCCCCCGATTTATCGTGAAAAATCATAAATCAGGGATTTGAGGGGAGGGCGGGAAAACCGGCACACCAAAACAACCCCTAAACCCACCCCGACTCTTTAAAACTAAACCCTTACCTTCCCCCACCCTCCCAAACCCCCCCAAACTTTTTACCAGTACCTGGTGGCCCAGTGGAAGCCCCGGGACCGATCTCCCGCTCTCAGGCCATCGGCACCATTTTGATGCCACTAATAAAAATGGTGCCGATGGCCCGATAAAAAAAAAACCCACCGACCCTTTAAAAATCGACCCCTTAGCTTCCCCCACCCTCCCAACCCCCCCCCCCAAAAAAAAGTTTTAAAATTACCTGGTGGTCCAGTAGGGGCACGGGGAGCGATCTCCCGCTCTCAGGCCATTGACTGCCACTAATAAAAATGGCGCCGATGGCCCTTTGCCCTTACCATGTGATAGGGTATCCATGCCATTGGCCGGCCCCTGTCACATGGTAGGAGCACTGGATGGCCGGCGCCATCTTTAAAAATGGCGCGGGCCATGGCCTGCCATCCAGTGCTCCTACCATGTGACAGGGGCCGGCCAATGGCACGGATATCCTGTCACATGGTAAGGGCAAAGGGCCATCAGCGCCATTTTTATTAGCGCAGTCAATGGCCTGAGAGCGGGAGATCACTCCCCGCGCCCCCACTGGACCACCATGTAATTTTAAAACTTTTTTTGGGGGGTCGGGAGGGTGGGAGAAGCTAAGGGGTCGGTTTTTAAGGGTCAGGTGGGTTTTTTGTTTATTGGATCGAGCGCAGCCGATAAACAAAAACCCAATCGGGCCGGACGATAAAAGTTTTAAGATTTGAATTGGAACCGGAACCGATCAGATTCCGGTTCCGATTCACATCTCTAGTTACACATGTAAATGTAACTATTATTGTAGCAAGTATAAAAGGCCATTTACTCACTTTAGTGCACTTATGCAGGCAAAATGGACAATTCAATGGCATATATTGTTGCAATTTTCAAAAGCCCACTTACATGGGGAAAGAGCATTAAAAACCCAATTTTTGAGTATTGAAAATCAGGCCCTGTATATGTAATTTTGCTTTGAACATTAGTGCAAACCCATAGGTATAAAGTAGCTGTAATATTTGCATCAGTGCAGGCAGTTTGATTATTACTCTTCAATGGGTTATACATCAAAATGCGTTAGGGCCCAAACGTGCGTTAAATGAGATCTAATGCAAGTTGGGTCCACAATAAATAGCACAATGCAAGCTAGCATGCACGTTTAAAATGTAGTATGCATGTGGGAGATTGAAATGCAAATTAAGGTGTCCTAACGCATTCCATGATAGGTTAATGCACACTAACGTGGAATTTAATGTCAGAAATAACTACACTTTTTTTTTTGCGGTACCAGGGGAAAAAACGTTTTATCGCAATTATTATCGCGGATTGCGGCTATTATCGTGGCAGTTAATTGTGCACAATAAAAAGAGGTATTTTATATGACACACCTACCAGATCCTCCTGTTCTTATTTGGCCTGTCTTCCTAAACCCATCATGTTTGTGGCAAGTTTACTTGTTGGGGGAAACTGGATGCTTCAGGAGGCTTGCCGCAACATACAAGTGGAACAACTACAACTTCAAGAACAGGCAAGGGCAGATCCAAGCCCTTCTAGGGAAGTCCCTGCACTGGAGCCCATACCACTGGCCCCGCAGGGAGAGGGTCATGGGCCACATAAGTGCTTGGCATGCAGGCGGGCATGGCAGAGGAGATCAGAGAGCGCCTCTTTCCTCAGTGAGCCTCATCTTTTGGCATGCTAGAGGATTATGTGGTTAGCAGGAATCAGCTCAGCTCTTGGGCTATCCTGGACTTATATAAAGAAATCATAGGGGATCAAGATCCGGTAACAGAAAGGTCCCATGTTGTGTTGGGCCTCACCAAACTAGATCACTTGGCTATTTGAAGTTGAATAGTGGGGTCCAAAATAGAATGATACCATTAGATCATAAAAAGTTACCATACTGATTCAGTCTGAGGGTCCATCAAACCCAGTATTCTGTTTCCAGTGGTGGCCAATCCAGGTTACAAGTACCTGGCAAGTACCCAAATATTAAATAGATCCTATGCTACTAATTCCAGTAAGAGCAGTTTATGTCAGGATTACATTGGCTACCCACCAATCTTCAGGTACGATGGGTGATTTTAATGAAAGATTATGCATTTTTACTAAAAGATCTGAAACTTCATTTTTTAGTTCTTTCAAAACCCTGGAGTGTATACCATCTGGTTCAGATGCTTTTCTCCTCTTTAGTTTGTCAGTCTGGCCTACTACATTTTCCAGGTTCACTGTGATTTGGTTTAGTTCATCCGTATCATCACCCTTGAAAACTGTGTTTAGAATTGTTATCTCCCCAACATTCTCATTAGTAAATATAGTAGCAAAGAATTTATATAGTCTTTCCGCAATGGGCTTATCTTCCCTAAGAGCCCCTTTAACCCCTCAGTCATCTTACAGTCCAACCAACTCCCTTGCTAGTTTCCTACTTTGGATATATTTTTTAAAGTTTTTATTATGAGTTTTTTCCTCTCAGCCAATTTCATTTCAAATTCTCTCTTAGCCTGTCTTATCAATGTTTTATATTTAACTTGAAGGGGTTATGCTTTTTCCTATTTTCTTGAGATGGATCCTTCTAATTTTTGAAGCACATTTTTTTGGATAAAATAGTCTCACCTTTTAACCATGCTGGTAATTATTTGGCCTTTCTTCCACCTTTCTTAATGCACAGATTATATCTAGACTGCCCTTCTAAGATGGTATTTTTGAACAGTGCCCATGCCTATTGTAACTCTTAATCTTTGCAGCAACACCTTTCAGTTTTTTCTAATTATTTTCCTCATTTTATCAAATTTTTCCTTTTGAAAGTTTAGTATTAGAGCTGTAGATTTACATATTGTCCCCCTTCCAGTCATTACTTCAAATTTGATTATGTTATGATCACTGTTTCTAAGTGGCCCCCACTACTGTTACCTCTCACACCAAATCCTGCATTTCACTAAGAATTAGATCTAAAATAGCTTCCTCTCTCATAGGTTATTGAACCAATTGCTCCATGAAGCAGTCATTTTTTCCATCCAGGAGCCTTACCTCTCTAGCATGTCCTATTGTTAGTCAATACTGGGGTATTTGACAACTCCCATTATTACTGCACTGCCAAATTTGTTAGCTTCCCTGATTTCTCTTATCATTTCATCATCCATCTCATCATTATTCCTGCTATTGTAATGTCTATTTTTGTCTACGTATATCCAGTTAGTGCTAACTAACTATCAAGCTAACTGACAAACTTGGAAAGCTCACTCTGGGACATCCCTCCTCAGTCTCTCTTTTACCCAGCTAAATTTGTTTGACCTTTGAATTTGAGTGAACAAATGTAATTGATTAGAAGGGCCAAATTTTAAATGGAACAAGTTTTTCAGTCTAAATCCTGATTTTAGCCAGGTAAATCTTTTGAAAATCAACCCTTAAGAGTTTACAGCACTCCTCAGCATCTCCACAAACAAGGAGAAAATCATCTAGATAGTGTTCTACATATTTGTTGGGCAAAAGCACAAACGGGGTGCGGAGTAGAAAGCACACACATTTAGGTAGATAGCCAAAAGAATAATGTGCGGCAAATAATTATACTGAGCAATAACAGTTTAACAAGCAAAAACAATTTTGCTTGGCCTTGTTTCACGTCAGGCTGCGTCAGGGGGACCAGGAGTTTCCAAAATTTATAAGTTAACAATGTGGACAAGATGTCTGCAGATAACTTGATGGTAAAATTGATAGCTCAGGGCAGGAGATCAAGGAGCTTGAAACGTGGCAGTGAATGTGACACTCGAGCATTCAACAAGTCTTGAAAATATGAAGTTCACAAGGACTTTCTCGTGTTTGAAAAATTAAATAAATAGATCTGCACCACCAGAAGAAAACATCTGCTGGGACCATCACGGAAAGACAGTATAGAAATGGGACTTCAACCGGACTGGGGGGTCACCGATTCCATAGCTGAAAGATTTTTTAAGGATATTCTCATGTAGTTGTGTACAACCGGAGGGATACGACTGCAGAAGCCAATCTGGGAAGAATTTACAGTAGGGTGATTTTAAGCGGACCAGAAGGTCTCTAAATCTGTAATGGAGAATTCTGTAGACTAGTTTACCGTGATGCTTTTGGCTATATATTTGTTGCCCAGGAACTGATTCTTTACCAAGCAAACAAAAGAACTGAATCTTTCAAAATACTCTCAAGATATGAAACACCACATAGGAATATGTAACTCCAGCTTGCAATTTGCATAGGCACATGGGCACACAGGGTTCTTGGTGCCAATACACAAAACTCTAAACTCTCTCACACAAGACTCTTTGACCCCAGGCTGGGTTTTTTTATTGGGGAGGGGGAAGGAATTTCTCCACCAAAATCCTGGGTTGTAGGGGTGAAATTATTTTGGTTACCTGGGAGAGGTATATGTTTCCATCTCCTCTGAGGATGTGAGTGCCAGTAATTATATCAGAGACTCTGGGTGAGTGTCCAAATGAAATCTTTATTGGAAATATTCATTGATGAGAAAATGGCACAGTTAACATCTGTTATAGACTCAGCAGATGACATTCACAGTTTATAGTCTGTCCTCTTATTTGTGAAAAGGGTCTCTCTCTCTACCAGGGCAATGGAAACACTTACCATTCAGAGCTTGGATAAGTAGGGTTCCCAAGTGGGCAGGTATATTTTTGTTTGTGCAGAAAAAGCCTCCAAAACTAGTAAGAAAATGGTAAAAACAGTCTTTGCAAGAGTCCCAAAATACTTTTCCACAGGGTGAAGATTCCTGATGGAGAGTCCTCAGAATATCTCAGATTTGGTCACTCATGGTTCTCCAGAAAATCTCAGTCTCTCAGGATCCCTCACTGATAAAAGAATACAGCCAGGAACACCAACACCACAGCTCTCTCAGGAAGAGGGCAACAAAATCTTCCTCCTAGGTCTTTTAACCAAAAATCTCTTTCCCCAAAATTTGAGTCCAAATACAAGAATCCACTTACAATGGATCATACCTCTGTCCTCAAGTAGGGTTAAGAGGGACAGGTCTTCTCTATCCTGGAGCCCTAAGGAGAGAATTCCTAAAATCTCTCTCCAGGTAAAAAATCCTGGATCTCGCAAGGTTTCCTTCCAACAAAACTGGAGAAATCTCAAAAACAATCTGGAAGGCAAACCTAACCATCAAGGAGTGGACTAGACTGGCAGCTTTCCAACCTTTCCCCCAGGAACTACAGGTAGGGTGTCCGAGTCCCAGAAGCAGGCCAAAAAATTAATTGAAGCAAAACTCTAATTCAAAATTCAAGCTGCACTTCCCCGCTTTCTTAGGGAGAGAGACACTTTTATACCACAAGGAGATGGCCATTCCAGCACCCTCAAAGGGAAGGGCTGTAATGAAGGGCATCTCCTCTAACATGTCTATCCTAGCTCAAGGGCCTTAATGGCAGTGAACCCAAATGGTCATTAGAAATACATTTGTTGAAGGGCATCTCCCCTAACATGTCTATCCTAGCTCAAGGGCCTTAATGGCAGTGAACCCAAAGGGTCATTAGAAATACATTGTTGAAGGGCGTCTCCCTTAACATGTCTATCCTAGTTCAAGGGCCTTAATGGCAGTGAACCCAAAGGGTCATTAGAAATACATTTGTTGAAATAGTATGGGCCTTCAAATGAAAAACCAAGCTAATTAAAGGAACTTGGGTAAGCTGGAAAGAGCCAAAAGAGAGAACATAAGAAATTGCCATATTGGGTAAGACCAAGGGTCCAACAAGCCCAGCATCCTGTTTCCAACAGTGGCTAATCCAGGCTACAAGTACCTGGCAAGTACCCAAACACTAAGTAGATCCCATGCTACTGATGCTAGTAATAGCAGTGGCTATTCTCTAAGACAACTTGATTAATAGCAGTTAATGGACTTCTCCTCCATTAACTTATCCAAATCTTTTTTAAACCCAGCTACACTAACTGCACTAACTGTAAATGGTCTTTCATATTAGCAGGTAGTAAATTATGAAATATCATCCAAGCTCTATTATACTCCTGAAAACTCACAGTTACATAAACTATCCAACTTTCTAGATGCATCTAATTTGTCAAACACTGAATCCAAAGAGCAATGGGAGGAGATTCTGGTTTAATCCAGAATTGCAAGATAAAATGAACGGCCATTAATAATGCTACATACATAAAGTTCCGATTGCCCTAAGAAACAGAAATCAAAATAAAGACAACCCCAATATTAAAAGGCAACCATCATATGATGATCTCACTCCATAACCTTATGAATCATGGAAAAGATCTCTTCCCAAAAGGATATACGGTAGTTTGTGACACAAAAATAATGTGAAGAGTACTTTCTCAATTTTACACTTGGTACAATAATCTGATAATACCATACCATATTTATAGGCTTTGACATTATCAATATAACTATCATGTAATAGCTTAAATAATTCTTGATATTTCAGGCCTGATTTTAAGAGGGGCTTATGCTTGCTGTTACGCACAGAACTGTCGGGCCGGGACACTGCCATTAGTCACTATCCTGGGGAAGCGCACACCAGCAGCCGACCGGCGCACAGATTCTACTGCTGCTGCGGAGCAGTAGCAAGGTAAAAAAAAAAAAAGATTATAACTAGGAAAGGGAAAGGGGTTGGGGAGGAGAGGAGAGGGGGAAAAGGTAGGAAGGTTAAGTAGGGGTATAGGAAGTTCCCTCCCAGTTCACACCTTAATTGGAGCGAACTGGGAGGAAGCCCTACGTACGCCACCTCATGTATTTTTCTAAAATCCCCGCCCCCGGTGCGTGGAGCAGATTACCCGCCCGCACATGTGTGTGCAAACAAGAAAATGCAGTGTGCATGTGCACACGAGACCCATATTTTATAGGATGGGTGCGTGACACACCAACGGTTCTATAGATAAGAGATATAACAACGCCATCCCTGTCGTGTACCACAAAAAAGTGGAAATGATGAAACAGAACCATTAACTCTCAAACTGTTGGGGTCCTGGGTCCCGGGTCCCGGGGTCCTGGGTCCCGGGCCGTGCCCTGGGACTTCCGCTTACCTCGCGGCCGGGCCAGGCCGCCGGAACTCTTCTCCGGCCGTCCAGGCCTGAAACACAGTCTGCTGCGGTGTTCCGTCCGTGAGGGAGACACCGCTGACCTTCCGTTGCTGGCCCCGCCCCCTAGGCGTGCACGCGCGTGTCGGGGTTCAAGATTTAAAGGGGCCAGCGCGGGAACTTGATGACAGCCCTAATGTTGACATCAGATGCTGCTGGGTTATTTAAACCCTGCAGCTGCCTCTAGACCTCGCCTTGCAACGAGGTTCACGCTTTCTGAGTTGCTAGTTGCTGCATCAGGACTCCTGTCTGACTTCCGACTTCCGACTTGTGACTTCTGACTTCTGCTTCATCCATTGACTCTGGCTTCAGCTTCCGTCCCTGGTTTTGGCTTCTGACTTCTGACTTCTGGCTTCAGACCCTGCCTCGTCCATTGACTCCAGCTTCAGCTTCAGCTTCCGTCCCTGGTTTTGGCTTCTGACTTCTGACTTCTGACTTCTGACCCTGCTTTGTCCATTGACTTCGGCTTCAGTCTTCTCCTCTTCTACAGGTATCCGGTTCTTCGCTTGCCTGGAGGATTCACCTAAGTCCCAGTGGCTCGGGCCCTCATGGGCTCCTCCCAGGAGGGCCGCGGGCTTCCAAGGGTGAAGTCTCTTCTGGCCTCCTGGGCTCAGCCGCTTCTGTTGACTACCTTTTCGGCTGCTTCTCTGGTCCTTGGTCGCATAGAATCCACCTAAGTCCAAGAGGCCCGGGTTCCTACAGGCTCCTCCTGGGGAGACCTCGGGCTCCAGTGGTGAAGCCTTTTTCAGAACACCTCTGCAGCACTGCCTCCCAGTCTCAGCCAGCCCAAGGGGCCACTCCTGCAACAGTTTGCAAGGCCATGGACCCGGCGGATGCCACGGGCGTGAAAGCCATTTCTGGTATTGCACAGCGGTTGCAACAACAAATCTGTATAGACTCCCTGATGACGACCGTGCAGAGATTATGTTCTTATGTTCTTATGTTCTTATTAGCAAATCGGGTTGACGGAGCTGCCGCACTCAGCCCCCGGTCCCCGTAGCTGTGGCCAAGATCGGACCATCCACGCCCACAAAACTACCGGTGCCCACACGGTACTCTGGGGACGCCAAATTATGCCAAGGATTTCTTAATCAATGTTTCATCCGGTTCAACCTACTGCCAGCTCAGTTTCCCATGGATCAGATTAAAACCAACTATATTATTACCTTGTTGGATGGGAAACCTCTGGCGTGGGCCTCCTCCCTATGGGAGTGTCAGGACTCCCACCTGGCTAACCTGGAGCAATTTGTCACAGCCTTCCGGCAGGTTTTCGATGAGCACTCCCACAGGCACACCACCGCCTCAGAGTTACTTCAGCTACGTCAGAGCAACCGGCCCCTGTCCGAGTATGCCATAGAATTCCAGACGCTAGCAGCCGAGCTGAACTGGGGGAATGACAGCCTTCACAGCATATTCCTGGAGGTTCTCTCCCCTAGACTCCAAGATGAGCTGGCGGCCAGGGACATCCCAGACGATCTGAACAGCCTCATTGACCTGACGGATTGTGTGGACCACCATATCCAATGCCACTTCCGGGAGGGGAGACCTGCTTGGAGGTTCGGGAACTCTGGAACCCCATTTTCCTGACCAGTACCCTCTTCTTCGGCCTCTCCAGGAAATCAAGACGCAGAACCCATGCAGTTGAGCCGAGGTCCGATCTCTCAGGAGGAGAGAAGAAGACACCGGGCCCAGGGTCTGTACCTATATTGTGGTGGCAAGGGCCACTTCCTGGCTCAGTGTAGTGAGTGGCCGGGAAATGCCCGGACCTAGGGATAGTCAGGGAGCTATCCCTAGGTAACACCACTTCTGCCTCCCCATGTACTGTTCCAGTGACCATACTTCTTCCCGAGGGAAACTTCGATACAATAGCCTTGATTGAGTCCGGAGCAGGGGGCAATTTTATCCTCAAGGATTTAGTCCAACAACTCCAGATTGGGGTCTAACCCCAAAGACCTCCCATCCAGGTGTCTTCCATTCATGGGACCCCTCTTCCAGGGACTATCTCTACTTGTACTAAGCCCCTCACGCTATGCACGGGCCTTCTGCACGTGGAGGAAATCTCATTCCTCATCTTGGAAATTTCCATGGATCCGGTCATCTTGGGACTTCCCTGGTTGCGGAAGCACTCCCCGGTAATCTGTTGGGATACTCTCCAGGTGGTGCCCTGGGGTTCAACATGCTTCGACTCCTGTCGGACCGCTGTTCCACGACCTTCGATACCTCTTCTGAAAGCTCCTTTAGCGCTGCCGCCCCATTATCAAGACTACCAAGATGTCTTCTCGAAGGAGAAAGCTGAGCTCCTCCCGGAGCACCGACCCTTTGACTGTGCTATCAATCTGATCCTGGGTAGCACACCGCCTCGAGGACAGGTGTACCCCTTGTCACTCCTGGAGACATGAGCTATGTCCGCATGTATCCAGGAGAACCTGGACCGAGGGTTCATTCGACCGTCCAACTCTCTGGCTGGAGCCGGGTTCTTTTTCATAGTGAAGAAGGATGGGTCCCTCCGACCCTGTATAGATTATCGTGGTCTGAACAGTATTACCCGACGCGACCGTTACCCATTGCCCTTGATTCCGGAACTACTGGACCGATTACAGGGAGCCAAGGTGTTCACGAAGTTGGATCTCCGTGGGGCATATAACCTGGTCAGGACTATTTATAATGCATAATTTCCTTTTATAATATTGTAACTTTGACTGTAATAAAAAGAAAAAAATAAAGATAACTATGGTAATCATCACAATACATATAATTTTAATATATGCAAAAATGCATCATGATGAAAATTAGAGGAAACATTATTCTTTTGTTCCTTTGTAACTTCCAGTTCAATCAGAGCCAGGGATGGGATCTGATAGGGAGGAGGAATAGCCTAGTGGTTAGAGCAGTGGACTATGAACCAGGAGACCAGGGTTTGAGTCCTGCTGTCACTCCTTGTGACCTTGGGCAAGTCACTTTACCCTCCATTGCCTCAGGTACAAAAACTTAGAGTGTAAGCCCTCTGGGGATAGAGAAATACCTACAGTACCTGAATGTAAACCGGTGTGATATCTCGATTGAGATCAAATGTCGGTAAAAAATAAAAAAATGAGTCTTCATTTGCAACTACCCACAGTTTTTTGTCCATAATTTTTTATCCCCTTTCCTCCAACATAACAAGCCTGGTCATAGTCATTGCAGTAGTAGCTCTGGACCAGCGATCATGCACCAGGTCTCCTTCTGGAAACCTACTATCATGAATCCTAGATAAGGCCATTAAGTGGGTTGTAAATACTGCCATCACAGCATCCCCAGTCATAGCCAATCCAGGATCAGAAAATCCAACTAGGGAATCAAGCCAGGGATCTTCTTTATAGCAACGCATAGTGCTGCCAATAAGCCACAGGATCAGCCTAAAATTACACATTTTAATGGTTAAAATAAATTATCTCTTCAGTTAGTTGTATCCACTTACAGAAAATATAAGTGGAATTTCAATTTAGCTATTTACTTCCTACTTTCTCAGAACAAGTAAATTTAAGCCATTCAATGTCCCCATTATATTTAATAAAGCAAAATTGGGAACTTTTTGTTTATCGCTTTTGAATGTCCTGAAGTTGTTCCTGTCTCTTATGAGCCCTTTTCTGTCAGTTCCCTCTGATTCTCTTCTCTGGTGAGCCTTTCTAAAAAAACATATTTTCAACTTTGTATTCCTGCTTCTTTATTCCAGAGAATTTAGAAACAGAGAAGGGCGACCAAAATGATAAAGGGAATGGAACAGCTTCTCTATGAAGTTAGAGCTGTTCAGCTGTGAGGGGGGATATGAAAGAGGTCTTTAAAATCATGAGAGGTCTAGAATGGGTAAATGTGAATCGGTTATTTACTCTTTTGCATAATAGAAGGACTAGAAGACACTCCATGAAGTTAGCAAGTAGCACATTTAAAACTAATCAGAGAAAATTATTTTTCACTCAATTCACAATTAAGCTCTGGAATTTGTTGCCAGAGGATGTTGTTAGTGCAGTTAGTGTAGCTGGGTTTAAAAAAGTTTGGATAAGTTCTTGGAGAAAGCGTGAACCTCGTTGCAAGGCGAGGTCTAGAGGCAGCTGCAGGGTTTAAATAACCCGGCAGCGTCTGATGTCAACATTAGGGCTGTCATCAAGTTCCCACGCTGGCCCCTTTAAATCTTGAACCCCGACACGCGCGTGCACGCCTAGGGGGCGGGGCCAGCAACGGAAGGTCAGCGGTGTCTCACTCGCGGAGGGAACACCGCAGCAGACTGTGTTTCAGGCCTGGACGGCCGGAGAAGAGTTCCAGCGGCCTGGCCCGGCCGCGAGGTAAGCGGAAGTCCCAGGGCACGGCCCGGGACCCAGGACCCCGGGACCCAGGACCCCAACAGTTTGAGAGTTAATGGTTCTGTTTCATCATTTCCACTTTTTTGTGGTACACGACAGGGATGCTGTTGTTATATCTCTTGTCTATAGAACCGTTGGTGTGTCGACGCACCCATCCTATAAAATATGGGCCTCGTGTGCACATGCACACTGCATTTTCATGTTTGCACACACATGTGCGGGCGGGTAATCTGCTCCACGCACCGGGGGCGGGGATTTTAGAAAAATACATGAGGTGGCGTAAGTAGGGCTTCCTCCCAGTTCGCTCCAACTGTGAACTGGGAGGGAACTTCCTATACCCCTATACCCCTACTTAACCTTCCTACCTTTTCCCCCTCTCCTCTCCTCCCCAACCCCGTTCCCTTTCCTAGCTATAATCTTTTTTTTTTTTTTTACCTCTTCAGTTGGTAATACCATAATACCCATCGGTAGCCGTATTCAAGAGACTGCCTCTCTTTGTTGGGAGTATGATCCTGGGGATGGGGAGGGTATTCAGGTGGGGAAATATCCAAATTGTAGCCGAACCATTGTATTAAAAGAAGTCATGATCAGATCGTACTCTAATGTAACAGCACACCCAGAATTCTCACAAAATATCACAGAATACTTGCATAGCTTTACCCACTATATGTGCAATTGGCTGATCTCAGGATGTTCAGTGGGAGAAACAAAAAGGTGTGAAAGAGGAGAAAAATTCTCAGACGGGCAATTTAGCTTGTGTGAATATGTATCTGCAATGGTAAAACAAGTTAAACAGACCCGTGATTGGTCCACTAACCAGATAGGGAATGTTTGGATGTTATGCGGGCATAGAGCATATAAGCACATTCCCCCAAGTGGAGAGGCAGATGCACTCTAGGCTACATTCTCCCCTCATACTATGCAGTCAAAAATTTACCTAAAGCAAGACTCTAACAAAAGAGAAGTGATCAAGAGTCCTATAGATAAGTATACAGAAACTCAGGTAGTTAGAAGCCTGTTTCCCCAAATGGGAACAGCTATGAATTACAGAGACTTGCACATCCTAGCTAACTGGACAACTGCTCTATTTAATCAGACAGTCCATGCATTAAAACTACTCACAACAGAAGTTTCTCAGATTAGAGAGATAGCATTACAGAACTGCTATGCCTTGGACACTGTCTTAGCTTCAAAGGTCGGTGTCTGTGCCTTAATTGGATCTCATTGCTGTGTATATATATCAGATTATAACGCAAATCTCACACATACCATAGAGCAAATGGAGACCATGATTGCTGACGCGCCACTCTCAGGTAGAACACCAGTATCTCCCTGGGACTGGCTATGGTCCTGGCTTCCTGATATCGGTGGTCTCAAACGAATCATTCCTATTGTCATAATGGTAATTGTCCTACTTATTTGCCTGTGCTGCTGCATTCAGTGCATACCCAACCTCGTGTCCATGCTGAAACCTCGCTTTCCACCTGGATACAAAGATGTCTTGTATGCTGCTTAATGAAGGATCAGGAGCCCTGCAGTAGCTGGCATACCACGCTGCATAAGCTCTACGTGATGTGGGGAATCAAGAGCTCTGCGGTAGCTGGCACACCACTCCGACTCAGCTCTTCTCTACACGTCTCCATTTCCCTATGTCCAGCCAAAGCACAGCAGGTTCTGTATGGACACAAGGATATTAAATAAAACAGAAAAAGGGGAGATGTAGGGGATTATGAGCTGAGGCAGTAGCTAGCAAATCCTACTGACTCAGCTCTTTCAACATAAATTGACTTCCCCATCTCCAACATGCAGGGCACAGCAAGACCTAACCACCGTGAACTCTAAACAACCCCCACTGCTTCTAGCTAAAAACAGGAAACCTGTCTGCATGTAGATAAGATGCCTGCACCAGATAAACACATAAGTAGTGCAAGCTTTAACAGCCCACGAAACTGCCGTTGGCCTACTTCCTCTTATGTGGCTTTCACACTTAATCAGATAGGATAACACATCTCAACTGCCTCATGACCAGCTTGTGACCTCTCCTGAATACACTGCCCACTTGCACTTACTCAGAAAAAGGTCAGCACAGACATATATGGTATAAATGCTGAAGCAGCAAATGATGTTATGACACATCTGTATGCTATGGAATATGTACAATAAAAGGAGAGCCCCTGAGGATGTCAGGGCACTCATTTGCTTCACCACGAATCCTGCCTGATGTGTCTTCATTGTCGCAACAGGGGAGGGGAAACATTGTGCCAGTGGTGATCTGACATCAGGGGGACTCAAAGATACTTCCCCAGACGTGGATGATGCTCTTCTAACAGATCTGCCAATGGGAATCATGTCCCCTAACACAGGAGAATTGGCAGCAAACTCAATGATAGAATGCTGACCAGGGAGAGGTTGGGTAACAGAGGGATAAACTCAAACTCTCCCTTTCCACTTTGGCGGCATGGCAATATCGAAGAAAAGGAGAAGGTAATAGGGATGTGTAGAAGGGACATATTCTTCCGATTTGGTATTCGTATTCGTTGGGGGCCAAATACGTTGTATTCGTTCAATGGCGGCCCCGATCCGTTGATACATTTCATTCATTTTCCGGTTCCCATTAAAGTCAAAGGGGAAGTATTTGCAGCCTATTTTTGGCTGCAGAATTGGGGTTTTCTTATCAATTTTGATGAAACTTATGGGGAGCAATCATCAGAACAAGTAGGGACATAAGGCCTGGATGGAAAGGCACAGCATTTGAGGACAGAGGTCAAGCCCTTATAGGGACTTAAGGCCTGGACAAACAGGCACAGCATTCGAGGACAGAGGTCAAGCCCACGTAGGGACATAAGGCCTGGACGGACAGCCAAAGCATTCAAGGACAGACGTCAAACCCTTGTTGGGACATAAGACCTGGACGGACAGGCACAGAATTCGAGGACAGAGGTCAAACCCTTGTAGGGACATAAGGCCTGGATGGACAGGCAGGCACAGCATTCGAGTACAGAGGTCAAGCCCTTGTAAGGATATGGCCTGGATGGACAGGCACAGCATTCAAGGACAGAGGTCAAGCCCACGGAGGGACATAAGGCCTCGATGGACAGGCACAGCATTTGAGGTCAGAGGTCAAGCCTACGTAGGGACATAAGGCTTGGATGGACAGGCACAGCATTCGAGGATAGAGGTCAAGCCCACGTAGGGACATAAGGCCTTGACGGACAGGCGCAGCATTCGAGGACAGAGGTCAAGCCCACATAGGGACATAAGACCTGGACAGACAGGCACAGCATTCGAGGACAGAGGTCAAGCCCTTTTAGGGACATAAGGCCTGGATGGACAGGCACAGCATTCAAGGATTTCTTTTGTGCAGGTATGTTGTGGTTTGACCTGTTACTTCTTCCTGAATTGGTTCACTGCCAGAAGAAAATGGCATCTTTTTCATTTCTGAAAGATAATTCAACAGAGGATGCTTTTAGAGCAATAGAGACTGCTATTTGTAAAGCAAGAACTGAGCTGGAGATTATTTTTGAATACTCAGTGGACAGTGGACGGACAGGCACAGCGTTTCAGGTTAGGTACATGTGCTGCAGTACTTATATTATCTGGAGCACAGGAGGCAGTTGGAGCTGCTGCAAGGCTTTCAATTGCTTTTATTCATCTTTCAATTCACAGGGAAAATTTGGAAACCCAAGCAAATGCAGGTTTACATTCAAAAACATTAGCATTTCCATCAACTCTAGTGCCAGCCTTTAGTGGTGAGGGCTCATGATATCCCCTGTCATTGAAAAGACACATTCACTGGGCACACTGGTTGGAGGACATGACAGATATCGCTGTGGCCAGAGAGTGGACTTGTGTGCCCAATATGCCAGTGGATCTGTCTACATGTTCTCTGTGGGCTCTGAGAGATAGCATGTCACTGACAGCTGTGCTGGTAGCTCCTTTGCTTGGGTGGGCTGAGAGTCACTCATGCCAGCTGCTTTCTCTCTAGCTTGTAGCACAAAAGATGAAACTATATGGGCAACATTCCTTTGGTGTTCTGAAGTGGAGGAGGAGGAGGTACTAGCTGTCTCTGACAGAGTGCTGCTCCTGCTTGGGTAGCACAGCTCTCTGAAGTGCCCACTGTTTCCTCCTTAGCTACACGCCTAATCTGTCTCTGCCTATGGCGCTCCTGTTCACGGACTTTTGCTAACAGCAGGTCCTTCACCAATAGGAGACAATCGTACTGTAGGGCGAGTTTCCCTTTCACACGGGGATCACAGACTGTGGCGAGCATGTATGTGTTCTCTTCTGTTAAAGGCCTTAATCTCTCTTTCACCTGCTGTTGCAAAACATCCATACAATGCAGCACCTCAACTGTCATTCCCTCTTCCTGTTTAAAGGCCTCCAAATTTTCATCCAGGAAATTAACTATAGGAATGATGTCAGCCAAGATGGCATTTCTGGAACTCAGTTCCTTCGTGACATCCTTGAAGGGCTGCATGATTTTTACCAGCTGACTCCTGACTAACCAATCATGATGCCCTAGGGGATTCTGCACAACCATGTCCATTGAACCAGAAAGTTCATGAAGGGGTGTCTGCAGCTCCACTAACCTCTGCAGCATCATAAAGGTGGAATTCTACTGGGTGGCAATGTCTTGAATGAGACGCTTGTGAGCATGTCCAAATCAGTCTGCTTTTGTCGGAGAACCTGCCCCGCCTTCATACTTCTGTGGAAGTGTGCTGCTATGTTCCTGCACTTCTGAATTAAGCTATGCAGATATTCATTCTCTTGGTCATTGGACTCCAACCCCAGAGCTGACTTCACTACCAGTTGCAGTGGGTGTGCAAAACATTGGATGTTCTTAAAGCACCCGTCAGTTATTGCCTTAACCATGTTTGCACCATTTTCTGTGACAAAGAACCCTGCCTGAGGATTCCTGTCTCGCTGGTGTAGTTGTCAGCCCTCCAGCATCTGTCTGATGCATTCTAGAATATTGACTGCAGTATGGGCCTGGTCCGTCAGGTGGGTGTGCAGTAAAGCCCACCTCCACCCTGATACTTATTCAGTAATAGAGCTGCTGCCTGCCCCTGCCCCTGCCTCAGCCAGGTCCCACCAGTGTGCTGTCAGGGAGAGGTAAGAGTGTGCAACATTCATGGAGGTACAGATATTGCAGGTGAAATGCACACTCCCCTCTGCCTTAGCTAGCAGCGCTTGGATGTGACTGCAGCACTGATTGTACAGCCTGGGGATGACCTTTCTGCTAAATGTGGTTCTGGAGGGGACTTTGTAATTTGTAACTATGACCTTCATAAAATGCTTGAAACCCACATTCTCCTCTATCTGCAAGGGCTGGTCATCAAGGGCAATCATTTCCGCAATGCTCCTGGTTACAACTTTTGAGGCTGCCTGCCTCCTACCCCAGGATAGTGTTACCGCACTGCACCCCATTTCCTCCATGGTGGGTTGTCGCTTCTGCCACATATCAGGGGGGTTGCTGGCCTGCCACCTGACTGCTAGAAGGGGCTGAGGGTGTGCGGTGACTCTGCTCCTTTTCAACCACTTTATTCTGCTTGGAAGGTGTCCCCTGACTGGTACTGCCAGCATCCCCAGATGGCAGTACTGTTGTTGGGTGTTGCCTCTTCTTATGATGCGTCATGACAAAATTAGATAGATGCCCCATTTGCTTGCCTCTGCTAATAGCCCTGCCACAGTAATTACACCGAGCAAAACGCGGGTCCTCCAACACTTTAAAGTGGCTCCAGATCGCAGATGTCTTTCGTGATTCTCCCTTCTCTATAGCCTTGGGGGTGGATGCTGGCACTGGAACTAAAGTAGTGGATGCACCCTAAGAAGCAATGCCAGGGGCCTCAGTCACACTCTGTGCCTGTGCTGACTGCTCTTCCTCCTCCTCATCATCATCAGTTTCATCTCACCCCTGCTGCACTGAAGTGGAGGCTAAGACAGGACTAACTAATCCTCCTAAAACTTTGTCAGCTATTACTTCTTCCGTTTCTGATGAGAATACCACACAAGATGATTCTTCATCTGAATCAGAAGCAAACAGTGCTTGCGCTACATTGTTAATGCTAAGTTGAGACTGCTGTCCCACTGGCGCTTTTGGGTGTCGACATTTTGTCTTGCATGACTCAGCCTCCCCTTCCCTCACCTCCAAAACTACAGGGTCAGAAACTGGTGGTGGCGATGCATCATGTTTAGATTTCATTTTATTTTCAGATGGAACTGCCTGCCCCTCCAAAGAGTTTAGATTGCAACAGGTCCCTTTTTAACTTTAATGGGGGACTGGCACTAGGGCCTTTTGAAGTGCCTCCTCTGCCAGTCCCAATCACTCAACCACATCTAGCTTTCCCTGACATTATGGGGGTCATTTTCAAAGGAGTTACGCATGTAAATGTGACATACTATCGTAGCAATTTTCAAAAGCTATTTACTCGAGTAAAGTGCACTTACTTGAGTAAATCCTATGGACAATTCAATGGCATATATTGTAGCAATTTTGAAAAGCCCACTTACTTGAGTAAAGTGTATTTACTTGAGCAAAAACCAGTTTTGCTCGAGTAAATGCTTTTTAAAATCTACCCCTATGGATTTAATGTCACTGCCTAGTGCCTACTGGCTGCCCACTGGCACAGTGCCTTGATATGCACTAATGTAATTTGTGTGCACACACCGAGCTTGTAACTACAAAAGAGGCCCACTGGGGATTTGGCTTCACAAACACCCACTGTCCCAATATACTTGAGTCTGCAAAACTACCCAGTGCCCACTGGCACTGATGCCTAGTGGACAGAGAGACTGAGTGAGTTCAATTAAAAATGCAGTTAACAAAAAAGCTGGAATTAGTACAGCAGGAAAATCTATGAAATATATTTTTCAATGGAAATTCTAGCAAACTAGCTAGCAGCTTCTCTCCATGGCACAGAGAGGCCATTTCAGATCAACTAAAAAAGTGCTTAAAAAAAAAACAGGGCTAGCTGGCACTGCAGCCAAATTAAGAACACATATCTTTTTCTATCTAAGTTAGCAATTGAATACAGATTTGAGAACTCAGACTAGCTCTGAGTACAGCCAACTTTTGCAGAGACAGACCACCTCCCGGCCTCCCCAGATCACCCCTGCAAAGAAAGTGCGTGGCACGCCACATGCTTAAGTATATATAGTGCTGGGTCATCAGAAAAAGCGTCACTGGCCACTGAGTGAGAGCACAATTGGCTGTATTGCAAAAATTGTTTTTACTGATACGTTGCATTCTGGTCTCCTTGCCAACCTGTCTGATCCACTCTGACAGGGCTGTGAGGTCACTGAAAAGGGAAAGGGCTGGTTTTTGGCTATGGATACACCCAAATAGCTTTGTCCGATTTCAAATGGCCACTAAGAAAAGGGCAGCGCTAAACATATGGAATGGATGATATGTTATATTCGTGGGGAATTGCGATACGTTTCACGACCCCACGAATACAACGAATACGAACATATACGTAGCGGATTGCCATTACGTTGCAAACGAATGCACACCCCTAGCAGGTAATGTGGAGCAGCACAGAGCTACTACCTTCATGACACCATCTTGATTCTTCCCCCAATAGTTATCTTTATTGCAACCACTATTATTCTGTTGTGCTAGAATAAGTTAAATATACAATAAAATACACACCAGGATAGATACTAAAAAATAAATGTTTAAGTGAGCCAGCCAGCAAAGACTTATCTGGATAACTTATCCAGCTAACTTTAAACCTGCCTTTGAGTAGGTCTAACGTATTCAGTTAACTTAACAGGATAAGTCTGAACATCAGCACTTATCTGGCTAAAGGAGCCATTCACTAAGCTGCAATTGGGCACTGCCACATGAAAAATCACATTATCGCATGTTAAATGCCTGATTTCTTGAGAAAAACTTTTTATGTACATCTGCAAAATATCTGCAAAATATATTGATGAAGGAGTTATACTGCTTCATGTGATATAATGTCATGCATTAAAGCTGGAAATAGTGCAGATTTAGGGAAATATAACAACTTTGGAGGAATTTGTAGATTAATTATTTGCCTACATCTGCACTGTATACTGTTCTTCACCTTCAACCCTGGCAACTCTTCAGGCAGTAGACCTCATTCAAATGCATGACTAGCTCCATCTATTTCCTGATGGTAATCCACTCTACCAGTCTTTTGTATGATGACGGTATCATTTCAGGACATAAATCCATTCACCCAGGCAAACAAACTCTTCAGCCAGGGTGAGCCCAGCAGGCAGTCATCTTCACTTAGGCATAGGGACTCTTCAGCTAGGGCAGGCTTAGCTTTGTGGATGACAGAGAACAGGAAATCCTTAACCAGGGCATCTCTCCTGTCCTCTACTTCACCTCTTGCTTCCTCTAGGTCTTTTGACAGGAGTTTTCATTGCCCCTTCACTAATGCCCCTGGGACTATTCCTAGGTGTTGTGGAAGTAGAAGATGGACTGGGGGCTGACTGCTGAAAAGCTTGCACTGCTTGGAGAATGGTGGCATTAATGTTATTGAATAACATGGTGAGGTTTATGTTCAAATTGATGACAGTAGCTGTATTGTTAAGACCTTAGGAGAGGGTAAGTGTATGCTGCTGCTGGGCCCGGCACATTATTTGCAGTTCCCTTTGAAGACTCCTCAGTACACCATAAGAGTGTGCTACCATGCATATTGAGACTTTCTTGCATGCTGGCCATGGATAACTCTGGCAGCTGTGGGTGTTGTGGCTTAGCAGGTGTCACTGTGTATGGTATCCCTACTCACATTGCATAGGCCCAGCGATGCGCGCAAGCCCCGGGACACGCGTATATCCCAGGGCTTGAAAAAAGGGGAGGGGAGTGGGAGGGGTGGGGCGGACTGGGGGTGGGGTGGGACCAAGGCCTCCGGCACAGCGGCCATGCCAGGGGATCACGCGCCTGCACTAGGCCGGTGTGTGCAACCTACGTCTGCCCAGAGGCAGGCATAAATAAAAAAATAAAGATGGGGAGATTTAGGTAGGGGGGGGGGGGCAGGAGGAAAGTTCCTCCCGAGGCCGCTCCGATTTCGGAGGGAATGGGGAAAACCATCGGGGCACTCCTGGGGCTCGGCACACGCAAGGTGCACAAGTGTGTACCCCCTTGTGCGCGCCGATCCCAGATTTTATAACATGCGCATGGCATAGATTTGTGTGCTCCAGGTTGCGCACAAAAATCTACGCCCTTTCGTAGATACGAAAATCTGGCCCTATCTGCAGGATTATTAGTTATAGACACACTGTTATTTCCAACTCCTTTTTCTTTAACCTTATCTGGAAGATAAAATAACTTAAATACAGACAGAAAGGATTCTGAAAGTATTTTCAAAATTTCCAAATGAAAATATCAAGAGGAGACATCAAATGTACCTTTGGAAATTTAAGAAATGTAAGATTTAGTTGTCCTAGAATAATTGTCCAAATTTTCAAATGGATGGCATGTCCATTCCTTATCCTTAATCACTGATACTTAACAATCCTGCTTTTCCTTATATTGAATAGATAAGGTATCAATTTTCTCGTTAAATGCCTTAAAAGACTGTTCATAAGAGGAAACATGTTGCTGGAGAACATCATATTTAGATAAGACAAAGAATCAATTTTCCCAGACAATGAGCTATCCAAACCCATTAGAGCAGACCATAAAGAGTCCATATTAATCACAGCAAGCTTAGCTACATTAAAGTCAGAGATGGAAACCCGAGACCCTGGGCTTGATGTAATAAATCACCGACAGCACCATGAGTATTCTGACTAGTCCCCAAAGACTTCCCATCACCAGGTACAGGGACAAAATTCTCATTGGATGATATATTACTGCCCTCAGTATGGGACAAAGATTTAAGCCCAGGTGGTATCTGAACTTTGGGGCTCAAGGTGACCGAGCCCCATTTGCAGTGACACTAAAAGTGTCTAACTGATCGGCCCTGACTTGTTGGTCACTTATGGGTATCATAAAACTTGAAATAGATAGCTGAGTCATAGATGGTGGAGCAACAGAGCCAGATAAGATGGACCTAGAAATGTCCTTCCTCTTCTTCTCCATATTGGTATCCCAAAAAACAATGTGATGGAAAAAGAAGAAAAACTTATGATCCCAGGAGACTTCAGAACAAAGAAAAATACTCTCCCTAAGAGGCACAAAGTTTTAGCTCCATACCCGCGGCTGCATGCCACAGGTCCAGCTCTTTTATGGACATTTAAGATGCTGCTCAATGACCTCACAAAGCAGTGACAGAGAGAAAAAAAATACCTTCACAAGTAGGCAAAAAATGTTGGCGTCTCCTCTCACATTGGCCTCCCAATTGCCTCGTTTTACCTCAGCTTAGTGAATGAGTCCCTAAGTTAGCTGGATAAGCAACTCCTCCCTAAGCTACCCTTTTCCCACCCACCATTTAGCTAGATAAGTACTTATCTGGATAAGTGTCGGCTGCTACATGCAGCCAGATATTCAGCCATCGTTACTTAGGAGGATACAGCTATGTGGTGCTGAATGTCAACCTCATCAAATATAGGCAGTAATTCTCAAAATAATGGGGTCCATAGTCAGTGGCATTTATCCTAATAACTTGTGAGTTATAAGGCTAAAGATTTAGGGATACATTTTCAAAAGTACATGCGGGCGTCCATGTGCACGCAGTTCCCAGCGTGCCCACATGGACTCACCAATTTTATAATGTGTGCATTGTCAAGCTCATGTTATAAAATCCGATATCTGCATGCCCATGCACACCCAATTTTATATCAACGTACACGGGGGGGGGGGATTTTCTTTAAAAGCGCACAGCGACACAATTGGGCTTCCCATTCCCTTGCAATCCACTCCAATAAAGGAGCAGACTGAGAGGGAACTTCCCTAACCCCCTAACTACCCTTCCTCCCTTTTCCCCTCTCCTCTCCTCTCCTCTCCTCCCCAACCCCAAATCCCCATCTAAATAATATAATTTTTTTTGGTTTTTAAACTTACCTGCTCTCAGGAGCTGAAGTAAGTTCCGTGTGCTTGCTGGTTGCCAGTGTATGCTGTCCCGGCCAGCCCCTGACCTGTCTCACCCAGACCCCACCTCCAGTCTGCCCCTTTTCAAAAACCCGGCACTTCCGCACATACCAGGAGATACGTGCGTGGCTGGGCCGCTCTGAAAATACACTCGGCGCACGCGTAGCCTGGCCACGTGCATATTTCCCAGTATTTGCACATACTGGGCATTTAAAATTGCCCTGTTACATTTAGGGCACTTATCGGCTAAAGTTTAACTGGATATCTCACTATCTGGCTAAAATTTAGCTGGATAATATAAGGCATTCCAGGGGCATTTCTGGGTGGATAAATTATCCAGCTATATTTAAGAAAGCCAGCTATATTCAATGGTGTAGTTACACCAATGAATACACCCCTAAAAAGTCACTGGATAAGTTTATCTGGCTAACTTTAAATCCAGCAGCGGTGGTGAAGAAGAAAGCTGATAGAATCCATGACACAAGCTAATGGAATGCTGTGCCGAAAATTTGAAGTGCCATCCAAATGGGCAATGTTCACTTCCTTTCAATAAATATAGGGAAGTTTACTTTTATTTTTATTTTTATTGTCATGTGCAAGTGATAAAAATGAACAAAAAAGAAACATTTGGGAACTTGGGGACCAACAATTAAACAGGACACCTATGTACTAAAAGGTGAATAATGTATCTTGTAACTTGGCATGAGTGTTAAGAAGGTCCTTATATAAAGAGCAAGGAATTGTTTGCATGATTATGGTGCAACTAATAATTTAAAACATATTGATTTTCAAGTGCTAATTGAGTGTAACTTTAAATCCATCCAGTTACTGAATATTACTCCCAATGTGTTTTTATATAAAGTGTTCAATTTTTAAAAGAAAAGCATGCAGCAATTTTCTCTTTGAAAACTGCCAATATACTCATAAATATTTGCAGCTACCGTTTTCTGTGTATTTTTTTTCTCCAGTCAGAATAATGTGCATAGTTGTTTTTTTCTCTGACCTAACTCTGTCCCAGCAATGTCTCCAGGAATATGCATGTAAAAGTATGCACATTGTGGAACAGTGCACACACTTTTAATCCACATACAGGGTGGGAAATTTTCAGACAGGTAAATAGCCATTTATCTAGATAGATGGCTTTTGAAAATTATCCTCTCATTGTTTAATCTAATGTTTATGGTGAGTGGTTGCAGTTTCACTTCATGACATTACTACTCACAGTGCAAGCACAGGTTACATGATAAATGGAGCAGATATGAAGCTTTGAACTTCAGACCTAGTATTCTGTGGTTGAAAGAGGAATTGGGAGCATTAGCATGATGGTTATGGGAATGGTGCGTGTTGGATCTGGTGGCAGTCATAGATGTTGTAGTAACACTAGTGGTAGTTTTCACTACTACTTTCCTTGATGTTTTTTAGAGCATTGATGATCATGCAAACTAAGCAGTTAAACCAAATCTAATTAGCATGTTATCATGTTTCTGCTCTCTGTTGCAATGAATGCTCATGACAATTATATATAATATTTGAAGCAATTTTTAAAGTCACTGAAGTGGAATGCTCCCCTATGACCACCACACATACAAAATATATCTTATTTCTGGAATAATAGAGGAATTAAAAAGGTAAAAGAAAGATGTAGGTAGCAGGCAAATGCCAAAACATTTTCTGAGGTATTTCCTATTTATGGTATGGGAAAGAAAGACTATGTCACATTAGAGACTTCAATATGTGGCTCAAAATCTAATGCAAACAATAGGGTTTCACATATATTATGGCTGGGTTCATAGTTACATAAAACAAGAAAAGGCTATACTGTAGTGACAGCTTATGTCTTTCTGTGAAAGGAAAAAGGATCCTTGCTGAGAAATTCTGATTATTTATTGACAGGTGTTTAAACCGGAGGAGGGTAGTGGATGATGGAAGACAATTCATTCAAGCTGTCATCCATGATGAAAAAATGAAGATTGAGGAAAAAAAACCACAAAAGTGAAGATCCCACAAGGTTATCTTTAAGCAACAGGGTAGACAAGGAAGGAAGATATGAGGCTAGGAATAACAGTTGGAAAGCTAACAGGTAAATTTTCAAAACACTCCCTGTAAAAATATGCGCATATACACACATATGTGAAGCGTCCATGTACAATTCGTATTCTGTAAATGTGACACATATGTGTGTATATGCACCTGCACTGGTAAAAGTATGCGTGAAAAAAGGAGGTGGGTCAGGGCATGTAAAGACATGGTTTGCACATATGTACGTAGTAACTTTAAAACAAGCACACTGGCATCCATACATGTGTGTATGGGTGCACGAGCTCACATATGCAGGCATTTTAAATTGTGCATGCAGTTGTGCACTTATGATATAAAATACTCCTACCATGTGAATGTGTGCTCCTAATGTTAAGTAGTTACTCCGGCAAGCATATTTTGTTAACTTCCTTAGGACTTTGTCAGCTTTAATGCACACAAGTAAGCAGATTTTAAAATGTGCTTGCATGAAGGACATTCCCAATTTTGCCAATTAGTCCACCAGTTTGCCCAGTCCATGTCAAGGTCTCTGCCTCAACCTAAACAAGACCAAGATCCTACACATATCCAACAACCACTCCTCACCCCTCCACAACAACTTCACACCTAACCCCAAGGGGTCACAACTTTCTCATGCTACAAAAAACCTAGGAGTAACCATCGATAACAAGCTAAACTTCAAACATCACATCTCCGCAATGATCAAAGATGGATTCTTTAAACTGCAAACCCTGAAAAAACTCAAACCCCTCCTTCATGCCCAAGACTACCGAACCGTCCTCCAAACAATACTCTTGTCCAAACTCGACTACTGCAATACTCTACTCCTTGGCCTCCCCGAAGCCACCGTAAGATCACTACAAGAACTACAAAACATCACCGCTAGATCCATCACAAACATCAAAAAATGGGACCACATCACCCCCACCCTCAAAGAACTACATTGGCTACCCATCAGCCAAAGAATCCAATATAAAACGCTAACCCTCATCCATAAAAAAATGAACAACAATAAGATGGACTGGTTAAACTCTGCCATACTCCCATACACCCCACATAGAAACCTCAGATCTATGGACTCTGGGCTCCTCACCGTCCCCAACTCCAAAGAAGTGCACCTCACCTCTATCTGAAAATGAGCCATATCAGTAGCCAGCTCCACTCTATAGAACTCCCTCCCGCCCCTCCTTAGAAATGAACCTTCTACTCAAATCTTCAAAAAACACCTCAAAACCTGGCTCTTCCTAAAAGCCTTCCCGCCAGAAATTTAGCCCCCTTGCCCAGGCCCCCATCCCTGCTCAGAAATTAATCTTTCCCCGTCCGCTGTCAACCACCCCTGTGGTTCCCCTTGTAAAGTAACTGTACATATTTAATCCTCTATGCCACCCCATCCCTCTCTCTATCTTCTCCAAATCAGATGTTAAATGTTATTTCTCAAAGTTACTATGTAAATTAACCTTTCAAAATTACTATGTAAATTTATCTTTCTGAATTATTATTTAAGTTACAATGTAAAATAAGCAGCTTCTGCCTTATTTCTGTTCAGTTGCATGTAAACCGATGTGATATCTCGATCAAATGTCGGTATATAAAAACAAACAAATAAATGAAAGGAAGGAAAGTTACATTCATTAAGTGCAGAGTTTTGACCTCATATTTCACTCTATTTTATTCTTGTAAATTTCTTTTGTGGATGCCTGATTTTAAAGCAATAATGTGCATTCTCACATTGGCTTTATAAACATCCCAAACAACGTTCCTGTTTATTCCCTCCCATCCCATCATTAAATGAACATAATATTCCTTCATCCAATTTTGGATAGGTTCAACAAGGTCCACATCTTTCTAGATCAAGTCATTAAAAGGTCATTTTCAAATTAATGGAACATTTGGCTGTGGAGAACTAGTGAATGAAACAGAAGTATGGACAGATCAAGTTGTAACTCCAATTTTAGTAGCTATTATAACAGAAAATAAATCTTTACTGCATCAAATAAAATCAATTCTGGAAAATGTGTTATGAGGACTGACGAAAAATGTATAATTTTTTCTCCAGTATCAATGAAGTCTCCTGACTCCATTTGTTGAATAAAGAGATAGGCATATAACTCCAGAGATCTTGACACCCCTCCAGATTTATCTAGGTCTGGAATTGTGATCATATTTTAGTCCTTTCTTATAATAGCTTTACCTCCTGCAAACTAATTCAACACAGTTAGAAACCTGGAAACAAAGTTAGATTGTCATTAGGAGCATAAACTGAAACTAGCATATAAGAGTGACTGCATATCTTCTATTTGTAGGACTAAACCCCTCATCAGAATCATGGAGGACCTTTGTATCAGAAAGAAGAACATTTTTAGCTAAAAGAATCCCCACCCCACATTTTTTCCTCTCTATTGAAGAGCAAAAATCCCTATCCACATTCTTCGACTTTAAGGAAAACTTTCTAGATTTAAGGAAGTGAGTTTCATAAGAAGTAATCAATCATAAGAAAAGCAGTTCTCCTTGTATCCTAAGCTGTTACGAGAAGAACTGGACATGTTTCATCACACTTACCAATTATTATTATTTACAAACTATGGGTCTTATTTACCAATTTCGCATGGATAGTGCATGGGGAATGCATGCGTTAGTAAAAGGGGCGGTCCCATGCAAATAAGACACTTTCTGCAATGCTGCAAATTTTTCGCGGTTTGCGAATTTTTCGCGAATCGCGAAGACGTTTTCACGATTTGCGGTGAAATCGCACTTTGGGGGAATTAAATCAGCTTGCTGCGCGATCTTTTCGCGGTCAGCGGTAAGCATTGTAACCAAATACAGCGTCCCGCGATAATGTGACATGTATAAAAGGTCACTTCCTGCCCCTCCTCCTTTGAGGGTTTGGAAAGCGTTTTGGAGTGGAGGTAGGTGTTTGGAGTAGTAGGAGCAGTTTGAGCTATTATATTGATTACTGAGTGCGGTGTCTCGTTTTCTTTTGTGTTGTCATCTGTTTCCCTTAACCTGTGTCTTTTGTCATATCTGTTGGAGTGAAAACTGGTCTGTTAACTGTTTGTCTTTATCTGTGTGGAGGAGGAGGAGGAGGAGTGTGGTGGTGATGGTAATGGTGGGGAGGAGGAGTGCGGTGGTGGTGGTGAAGAGGAGGAGTGCGGTGGTGGTGGTGGTGATGGTGAGGAGGAGGAGGAGGAGTGCGGTGGTGGTGGTGGTGATGAGGAGGAGGAGTGCGGTAGTGGTGGTGGCGAGGAGGAGTATGGTGAAGGATGTAGAGTGACAGGAGTGGGGGGAGAGGACAGAAGAGGGGAGTTGAGAGTAAGGGGAGGAGGAGGGAGAGGGGGAGGGAGGAAGAGGGATCTAGTGGTAGGGGTATGAGGAGAAGGAGCAGGGACAGGGGTAGTGGGAGAGATAGGCAGGAGGGAAGTGATAGGAGGGTGGGGGAGGGGGAAAGGGTGAGGCAGGAAAGAATGGTGGAAAGAGGTAGGGCTAGACAGCCAGGGCAGAGGGGAAGGGAGCTGGAAGTGCAGGGTCAGGTGGGGGGGGGGGTCGGAGAGTGAGGGTAGGGAGGGTAGGGAGGAGACCCCTTCAGAAGTGGCACCCCAACCAGGCAGCCAGGCAAGGGTGAGGCAGCGTGCTATACGCTTCAGCCAGGAGGACAATGATCGGCTGATTGAAGGTGTCCTCCGCCAGTCTGCCCATCTCTTTGGCAACCTGGCAGTGAAGACATCCAAGGCAGCCAAGGCACAGCTATGGGCCAGCATTGCAGCAGACATCAGGTGCCAAAGTGGGATACCTCGCACCGGGGAGCAGGTGTCCCACCATTATAGGGACATCAAGGCCCAGCTGAAGCTGAAGATAGCAGAGTGAAACCAGTACCTACAGGAGACAGGAGGAACGTCCCCTTGCCCAATCCACTTCACGGACATGGGGCGGCATCTGATGCAGCGGCTGGGACCAGACGTGTTTGAGGGGTTGGATCCACGACTTGACACATCCCACCTCGAAGATGGTAAGTTGGCCTGTACCCCCCCCACAAGGTCCTTTGCTGTCCTGTTCAAGGTTTATACACAATGTTTACACCTGTTTTGTGTTTAACTTCCCCATGTGCTCTCCTCAACAGTCCTGACCCTCCCCCCATCCCCCAGGGCACAGACTGAGACTAGCAGTGGAAGTGTAACTGAAATGCGTAGAACTGTTTTGTGTTTAACTTCCCTATGAGCTCTCCTCAATAGTCCTGACCCTCCCCCCATTCCCCATTCCCCAAGCCACAAGCCATTAGGAACAGAGAAACAACATAACTTTATAAGCAGACTGACATGGTGGTCAAGGAATATGTGTCCCTGTGTCATGCTACTGTAATTCAACCAAAAGCTGTGGTACTGATGCTGTCTATCCTTTTGTCCCCCATCTTCTACAGAGCACTCTGGTCCCAGGCAGCAGAGGTCAGATGCCAGCTGGGAAGGCCCAGGCACCAGCCGTGATCCACCTGGGACAAGGCGGCCACCTATGTTAACGAGGCCCTTCCAGATGGATGCCATGACACAGTGGTCGGATGAGGAGGAGGAGGAAGAGTTGGGCCTCCCAGCAGCAGGCAAAGGCAGCCTGACCGAGGCCCTTGAAGGTCTGGAGTGGGAGCCCCCCCCCCCCCCCCCAAACCACCGCTGTGCATGCAAGCAGCCCACTCGTATTGGAGATGACTCCTCCCATGCAAGATACCCCTGTCACGTCTCCGTTCAGCCCTGCACCAGCACCTGTGGCAGCAATAGCACATCCCCCAGCACCAGTTGCCCCACCACCAGCACCACAACCAGGTACAGCAGCCCCACCCTTCCGACCAACCCAGGACCCTATCACAGGCACACAGGGAGAGCAAATCCGGATGGAACTGCGTGGGCTAAGGAGAGCCGTAATACAGCAGACCCTCCACTTCCAGCTCCACACTGCATCGTCCATCCAGGCATCCACCAGCATGACTGCAGCAATTGGCACACTAAACACCATACTGCTCCAAATCCTGCAGCGGATGCCGGACCAGTAGGCGTCATCCTCCACAACATCGACACCCCAAGCCAGTCTCTCAGGGTCCCGAGGCTGTAGGGGCCATCCCCCCAAGAACATGCCTACTCCCACAGGACCAGCACGACGTGGCAAAGGGCCCTGAGGGGACAGTCAGACCCCCGAAACTGGGTAGGTCAGTTACTCCCAACCACCACTGGGATGGCCATCCCGCAGAGTTGCAGTGCCGTTGAGATGGAAGCCACGGCATCACTGCCTGCTCCCCGCAGAGTTGCACTGCCGTCGAGACGGAAGCCATGCCATCAGTGCCTGCTCCCCGCAGTTGCACTGCTGTCGAGATGGAAGCCACGCCATCACTGCCTGCTCCCCGCAGAGTTGCACTGCCGTCGAGATGGAAGCCACGCCATCGCTGCCTGCTCCCCGCAGAGTTGCACTGCCATCGAGATGGAAGAGGATGCATCATGCAAAGCAGATGTGGTGCCACCTCCCACCCTCCTGGTCAGCTGTGCCACCTGCATCCGCTGCGCCACTCTGCTGTGTGCCACCTGCATCCGCTGTACCACTCTGCTGTGTGCCACCTGCATCCGCTGTGCCACTCTGCTGTGGGGTGCTTTCTGTACTCAAGGGCTGCAAAATCTGCCTGTATGCTGTGGGATGACTTGTGTGCTCAAGGGCTGTTAATGCTGGTTGTGGGGTGCGTTGTGTGCCTCATGGCACTTGGGCTGTCTCATCCTGGGCCTCCTCCTGCTGCCATGCCGCTGCTGTCTCGTCCTAGCCCATCACTGCTGTTGCCATGCCGCTGCTGTCTCATTCAGGGCCTCCTCCTGCTACCGTGCTGCTGCTGTCTTGTCCTGGGCCTCAGCCTGCTGCCATGCCGCTGCTGTCTCGTCCTGGGCCTTCTCCTGCTGCCATGCCGCTGCTGTCTCGTCCTGGGCCTTCTCCTGCTGCCGTGCCGCCGCTGTCTTGTCCTGGGCCTTCACTGCTGTTGCCACACCCTTCATGTGTTCCCCTGCTGCCTACATGCTGAACTGTGGGATACCTTGTGTGCTGGCTGGACTTTCAGTCTCCTGGCAGGCCTCTCAGGCACTTCCCTTTCAGTGCACCCTTTCAACATGGACTTTCACTCTGCTGGCGGGCCTCTCAGGCACTTCCCTTTCAGTGCATTCTTTCAACATGGACTGCCTGAGGCCTATGCCAGTCAACACATTGTATACTGTCCAGCACTAATCTATGTATTGCAGGATCCAAGCTATTGGGGTGCCACTTCCTGTTTCTCTGTTCCGAGGTAATCATGCTTTGCCAGTACTGATAACACCCACTACCTGCATATGTGTGTGCAGTATACTCCTTATGGTGGAGCGATGTAGCACGGAATTAGACCATTTTGGATCTATTAGCTATCAAGTACTTGTAGATAATGACTACCTAGGAACGTCTAATGTATGGTTAAACTGCTTATCTAACAATTCACTATACCCTGCACAATGTTGTCAGGAATAAATCTCCGGTTTAACCTACCACCTTTTGTGTCCTCTTTATGTTCCCAATGTGCCCTTGGTGTACACCTGCCACACCTAGCATGCAGCATCACATGTTGGACCAATGCAGACTTTCACAACTGCCCCCTGTCTGAGGTTCAGTATAGCAACATCTGCACCTGCTATTGACATACCTTACAGTTAGGTTCATGTACTAGGAGGGTGCTAAGGGGGACCCTGCAGAGTAAACATTAGGGGAGTACATGACATGTCCCTCACAGTAGAAGAGGTACTGTTCCTCAGTACAAGGAATGCACAGTACGGGAGCGTTCTGATGTATGCCTGCTCTTATGATCTGTGTGGAAAGGGGAAGGGGTGGGCAGCAGTCTATTCGAATTGCAGTGCTCATGTCAGGCACTGTTGGCGGTGATGACTCAAGACACATATTTTTTACCAGTGTTCAGTATTATAGCTATCTCGGCTTGACAAACGCCACGTATGTGAGCCTAACCGATGGTAAGGTATTAACCGAGTTTGCTTCCTATATTGGTCTTTCACATGTGCTGGTAAATGGAAGATGCCTTCCACCAACTCTGTGTGACTGACAGACAGGTTGCCAACCTCTGGTGCCATGCAGGACATCCATTTTAGTAGTGGATCATGCATAGGCTAAATTTCAAGGTGCTACTGGCATACAATAGTGTGTAGCCATTCTCATCTGCACATGCTAAGCATGTACACTGTGCATACTGATATATCAGTGTACATCCCCACCATGGCAACCTGTAATGGATTGCTTGTGTGGCAGGGAACGTTTCCTATAGTTACTGTCCTAGCCTTAAGGTTGTGGGCCACTGAAAGGTGAGGCATGGGAAGGGTTATGTAGCTATCTGCATGCTGTATATTAAAACAGTTGCACAGACTGTCAGTGGACAGGTTACTAGGCTGTTGCTAGTCGTACGGAGAGGTTAATACATTAATGCTAATGTGTCATACCCGTTTACATGGTGCAACCTGTGTAAGGCATGTTCAACCAGCCTTAAGTGTGTCGATATGGTGTCCATGTGCACACAGATGTGGTGACTGCTGGTGTGCAGTCAGTGTTAACTACCAGTATATTAATTAGATGGGCAGAAAAGGGCAAAGGTTGCAGGAAGTGGTGACCATCCATTATGACACCCATCCCTCCGGTGCCGTCTCCCAGCTGTGGGGTGTGCATGCACCCTTTATAATGTTCGCCACGTCCAACATGTGAACACTGTGTGATGGGCAACACTGTGTGGTCCATAGTCCTACAGTCTCTTCACATATATTACCTCACCAGACACAGATATACAAACCACTCTCCAAGGTTTACTGACATTGTTGATAGTGCATGTTGTTTGGACAACTAGTGCAGTCCACTGACAGGAATCTGTCAGTGTTGAAAAATATTAGGTATACATTAATGACTATTAACAGAACCACAAACATTAACATGCTGCAGAACCCCAGTGGACTTTCCTCCATACAGGTGTGCTGTTGAAAAGGTTCCAGGCAACCAATGTTGCTCAGAAATCAGTATCAGCAGAATATTAGTGTTTGCACATACTGTATGAGCTGTGCCACCATCACATAATATACCCACCTCAATCCTGTTCTTCTACATACTCTGTCTTGAGGCTCCTGTACCTGCAAGCCTTTCTTGAGGGACCTCATGTGAATGGGACGTATACCCTCCCAACAGAGCGCTATGGGTGCATCTATCTCATTCAGAGGGACATGCAGGCCCATATCTGGCCCATATTCCCTCTATTGTTGCACACAGCTCAGTTAGCACTGACTGGGAAAACCACTGTCCGGCAGCTCCTGTGGAATACATAGTTGGGCAGCAAGCTAAAGGGGTCTTGTCCACATATAGGCTGTCAGGCATTGCCATAGTCCCAACGTGTGAGGCTGTATATATCACCGGGTGTCCCACACTTCTGTACTCCATTATGTGTAGGTTTGTGCGGCCGTGGAGGACACAATCCTGACAGATGCTCTGCCAGTGTAAGTGGACATCCAGTATCTCAGAGCCTTCTACCTCTTGCCAAACATGCTGTAAGTGTAAGGTGTTGCCTAGATGTCCAGCCCACTGTGTGGCCTGTGTATGTAGTGGTTCATAGGACAGGTGCAACACTGAACACTGCAATGCTGTTTGCCAGCGCCCTTAGGCACAGCTTGCTTCCCTGACACATTCCACCTCCTGAAGGACAGGTTGCCATGTCCGAGAATATAGCATGTAGCGTTCAGCCTGTTTAACGTCTGCACATCCAGCTAATGGAGCTCCTGGACCACAGAACTGTGGCGCTGCATGGGCCACAATTGTTAAGGATGCACATGTGCTTGGCCAAGTGGCAGGTATTACCACACTGTAGCCGGGAATGGCAGGGGCTCATGGCTACTTTGGCCCTCCTGATATCCCCTTGTGGAGGACATCTATGGGTGCAGGCATGTGGCCTGCTGCCTGAAGGGTGCACCCTTATACGGTACAGTACATGAAGGCTGTATGTGTAAATTGGCATGTGGCATTTACAGAAGCTGGGTGGGATGGCCTTCGATATATTGTGGGTGGACTGGGTGGAGGTAGGAGTCTGGTCAGAGAGCAGACCTAACATCATCCCAACTGTTCACCTTCCAAGCCAGCGTGCCATTGTACTGTACAGTATGAGGGTGACAGTGCGGTTAATCCAACATACCTTATCACCCACAAATGGTTCCAATATTGTGAGAGTGCAAGACATTAATTTGTAGGGATGTGAATCGTGTGCCCTATCATCTTAACGATTGAAATCGTCTGGCAGGAGAAGAAAATCGTGTTTGGCACGATTTTTTAGTTAAAAAATTGTTTTTTCCGATTAGTGCGCACTAACGGGAGTTAGTGCGCACTAACCATTGTTGTGTCCTGCACACAGTGCCCTAACCCTGACACCAGGGGTTAGGGCACTGTGTGCAGGAAGATCACAACACTCCTGGTATTAATAGGGATAGGGCACTGTGTGCAGGAAGATCACAACACCCCTGGTGTCAGGGTTAGGGCACTGTGTGCAGGAAGATCACAACACTCCTGGTATTAATAGGGATAGGGCACTGTGTGCAGGAAGATCACAACACTCCTGGTATTAATAGGGATAGGGCACTGTGTGCAGGAAGATCACAACACCCTTTGTGTCAGGGTTAGGGCACTGTGTGCAGGAAGATCACAACACCCCTGGTATCAGGGTTAGGGCACTGTGTGCAGGAAGATCACAACACTCCTGATATTAATAGGGATAGGGCACTGTGTGCAGGAAGATCACAACACCCCTGGTGTCAGGGTTAGGGCACTATGTGCAGGAAGATCACAACACCCCTGGTATCAGGGATAGGGCACTGAGTGCAGGAAGATCACAACACCCCTGGTATCAGGAATAGGGCACAAGTTCTAGTCATATTGACTGATCACATTACTTTTTTTGTCAACTACCAACAGTTTCCATTTCCCATCCCCCCAACCATCACCTCAGTTGGAACCTTGGTAACATCACTAGATAAGAGGGCAGCCAGCCAATAGTAATACATATTCATTCCTAACTGACCTTTACTGACCTGGAAAGTGTCAATTTGTATCATTTTCTGTTAGTGCGCACTAACTCCCGTTACTGCGCACTAACTAGGAGTTACTGCGCACTAACTCCCGTTAGTGCGCACTAACACGATTTAACGATTTTTAACGATAAATCGTTAGAATTTCTATTGTATTGTGTTCTATAACGATTTAAGACGATATCAAAATTATCGGACGATAATTTTAATCGTTGAAAAACGATTCACATCCCTATTAATTTGGCACCCTGTCTGAACCCCTGGCGTCCTCATCACTGCAAGTAGCAAGCGTGGAAGCAGCTGTTGCTGTACAGTTATGTGTGTCAGCTAGTGGATTGTCACTGACACCCATCCACGTGCTGCTGTTCCACAGAGCTCTGGAATATGTTGCCCATATGTTGTGTGGTGAAATGCTGGTAGCCTCTATCCAGACACCTAGCACACATTCATTGTTCCCGCTCATTGATCACCTATTCTTCCGATACCACCCCTTGTTTGGTGCCGCACAGGAGTACTACACATTTTAGGAAAGGGGAGTGGGCTGTACATCTGCATAGCCCTATATCCGGCCCCTTTCATCCATACATTCCTCTTATGTTCTGCCACCTTCATAAGGAAGACATATGGGTAATGTGGGATCAGCGAAAGGCGTATTCTCCAGGGACACATTCACATATGTGTACGGAAGTCCTTCATTTGGACATCAGGACATGTGCTGGAAGGCTGTGTGATCATCTGTCATTAGTGATGGATTACCCATGTCGTCATATTGTGCTGGAAGGCAGCTATGATGATGGCGTTGGTAGAGCCAACACGGTTATGATGGGCTCTGTTTGGAGGAGAGAATGATAGTGTGTCGGCTCACCAGAAGCATGCCGTAGGGGTACAAATGCCTGTTCGGAGGTGCTTCCACAGTACACAGCATGCTTTCTGTGCTATTGAACCAACTGCAGTGGGTAACGTGGCACTAGCCACACCCAGATCTGTGCTTGTGGCACTCTGAGCCATTTGTGTGCGGTTGCGCAAGCCATCTGCTGAGGGCCTGGGTGAAGAGGCACTCTGTTACAGTTCTGACAGTCTCATTAGCAATGTGCACAGATCTTAATGTGTAGATTGCAGGCAGCTATTTTCTGAACCTTATAGACATTTCAAGGGCACCTGACACCAAATCGATGGGGTCTGCATCACTGTCACATCCACCTGTCAGTCCACTTGTGAGGGCTCACTCCTCAGTAATGCCCATCTATCACTCAATTCAGCACTGTACACATGCTTGCATCCTCCCTTTGGCAGTTTGGCCAATCAGTTTTGCTGCTGGTGAAAGCCGTTCTGCGAGGTGGCTGCCAACAGTCAGACCATCACCTTTTGTGTGGAAAAAGTTACATGTGGGTGTGTACTCCCATGTGGCAGCTCCGTGCAGACAACACTGCTGCTAGTTTCTACAAGTGACATGTGATGACAGGAGTGTTTAAGGCCTCCATGAAATGGTGGCTGGGTGTCCCAACAAGGGACATCTTTATCATGACCAGTCAGACGGCCTATGTGTGTGCTTGTTAGGGATGTGAATCGTGTGATCGATCGTCTTAATGATCGATTTTGGCTGGGGGGGGAGGGAAATCTGATCGTCATGGTTTTTTTTGGTAAAAAATCGTAAATCGGGGGAGGGCGGGAAAACCGGCACACCAAAACAACCCTAAAACCCTCCCCCACCCTCCCAAAGCCCCCCAAAATGTTTTAAATTACCCGGGCTATGGCTACGTTAATAGAAATGGCGCTGGTGGCCCTTTGCCCTTACCATATGACAGGGCAAAGGTAGTGCCGGCGCCATTTTGGTTCCTGTCACCCGACGTCACGAGTGCAGGAGATCGCTGCTGGACCCCCAGGGACTTTTGGCCAGCTTGGGGGGGCCTCCTGACCCCAACAAGACTTGCCAAAAGTCCAGCAGGGGTCCGGGAGCGACCTCCTGCATGTGGGCTGTATTGCCAATATTCAAAATGGCGCCGGCACTACTTTTGCCCTCACTATGCCTGGCCCCCAGGTACATTGGCCCGTTCGCGGTAGTGGAGCGAGTAGGGGCAGTCTCCTACCGGTTATGTCTGCCGTCCACCCTGAGAATCCACAACGTGTTCTACTTGTCTTTGCTTAAGCTTGTGGTGCTCTCAACCTTTCATGGTAAACCTTCTGAACCTATCGCCGCTGAGGCCGAAACCAACGGCACCTATACGGTGAAGGAAGTTCTAGACATTCGGTTCCACCATCGCCGGTAGAAGTACCTCCTCTCATGGGAGGGGTACGGTCCGGAGAAGAACTCCTGGGAGCCTTCTTTCCATATCCTGGACAAGTCTATCCTTCGTCAGTTCCACATGGATCAGCCAGGTAAACCCGGGCCTCCGGGAAGGGGGTGTAGGAGGGGGGGTACTGTTACAGCCCCGGGCCGTGCTCCAGGTCCTCCCCTTATCTCAAGAACGGCCAGGGCCGCTGCGGTCCCGATTTGGCCTGTCCAGGCCTCAACCGCGGCACTCCCTCCTCGAGGGAGATGCCGGCGTTCCTTTGTGGCTGGCTCCGCCCCCTAGGCACGCGCGTGTGCAGGGACTGTGAATTTAAAGGGGTCAGCGCGGGAAACCACAGGACTGCCTCCTGATGACATCAGACGCTCCAGCCCTACTTAAGGCTTGCAGCTAGGCTCCTTCCTTGCCTTGCAACGAGGTTCACACAGTTCCTCTGTGTCTCTAGTTGCTGCGTAGGACTCTGGTTCGTCTCTGCTAACTCGACTCCTGGCTTCTGACCTGGCTTCGCCTCCTTACTTCGTCTTCAGTTTCTGCTCCTGGTTTTGGTTTGTCCTCTGACTTCTGGCTTTCAACCCGGCTCTGTCCCACGACTCCGTCTTCAGCTTTCGTCCCTGGCTTTGGTTTGGATCTCTGACTTCTGGCTTCTGACCCGGCTTCGCTCTTGGACTTCCACTTCCATTTCTTCTACCACCTCAGGTATCCATTACTTGTTGGCCCAGAGGATTCTCCTAAGTCCCAGAGGCTCGGGCTCTCACGGGCTCCTCCCGGGGGAGCCACGGGCTTCCGAGGGTGAAGACTCTTCAGCTACCTGGGCCCAGCTGTCCTTTGTCCATCTCTTCAGCCACAGCCCGGATCCTTGGTCGCATAGGGTCCCACCTAAGTCCAAGAGGTCTGGGTCCCTATGGGCTCTTCCTGGGGGACCTCAGACTTCCAGTGGTGAAGCCTCTTCCGTGCCGCCTCTCAGCTGTGATGCTTGCTGTGGGTTCCCACAGCATACCACCAACTATCTCAGCCGGCCCAAGGGTCCACAACCATAACAGAAAAGCTCCAGCAGGAGCTGATTCCAGAGCAGCAAATCCCATTGAAGACTCCAGCGCTCACACTGTCAAGACCTGCAGATGCAGACGAAGAAAAAAACATCCTCAGAAAATGATCTTCCATACCAGACCCAGACAAAAAACAGTTTGGGTATGTAGTAGATGACAAACAGAAAGTTGCTTGATCAAAGGAATAAGAGTAACTTGTGGAAAGTGAAAACTAAACACAATAGGAGGGGAGAGAAGGCGGTCAAGCAGCCATCTTGGTTCTGGCTAGCTAGAGTTTTCACTGATATCCATTCTAATCAAGTCTCTGATGTTAAAATCAAGTTTCAAAATCACAAATTGAAAACTGTGATCACTAACACCAAATGCAATCAAGACTTGTTGAATTATTGTTAGTAAATCATAATGCTCCTCTCTGGAAGAATTAGCTAGTTCATCATGATGAACTGATTAATCCTGTTCCTTTCTGTATTGCTGTTGTCTTCTCTTTCTTTTTTAAAATTTTTTATTTAATAAAAAAAAGCGTGACAGGGAGCTCCCAAGAAGCAATACATCAAAACACCCAGTAAAGCATCTGGTACATCAATTATTATACTCCTTTAATAAGACCACAATCATTAAACATGCCAGAAATAGAAACAGAAAAAAGAGAACATACTTTAGTTCCATCTGCCCCCAAAATCTATATCAACAAGACTGGTTATTCCAGTAATCCCAGCAACCTCTACATATCTTCTGATAGAAAGTAATTTATGCTTTAACAAATAAGTGAGCTTTTCAATTGAGCAATCTTGCATACCTGTTTCTTCCACATTCTGTTTCCACCTTACGCAATTGTAAACCTTCCTGACTACTCTTTCCATGCTAATGTGCTATGCAATTTTGGAGGTCCACTTAATATGAGTACTGCTATCACCTGTTGGAAACACTGGCGTCCTCCACTGTCTAGTATATTTTTCTACTCTCTCCCTCTATCTCTTCCTCCCACCTGATCCTTCTTTGTGTCCTGATGAAGGCCTTGCTTTGAAACCAAAACATTGGTACAGAAATATATTTAAATATTATTATTTCTATTTTATTTTTTTGGTACACCTTATTTTGCTTTCTATATCCCTTGATTTCTGTGGACAAATAATGAACACCTGGATAAGAACTTGTACAAAAATCATGATGATGATGTTGGTTGAGTTAAAATTCATCAATGCTCAGAAATATGACATGAAGCACAGACTAGTGTTAAAGTAGAATTAACCATGTCTGGTGATTTCACAAATTACTGACACCATAATTAAAGTGTTAACTAAAATTATTCAACAAGCATTAACTTTAAAAATGATTAAACATGGATTGTTTATTGTGGAATCAAAACACTCTGGAATTTTTGGTATTGTCATATTCTATAAGTGCAATACAACAAACTTGACTCTGCCTGAATTCTTTGGATGAACTGGACATTGACTCTCAGCTTTGGAATTTGTCTATTAGTCTGTAATATATGGCAAAACAGTTTTAAAACTCACTTTTCTTTCTTCAGCTGTCTGAGAAAGGGTAGTCTCTGGCTGCAGTTTTTGGTTTGTTTTATTGCTGGCTACCATTTCCCATCATATTACTATATTGTGTTTTTCTTCTATAGGGACCTAGGCAATAAATCTTACTGTGCAGGATAAAAAGTTTGTTATGCACAGGGAAGATAGCTTTCAAACCTATTTGTGTTACTGTATGTGTATTTGTAAGTGGACATGCAGAAATGTGTCCTATTTGTTATAAACTGCATAGTGGAGTTGCATTGTTTATAAAATATTGGGCACTTATTTTTTTTATTTAAACTCCTTTATTGAAATAACTACAAGTCACTATAATATACATAAAATAAAAACTTACAGTAAACTGCTAAAGCATCAGGACCATATCGTAAAGGCCCAAGAAACAGGGCCTTTACTCTAAAAAGCCAGCAAACAACAGAGTGCTAAAGAGAGTAAAGCACATTGAGTCCCACTTATAAAATAAATCAGCAATTCAGGTAACCTTAACAGTCATAAACCAAGCTAAGCAGATGGTATTAAAGTTCAGGGAAAGAGGGTACCGTCAGCGCGTGCTCCGTAGAGCGTTCAATTGAGCCCTCTATGCTTACCGAGAATATCTTTTTATTCCTCAAGTCAGAGCATCTGATGATTGCATAAACTGTATTTTACCTTTCTCAACTCACATACACAATATCCCCACCATTATTAAATGCCATTGGTCCTTGTTATCCTTATACAAGACTTTTGATCTCTCTCTTTGATTCTCCTTTTGCCGGGGGAGAAACCTCAGAGATATCCTAGTTCATTCACATTTAAATGATCTGACTCCAACAGATTCAGTAAGGTTTTTAGGTCACCAGCCCTGTGGACACTGCTCGGTTTGTTCCCATACTTCACCTTTAGTGACATTTGAACATCCCATTTCTCATGCTAAGTTTCATTTAAAATTTTCTGCCACATGTCAAACAAAAGGAATGATCTATGTGATTATATGCCCTTGCCTTAAGCTATATGTGAGTAAAACCTCTCACCCGATCCGTACTCGGATCATCAAACATCGTTCAAATATCAAGACTGGTCATAATATAGCCCCTTTAGTGTCTCACTGGATCTCATCAGGACACTGTGAACATGATTTGAAATCCTATGTGATTGACGTGCTGCCTCCTCCACCTCGTGGTGGTAATTTTTCCAAAATATTGATCCGCAGGGAGCAGAAATGGATCTACAAATTAAATTGTCTTACACCTCATGACCTGAATAATGAAATAGAATGGCAATATTTTATTTAATCTGTTGTTTTTTGCCTTTCTACTGTATACTTTTAGCACTGTCTTGTGATTGGTTAATGCTGCCCTGAGTTGTTGCTTTCTCATTGGCTATGATTTTCACGCCTAAACTCATCTTTAAATGTATGGGTTTGTTTTGACTGCTTGCTCTCCTTGCTACATTGACTGTTTGAATGTAACATCGCATATAAGATATGTTTTATCAGCTAAATACTTTTGAATGGTACACCATCTTTATCGTTTGGTCCCCTTCCTTACACTGTTAAATAGTTTTTATTTCAGTTGTTAAGAATCCCACCAACTACTGTCCCTCCCAACACAGCCGAGTTGGCGAAACACGGGGTCCGAGTTGAGGACCCTATTGAGAACTGTGTTGGTTTGACAGATGAAAAATGGAGTTGCCATTTAGAATGTGAAATTAAAAAATACTTTCTTCATAAAATTGTTTAAGTTTTGGGACTTCATTAATATGCTTGCATCTCCTTGGATGTTTGATGATTTCATATTTTGGAGTACATTTCCTTAGCTCCTTTTTTGTGTTTTGATTGCAGTAATAGACATTTCTTTGCCTATAAACTTCAAAAACTGCAAACTCCCATATTCTTAATACATTTGGATATTTGTCTTTCATATAAAAAATAAGTTCCAAATTGTCTGGAACCTCTCATTCATCAAGAGCTTACTCTGCAATTTCCAATGTCAAACTACATTGTGTCTTGCTGCAACCAACACGTGAATCACTAAAGGGATATCACCCCTGATGGAAAGGGTAATCCCCTGAATAGGCAAGCCCAATAGGATCAATGTGGCTGTATCAGTAACTTTATGTATCCATGATATCACTTTTTCTCAATATATTACTAACAAGGGGAAGGTCCACCACATAAGAAATCGAGATCCTACTTCTCCCCATCCTTTCCATAATTTATTTGAGTCTACTAGTCCCTTTTTTGTGCAGCCTTTCAAGGGTATTGTGCCAGTGCTACAATATCTTGTACTCATTCCCTTTAGTCATCATACACAATTAATTTCCCTGGCTAAGCCACCATATCATTTTACCCTAATCCTCCTCATCTAGATCCCTTCTCAAGTCTGTAGCCTAAAGTGCTTTGAATTTCCCTTTTGGGTCATATATCTCATCCCATTGAGCACATTTTTTTAATGGCTTTGTCCTTCTACTGAAATTAACCTTATTCCTAACTTTATTGAGGATTCCATGTAGCAGAACACCGGCATTGATTCTACCTCCAGCTTATCCCTAAATTGCTGACGGGACAGAAATTTCCCTTCACTGAACAGTTGACCAACATAATTGATATTATGATTAGCTAACCACTAAAAGTTTGTTTTGTTGGGATGATTAGGGAAAAATGGGTTATTCCACAAAGGGGATAAAGGGGACATGCGAGAGAAAATTTTTCCATTAGAAACTAAAGCTTACCATGTATCTAAACATGTAGCGATTGTGATATCGCGAAACACCGGCCATTGTCGGGCTCAATTCTTTAACTTCACTTCAGGGAACAGATGAGTGATTTTTTGAATGAACATGCTTATATTATTTAAATTGCTGGGACTTTGAAAATATCACACCGCAAATGACGAGTGGTCCGGATGGCAAGTTGAAACACTGCCGTTGTCTGGCTTGCTGATGCAGTATCATCTTATTAATTCCATTTAATTTAATTTCACATAATATTTGGTTGTCACAGCATGGAGAAATAATACACAGTGTCTTTTTGTTGTGTTTGGTTTGGATTGATAAGACTGTGGCTTTTTGGTTCTTTCTACTTTGTTTGTCATATTATTTGAACCTATGGCGGGGACAGACGCCCTGAAAACCCTTAGCTTCTCAGAAGCTGAAATTCAAACATTACTATTGAAACCATCGATCTTCACTACTACCACAGGCCAACAAGATTCAGATCTTTGGATAACTTATAACAAATTGAGTCACCGTCTGATACGCACCACTTTGCATGCAGAGACCCTCCTTGAATACTGCCGGCACCAGAGGATACCACGGGGTTTACGTATTTTAAAGGCACCACACTTATACAATGAAGATCCTGACTTTCTGATCAATTGGAATGCAATTCTAAACAAATGCAGTCTTGATTTAATGGTTTTAATTATCAAAACAGCACAAACAAAAGAATCTGAAATCAAGACAGAAATTCACTCATTACAAGAGCAATTGTCCACCTCTTCTGAATTAGATATATACACTGAAAAACTTAAAAACACAAATGATTTATTGGACAAATTTAAGGAAGATTTGAAAAAAATGAAATTTGAAAAATTACAAAGAGATGAAAGGGACTACACTCAAGGCTACATCTATCCTTGGATGGATGAAAAAGCTAAAATAAAGCCCAATAGGGTCACCTTTGACTCAGGCAGTGATAATTCATCAGGTGATGAGTTGGTCCCAAGTGCTAATACAGCACCGCAAAGAGAGCCTTCGACTGAGAATCATTTTTTAGGCTGAGGTCGGGGCTTCCAACGCCCCCCATGGTCTCGAGGGGGCCGTTGGATAGAAGGGCCCAATTATACCAGACAGACTCGGTCCCAGACTCAACAGAATCATTGATTTTAAATCTTTCTACTTTTCAGTTGTCATCTCTACAGACACAACTTCTTGAAAAAGGTTTAACATTTATACCTACACCTAAAGCGGATTTGCTCCAACTCGAAATAGCTTTATTTAAATTTGTCCGTAAATTATACATAAAACATCATTTCATTGATATACCACCAAGTTGTGACAACTCTATTTTAAGGAACAAATCTAAATGGTTTCCTCCAGGTCCGGTTGATCCTATTATTTTTACTTTCTATCAGACTACCTTACGTGATTTAAGAGCCTCTTTTACTCCTGATCGTTCCTTTACCAATTTGACCAGATCGGAAGTCCAGGCTTTGAGAGATTTGCAAGCAAATCAAAATTTGATTATCAAACCTGCTGATAAAGGGGGAAAAATTGTAATTATGGATCACACTCAATACGTAGCTGAAGCACAACGTCAACTTCAAAATAGTCAATTTTATACATCTCTTTCATCAGACCCTATAGGAGAGATTTTTCATTTAATCGAACAAATTGTTCAAAGGGGGATTTACCAAGGTTTTTTGACAGCTCATGAAATTGCTTTCTTATTGAACAAACATCCAGTTGTCCCAGTATTTTATCATTTACCAAAAATTCATAAAAATATTTCAAACCCACCAGGAAGACCAATAGTTTCCAGTAAAGGATTGCTATTGGAGCCATTGTCTAGATTCATTGATTTTTTTCTAGCTCCTTTTGTCGCTACACAACAATCATACATTAGAGACTCTCAACAGATCATTCAATTTCTTGAAACTTTTCATGAGGACACTTCTCAGCTATTGTTAGTAACTCTTGATGTTGAAGCACTGTATACCTGTATTCCTCAGGATGAGATGTTACAAATTGCAGAAAACTTTTTTGAAGATAGACCACATCCGCATAGGATTCCCTCCAGTTTCTTGTCTGCATTATTAGATATTGCTTTGACAAAAAATGTCTTTGCGTTTGAAGGAGTTTTCTATTAACAAATTTGTGGCACCGCCATGGGTGCCACTATGGCACCAGATTTGGCTAATCTATATATGGCTGTTTTTGAAGACAACTGGATTTATAACAACAATCCATTCAATCAATATATAAAAGTATGGAAAAGATATATAGATGACATACTTTTATTTTGGAATGGTCCCATTTCCTTTTTTCAAGATTTTTTAAGTTGGCTGAATGGTCGGAATTCCCATCTTCATTTTACTTCTGATATTAGTACTACATATATTCATTTTTTGGACATTAAGATTTTTAAAAAATCTCATGGTTTTGATACCATGATTTATAGAAAAGCAGTCTCGTCTAACACATTTTTGCATTTTACCAGTGCACACCCACGTTCTCTCAAAGAAAATCTTCCAGTGAGCCAATTTTTTTGGCTAAGAAGATTGTGCACATCGATAGAAGAATTCCGCCATCAAGCAGTTTCATTGACAGACCGGTTCATCAGGAGAGGTTATCCCTTGCGTTGTGTCAAACGTGCTTTTACTCGAGCAAAATTCACTAATAGAGATTGGTTATTCTTACCACGTCCTATGGAATCAATGGATATTTTGACTTGTGTCTTGCCTTTCTCATCTATGACTCAGATTATGAAGTGTATTATTTATCACAATTGGCATATATTACAGATCCACAATGAATTTCAAGATTTCCATAGGTTTGCATTCACACGGAGTTCCAATTTTAAAGACCTTTTGGTACACTCCGACTCTTCGGTGACTCAGTCTTCTATTAATATAGGAGCACACACATCTTGTGGTGCATGTACAGTTTGCCATGTAATGATTCATACGTCCTCCTTATATTTTGCAAGAATTGATTTTACTTTTGTTCTAAGAAATTTCACAGATTGTCGTTCAACAGGGTAAATTTATCTCATACAGTGCCCTTGCAACCTTTGGTACATAGGAAAGACTCAACGGGCACTTAAAACTCGACTCATCGAACATCGGTCCTGCATCTCCACAAGTCGACTTACAGCCTCATTGACATCTCATTGCGTTCGCTTTCAACACACCTTTGATGATTTAAAAGTTTGTGTACTCGAACAATTATCCCCTAATTGGAGAGGAGGGGACTTCAATACTCGTTTATTGCGTGCAGAACAACGCTGGATCCATCGGCTTGGGACCATGGAATCTGCAGGTTTGAATTCGGCATTAGAACTCCAAGTGTTCTTATGAATGTATAAATGTTTACATGCTACCATAGCAACAATACGTCAGCATAGAACTACAAGTGCTCTTATTGAACGCACAAATGTTTATATGCTACCATAGCAACGATACATCAGCACGTAGATACGTTATACGTCATCACGTTCAAAAAGCGCGGGCTTTTTTAAAGGGAAGGTAATTCAGGTCATTCTCTGTCCCGTTCATATTGGAACAGCGTTGGAGACGTTCGCGTCCGGGATGAAGGTTGGTGCCGCTGTGATATCTAGAGTTAAGTACCCATCTTATTTTGTGGAATCAATATATTTGACTTCTATTTTTTCAATTAATAGCATCTGTCCTGAAAATTTATTTCTAAAATTTACTCCTGAAGAAGCGATTGTGATATCGCGAAACACCAGCCATTGTCTATTGGAACAGCGTTGCAGACGTTCGTGTCCGGGATGAAGCATCTGTCCTGAAAATTTATTTCTAAAATTTAATCCTGAAGAAGCGATTGTGATATCGCGAAACACCGGCCATTGTTGGGCTCAATTCTTTAACTTCACTTCGGGGAACAGATGAGTGATTTTTTGAATGAACATTCTCATATTATTTAAATCGCTGGGACTTTGAAAATATCACACCGCAAATGACGAGTGGTTGAAACACTGCCGTTGTCTGGCTTGCTGATGCGGTATCATCTTATTAATTCCATTTAATTTAATTTCATATAATATTTGGTTGTCACAGCACGGAGAAATAATACACAGTGTCTTTTTGTTGTGTTTGGTCATCATAAGTGCAACAGACTGTAAGTTTTCAATATGGAAAGCTATCGGATCTCGCCCATTATCACCTTAAATAGACAGAGATTTAAAAAATCCTACCGGAAACCATCCTCAAGATGCCTTACACCAATTTAGAGATGTGAATCGTGTGATCGATCGTCTTAACGATCAATTTTGGCTGGGGGGGGAGGGAATCTGATCGTCGCGGTTTTTTTTTTTTTTTTTTAAATCGTTTAAATCGTAAATCAGGGGAGGGCGGGAAAACCGGCACACTAAAACAACCCTAAAACCCACCCCGACCCTTTAAAATAAATCCCCCACCCTCCTGAACCCCCCCAAAATGTTTTAAATTACCTGGAGTCCAGTGGGGGGGTCCCGGTGTGATCTTCCACTCTCGGGCCATGGCTGCGTTAATAGAAATGGCGCCGGCGCTACCTTTGCCCTGTCATATGACAGGGCAAAGGTAGCACTGGCGCCATTTTGATTCCTGTCCCCCGACATCACGAGCGCAGGAGATCACTCCTGGACCCCCGCTGGACCCCCAGGAACTTTTGGCCAGCTTGGGGGGGCCTCCTGATCCCCACAAGACTTGCCAAAAGTCCAGCGGGGGTCCAGGAGCGACCTCCTGCACTCGGGCCGTATTACAAAATGGCGCCGGCCGTATAGCCATTTTGCAATGGCCATGTTGATCAATGGCCATGTTGCAATGGCCATGTTGATCAAGAAAACCCTCAAGATGCCCCTGCAAGCCATCACTTCACCACCAAATTTTGAAATTGGACTTTTGAAATCTAAACATTTGCAAATATGCTTAGTGTATGCCCCTCCTGCCTTAATTGAGCATGAATTGAATGCCTTATGAATAACATTGATTTCGACATTCCCTCTATCATTCTTGGCAATTTTATCTTACTTGTTGACAGTACCTTTATCATCCAGTTGTGAATCTTTCTTATCCACTATGACAACTATAGGCTTTCAGCAAACCATTAATCTACCAACACATAAAGCGGGTCATACATTGGACCTCCTATTCATTAATTATCAAATGCAACTTAAAGAGCCATCAAGAATTTTGTCCATCCCATGGTCTGATCACTTCTTGATATCCGCATCTATTACTTTACAAAATAAAAAATTGACATTGTCATCTCAAAAAACCTATATCGAATATAGAAAGCCTGTACCCCAGATAATCAATTTGAACTCCTTCCTGAAGCCCTCAAAAAATTAAATTTGTCAGTCATCAACACCGCCGTTATATCCTGGATGGCAATCACCAATGATGTAGCTAATACTTGCTGCCCTTTAATCAAAAACAAGATCAAACTATGTAGTAAAAAATACAATTCCCCCTGGTATACCACAGAACTAAAATCAATGAAACGCATCCTAAGGAAACTTGAGAAAAACTGGCATAAAAAACCCCTCAACAACCTCACTCAGCAACTACAGAATAGCCCTTCATAATTACAGAACAACTATCAATAAAACTAAGCGAGACCACTATTCAAAAGAAATCCACGACTTTCAATTTAATTCTGGAGTTCTTTTCTCTTATGTTTCAGATTTAGTTAACACTAACAAAACTGAATAGGTTTCACTCATCAATTTTTCTTATTTATAATATAGCCACATATAAGATCAACTACACATATTGTTTGTAGGACCCACACTCACAGAGGGGCGGATTTTCAGAGCCCTGCTCACCTAAATCCGCCCAAAACTGGGCGGATTTAGGCGAGCAGGGCCCTGCGCACCGGTGAGCCTATTTTACATAGGCCTACCGGCGCGCGCAGAGCCCCGGGACTCGCGTAAGTCCCGGGGTTCTCCAAGGGGGGCGTGTCGGGGGGCGGGCCCAGTCGTCGCGGCGTTTAGGGGGCGTGTCGGCAGCGTTTTGGGGGCGGGTACGGGGGCGTGGCTACGGCCCGGGGCGGTCCGGGGGCGTGGCCGCACCCTCTGTACCCGCCCCCAGGTCGTGTCCCGGCGCGCAACAGGCCTGCTGGCGCGCGGGGATTTACTTCTCTCTCCGGGAGGCATAAATCCCCGGAGAAAGGTAAGGGGGGGGTGTAGACAGGGCCGGGCGGGTGGGTTAGGTAGAGGAAGGGAGGGGAAGGTGAGGGGAGGGCGCTAGAGGATTCCCTCCAAGGCCGCTCCGATTTCGGAGCGGCCTTGGAGGGAACGGGGGTAGGCTGCGTGGCTCGGCGCGCGCCGGCTATACAAAATCAATAGCCTTGCGCGCGCCGATCCAGGTTTTAAGCAGATACGCGCAGCTCCGCGCGTATCTACTAAAATCCCGCGTACTTTTGTTGGCGCCTGGAGCGCCAACAAAAGTACGCCAACGCGCCTTGTTTGAAAATCTACCCCAGAGTTTGTATATCAATCAAACTCATAATTTTGTCATAGGTCCCTTTACTTTATTCTTATTTTCAACTTCAAATTTTTTGTATTTTCTTTTTTCTAAATTAAAATATAAAGTCTTCATGAATGCTGACAAACTCCAATGACAGAACGAACATTCCATTAAAGTTTATTTAGCCACGAAACAGAATTTATGCTGCTAAAACGGCGTGAAGAATTTGAGTCATTTTATGAAATGTAGTATATTTTTTGAAGATTATTTCCCCTGAAGCAGGACCGGGTGGTCCGAAACGCGATCGTATTGGGACTATGTTGAATATATTCAGATGAGTATTGCTCCATCGGGTTACTGACTCTTTTGTAACAATTTGCAATATGAACGTTAATGGAATGTTCGTTCTGTGATAAACATCAGAGTTCATCAGCATTCATGAAGACTTTATATTTTAATATAGAAATAATATAGAAATAAGAAAATACAAAATACAAAACATTTGAAGTTGAAAATAAGAATAAAGTAAAGGGACCTATGACCAAATTATGAGTTTGATTGATATACAAACTCTGTGAGTGTGGGTCCTACAAACAATGGGGTAGATTTTAAAAGAAGCGCGATCAGCCTACTTTTGCTTGCGCATCAGACTCAAGCAAAAGTACGCTGGATTTTAGTAGATACGCGCGGAGCCGCGTGTATCCACTAAAATCCTGGATCGGCGCGCGCAAGGCTATCGATTTTGTATAGCCTGCGCGCGCCGAGCCGCGCTGCCTCCCCCCGTTCCCTCCAAGGCCGCTCCGAAATCGGAGCGGCCTCGGAGGGAACTTTCCTTTGCCCTCCCCTCACCTTACCCTCCCTTCCCCTACCTAACCCACCCACCCGGCCCTGTCTACACCCCCCCTTACCTTTGTCGGGGGATTTACGCCTCCCGGAGGGAGACGTAAATCCCCGCGCGCCAGCGGGCCTGCTGCGCGCCGGGCCGCGACCTGGGGGTGGGTACGGAGGGCGCGGCCACGCCCCCGGGCCGTAGCCACGCCCCTGTACCCGCCCCCAAAACGCTGCCGACACGCCCCCGGAACGCCGCGACGACCGGGCCCGCCCCCCAACACGCCCCCGACACGCCCCCCTCCGAGAACCCCGGGACTTACGCGAGTCCCGGGGCTCTGCGCGCGCCGGGAGGCCTATGTAAAATAGGCTTCCCGGCGCGCAGGGCCCTGCTCGCGTAAATCCGCCCGGTTTTGGGCGGATTTACGCGAACAGGGCTCTGAAAATCCGCCCCAATATGTGTGGTTGATCTTATATGTGGCTATATTATAAATAAGAAAAATTGACCAGTGAAACCTATTCAGTTTTGTTAGTTTGTCCTCACTCTAAAGGGTTTCTGGAATACACTGTGTGTGTATATTGGGTGAGTTTTTTGTGATTCAGATTTAGTTAATCCATCACCCAACTCAGATCCAGCCCACAACACAGAATCCCAGTGCAATGATCTTGCTAAATCTTTTAGAGATAAATCCCTGAACCTGATAAATGCCATCCCTGTTGAAACAGGTAACAAAATAACTCTTCCAACAAATGTCGAAACATGATGATGAAGGGCTACCTGAAGTAATACAGGTATCTGAGATTACTATTGCACTAAGCCTAACCTTCTTCTGGCTCACTCTGGCTATCTTTCCTTGTAGGACCCATCTTACCTTCAGCAGGCTCCCAGGTTCCATCCGCACATTGCTTCATCTCTGTGCCCACACTAATATCTCTGAAAGACACACCTTCCAGTGGAGATCTGCCTGCCAAAACATCAGTTTCGTCTGGGCCTTTGTCCATGTAGGTAAAATGAGTTTTTGAAGGCTCTCACTTTAAAGTTTCCAGCTGTGAGCTATCAGAGACTCTGTGATGTATCCATGATTTCACTCCCCTCACCAATTTACAACACCTGTAATTTAGAAGGACCCTTATTCAAAAAGTCTTCAGAGCTTGCCTATCACCTAAAGCCGTGTCAGAACTGTAATTTCCCTCAGCTGCTTCTCAACCAAACCTTACAAGTACATTTTCAAATGCCAGGACGCGCCGTGTGTATCTCCCAGTACACCATGAAGCTCTGTCCCATTGAAGTGCATGCAGGCAGCCGGCCGGCCTGCACAACTTACTACTGCTCAGGAGAGCAGGTAAGTTGTAAAAAAAGGGTAGTAGGGGGGTTTTAGGGGTTGGGGAGGAGAGGGGAAAAGGCATGCAGTTTAGCTAAAGGGTTAGAGGAGCAAACTGGGAGGGAACTAGGGAAATGCCTTTTGCTTCGATGGGCATTTCTTAAAAAATTTCCCCCCCTTGCACACATGAGTTGGCACCTGCGCACACATGCGCACATCAATATAAAATTGGGTGCACATGTGCATGCAGGTATCAGATTTTACAACGTGTGCAGCGACGAGCGCATGTTATAAAATTGGTGGGTCTGTGTGTGCGTATCAGGACACCCGCGCATGGCTTTTAAATTTTACCCTTCAATGAGGTTTGTAGGGTAGATGCAGCTAATGAGACCCGGTAGAAACTCATTGCCTGATGTCTTCTAATACACAGTGTAGGGACAATTCAGACAAAACTTTTCTGAGCATAACATAAAGGAGCTTATTTGAACCAAACAAAAATGGAAGAAGGGCAGCAAAACATTATGGACATTCTTTATGCGAAAGAACTGAGAAATGCAGGCCTTTCCAGGAAGAAAGTCTAGGTTATAAAACATTTTTGGTACTGCTGCCCCTCTGTCTACTGTTGGCTTTGCCTGAAACAATGAGCTTTGATACTGATTGAAGGACTCTAATGTCATTTTGAAAAACCATGCATTTCTCTATACTAAAAAAGCGTGAAAATTCACCAATATGCATTAACAATGCAAGTATTATTCCGATTCAGTCACCATAAAGGTAAGTGAAAGAAAGGAGTCCACTATCAGAAATAAAGGCCACTGTCAAAGAAAGCCTTTCACCAGAAAGCTCTCGCTCGCCAGAACCCATGGACAACATTTTTGGGACCAGATCAATGAGCCTGCCTGCATCTCTGCCTGATCTGTTATATGAACAGATACTGACCAGAGAAGCCTGCACTTAGCTAAGTCTTCCATACCAGTATACAGAAAAATACAGATGCATATGTTTTCACAGAGAAAAGCTGCCCATTTTCTTCAACCATTGTTTGCCAGCATAGTGAGAGAACAAACTTTAAACTTAATTAAGAGGTCTGAAGCTACTCTTAGTTTTGGGGTAGATAACTTGTGATTGAAGACCTGAGAAATATTGATATTGATCAATTAGCTACAGATGAAGATACTTTTTCCAATTTTTTTGAATTTATATCACCTAATGAACAGAATGATATATGGAATAATATTTATCAACTGCTATTGATAAGGCTGTTCCACTCCTTTAGCAAAGTAGACATTCTCTTTCTCAACCTTGGTATCATCCAGGCCTTAGTCTTAAAGAGACAGGTCCACCTCCACGAGTGCAAGTGGCATAAGAATAAGTTATCAGAGAACAAATGGAATTGGTTAGATGCAAACAAATATTTTCAGACAGAGGTTCTATCTTCAAAAAAGTTGTTTTTCACCAATCTGATTCAATCTGCTGAAAATAGGCTCAAACAGCTCATTAGAATGATTTCCCTGTTTCTAACCAACCTTCACTTTTACTTCCTGACAACTTGCAATTTTCGGCCGATGCATTTGGTTCATTTTTTTCAAACAAGTTGAAAGCAATTAGTGACTCATTCTCTTCTGACTTTTCTGTTTTGTTAGCTCCTCTACTACTGCCAAATTTTCTTCTTTTAACCTTTCATCTAGTCCTGGTATTGGTGTTATTTAATCCCTATATCTCACAACTTTGAAATCGGATCCTTTTCCTTCTAAGTTCTTAAATAATTCAACATTAAGATTATGTAAAGCTATTTCACAAATAATTAATATTTCTTTATCTACTAGCTACTTTCCTGATCAATTAAAAGTTGTCAAGATAATTCCATATCTGAAAAATGAATCATTGGACCCCAATAATATATACAATTATAGACTTGTTTCTTTTTTTTTTTAATTTTTTATTTATCCAATTTTTTAATAATTACAAGCAGACAACTTGCACGGAAATACCAGATCAGTACAAACATTCCATTAAGGCAATCATTCTACACATAAATCTTCAAATTGTACTAAGCTTTAAATAAAAGAAATACTGGGGAGGCCCTAAGATATGGGTGATATACTAGGAAACAACAACAACAACAACAAAAGTAATATAGGACAAATGAGGAGTTGGCACATTACACATATTACCGAGCCTACTTGAGAAATACCATTAGGCGCATGAATCCAAGAAAGCTCTAAGTTGGGGAGGATGAAAAAAGTGTAACTGGTTTAAATATTTAATTCATACACCATCCCCTCTGACCTTAGACACATCTTTGAGCCCCGGATCACTGAGCAGGCTTGCCCCACCGTGCAGAGAGAGGAGTGGAGAATTGCTAGAGAGCATGATTTCTACGAATCCTCCTGGAGGAGAGACCATGGCAGTGGCTGGAGTACTCCTGATTGAGAACTATCGGAGAGAAGACCTGCTACAGGTACAGTCCCAAGTGGAAGGTAGAGAAAGTGGACTTGAGATGCCTGAACAAGCATTAACTCCTATGAGACCCCAAACCATGGTTAGTGGCACAGACACTACTTCTGAAATGGGTGGCAATTTCCAAGGAATGCAAGGTTTGGGAGTTAATACTCAACCCCCTATGGAAATGACTCTGAATACAATTTGGGTAGCTTTAAAATCTCTTGAAGCTTCAATAATATACCTTACAAAAATAATGATGGAAACTAAAAATCAAGTGATCTTAAATGCTAATGGGATAGAGCAACAAAATAAAACAATTCAAGCAATAGAACAATGTGTAACGACGACAGAGAAAATACAACAAAATCTGGTTCAAATGGATTCGGTTTATAGTAAGAAATTGGAGAACATTGAAAATAGTTTAAGATCTCACAATTTGAGAATCTTGAATTTTCCTGAAGTTAGCATGATTTGCCCATTGGAACTTTTTAATATAAACGTTTCCCAAATTCTGAAAATTCCTGATCCAATTCAGCCAGTTATTACCAAAGTGTATTATTTTCCCCAAATCAGGGTTGCCTCTGAAGAATTGAATGAGCCGCAGGTATCTCTAGACGTCTCTGAGCTTTTAGAGATGTCTTTGGAGACTGCGGTAAATAGGAGACCTCTTTTAGTATTCTTTGCTTTTCTATCTGACCGCAATAATGTGTTTAAACATTTCTTTCGAAATAAAGATGCCTTATTTTATGGCCAAAAGGTTTGGGTATACCCAGACCTCATAAAAGTTACTCAAATGAGAAGAAAAACTTTTCTGACTATGCGTACAGAGGTACTACAGAAGGGTTGCCGTTTTTACTCTGTTACCCACACAAATGTAGCATTAAATATTTAAAACAGACCTGTTTCTAACCTGCTTATGATCTCTAAGATGATTAAAAAAAATGTTTTTAATCAACTTAATTTTGTTTGCAAGACAAAGATCTTGCACCCCCATCAATCCAGTTTTCGAACCATATAAAGGTACAGAATCCGTTTTATTTGCACTAACAGCGGGACCAACCATATAGAATGCTATTCCTACTGAACTCAGACAAGAACCCTGCCTGTTGACATTTAGAAAAAGGCTTAAGACTTGGTTATTTAAACAGGCCTTTCCCTAAACCATCGATCTGCCATAGCTATCATTACCGATCATTCAGCACACTGTAAATATTTGTTTCGGTCTTTGAGTTACTTTCTGCTTTGTCTTCTTCTTCCCCCAGTTCCATTACCCTGTTTTATTGTAACCTTTGCCTCTCTTATCTGGTTTAATATTTAATATTCAATATTTAAGGTTCCCTGTAAACCGACATGATATGATTGTATCATGAATGCCGGTATAAAAAAGCATTAATTAATTAAATAAATAAATATTAAACATCTTTGTGCATAAGGGGATGCAGCAGTTACTATTTTTCAGGATATGACCTTGGCGTTCGATACAGTTGATCATGTACTTATCAATCACTTAGAAGAGATTGGCCTCTTGGCTGGGGTTTTAGCTTGATTCAGTCATATTTAACTGATTGCTTTTTCTGTGTTGAATGGAATGACAAACTCTATATTGTCCCTGTTGTCTTTAGTTATTCCACAAGGCTCAATTTTGTCTCTGCTTCTTTTAAATCTTTTTTTTTTATCACTGCTACTATGCTGATTCAAGACTGTAGTTGTCATCCTTCATTTTACATGGATGACATTCAAATCACTATGTTAAGACAAAGTCTATTATTGATCTATGTAGCCTCAATTTGTGAATAAATCATGCAGTTTCTTGGCTGCAAAACCATAATATACAGATTAACTCAAAGAAATCAGAAGCTCTTTGGTTTATTATTAGATCATCAATTCCAAATCTGATCACTGTTATGAATGGCTCTCCAAATCTCAGCTTCTACTCTTGGAGTGACACTTGACTCACAATTAACCATGACCCAGTTGATCTCTACTATTGTGCAAAAATATATATATTTTTATTTAGATACATCCATTGGCTTCTTCTGCTCCTCACCGCTCATGACTTGAAATCTTTGGTTCATGCATTTATTTTCTCTAAAATAGATTATTGTAATTCTTTGCTGTTAGGTATCCCAAATTATCAGTTAAAATGATTGCAGCTAATTCAGAATACTGCTGCTAGACTTATTTATGGTCTAAAAAAGTACAATCATATTTCTCCAGTTTTGTAAAGACTTCTTTGGTTCCCTATCAACTACCATGGCATATATTGACTTTTCAGACTTTACATAATGGTTTTCCCCTCTAATTTGCCAAGTTGTTGACACCTTATACAACTTCACTATTATTCCTCTGCTCCTATCAAATGGGCTTATTAGCTCTTCTACCATTGGGGCCGATGCAATAAAGTGCACACAGCTGAGCAGTCGGATGCAGGTTAAATAGGCGCTAATCCACCCCCTAATGCAATAAGGGGATTAGAGCCTAATTAACGTGTGTCCTACCTGGAGTGAATGGGATAGCGCTCATCACATGCAAATGCATGTGAATGAGGCTATTACTCATTCACTCCAAATGCAAAAAAATAAATGTGCATCTCAGACACATATTTATGCTCAGCTATTAACTCCTGCCTGGAGAGACCCTAGCGCCTCCTTGCTAATGCGACCCCCTAATTATAAAATAGCCATGCGCATTTTAAGAAAGTGGGTGCTGACTTTTCAACGCCCGCTTTCCGTGCTTTTTTTTTTTGCATCGGCCCCATTGTCAGTAATATGTCTGGTAACCACAAGAGAGTCATTTAGCTAGCAGGCTCTGCTCATTTGGAATGCCTTACCTTTAGAAATTTGTTCCAAAAGGAATTACTGGACATTTAGACTTCTTTTTTCCAGAAGGCATATGAGAGTACCTTATGATGTAGTTCCCCCAGATTTATGTGTCATTTTGTTTATTTTTTATGATTATTATTATGATTCAAACTTTTATGTATAATTTGTTTTTATGAGTTGTTATTGAGGATGTTTTAATTACTACTTCAGTTTGGTGATTTTGTTTTATTTATATTTTCGGTTTTTTTAAAATGTTTTCTGTATGTTTTATCTTGTGTATCTGCTTGGTTAACTTGCTTTCCTTATACTCAATACATGCTTATGGAGGAGGATTAGCTGCAGGCAGAGCCTGTCCAAGAGTTACCTCATTGAAAACATTAGGTATAAACCTTGGACCGGCTCTGACTATCCTTGACATGGAGACTATAGCTATTCCAAATTTGGACCAGCTCTATAGATACATTTATGAGGAAAATATACACATATGTCACAACTTTACAATGACTGTACACACACACACACACACACACACACATATTCAGTCAATATAAAAGAGTATAATTTACATATGGAGTTTTGCAATTTTTACATATTTTACATATAAAATATATGACGGTAACTTTGAAACAGCCATGTGGGCATACATTTGTGAGCGTTTGCCAGCGATCACCCAAGGACATGGCCATTTTATAATATGCACTGGTATATCCATATATAGTATAAAAAAGCCTGAACATGTGCACATGTGTGTGCAATTCTAAGTAGGCATGCCTATGCTGTCTTCCTCCAGGCTTTCTGGTAGCTCTCATGCATGCTATTCAGCCCTGCCAATGCCACTGGTTCTGGGATCATCAGGTACTTGGCCAGTTCTTCCCCTCATAAAAGGTGAAAGTTTACACACTGTCACTGCACAATATCTTGCAGTTTAAGAACATAAGAACATAAGAACATAAGAAATTGCCATGCTGGGTCAGACCAAGGGTCCATCAAGCCTAGCATCCTGTTTCCAAGAGAGGCTGAACCAGGCCACAAGAACCTGGCAATTATCCAAACACTAAGAAGATCCCATGCTACTGACACAATTACCAGTTTTACCAGTTCATTCTCAGTTAGCTCAGGCAAGGGAAAGGATTTCCAAACACCCCTAGTTTAATAGCATCCTTTTTATATTGTTAACCCCGACCCTTAAAACCCCACTCATCTTTTTACTTTATTTTGTTTTCTGACACATACCATCCATAGGAGAAGTAAATTTATGCAGTACGGGACCCCTGTGCATGCTTGTGTGCGTTAATATTTACACACTGGTTTCAATGAGAAATCCAGGAATGCCCATGCACCACCCAGATCACAAACACACCTCGCCCATTTTTTAGAAAAAACATTTTTGTACAAATAGCAGGAGTTACTTGCGAACATGGGTACCTTTTAAAATATGCTTGGTGCGCACTGGCCCAATTTATGTGCATATCTCCAAGCTTTGGCACATGCTAGGCTTTTAAAATTCACTTCTATGTGCATAAATCCTGCCCCTTTACATGTGTATTCATGTGCCTTTTACTCAAGAATGCATGTATCTAAAGGCAAGTATCATTGCCAGTTTTTCTAACAGCATAATGTCTGGAAGAAGTGGAGCCCTACTTAGGAAACCTAGTTATAGGAAGTGGACCTTCTGGTGAAGGATTTACTGAAGATTCAGAACATCTTATATGGAAGAACTCACGGAGTATGGGATCCTATTGGAAAGAGAGGACTTGAGAGAAAATCCGCCACTGACTCAATGTGGTCTTTTTAATAACAGGAGTGTGCAAGACCTGAGTCACCAGTGGTGAGACCTCCAAAGTTAGGAGAAGAAACAGCAGGATGAAGAAAACGGGGCCCCGTAAGCTAACTTACTTTCACCCAGGCAGAACAGATAGTCCTCAACACCATTGCTGAGGCTGCTGTAAGTGGTGTGGGAGATGTGGATACATGTTGTCAGGACCATGAAGGTGAGCAATTTTTTGTAAAAAAAAAAAGGCATTTAAGGAGCTTGTATGTCATGACAATAGTAATGTATAAAATCATACCTGCAAATAAATATGTACCTTTGTTGAGATATTCAGTGGTGCTGAAGGCAGATAGGGTCAGCTGTCAATAGCCACAACTATGCTGTCTGTCTTCTTTTTGTTCATTCACGTAAGTGAGAAAAAAGTGTATAACTTTAGAGTAGACCCCAAGGGAATGCTATACTAGAAGAATGTAGAATGGTAGTAGATTGAGAATTTTAGACCTTAGAGCTGTTCTTGATGCCTACAAGGAAGGTACAGTTACAGAAAAGTTCTGCCTTGGATCAGAAAGCTCTCCCAGTAGGAGAACATCACCCTGGTGTAGCAGGAAGTGATCCTGTAGCAAGGACCTGCTCTCCAGGTGATGTCCTCTCGCACTGAGGACAAGTCTCTCAGGGCTACTGCCCAGGAGGGAAGGGTTAGGCCGGCCATCATAGTTGGTGATTCGATTATTAGAAATGTAGATAGCAGGGTGGCTGGTGGACATGAGGACTGCCTGGTAACCTGCCTGCCTGGTGCGAAGGTGGCAGACCTCACGCGTCACCTAGATGGGATTATAGACAGTGCTGGGGAGGAGCCGGCTGTCGTGGTACATGTGGGCACCAACGACATAGGAAAATGTGGGAGAGAGGTTCTTGAAGCCAAATTTAGGATTTTAGGTAGGAAGCTAAAATCCAGAACCTCCAGGGTGGCATTCTCTGAAATGCTTCCTGTTCCACGTGCAGGTCCTCAGAGGCAGGCAGAGCTACAGAGTTTGAATGCATGGATGAGACGATGGTGCAGGGAAGAGGGATTCAGCTTTGTAAGGAACTGGGGAAACTTTTGGGGAAAGGGGAGGCTTTTCTGAAGGGATGGCCTCCACCTTAACCAGAGTGGAACAAAGCTGCTGGCACTAACTTTCAAAAAGGAGATAGAGCAGCTTTTAAACTAGAACAAGGGGGAAAGCCAACAGTCACTCAGCAGTGCATGGTTTGGAGAAATGTATTCTTGAAGGATACTAATGAAACAGGAGAGTTAGGGCATCCTAACAGAGAGGTTCCGTTAAAAGCAAACATAGTCCATATGCCTAGAACAGCTTTTAAACTAGAACAAAGGGGAAAGCCGACAGTCGCTCAGCAGCTCATGGTTCGGAGAGAGGTATCTTCAAAGGATACTACTGATGCATTAGAATTAGGGCATCCCGACAGTGAGGTTCCAATAATAAGAAAAGTAGTCCAACTGCCAAACTCACCTGAGCTAAAAAATTCTAACTTATCCCTATCACTTAAAAAGCAGAATGAAAATACAAACAAAAAACAAACATTGAAATGTTTGTATGCTAATGCCAGAATTCTAAGAAGTAAGATGGGAGAATTAGAATGTATAGCAGTGAATGATGACAGACTTAATTGGCATCTCAGAGACATGGTGGAAGGAGGATAACCAAAGGGACAGTGCTATACCGGGGTACAAATTATATCGCAATGACAGAGAGAAGCACCCGGGAGGTGGTGTGGCGCTTTATGTCTGAGATGGGACATACATCCTGCATGAGACTAAATACAAAATTGAATCTTTATGGGTAGAAATCCCTTGTGTGTCGGGGAAGACTATAGTGATAGGAGTATACTACCGTCAACCTGGTCAAAATGGTGAGACGGACAGTGAAATGCTAAGAGAAATTAGGGAAGCTAACCAAATTGGTAGTGTGGTAAAAATGGCAGACTTCAATTACCCCAATACTGACTGGGTAAATGTATCATCCGGACACGCTAGAGAGATAACGTTCCTAGATGGAATAAATGATAGCTTTATGGAGCAATTGGTTCAGGAACCAACGAGAGAGGGAGAAATTTTAGATCTAATTCTCAGTGGAGCACAGGACTTGGTGAGAGAAGTAACGGTGGTGGGGCCGCTTGGCAATAGTCATCATAATATGATCAAATTTGAATTAATGACTGAAAGAGGAACAGTATGCAAATCCACGGCTCTCGTGCTAAACTTTCAAAAGGGAAACTTTGATAAAATGAGAAAAATTGTTAGAAAAAAACTGAAAGGAACAGCTACAAAAGTAAAAAATGTGCAAGAGGCGTGGTCATTGTTAAAAAATACCATTCTAGAAGCACAATCCAGATGTATTCCACACATTAAGAAAGGTGGAAAGAAGGCAAAACGATTACTGGCATGGTTAAAAGGGGAGGTGAAAGAAGCTATTTTGGCCAAAAGATCTTCATTCAAAAATTGGAAGAAGGATCCAACAGAAGAAAATAGGATAATGCATAAACATTGGCAAGTTAAATGTAAGACATTGATAAGACAGGCTAAGAGAGAATTTGAAAAGAAGTTGGCCGTAGAGGCAAAAACTCACAGTAAAAACTTTTTAAAAATATATCCGAAGCAGAAAGCCTGTGAGGGAGTCAGTTGGACTGTTGGATGATCGAGGGGTTAAAGGGGCACTTAGAGAAGATAAGGCCATCACGGAAAGATTAAATGATTTCTTTGCTTCGGTATTTACTGAAGAGGATGTAGGAGAGATACCCGTATTGGCGAAGGTTTTCATGGGCAATGATTCAGATGGACTGAATCAAATCACGGTGAACCTAGAAGATGTGGTAGACCTGACTGACCACCTGAAGAGTAGTAAATCACCTGGACCGGATGGTATACACCCCAGAGTTCTGAAGGAACTAAAAAATTAAATTTCAGACCTATTAGTAACAATTTGTAACCTATCATTAAAATCATCTATTGTACCTGAAGACTGGAGGATAGCTAATGTAACCCCAATATTTAAAAAGGGCTTCAGGGGCGATCGGTAAGCCTGACTTCACTCAGTGCCAGAAAAAATAGTGGAAAGTGTTCTAAACATCAAAATCACAGAACATATAGAAAGACATGGTTTAATGGAACAAAGTCAGCATGGCTTTACCCAGGGTAAGTCTTGCCTCACAAATCTCCTTCACTTTTTTGAAGGAGTTAATAAACATGTGGATAAAGGTGAACCAGTAGATGTGGTATACTTGGATTTTCAGAAGGCGTTTGACAAAGTTTCTCATGAGAGGCTTCTAGGAAAAGTAAAAAGTCATGGGATAGGTGGCAATGTCCTTTCGTGGATTGCAAACTGGCTAAAAGACAGGAAACAGAGAGTAGGATTAAATGGACAATTTTCTCAGTGGAAGGGAGTGGTCAGTGGAGTGCCTCAGGGATCTGTATTGGGACCCTTACTTTTCAATATATTTATAAATGATCTGGAAAGAAATACGACGAGTGAGATAATCAAATTTGCAGATGATACAAAATTGTTCAGAGTAGTTAAATCACAAGCAGATTGAGATAAATTGCAGGAAGACCTTGTGAGACTGGAAAATTGGGCATCCAAATGGCAGATGAAATTTAATGTGGATAAGTGCAAGGTGATGCATAAAGGGAAAAATAACCCATGCCATAGTTACACAATGTTAGGTTCCATATTAGGTGCTACAACCCAAGAAAGAGATCTAGGCGTCATAGTGGATAACACATTGAAATCGTCGGTTCAGTGTGCTGCTGCAGTCAAAAAAGCAAACAGAATGTTGGGAATTATTAGAAAGGGAATGGTGAATAAAACGGAAAATGTCATAATGCCTCTATATCGCTCCATGGTGAGATCGCCCCTTGAATACTGTGTAAAATTCTGGTCGCCACATCTAAAAAAAATTATAATTTCAATGGAGAAGGTACAGAGAAGGATTACCAAAATGATAAGGGGAATGGAACAGCTCCCCTATGAGGAAAGACTAAAGAGGTTAGGACTTTTCAGCTTGGAGAAGATATGGCTGAGGGGGGATATGATAGAGTAGGGGTGTGCATTCGTTTTGAACACATATGTAAAACGCAACTTTTTTTTTTTTTAAACTTAAAAAAGTGATGATGCGCAACGCATCGCGATTTTCAACTTATTCAACATAGCTATGTTGAATACGTTGAACCTAAATAAACACTTAAACCCCCCACTCTCCTGACCCCCTCAAGACTTAACAAAACTCCCTGGTGGTCCAGCGGGGAGTCAGGAAGCCATCCCTGTATTCCTTTGCGAGGAGCACGTGACGTCTGCGTCACGTCGGAGTGACGCGTACGTCACGTGCTTCTCCGCGCCTCCGCTCCCGGACCCCCGCTGGACCCAACCGGAACTTTTGGCAAGCTTGGGGGGGTCAGGAGGCCCCCCCAAGCTGGCCAAAAGTTCCGGTTGAGTCCAACGGGGGTCCCGGAGCGGAGGCGCGGAGAAGCACGTGACGTACGCGTCACTCCGACGTGACGCAGACGTCACGTGCTCCTCGCAAAGGAATACAGGGATGGCTTCCTGACTCCCCGCTGGACCACCAGGGAGTTTTGGTAAGTCTTGGGGGGGGATTAAGGAGGGTGAGGGGTTTAAATTTTTATTTAGGGAACCAGTGAACGTATGGACAGACCCTCAACTTATGGAATTCTCCATATGTCCATATTGAACGAAATCGACCCTCAACTTCAACTTATCAACTTATCAACGTAAACTTTTTGTCTGCACATCCCTATGATAGAGGTGTTTAAAATCACGAGAGGTCTAGAACGGGTAGATGTGAATCAGTTATTTACTCTTTCAGATAATAGAAAGACTAAGGGGAACTCCATGAAGTTAGCATGTGGCACAATTAAAACTAATCGGAGAAAGTTATTTTTTACTCAACGCACAATTAAACTCTAGAATTTGTTGCTAGAGGATGTGGTTGGAGCAGTTAGTATAGCTGTGTTTAAAAAAGGATTGAATAAGTTCTTGGAGGAGAAGTTCATTACCTGCTATTAATTAAGTTGACTTAGAAAATAGCCACTGCTATTACTAGCAATGGTAACATGGAATAGACTTAGTTTTTGGGTACTTGCCAGGTTCTTATGGCCTGGATTGGCTACTGTTGGAAACAGGATGCTGGGCTTGTTGGACCCTTGATCTGACCCAGTATGGCATGTTCTTATGTTCTTATGTTCTTATGCCTATATGTAAAAAATCACCAAAGCTAATGATTTCCAAATTATCCCAAACAGCTGAAAAGCAGGTTGTTAAAACAAACAAAAAACACACTTTGAAATGTCTGTATGCCAATGCCAGAAGTCTAAGAGTAAGATGGGAGAGTTAGAGTGTATAGTAGCAAATGATGAGATTGACATAATTGGTATCACAGAAACTTGGTGGAAGGAGGATAACCAATGGGGCAGTGCTATATCAGGGTACAAATTATATTGCAATGATAGGGAGGATCAACTTGGTGTGGGTGTGGCACTTTATGTCCGGGAAGGTATAGAGTCCAACAGGATAAAGATCATACAAGAGATTAAATGCTCAGTAAAATCTATATGGGTAGAAATTCCATGTGTGTTATGTAAGAGTATAGTAATAGGAGTATTTTACTGTCCACCTTGACAAAATGGTCAGACAGATGATGAAATGCTAAGAGAAATCAGGGAAGCAAACTAATTTGGCAGTGCAATAATAATGGGAGATTTCAATTACTCGCAATGTACATATAGTGCAGGAGGATGTGTAATCCTGACAAAACTGATTCAAACAGTCTTACAAAACAGAATGTCTTTTATTTTTTCAATATGGCAACTCCACAGGGTTATACGAGCACCGGCTTAATGGCGTCCCCCGACACGGTCCCGTGTTTCGCCGCGGGCTGCATCGGGGGGGATCGCCACCGCTGGAATTCACACAAAAGCTGGAACATAAACAAATTAATAGAGAGTCAGAATAATAAAAGGGACTTACAACCGACCAAATATAAGTTCCACACAAGCATAACATACCTGACAGCATACCTGACAGCAGCGTTTTGACAGTGACAGGGAGCGCTCCCTGTCACTGTCAAAACGCTGCTGTCAGGTATGTTATGCTTGTGTGGAACTTATATTTGGTCGGTTGTAAGTCCCTTTTATTATTCTGACTCTCTATTAATTTGTTTATGTTCCAGCTTTTGTGTGAATTCCAGCGGTGGCGATCCCCCCCGATGCAGCCCGCGGCGAAACACGGGACCGTGTCGGGGGACGCCATTAAGCCGGTGCTCGTATAACCCTGTGGAGTTGCCATATTGAAAAAATAAAAGACATTCTGTTTTGTAAGACTGTTTGAATCAGTTTTGTCAGGATTACACATCCTCCTGCACTATATGTACATTGCGATTTCGTTTGAAGTGCAGTCCTTGCTCATTATTTGTTTTGTGGTCTTGGATTACCGTTGGTCTTTGGGCTTTAAATGGCAGCCGGCGACCATACCTTCAGTTATTCGGAAGCAGATCTCAATGCAGTTCTGTCTGACCAGCTCTTTTTCGATGATCCTCTCCCAGCGTCCTCGCCCCCTGTGTCTTGGGCCGACGTTATAGACATCCAAAAACGTCTTACGCGTGCAGAACTTCACGCTGCAACCCTTATAGAATATTGTCGGGTTCGCCGCATCCCGCGGGGGCTACGTGTTCAAAAGGAGCCTCGCCTACACACAGATAATAGTACCTTCATCACCCGCTGGAACCAGATTCTAAACAAATGCTCCTTAGACTTAATGGTGCTGATTATTGAAACCACGAAAACCCTTCAAGCTTCCCTCCAGGACGATTTGAACAAACATCTGGATATCATTAAACATTCTGTTTCCATTGAAGCCTTCGATCAGGAGCATTCCGAGTTCCAGACTCAACTTACCAAATTTCGGACTGATTTAAAAACATTAAAGCATCAGAAATTCATCCGGGACGAGACCGATTACAAATCCGGTTTTGTTTACAAATGGATGGCCAAATCTCGCCCTCAGTCCGGCCGCAAAGTGACTTTCGCACACGATTCATCTGGCGACTCGTCTGGCGAAGAAATTCAGCCCACTCGTCCAAGAAAAGAACTTCCTACAGCTACAGCTTCTTCATCCAGTTCCTCTTCTACTACTTCATCACGCTATGCATCTATTGCGGCATCTTTTTTAGACTCTGGCCAACGTCCTCCAGATCCCGCGCCACCGTCCAAGACCTCTCGCTCCACTCGGTCACGCGGCCGGTCCCAACAGCAACAGCCTCCACGGACCACCAGAGCGACTCATGCAACCACAGACCCCTGGATGTAGACTTACCTGCAATATTTAATTTGTCTTCTCGCTCACTCTCCTCCTCTGAACTGGGTGTATTGAGTAAAGGGCTCTCTTTCGTACCTACAGTTAAATGTAACTTGTTTGATTTAAAGGTACATTTGCATCGGTTTGTCCGTTTACTTAAAATCAAACTGTTTTTTTCAGATACCGTTTCCACCTCAGATCACTCATTAGTCCGCCCTAAATCTCGTTGGGTCCCTCCGGGCCCTGTGGATCCCCTTATCTCAGCTTTTGAACGACTGGTGGACCGAGATATTACAACGCTAGCTTCCAGCCATTCATACATTAATTTTAACCTGTCTCAATCTGAATTCCAGGCGGTCTTATCCCTGCAGAATGACCCTTCCATAGTCATTAAACCGGCGGATAAAGGCGGTGGTATTGTGATTCAAGATAAATCTCGTTATATAGCCGAAGCACAGCGGCAATTGAGTGACACTTCTTTTTATCTGCCTTTAGTGGATGATCCGTCTCCGCTTTTATGTCAACAGATAAAACAAACTGTGGAAGAGGCGGTTGACCGTCACATCCTTACATCACGAGAGGCTAAATTTCTTACACCATCATTCTGTTGCATCCCGGTTTTTTACACTTTACCCAAAGTACATAAAAGCCTACAGGACCCACCCGGTCGCCCCATTGTGGCAGGTATCGGCTCTATTTTAGAACCCCTGTCCCAATTCGTAGATTTATTTTTACAACCATTTGTGTCAAAGATTAGGTCCTATGTCAGGGATTCCTCCCATTTTATCACGTTGTTAAATCAAACATCTGTTCCCTCTGAACCTTTTCTGTTCGTCACCCTAGACATTGTTTCTCTTTACACCAGCATCCCTCAATCGGCTGCTTTGCGGGTCATTGAACGTGTCTTGGATTCTAGGATTGCCCCTCAGCGCATCCCTACCTCATTTCTTATGACCCTAGCCACCTTAGCTCTCACAAAAATTTTTTTTCATTTTGACAATGTTTTTTATCATCAGATCAAAGGGACGGCCATGGGAGCAACCATGGCCCCAAGTCTGGCATGCCTTTATGTGGCGGAATTTGAGCGTGTGTATGTATACCCTGCTGAAGGTTTTGATAAGGTTGCTCTATGGCTTCGTTACATTGACGATATTTTCCTATTGTGGCTCGGCACTGAGGTGCAATTGTTTATGTTTATTGATCACCTCAATGCTAGTGACCCGAGTCTGCAGTTTAACTTTGTTTTTCATCAGCTTCAGATACCTTTTCTAGATGTACTTGTTTCTGTAGATGATGGTCGGTTCTCCACCACCATCTACCGAAAAGAGACAGACCGTAATACCTTGTTATCTTTTCAAAGTTGTCATCCGAGTGCACTGCGTAAAAATATCCCTACGGGCCAGTTTTTTTAGGCTTCGCAGATTGTGCACCACCACTGGTGAATTCCTGATTAAAGCCCATGAGATGTCATCTCGCTTTCTGTTACGAGGGTACCCACAGTCAGTAGTTAAAAAAGCAATGAAACGCGCCTTATACACAAATCGGGAGTTATTATTTTTGCCTTCTGGTTCTCCTGAACCCCCCGTGACAAATTTTATATTACCATTCTCCACTCTGAGCCGGCCCATTGTTGGCATGATCCGGCGACACTGGGAGGCTCTGTCCTTAAATACATTGTTCCCTGATCCCCTTCGGTTTACTTTTCGTCGGGGCAAAAATCTGCGAGATAAATTGATTCACTCAGATCTTCCAGTGCCGCGTGATCCTGTCATTGATGTTGGCCATCAGCCCTGTGGCAGGTGTACGGTTTGTTCTCATACAAGTGGTATGACTTGTTTCACGCACCCCACCACGGGTAAAATGTTTCAGCTACGGTCCCATTCTGATTGTACTACTTCTGGAGTAATTTACATAATCACTTGTCCCTGTTCTTTAATGTATGTTGGGAAAACATCCCGGATGGTAAAGACTCGGATTATAGAGCATTGCTCCAATATCCGTTTACAGCGAGAGAAGGAACCCCTGGTTGATCATTGGATATCACAGTCACATTCCCTTTCTGATCTCTTTTTTTGCGTCATTGAAGTTGTTTCACGTCCTTCGCGGGGAGGCAATTATGCTGAGATTTTGGGCAGGATTGAACAACGCTGGATCTTCACGTTAGACACCGTGTCCCCAAAAGGTTTAAATCGGGAGATCGAATGGTTTTTATTCATCTAGTAGGTTAGGCTGACTCACTGCTTGGGTGCACTACAGGAACGGGAACCAATGAAATCAATTTTTTCACTCACGTGGTTCCCTTCCCTGTAGTTTTGGCGCCTCTTTAAATTCCTGTCAAGTTTGAAGGGCGTTGCGCTCCCTGTCACTGTCAAAACGCTGCTGTCAGGTATGTTATGCTTGTGTGGAACTTATATTTGGTCGGTTGTAAGTCCCTTTTATTATTCTGACTCTCTATTAATTTGTTTATGTTCCAGCTTTTGTGTGAATTCCAGCGGTGGCGATCCCCCCCGATGCAGCCCGCGGCGAAACACGGGACCGTGTCGGGGGACGCCATTAAGCCGGTGCTCGTATAACCCTGTGGAGTTGCCATATTGAAAAAATAAAAGACATTCTGTTTTGTAAGACTGTTTGAATCAGTTTTGTCAGGATTACACATCCTCCTGCACTATATGTACATTGCGATTTCGTTTGAAGTGCAGTCCTTGCTCATTATTTGTTTTGTGGTCTTAGATTTCAATTACTCCAATATTGACTGGGTAAATGTAAAACATCAGGACTTGCTAGAGACATAAAGTTCCTGGATGTAATAAATGATTGCTTCATGGAGCAATTGGTTCAGGAATCAACAAGAGAGGGAGCTATTTTAGATTTAATTCTTAGTGGAACGCAGGATTTGGTGAGAGAGGTAACAGTGGTGGGGCCACTTGGCAACAGTGATCATAACATGATCAAATTTAAACTAATAACTGGAAGGGGGACAATAATTAAATCTGCAGCTCTAACACTAAACTTTCAAAAGGGAAACTTTGATAAAATGAGGAAAATAGTTAGAAAAAAACTGAAAAGTGCAGCTGCAGAGGTTAAAAGTGTTCAACAGGCTTGGACATTGTTTAAAAATACAATCCTAGAGGTACAGTCCATATGTATTCCACGCATTAAGAAAGGTGGAAGGAAGGCAAAACGATTACGGTCATGGTTAAAAGGTGAGGTGAAAGAGGCTATTCTAGCCAAAAAAAACATCCTTCAAAAATTGGAAGAAGGATCCATCTGAAGAAAATAGGATAAAACATAAGCATTGTCAAGCTAAGTATAAAACATTGATAAGACAGGCGAAGAGAGAATTTGAAATGAAGTTGGCCATAGAGGCAAAAACTCATAATAAAAACTTTTTAAAATATATCCAAAGCAAGAAACCTGTGAGGGAGTTGGTTGGGCCATTAGATGACCAAGGTGTTAAAGGGGCTCTTAGGGAAGATAAGGCCATTGCAGAAAGACTAAATTAATTCTTTCCTTCCGTGTTTACTAATGAGGATGTTGGAGAGATACCAGTTCCGGAGATGGTTTTCAGGGGTGATGAGTCAGACGAACTGAACGAAATCACTGTGAACCTGGAAGATATAGTAGGCCAGATTGGCAAACTAAAGAGTAGTAAATCACCTGGACCAGATGGTATGCATCTTAGGGAACTGAAGGAACTAAAACATGAAATTTCTGATCTAGTAGTTAAAATTTGTAACCTGTAATTAAAATCATCCATTGTACCTGAAGACTGGAGGGTGGCCAATGTAACCCCAATATTTAAAAAAGGCTCCAGGGGTGATCTGGGTAACTATAGACCAGTGAGCTTAACTTCAGTGCCGGGAAAAATAGTGGAAACTATTCTCAAGATCAAAATCATAGAGCATATAGAAAGACATGATTTAATGGAACACAGTCAACACGGATTTACCCAATGGAAGTCTTGCCTAACAAATCTGCTTCATTTTTTTGAAGGGGTTAATAAACATGTGGATAAAAGTGAACCAGTAGATGTAGTGTATTTGGATTTTCAGAAGGCATTTGACAAAGTCCTTCATGAGAGGCTTCTACGAAAACTAAAAAGTCATGGGGTAGGAGGCGATGTCCTTTCGTGGATTACAAACTGGTTAAAAGACAGGAAACAGAGAGTTGCATTAAATGGTCAATTTTCTCAGTGGAAAAGGGTAAACAGTGGAGTGCCTCAGGGATCTGTACTTGGACCGGTGCTTTTCAATATATATATATAAATGATATGGAAAGGAATACGACGAGTGAGGTTATCAAATTTGAGGATGATACAAAATTATTCAGAGTAGTTAAATCACAAGCAGATTGTGATACATTACAGGAGGACCTTGCAAGACTGGAAGATTGGGCATCCAAATGGCAGATGAAATTTAATGTGGACAAGTGCAAGGTGTTGTATATAGGGAAAAATAACCCTTCCTGTAGTTACACAATGTTAGGTTCCATTTTAGGTGCTACCACCCAGGAAAAAGATCAAGGCATCATAGTGGATAATTCTTTAAAATCATCAGCTCAGTGTGCTGCAGTAGTCAAAAAAGCAAACAATGTGAGGAATTATTAGGAAGGGAGTGGTTAATAAAATGGAAAATGTCATAATGCCTCTATATTGCTCCATGGTGAGAGTACACCTTGAATACTGTGTACAATTCTGGTCGTCGCATCTCAAAAAAGATATAGTTGCATTGGAGAAGGTACAGAGAAGGGCAACCAAAATGATAAAGGGGATAGAACAGCTCCCCTATGAGGAAAGGCTGAAGAGGTTAGGGCTGTTAACTTGGAGAAGAGACGGTTAAGGGGGGATATGATAGAGGTCTTTAAGTTCATGAGAGGTCTTGAACGAGTAGAAGTGACTTGGTTATTTACACTTTTGAATAATAGAAGGACTAGGGGATATTCCATGAAGTTAGGAAGTAGCACATTTAAGACTAATCGGAGAAAATTTGTTTTCAGTCAACGCACAATAAAGCTCTGGAATTTGTTGCCAGAGGATGTGGTTAGTGCAGTTAGTGTAGCTGGGTTCAAAAAAGGTTTGGATAAGTTCTTGGAGGAGATGTCCATTAACGGCTATTAATCAAGTTTACTTAGGGAATAGCCACTGCTGTTAATTTCATCAGTAGCATGGGATCTTCTTAGTGTTTGGATAATTGTCAGATTCTTGTAGCCTGGTTTGGCCTCTGTTGGAAACAGGATGCTGGGCTTGATGGACCCTTGGTCTGACCCAGCATGGCAATTTCTTATGTTCTTATGTTCTTAAACTGCACAATAGTGTGCAGTGACAGTGTGTAAACTTTCACCTTTTATCAGGGGAAGAACTGGCCAAGTACCTGATGATCCCAGAACCAGTGGCATTGGCAGGGCTGGATAGCATGCATGAGAGCTACCAGAAAGCCTGGAGGAAGACAGCAACAATGTGAAGCAGCAGGAGTCAGTGGAGCTCAGGGCTGAATAGAGAGGAGATTGAATGGGAGGTAGATGCAGCTGCTGAGTGCTACCAGGCTTTGTTAGAGGAGGAGGAGGAGGAGCCGAAGACCACTTTAACACCTAGCCACCTACTCCTGAGGTAGTGCAGGATGCTGGAGATGGGGGAAGATCAGGCATTTTGAAGAGGGCAGCTTCTCTGATAGAGAAGAAGAAGTGCTTGGACTCCAGCAGAAAGCTGTATGCTCCATTTACATGAGAGAATGGCAGACCATATCATGGACCTACATATCAAGGGCCCGAAGGAAGAGGTGCATGAGGAAATGCAGGGTGTCTGTCAGGAGATCCAGGGTGCTGGAAGAATGCTGCAGGAAGAACTGCAGGGCATGACTCCTGTATGGAGGGAGAGGCCGCGGCGGATGCTACTATACCAACTGCAGACATTATGAAATGCTATCTGGCAGTCACTGCTCCCCTGGATGCAGCCTCCCCAAGCATTTGCTGCATTTCTACCACAATGGATGGTTCCACCACCTGATGTTCTTCCACCAGCCCAGTAGGAGGCTCCCACAGTGGGTACACTATCACCACCCATATTGGGACCTCATCCTTCAGTGGGTCCATCATCTGCACCATTGCCTCCTCTAGATACACCTCCACCACCAAAAGGAAGGCTCCTTCCATGCTATCATGGGATGGACTCTTCATGTGCTGCTGCAGCTGCAGTTGCTGAAAAAGAGAGGCACATCACAACTGCACACCTTCAGACTCTTGCCCCACTGATATCAGCTCTCAGGAGCTAATCTGCACTCCATGGGGCAGATTTTCAAAAGGTTACGTGCGTAACTTACATGCATAAACCCTAGAAAGTGCCCCCTGCACGCGCAGAGCCTATTTTGCATAGGCTCAGTGACCCGCGCAAACCCCGGGATGCGTGTATGTCCCGGAGCTTTGAAAAAGGGGCAGGAAGGGGGTGGGGGCATAGGTGGGGCACCAGTCCGGGGGTGGGACCAAGGACTCCGGCATGGCAACAAACGTAGGGGGAGATTTAGGTAGGGCTGGGGGCTAGGTTAGATAGGGGAAGGGAGGGAAAGGTAGGAGGGAGTGGAAGGAAAGTTCCCTCCGAGGCCACTCCATGAAGAGTCCATCCCATGATAGCTTGGAAGGAGCCTTCCTTTTGGTGGTGGAGGTGTATGTAGAGGAGGCAATGGTGCAATTTTGGAGCGGCCTCAGAGGGAACGGGGAAAGCCATCGGGGCTCCCCTAGGGCTCAGCACATGCAAGGTGCACAAGTGTGCACCCCCTTGCGTGCGCTGACCCTGGATTTTATAGCATGCGCGCGGCTGCGCGCACATGTTATAAAATCGGGTGTAGATTTGTGCACGCCGGGTTGCGCGCACAAAACTATGCCTGCGCACAAGTTATAAAATCTGGTCCCATATTCCTCTTGCAGCTTACATTCCCTGCCATTGCCCTAAGTGTCTGTCATCTGAAGGCACTGTGAGTAGACTCCTCTATGGAGAAGCACAAGACTAGGCCAGTCCAAAGGAATAGAGCCTCACCCCCCTAAAAAAAAGTAACAGAGATGATGGCCTAAGAAGGAATCATTTATTGTTTTCTATGCACAATTATCACTTAGTATTGTAAATAAATGCACCTTCACCATTGAATTTTTTTTTGAATCAGTGTTCCTTTCCTCTGCAGCTTGCTGGTGAGCCTGGTGATCTATCCTCAGTTATCAGTTCATCTGCCTCCTCTTTCTAAAAGAGCTTCTGCTTAGTTTTCCAAATAGAGGACACCACTTTTCAGTCAATAAGACCATTAAGAAGTCCTTGTTTATATATCAAACTCCTTTTTGAAAGTTTGAGAAGGATACCTAGCATTTTTTACATCCTAAGCTCTAGCCTCACCTTTTATTCTCTTCTCTTCTTCCATTCTCCCTCTCTTAATGGCACTTTTTAATGCAATAATATGCCCCCTAAGGATTGCTTTGATGGAATCCCATTCAAGATTACTATGTGTTCTTGCTCGTTCATTAAAAGCAAAGTATTCTTTTAATTACTAATTGAAGTAACATATTCCTCTTCATTTATGAGAGAATCATCACAGGTCCATTTTCTAATTAGTGGAACAGTTGGCTGCAAGGAAGAAGCAAACAAAACAGGTGCATGATCTGACTAAGTGATAACCCAAATGTTTGCCTCTTATATATCAGAAATCAATTCTTTTCTGCCCCATAGGTAATCAAATCTTGAGTAAATATTGTGTGGCTTGGAGAAAAAGATGTAGTAGGTCTTGTCGTTTGGACGGATGTACCTCCAGACACCAGTTAAGCCCCTGTCTCCTTTTGATGAGAACAAATGCTGGAAGAAAGCTTTAACTGTGTTGACACCCCTCCTGTTTTGTCCAGCTCTGGGTTAAAAATCAAATTGAAGTCTCCTCCCACAACAACTTTACCTTCTGTAAAATATTATAACACTGCTAGAAATTGTAAATACATTTCATTTGATTGATATTAGGAGCATACATTGAAGCTACCATGATCATCTGGTTAAATAATGTGCCCTTTATAATGCTAAATCTGCCTTCTGGTTCTCTTCAAGTCCTTTTAATAGAAGGGGGGACATTTTTGAACAGGAGAATACCCATTCCACATTTTTTGCTGTCCAGCAAAGAGAAAAAGTCTGATCCACAAATTTTGATTCTAAACTGAATTCTCTAATTTTTGGAAATGGATTTCTTGCAAGAATATGCTAGTTTTTACAAATTCTTCTTGAAGGGGCATTCAGACCTTTTGCATTAATGGTGTAACCACTGCAAGTGGATGGAATAATTGCAGGAACACATAGCGTTCTTGGGGCCATTCTGCAACTTTACACACTTTTGCACAGTTCTCTTGGAATACAGGGCAGGGTTATTTTCTGGCGGGGTTGGGGGAGGGGGTGGCCCTGGGTGGCAGGGGTGACACTGTGTCTCAGACCTGGGACAGGTATCAGTTCTCTTTCACTGTTGAAGAATGTTGAGCACCAAGAAAAACTCTGGAGGCCCAAATTAAGTGTCCAAATGTAATCTTTACTGTAAAAGTTCTTGCATGGATACTTGGCACTGGTCACAACAGGTCTTGGCAAATAAATGGAATTTTCAGGTCTCACTTTTTTTCTATTTCTGTGTAAGAGTTTATCAATGCCAGGTCAAGGGAAACTCTCACCTTCCAGTTCTTGGAAAAGTAAAATTCCCAGGTGGACAAGGGTATTTTTGTTTCAGCAGAAAAAATAACCTTCCAAAATCTGGAAGAAAAACATAAAAACTCAGTCTTTGCATACTCTCCCCACAATCTTTCTCTCTCTCTCTTAGGGTAAGACTCCTGATGGGGGGGGGGGGGTGTTTAAAATGGTATTACTCACAGTTCCTTTTCTGCAAATGTGTCAACAGGATTTTTCTTAGGAAATGTCCAGCTTGGAACTCCACAGCTCTCCAGATGTCCCATCTTCAGGGCAGGAAGGTTGGCAGCAAGAAAACTAGATCTTCTCAAAACTAAGCTCTGCTTTAACTGAATCCAATCCCAAGAATTTATTGCAGTGGGTCACTACCATGGCACCTCCCTCAAGTATAAGGAATGGAGGGCAGAGTCTTCCCTATCCTGGTCCCCTCTAGGGAAACAATTTCCCCATAATTTCCTTCTACGCCCAAAAGCAGGGGTCTCCCAAAAAAACCAAAATGAAACCAAAAACTTATCAAAGTCCCAAAACATAATTTGGAGGACACTCAGGCAGGCAGGAAGTGACTGGAAGGGTAAAATTCCTCCCACTCCATCAGGGATTTCAGATATCATTGCTTGTTCCCCACATTGGCCCAAAACTCAACCAAGAAAGAACATCTCCTGCTTCCATTAACTTCAAAACCAAAACTGCACTATTACACTGTGAAATGCTTCAGGCTGCTTTTATAGACAATAGGGGGCTAGCTATTCCAGCAAGCTCAGAGAAGGAGCTAATCTGAATGGTGCACACCTCCCTTCACAACCTTATCCTAGCTCAAAGGGTTTGAGACTAAGGCCTCTATATTGATAATCCTGAAAGGTCATCAGAATGGAGAGATGTTTAATATTGGAATTGTGACTCATGTTAAAGTTCACAAAAGTGCAATCTCGTAGATCTATTTAGAATTAAAAGAGTCAATGTGGGAAAAATAACAACAAAACCTATCCCTTCCAACACCCTTACTCAGTGTTGTACAATTTTAGTTTTCTTACATGGTAATGCAGAGTTCCTTAATCTCCCTTGAACAACACCCTAAAACCCTACCACCCATCTAAGCCCCCACAACCCTTTAGGACATGCATCCTTAATAAAGCACAACCTTCAAGTTTCCTGATGGGGAAAATAATGAACTATCCACTTCCATCAGGATAAAAAGAAAAAGATAGTACATAATATATTAGTAAGCTAGCTAGAATATCTCTATATAAAACAAAGTATATATATATATATATCCTTCTATGAAAAAAAAGAGAAATAAAAAGAAAAGGAAAGAAGTAGAGAAAGAATTGGTAAAGTCTGGAGTAGGACAACAAGTCTGAGAGACAGAAAGGCACCCTGTAGGTGTACCATAAAGTGTATAGCAGCAAGACAATGTGGCACAAAGATGCCCAATGTATAAAATATGAGGTATAGAAGGCTAAGTTGGCAGCAAAACCCCTAAGGTGTAGGATAAGGGGTATAAAAGCAAGGCAGAATGGCAACAAGAACATTAAGGCAAAGAGTCTAGGGTATACCAGCAAGGCTAAATGGTAGTAGTATCCTCAAAGTGGTACATCAGGGTTATGATGGAAAGTCAGAGTAGCAGCATGACTCCTAAGGTGTAGTGTATGGTACAAGACAGCTTCAACTTGATTGGTCCTCCATCCTATCTACTTGCCTACTTCTCCCACCTTGACTCTGTCTTGGCTACAAACTCATTCAGGAATTTATTCCGGTTGTTATAGTTAACTCTTTCATTGCAGCACTTATCAATAGGCCAAAGACATGAATGTGAAACATAAATGAATGAAAGAACAATTTTTGTTTAAATTCATGGACTTCCTCCTTTCATTTCAGTGGTCCAGGAATGAAACTAAAATGGTCTCATTCATTGCATTTTTCTGATTCATTCCAAATAAATGCACCTCCCTACCAGACTTTAATGTTTTTGCTGACATTGACATTGCTACTTTGACCAAAGGGCACTGTAGGCATTTAGAGGCTTGATGCTGAACTACAATCTGAACTTCTAAAGCTTTCTAAAGCCCACCAATTGTTTTGTTTTCGTTTGAGCCAAAGACCACATGGTGCAGCCACTGTGGTACCTACATTACAAAATAGCCATAGAGAGAGAATGGTCAGGTGCTGGTGCCTTTCTGAGCCATGTCAGCCAGCTTCTTTCCTCGGTGTCCACCTTGCATGTTCTCTTCTATCCCCAAGCAAGTCTTATCAATCAATTCTTGAAGGTCATTATTGACATATAAGACACATAGTTCTAAACACTCAGTCACATCATGCCTTTTCTCTCATGGGACTCTCCACTCTCCTTTGGCCTCCTGGTATTAAGCTTAGTTATATACCACCTGGAAGCTGTCAGGAGTTAAAGAGCAAAGGAGAACTAAGCATGCTTAGTTTTGTGTGATAACACTATTTAGCATGCCCACAGTAACATGCTCAAACTTACATTTGCTTCCTATAACTGAGAAGTCCCAAATTAAAGATTCTCATACTTACCTTCAAAACATTGTGGGAGGATGGGCCAGTATGCTTTAAAAAAATTATCTTCTGATCTACCCTATCCTTACATTCTGTGAGAAATCAGCAGCTTCTGATCCCTTCATCTAGACTTTTTATTGTAGGTAACCCAGAATCAAGCTTTTTCGTTTGCTGGCTCCCAGCTCTGGAACAGCCTTCTTTCTGTTGTATCTGCGACAGAAGGCTGATCTTCTTTCATTTAGGAAGAAGCTGAAATCATTTTTATTTTTATGGCCTTTACTCTTGGTAACTAGGCATGTGCAAAAGCAAAACATTTATTTTGGTTCATTTATTTATTTTGTAGCTTGAGGTCAATCACTTGGTTCATTTCGTACAAAAAAAAATTGTTTATTCATTTTATCTGTTCATTTCTTTCCCATTGTGTTCAAAGGAAGAAGCAATGCAGCCTATTTTGGGGCTCCCTTATTGGGTTTTGTAAATATTTCTAATGAAATTGGTGGGTAGAAATCAACAAAAGGGTAAAGGTTTACCAATGCATCAAAGCTATGTCAACATGATACCAAAAGTGGCAAGAAGAGCCCAAGAACCCACAATGGGGAAAGAATGGTACCAGCATTGGCAGGTGTCCTCCATGACCCAGTCAGGGGAGAAAGCAGCAGCAAAAGTGAGCAAAATACCCCAAGGGTGCAAATTTAATGCAAAGAGCACCAACAGCATTGTCATAAACTCCCTCAAAGGCTGCACAAAAGAGGCAAAGTGGCACCCAGTGTGGCATGAACAGCTCAGGTCACAATGAAGGAAAAAACAAAGTACCAAAAGAGATAGGAAACCCCCCAAGGTAGTGGTCGAGGTCAAATAAAGAGAGTGGCAAGAAGACCTCAAAGTATCATAAGAGGCACAAAGCACTGTAAATACTGTAAATACCTCTCTTTACAATTGCTATTAACTACTTTTGAAATGCTTTCTCCCCCCTCTTACTACATCTAATGTAGAACTACATCTCCTCTTAACCCTTTTCCCTTACCTCAGCCCCAATTTACTAGAATCCCGTTGCTACATCTCCTCCTAACCCTTTTCCCTTACCTCAGCCCCAATTTACTAGAATCCCTTTGCTCCCTAGTTCTGTTTAACTTACCTCAACTAATATACCCCCAAAGTATAGTTCTGTGTTTTTAATAGATTCTACTTTTATTATATTTAAATATTTATATACATACTTTCATTTAATATATAACTTGTTAAATATATAATCTGTTAAATGTATAATCTGTTAAATGTATAACGCTCCGGCGTAAGTTAAATCTGTTAAATCTGTTAAATCTGTTAAATGTATAACGCTCCGGCGTAAGTTCCTGTTCATTGTACACCGACGTGATATCTTTGATGAGCGGCGGTATATAAAAAATTATAAATAAATAATAAATAAATAAATAAATCTACCGAGAGTGACAAGAAAACCCCATGGTTCCAAAGGAGGAATTTGGCGATTTAAATTGTGTGAAGACGCCGAACAGTTTTCAAATGGTGACATTAAAACTGCTGTCCCCTGATGAAGAATCCACGATTTGAAACAAGGCCTTGTCGGGATTTGGACATGGAGTTAACAGCTGAAACGTACACAGATAAGTGACGGGGACGTTCCCTGCTTGAGAATTGAAAAAACTATGTGTTGGCGTTATTGAGATTCGTTCTTGTGCTTGTTGAAAAAAAGAGAAGGTTCAATGAAGCCCCATTGTGGGTGGAAAAATCCTCAAGGAAGATTTTAAAATACAGACAAGTGACGAGGAGTTTCTCAGTTGCAAAACTGAAAAAAACTGTGTATCGGCGTTATTTGAGAATTGTTCGGGACTTTCTTGAAAAATAGGAGGTTTGAATATAAACCCAATTGTGGGTAGAAAAATCCTAAAAATATTCCAAGGAACAGTTTTAAGTCATTTTTTTCACTAAATTATATCACGTTAAAAATAGAAAAAATATTCACGGGTTGGAGGAGGTTGGTTCGTGATTAAAAATGCCATACATTGCTGGATGCAATGACATGAAATTGTATGAAACCTTCCTCTCCTTCCCCTAAAAATTTCTCTTTCACCTTGGTGGTGGATAAATAACTTGGATTTGACAGTATTTTTAAATATTGAGAGATCTTTTCTCCTGACTGGAAAATGTTATAAAAATTGATTGAAGATCGATTTGAGGTGATATCGGGTTTTGTGTATTCATGAACATTTATATCCCTCGAAAAACATTTTTGTGCACAGTTTTGCTTTTGGTTTTTCACCTCTATTTCAGCCTTCTCCACCAGCTTCGGGAGAATGGCGTCCGTAGCGTCTCCTTGCCGCACCCTCCGGCTTCCCCGGAGTGGCACCGGACACCCACAAGACTTGCCAAAAGTCCAGCGGGGGTCCGGGAGTGACCTCCTGCACTCGGACCGTCGGCTGCCAGTATTCAAAATGGTGCCAATAGTCTTTGCCCTTACTATGTCACAGGGGCTACTGGTGCCTTTGGTCAGCCCCTGTCACATGGTAGGAGCACAAGATGGCACCGGCCATCCAGTGCTCCTACCATGTGACAGGGTCCGGCCAATGGCATGGATACCCTGTTTCATGGTAAGGGCAAAGGGCCATCGGCACCATTTTGATTAGTGGCAGTCGACGGCTCGGGAGCAGGAGATTGCTCCAGGGACCCAAACTGGACCACCAGGTACCTGTAAAAAGTTTTTTTGGGGGGGTCGGGAGGGTGGGGGAAGCTAAGGTATTAGTTTTAAAGGGTCAGGGTGGGTTTAGGGGTTATTTTTGTGTTCCGTTTTTCCCGCCCTCCCCCAAAACGATAAGAGAACCCCCACGATCAATATCGTGGGGTTTTCCTATCGTTTTGGGGGAGCCCCCGATTTCTGACAATTTTGAAAATATCGTCCGATATTTTCAATCGTCCGAAGCCCGATTCACATCCCTAGTATCCAATCCTTTTTTAAACACAGCTATACTAACTGCACTAACCACATCCTCAGGCAACAAATTCCAGAGTTTAATTGTGCGTTGAGTGAAAAATAACTTTCTCCTATTAGTTCTAAATGTGCTACATGCTAACTTCATGGAGTGCCCCCTAGTCTTTTATCCGAAAGAGTAAATAACCGATTCACATCTACCCGTTCTAGACCGCTCATGATTTTAAAACATCTAACATATCCCCCCTCAGCCGCTTCAAGCTGAAAAGTCCTAACCTCTTTAGTCTGTCCTCATAGGGGAGCTGTTCCATTCCCCTTATCATTTTGGTAGCCCTTCTCTGTACCTTCTCCATCGCAACTATATCTTTATTGAGATGCGGCGACCAGAATTGTACACAGTATTCAAGGTGCGGTCTCACCATGGAGCGATACAGAGGCATTATGACATTTTCCATTTTATTCATCCTTCCCTTTCTAATAATTCCCAACATTCTATTTGCTTTTTTGACTGCCGCAGCACTCTGAACTGACAATTTCAATGTGCTATCTACTATGATGCCTAGATCTCTTTCTTGGGTTGTAGCACCTAATATGGAACCTAACATTGTGTAATTATAGCATGCGCTATTTTTCCCTATATGCATCACCTTGCACTTATCCACATTAAATTTCATCTGCCATTTGGATGCCCAATTTTCCAGTCTCACAAGGTCTTCCTGCAATTTATCACAATCTGCTTGTGATTTAACTACTCTGAACAATTTTGTATCATCTGCAAATTTGATTATCTCACTCGTTGTATTTCTTTCCAGATCATTTATAAATATATTGAAAAGTAAGGGTCCCAATACAGATCCCTGAGGTACTCCACTGCCCACTCCCTTCCACTGAGAAAATTGTCCATTTAATCCTACTCTCGGTTTCCTGTCTTTTAGCCAGTTTGTAATCCACGAAAGGACATCACCACCTATCCCATGACTTTTTACTTTTCCTAGAAGCCTCTTATGAGGAACTTTGTCAAACGCCTTCTGAAACTCCAAGTACATTACATCTACCGGTTCACCTTTATCCACATGTTTATTAACTCCTTCAAAAAAGTGAAGCAGATTTGTGAGGCACGGCTTGCCTTGGGTAAAGCCATGCTGACTTTGTTCCATTAAACCATGTCTTTCTATATCTTCTGTGATTTTGAATTTTAGAACACTAGTTTCCACTATTTTTCCTGGCACTGAAGTCAGACTAACCAGTCTGTAGTTTCTCGGATCTCCCCTGGAACCCTTTTTAAATATTGGGGTTACATTAGCTATCCTCCAGTCTTCAGGTATAATGGATGGTTTTAATGATAGGTTACAAATTTTTACTAATAGGTCTGAAATTTCATTTTTTAGTTCCTTCAGAACTCTGGGGTGTATACCATCCGGTCCAGGTGATTTACTACTCTTCAGTTTGTCAATCAGTTTGTCAATCAGTTTGTCAACATCTTCTAAGTTCATCATGATTTGGTTCAGTCCATCTGAATCATTACCCATGAAAATCTTCTCCAGTATGAGTACCTCCCCAACTTCCTCTTCAGTAAACACTGAAGCAAAGAAATTATTTAATCTTTCCGCGATGGTCTTATCTTCTCTAAGTGCCCCTTTAACTCCTCGATCATCTAACGGTCCAACTGACTCCTTCACAGGCTTTCTGCTTCGGATATATTTTAAAAAGTTTTTACTTTGAGTTTTTGCCTCTACGGCCAACTTCTTTTCAAATTCTCTCTTAGCCTGTCTTATCAATGTCTTACATTTAACTTGCCAATGTTTATGCATTATCCTATTTTCTTCTGTTGGATCCTTCTTCCAATTTTTGAATGAAGATGTTTTGGCTAAAATAGCTTCTTTCATCTCCCCTTTTAACCATGGCGGTAATCGTTTTGCCTTCTTTCCACCTTTCTTAATTTGTGAAATACATCTGTCTGTGCTTCTAGGATGGTATTTTTTAACAATGACCACGTCTCTTGCACACTTTTTACTTTTGTAGCTGCTCCTTTCAGTTTTTTTCTAACAATTTTTCTCATTTTATCAAATTTTCCCTTTTGAAAGGTTAGCACGAGAGTCGTGGATTTGCTTACTGTCCCCCTTGTCCGCATTCGTTCAGGTGACAAATGGAAGACAGCTTTTAACACCAGGGACAGACACTTTGAGTATTTGGTGATGCCCTTTGGCTTATGCAATGCCCCAGCTGTCTTCCAAAACATGATGAACGACATCCTGCGTGACCTACTCTACCAATATGTCGTTGTCTATTTGGACAACATCCTGATCTTCTCTCAAGATCTGAATACCCACATTATGGATCTCAAGAGAGTGTTACAGAGACTGTGGGAGAATCGTCTATATGCAAAACTGTCCAAAGGTGAATTCCACAAGAAATCTGTACCATTCCTAGGGTACATAGTGTCCAACAAGGGGTTCCAGATGGACCCACAAAAGCTGGAGAGCATTCAGAAATGGTCCCAACCTACTGGTCTTAAGGTTCTTAGGAGGTTTCTGGGATTCACAAATTACTATAGAACCTTCATTAAAGATTACTCCTCACTAACTGTGCCTTTAACAGCTCTGACAAAGAAAGGTGCTAATGTTGCCAATTGGTCTATAGAGGCTGTCACTGCTTTTCAAAAGCTGAAGGACGCTTTCTCCAGCAAGCAATATCTCCATCACTCGGAACCTACATGTCCCTTTATTGTCAAGGTGGATGCCTCTGATGTTGGTGTAGGGGCTGTATTAAGTCAAACCAGTGACTCCAAGATCCTGCAGCCATGTTCCTTCTTCTGCAGACAATTCACACCAGCTGAGATGAACTATGGAATCAAAAATAAAGAATTGTTGGCGATAAAGATGGCGTTCAAAGAATGGAGACCCTGGCTCAAGGGTGTTCAACACCAGATTATGGATTTTACTGACCATAAAAACCTAGAATACATTCGTCATGCCCAGCGCCTCAACCATAGACAGGCGAGGCGGTCCCTGTTCTTTAACAGGTTTGATTTCATCTTAAAGTACTGACCTGGAGATAAAAATGTCAGAGTGGATGCCCTATCTCGCTCATTCTTATCTGAAGATGTGCCTGATGCTCTGCAACACATCATTGAACCTGAGAGAGTCATTCTTTCAGCCACTCACCCAGTACCTGCGGGCAAGATGATTGTGCCTGCCAACCTCCAGAAGAAAGTACTAGCATGGACTCATGACTCTAAATTGGCTGGACATCCTGGTCAATGGAGAACCTTGGCTAAGCTGCAAAAATTATACTGGTGGCCGTCTATGAGAGAAGATGCCTTCGCTTATGTAGCGGCCTGTACCAGCTGTGCCAGACAAAAGCCTCCACCCGGTCATCCTTGGGGCCAACTACCACCTTTACCCATACCGGATGAGCCCTGGACTCACATCGCCACGGACTTCATGGTGGACTTACCCCTCTCCAGGGGCAACAACACTATCTGGTAACGGTGGACAGATTCTCAAAAATGGCTCACTTTGTGTCGCTTCCTGGTTTACCATCTGCCAGTGAACTTGCAAAGCTCTTCATCAGCCACATATTCTGCCTGCACAGAATACCAAAGCACATCATCTCAGACAGAAGCGTATAATTCACAGCCACATTCTGGAAGGCTCTTTGCAAGAAGTTCGATATCAATCTCGACTTCATCTTACCATCCGCAATCCAACAGCCAAACTGAGAGGATGAACTGTACCCTCAAACAGTTCCTCAGAGCCTACATCTCTTCACGCCAGAATGACTGGGCTGAACTTCTACCGTGGGCCGAGTTTTCCATCAACTCTCATCCAGCAACATCTACTGGATCAACACCATTCGAAGTGGTATATGGACGATTATACCACCTTTGCCACTTCCGCTTTCAATGTCATCCCCAGCAGCACAAGCCACTGCCAATGAAATTCAACACCTTTGGAAGAAGACAAAGGAGATGCTCATCAAAGCTGGAATTCGAGCAAAATGAGACTATGACATGCATCACGGCAAGGCACCTGATCTTAAGCCTGGTTATAAGGACTGGTTGTCTATGAAGCACCTCAGATTGAAGTTGCCATCTGCTTGCTTTGCTCCATGCTATGTCAGACCATTCCCCATCCTCTGGCATCTGGGCAATCTCTCCTATAGTCTCAAACTTCCTCCAGCAATGAAGATCCATAACGCTTTTCACGTCTCATTACTGAAACCGCTCATACTCAAAAAATTCAGTGCCAAGACACCAGATCCCCCTCCTGTTGACACAGAAGAGGACCTCGAGTACAAAGTAGACACTATATTTGATGTATGGAAGAGAGGCAGAGTATGGGAATACCTCCTGTCATGGGAGAGTTTGGACCAGAAAATAACTCGTGGGAACCTATGTCTAACATTCTGGACAAAGAGATGCTGAACCAGTATCATCGTTCACATCCTCAGAAACCAAGACCAGGTAGGGGGTCTGGAGGAGGCCCTTTGAAGGGGGATACTGTTGCATCCGTTGGTCTCAGACACCTTCGTCTGATATGCCTCACCTCTATTTCAGCCTTCTCCACCAGCCTCGGGAGAATGGCATCCATAGCATCTTCTTGCCGCACCCCCCAGAGCGGCTCTGGCGAGGCATCCCGCTATGTTGACCTGAGGCCTCCTAGGGCATGCGCATGCAAGCCTCATGTCTTGTAGCAGTGGCGTGAACCTCGGTGGCGTCTACCTTGAGTGATGTCACTGCTTCCTTATTCAAAAGGTTGCCCATTTGCTGACTCTTGCCAAGTTAGCAACAGATTGGATTTGCTCCGATCTGAAGCTGCTCTGCTGCTTCTACTCTGCTGGAAGCTACGTTCACCCTCCGGGGTTTTACTAAGCTGGGTACCGCTCCTAGGGTGGCCCTTTGCTTATTTCCAGGTGCCTATCCTAATTACAGGTACTCGCTCCTCGAGAAGCTGTTTGTCTATCCTGGTGCCTGCTACCTATTCTTCAACCTGCTGGAACACTACCTATCAGCTACAGAGAGTGAGTACTACTTCTCCCAGCCTGTCCATCTACAGCTCCTTGCTGCCCATCTGCATCGGGCCCTACACCACCATTGTGGAACGGGTCTCCTCTGCCAAGGATCCCAGACTGTTGCTATCTAATCCACTCTCTACTGCCACCTCTGGTGAACCAGACAAGCTGTATAATAAAAGATATATTCTCTGTGTTTGTGCATCTGAGTCAAGCCCGGTGCTACAGTTCCGTATGGGGCTCTTCCCCATAGGAGATACCATTACTGTTGCCCCTGAGAATCCACCAAACACCTCGACACTCAGCCAATTAACGCTGACACTGGACAAACTGTGGGTGTCTTGAACTAGGGGTAGGCAACAGCTTACCCATATTGCTTAGTCTCGAGGTTTTCTTTCCGAGGTCCTCCTTCTCTAGGGCAGCCATGGGCAGGATGCTCAGTCCATCTGTCTACCCTAAGGAAAACAAAATTATCAGGTAAGCAATTTCTCCATTTCTTAGCATGTAGCCAGATGGACTCAGGACCAGTGGGATTTACAAAAGCTACTCCTGGACAGGGCGGGAGGCTGCTCATGGCCCACTTAGTACTGCCCTTGTGAAGGCTGCGTCTTCTCAGGCCTGAACATCCAGGCGGTAGAACCTGGAGAACGTGTGTAGCGAGGACCACGTTGCTGCCCGACAGATCTCAGCGGGCAACAGCAGCTTGATTTCTGCCCAAGAAACTGTCTGGGCCCTAGTAGAATGAGCCTTAACCTGTAGTGGTAAGGGCTTTCCTGCCTCTATGTAGGCTGCCTTGATTACTTCTTTGATCCAGCAAGCTATGGTCACCCGCGAGGCCACTTCTCCTTGCTTCTTCCTGCTGTGAAGAATGAACAGGTGATCCGTTTTGCGCACTGGTTCTGATCTTTCCAGGTATCGCACCAGGAGTCTGCTGACATTCAGATGGCGAAGAAGGCATGAGTCTTCTGAGTCCTTATGTTCATCCATAGATGGTAGGGAGATGGTCTGGTTCAGATGAAACTCAGAAACCACTTTCAGTAGGAAGGAGGGGACAGTGCACAGCTGTATGGTTCCAGGAGTGAATCTAAGGAACAGTTCTTGACAGGATAGTGCCTATAGTTTGGAGATGCGATGAGCTGAACATATTGCCATCAGGAATACCATCTTCAATGTTAAGAGGCATAGTGACAGACCACGCATTGGTCTGAAGGAAGTCCCTGTTAGGAAGTCTAATACTAGATTGAGGTTTCATAGGGGCACCAGCCACTTTAGGGGTGGCTGGAGTTGTTTAACCCCTTTCAAGAAGTGGGACAAATCCAGATGAGCTGATAGCCGGATACCATCCACTTCGGCTCTGAAGCAGGACAGTACGGCTACTTGGACCTTGAGGGAGTTGAGTGACAACCCTTCTTCATACCATCCTGTAGAAACTCCAGCATCATGGGGATCTTGGCCATCTGCAGGAGTATCTTGTGGTCCTCGCATACTTCGAATACTCTCCAGATCTGTATGTATGACAGGAATGTTGAGAACTTGCACGCGCAGAGTAGGGTTTCAATCATGGCCTTCAAGTAACCGTGCTTCTTCAGGCGAGTTCAATCAAGGGCCAAACTGTAAGAATGAATCGAGATGGATCATCTCGACAAATCCGGCCCTGCCGTAGAAAGTCCCTGTGTGGGGGTAGGCACAGAGGGTTCCCCGAAAGGAGTCTTTGCATGTCTGCATACCATGGGTGTCTTGGTCAATCCGGGGCCACTAGTAGAACTAGTCCCCTGTGATGTTCTATCTTGCGGATGACCTTGCCCAGTAGTGGCCATGGAGGGAAGGCATACAGTAAGTCTTCCTCTGGCCAAGTGTTGATCCCTTGGGAGTGTGGCTCTCGTCTGTGGCTGAAGAACCTGGGAACTTGGGCACTGAAATAGGTGGCCAGTAGATCCATGGCTGGGAGGCCCCAGCATTTACTATTAGTTGGAAGGCTGTGGTCGACAGCGTCCATTCCCCCAGGTCCAGGCTCTCTCTGCTGAGGAAGTCTGCTGAGATGTTTTTTCCTGTGATGTGGGAGGCCGAGATTCCTTGTAGGTTTATCTCCGCCCATGCCATGAGAGGGTCTATCTCCAGAGACAGCTGCTGGCTCCTGGTTCCTCTCTGGCAGTTGATGTAAGCAACCATTGTAGCATTGTCCGACATTACTCAAATCGCTTTGCCTCACAGTCTGTGGCTGAATCGCAGGCATCCTAGTCTGACTGCTCGAACTTCCAGGTGGTTTATGTTCCATTCTGCCTCTTCCTTTTCCCATTGTCCCTGGGCTGTCAGTTCTTGACTATGGGTTCCCCACCCTCGCAGGCTCGCATCCGTAGTGAGCAAGATCCAGTTTGGTGGGGATAGGCTTACCTCTCTGCTTAGGTGGTCTTCCTGTAGCCACCACTGAAGCTGAGAACATACCTCTGCAGGTAGTTGGAGGTGAATTGAATAGTCCTGGGTAGTTGGAGGTGAATTGAGTAGTCCATTGTGACAATAAGGAGCTCTGGAGTGGTCTCATGTGGGCCCTTGCCCACGGGACAACCTCCAGGGTTGATGCCATGAGGCCAAGGACTTGAAGATAGTCCCATACCTTGGGGCGTGCATTGGTCATCAATCGTCATAATTGTTCCATCAGTTTCCTTCTCCTTGGGGGAGGGAGGAAGACTTTGTTCTGTTTGGTATCAAAGCAGGTTCCCAGGTACTCTAGAGATTGAGAGGGCTGCAGACTGCTCTTTCCCATGTTCTCCACCCAGCTGAGTTCCTGCAGTAGGTTCTTGACTCTGCCGGCTCTCTTCCAAAGACTTTGCCCCTGATCAGACAGTCATCCAGGAAAGGGTGTACCAGGATCGCTTCCTTCCTCATTGTTGCCACCATGACCACCATAATTTTGGAGAATATTCTGGGGGCGGTTGCTAAGACGTAAGGTAGTGCTCAGAACTGGTAAGGGTGACCCAGTATCGCGAAGCATAGAAAGAGATGGTGATCTTGATGGACTGGAATATGAAGGTTGGCTTTGGATAGGTCCAGGGAGGTTAGAAACTCTCCTGGTTGTACTTCCATTATTATGGAGCAAAGAGTCTCCATACAGAAGTGTATTATCCACAGATGATGGCTGACGTTCTTGAGGTCCAAGATGGGTCGGAATGAACCTTCCATCTTGGGAATGATAAAATGGAATAGCGCCCTATATTTTGTTGGGGCATAGAGACCAAAATTATTGCCTTCAGACTGAGTAGTCTTGTCAGAGTGGCTTCCACTGCCAGTATCTTGGTGTGGGAGTGGCTGGGTGACATCATAAATTTGGCTTGAGGGATGCTAAGGAACTCCAGAGAGTAACCTTCTCGAATGATGTTAAGTACCCATTTGTCTGACATGATCTCGACCCATCTTTGCTAGAAGAGGGCAAATTGACCCCCTATCTCCTCTTCCTGTGGATGGGTCAGCTCATTCTCATTGGGGAGCACGGCTGGAGCCTGCCCCTGGGCCTGTTCCTCTCTTGATTTGTTGGTTCCGAAAGTGCTGGGACCTACTGGAAGGACGAGGTGCCATGAACTGCGAGTTCCAGTAGGTCTAAAGTGCTGAGAGCCTTTGCCCTTGGTTCTTCTGGAGGAGGGGCACTGAGATCTTTTATTCCTGTCTTCTGGTAGCTGAGGCATTGGGGATTCACCCCGTTTGCTGGCTACCTTCTCCAATTCGCTTCCGAACAAGAGAGATCCTTTAAAGGGCATTCTTGTGAGATTCGCTTTAGAGATCATGTCAGCAGACCAATTCCGTAGCCATAGTTGTATTCTGGCTGCCACTAAGGAGGCTACTCATCTGGCTAAGGTACACACCAGATCTGAGCTTGTGTTCGTCAAGAAGGCTGCTGTAGTTTCCATCGTCTCACCGGTATATGTTCCAGAGTTATTTGCCTCTCGAGAGAGGAGCAAGCAGGAACGTGCCACCAATGTGCAGCAGTAAGCAATCTGTAGTGTCATTTCAGTTGCGTTGAAGGCCTGATTAAGAATGGATTCCAAACGTCTATCCTGGGTATCCTTCAATGCAGCCCCTTCCTCAACAGGAATAGTTGTTCGCTTTGAGACGGCACAGACCATGGTGTCCACTTTCGGGAAATGCAGGTGTTCCTTGGTCACTGGTTCCAGAGGGTATAGGGCTTCCAAGGCCCGACCCCCTTTGAAGCTGGCCTCTGGGGCATCCCACTCTAGGTCAATCACTTCCTGGATGGTATCCATCATTGGGAAGTCACATGAGGCTTTAGGAAGGGACACCAGGATGGGGTTCTTCTTTGGTTCCGCCATAGGGTTCGTGCCTGGAATACCCAGAGTCTTCAGAGTCTGGGAAACAAGGGCTGGTAATTCATCCTTGTGGAATAAGCAAAGCATGGTTTGATATGGTTCCAGTTCTGGAGGGATTTCTCCTTCTTCCAGGGAGTTGCCATCATCACATGAGGTGTCTGGGTCCCTGTCAGGGAAATTCTTGGTTAGGTGAGGCATGTCTCGAGGCATCCGAGCAGGGCCAGGAGGATCCTGTACTTCTGACAGGAGTTGAGCTTGGGGCACAGCTGGGGCTGATTGCACCTGAACGAAAGCTTGAAGCCCTTGGAACACCTCTAGCCAGGAGAAGGTCCCTGGGTCCATGTTAATCCCAGGAGGAGTCAGAGTAGGGGCCCCTGAGGTGCCCTCTTGTGGAGAAGCCATCTCAGAGATGCCTAGGTCAGGGGAGCTATTGTCTGTAGCAGTTACAGACCCGTCCCCAGACAGTGAGGGACCAGGATTTGTTTCCCCCTGAGCTTCTTTGCAATGCTGACACAGGCAGGACTCTAGTTCAGGCTGCGTGGCTCTTATGTGGCAGGCTGTGCAAAGAGAGTGCCTTCTGGCCTTCTTGGATGCCGTTGCCATAGCCTCTATGACTAGGCACACAGGTAATGTGCTTCAATGCGTGCGTGTAGTTGTAAATGCAGCTGTGGTTGTGGTTGTGTGTGCGGTGTGCACTTCGGTTGTGCATGCGATGTGCGCTTGGTTGTGTGCGCGGCTCAGTTATGTGCACGGTTCTGCACACCGCTGTGTGCGCAGCTGCATGTGTTTCAGTATTGGACGCACACACATTTGGTGCATCGACCGCCCGGCCTCCCCTGCGTGTACCACCGGTCGAGAAGGTAAGATGGTGCCAACACCCCCCCGTGCATAAAGTGGCGCCCCTGAGGGTCTCCACATGGACCCCTACACTGGATCGGGGCCTAGCCCTAACTAGGGCTGCTCAATACAATCGGTGCTCCCTTTTAACCTCGCCAGATAGGAAACAGAATTGGTATGGCAATCCAAACCTCGGTGACCAGAGACTAGAATTGAAAGTTTTTTGCTTACCTGGTCTCGGTGCTTACCGATCGAGTGCCGGGTCGGTTTCCAGCTGCGGGGGGCGAGGGCATTACCTTCACAGCCATGCGCTGTTGTGTACCCTCTGCCTTTCAGCCACTCTGGGGGCTAAGTCCACGTGGGGAACCGGCTACCGGACCAAGGCACACCTCTGAGGGATATCGGAAATCACCTCAGGAATTCTCAACTGGGGGAGGGACCCTTAGGTTTCACCGCAAGAGAGCGGGGCTCGATCTTCTTTAAAGTAAAATGTTCTTTTTGTTTGCTGTAATTCTTAACACTGTTCTAGTGTGTGGGATAGTGTCTGCATCTGCTAGGAAATGGAGAGATACTGAAGAGCTGAGGTTACTGTAGGTGTATATCTAAAGTGACGTCAGCTTTCAAATCTGACTCTGTCTCCCATCTGCTAGCAGAAGACACATAACCCACTGGTTCTGAGTCCATCTGGCTACATGCTAAGAAAATATGGATTAGTTATTTACTCTTACAGATAATACAATGATTAGAGGATACTACATTAAGTTAGCATGTAGCACATTTAAAACAAATTGGAGAAAATTATTTTTCATCTAATATACAATTAAGCACTGGAATTCATTATTGAAGGATATGGTTAAGGCAGTTGGCATAGATAGGTTTAAAAATGGTTTGGACAAGTTACTCAAGGAGAAGTCCATAAACTGTTATTAACCAAGTTCAATTAGGGAATAGCCACCAGAATTAGTAGCATGGGATTTATTTACTGTTTGGGTATTTTCTAGGTATTTATAACCTGGATTGGCCATTGTTAGAAACAGAATGCTGGACTTCGTGGTCCTTCGGTCTGATCCAGTATGGCAATTTCTTATGTTCTTATGTCCTTTCTTATGAGATAGATTTGCATGCATTGCCACCACTGTATGCAAATCTATCTTAGGCATATTCATTGTGAATATCCTGAAAACCAGGCCTGTTTGTGGCTCTTGAGGACTGGAATTAGCCTCTCCTGCACTAGCTGTTTAATATCCTGTGATTCAGGGATTCTAGGACATAATTCTTCTTCTGAATCAGTTTTGGTATGTACTGCCTCCATTAACTGAGAAGCAGTAATAATACAAAAGTGCAGTACTGGTTATCAGTGCTGCATTTCTGCTGCCTCTAACTTTTTTTGTGGTATAATCCATTGAAGGCTATATACTTGTTGCGTTCGTGGCTGCTCTTCACCCTCACTCCACCCTCTCTACCTCTGTGGCGACTCCCTCCGGGCCTGATGGACGGCTTGCTGCCGCGGCGTCTCCATGCCGCTTCTCTCCAGCGTTCCTGGACAGACTCGACGCTGCAGATCCGCCATGTTCCTGATGACGTAGGGCGCGCGTGCGCGCTCCGAAGTATGTACCAGCAAGGGCGCAAACCTCAGGGGTGTTCCCCCTGTATTGACGTCATCTGCTTCCAACATAAAAGGTTTTCACTTTCGCTAACAGATTGAGTTAGCAAGGACAAGGACTACAACTTGGATATGAATTCGTCCAAGCTACTCTGCCTCCTCAGACTCACCAGAGGTACCCGCTGCTCGGGGGCCTCGTTCTCTTTTCTTTATTTCAGATTGCAGACAGGAACCTGTATTCGCTCCTCAAGGGCCCATGTTCCTGAAGACTCTGAAGATTTTCTATTGCCTGGAAGCGATCGCATATACAGACATTGTGAGTTACTATTTCAGATTGCAGACAGGAACCAGTACTCGCTCCTCAAGGGCCCATGTTCCTAAACACTCTGAAGTTTCTCTACTGCCTAGAAGCTATTGCAGATACAGACATTCATGAGTTACCATCGCTCTCTCAGAACTTTCCCTGGAACCAGGTACTCGCTCCTCGATGGCCTGTCTCTTTCCAGCTACTGAGTCTTCTTAAGAACCTATGTGAGTGTGTCATCTATTACTGGCTATGTATACAGCATACCCTGTCTACTCACTATCTATAGTCTTTCTACAGCTCAGCCACCCTGGGATCACAGTTCCAGTATCTGTGGGACTTCAGCCCTGCAGGGCATATCAGCTCACTACTGCCACCTCTAGTGGTTCTACTAACCTGTCTAATAAAAGAACTATCTGTGTCTGTCTCCAAAACCAAGCTTAGCCGTTGGTCCCTCTCAGGATATCCTCCTGGGATGCTGTCATCTGCCATCGGCCCAAGGATTCACCTATTTACATTCCTTTCCAGCTGAGCACCCTATCTAGCACTCCGCTGGTACAGATTGCCAACTCAGCAGTCTATATCATAACTAGATTGCTAGTTCCACCTACGGAGCATATCAGATGCTGAACCCCTCCTTTTACAGGATCCATTTCCTAACAGATTACAACTCCACATGGTGACTCATAACAGATTGCTAAACTCCTCCCTATACAGGCTATCCAGCAGCAGATTACAATAGATTGCTAACTCCTCCCCTCTGGAGGAGCATAACCTACATATTGCCAACTCCCATCTGCTTGCTCCTCCCATTAGCTTAGCAGATTCTAATAATACCCAATGAACCAAAAGTCATAAGAACCATAAGGGAAGGGAGTTTAAAGACAAAGTATGAGAGGACATAAAACCATTAATGATAACTAGGTAAGGTCTGTGTAAAGCATTGGATTGTCAGTGCATGACTAAGAGTTAGCAAGTATTGTTGGGAAGGGGATTTGGAAAGAACTTCAAAGACAGCACAAAAGCATCAAAACATCCAAGGTGTACAGTGTGGGGTATCTCAAACAACACAAAATCATCAATACTTTTAAGGAAACATGAAAGCAACAAAAGAAACCAATAATAGTTGTATGAACAGACTAAGGCAGTAAAGGCAGCACCATCAATAACATCAATGTTCCCAAAGGCACCACAAAGTATAAAAATGGTAACCAAAATGGCAGTATTTCTCCAAGGTACCATCAGAGATCAGGGGGTAGGCAGGGCAGTAATTGTAATAGGATTATACAGCAAGGAATAAAAACAGAAAAGAGCTAGGGTAGAAGAAGAAACTTGATTTTTGTTCTTTTTTTTATTTTGGGATACAACAAAACAGTAAGGCGGAGAACTAGAAAAGAGATGTGGCGGGAGGAAAAATTTGCATTGTTTATTTTTTCACATTTTTATTTTGCAGAAAAATACCACAATATTACAAAAAAAGAAATAGAGTAGGAGAACTAAATTGGGATCAAATCAACAAATAACACAGAGGCATCAAAATCCACAAAATGGTGCATGAGGGGTCTTACAGCTTGGCAAAGTGAGGCAAAGAACCCCTCAAGGTGGTACAGCAAGCAGGCAGGCAGAGAGGCAGGTAGACTCCAGAAGTGATACATCTGGGACATGGCTACTAGTCAGAGTATCAGAAAGATTCCCAAAGTGGTACATCTGGGGCATGATAGCTAAACTGAGTGGCAACAAGGCAGCCAAGGTGCTTTCAGGCATCTTGCAACTCTCACAGAAATTCTGGAAAGTCCAGCAAATGCAGATTTATTTCATTAAAAATAACTTTTCTAGCCTTGAATGATGACGCTCTTGATGTGCCCTGCCAGAGAAGAAATATTTTCTTGGGCATGTTGCTTGATAAGTAAGATAGATAATGTTGATCCACCTCATCCAGGTCTGGCCAAACTGTGGACTTGTGTGCCTAATCTGCCAACACATCTATGAACCATATCTTCAGTGGGCTCTGTTAGATACATTTCTGCTAGGGTCTCCTTTTTTTTGGGATAGGGTGAAGGTCCTTTTTGCATTAGTTTTATTTAAGAGCTGTTTCAGAAGAGGCAACATGACTTTGATGTGATGTGTCTGTGAACACTTGGACTGAGGCAGGATGGCTCTACCTGCAAGGAGGAACCCTGCAGGTTCCCACCATTGGCAGGCAGACCCAGGTGAAGCAGAGATCTATCAGGACCTTCACCTATACCAGCCCTCTTTCTCATTGGGTTAAGCCTTTGCGTGCCAGGGCTGGCAGAACTTTGGTGGGGTCTCTGCTGCTGGCAGGAGAAGTCCTTAATAAGCTGGATTATATCTACAGACAGCAACTGGATGTGTCCAGATTCCAGGCAATGGTCAGAGACTGAAAGTGGTCAAGCAACTCAGAAGTCCAAAGCCAAGGTAAAACAGGATATGTATCCAAGGGGAAACAGAAGGGACAGATAGGCAGGGCAGGCAGGCGAGGGTAAGAACAGGTGGGCAACATGGAAGAAGACATCTGAACCAGAACTAAAGACAGGATGGACTGGAACTGAAGACAAACTGGACAAAGCTGAAACAAAGGCAAGATGTTGGGAAGCAACATGCACTATGTAGTGTAGCTGGACCTGTTGCTCAGGCAAGTAGTGTCTGGAATGCTGCCCTTTTATATTCCCATAGTACCGACATTATCAGTAGAGGCCACAATTGTTTTCCCACCATGGTCCCTTTAAAAGTGGGGAGATTGTCCACATGCATGCTTAAGAAGAGTTGTGACCCGTGTTAGCTGGCAGCTTCTTGCCACGTGGTCTCAGAAGTTGGGCTAGTGGTGTTTTTGCCACATGGCAGGAGCAATGTGACCAGCCTGGCATTTAAGGTAAGAGCAGCAATTCATGGGGCTGACCCATGTACCAATGAGCGTAACAGATGTATTGAGTTGGTGATAAAGTACTAGCTGACAGGATGCTGCTCATGCCTGCACAAGTCTCTGAAATGGTCATTTTCCTGTACTGCATCCCAAATGTGCAGTATCTCCTTCATGTATGTAAAACACTGGAAATGGAGGGTCATACTCGCACTCATGGTTCACAAAGTGTGGCAAGCATGTACATATTGTTTTCTGTCAAACGTTTCTATGTCACTTGCTCCTGCTGCTACGAGGAGTCCACGAACTTTGACACCACTGCTTCCATTCTCTCTTAAATCCTCTAACATTTTTCTCCAGAATATTTGTGATGGTGATGATCCTACTCAGATTGGTACTTCTGGAACTCAGATCCTCCCTGGCATCCTTGAAGGGCATCAGGCTTTGTATCAGCTACCTCATCACAACCCAATCATGATGCCTAAGGGGGTGATCCATACCTATCTATGGCCTGGATTCTCTAATACCACCAGGCTCTTTGAATCGCGCGGTATAGGAGGGCAGGGGGATGAAGCGGGGGGCAGGCCTGTGAAAGCCGGCAGCGATCACACCTCTGCAGTGCAATCACTGCTGGCTTTCACACCCAATAGCGCCATCATAAAAGGTGGCGCTATTGGGCGTGAAATTGGCAGCGAAATGGGTTCTTACCATTTTGCTGTCTGCAATGTCTTTGCGGCATCCACCCCTGTGCCGCCCTGACTCCTCCTGTTCCGGTCTTGACGCCACCCCGGCTCCGTCCTCATTTAGTGATTGCACACGAAAAGGGACTTTTCGCATGTGATCACTTTGGAAAATGACCCCCTATGTTTCCAGACACTGACCATAATGGGGGTTTGCTCCTTCACTAACCTCAGACAGACTGGGATCAGGGATTACCTCTACAGGAGTAAGGCCAGACTCTGGGACAAGACCGGATTGGGTCTTCTCCTATACCAGCCAGCTCTCCCACAGGTTGAGCCCTTGGGTTCTGGTGGCTGGCAGTACTTAGCTGGAGCACGGCACAGACTGGGAGCTGGAACATGCACAGGCTGCAATTTGGAACAAAGCACTGGCTGGAAGCTGGAACCAGGTACAGGCTGGAGGCAAAGCTGTTACTAATCGAAGGCAGGAACTGGATACTGGCAGGGCTGAAGTGACAGACTGGAAGCAAGGGACAGTCTGGGGCTGGAGACAAGGCAAGAAACAGGAGACAATGCTGGGACTGAAGACAAACAAGGGCTTGAAGTGAGGGCAAAGTCTAGCCTGGAAACTGGACAGGACAGCACAGGACCAAACAGGACAAGACACGACTAGACAAGGACTGAAGAAGGAGAGAACTAGAACAACAACAATAAACAAGAAGGCCCAAACAGGCCTCAAGGCTGAGCTGGGTGAACCTAGAAGGCCCGAAGGATACAAGGCAGGACAGGGAGGCCCAGGAGGCCACTGAACAAGGCAGGAAGGCCTGGAAGGCTGCAGAGCAAGGCAGGGAGTCCTAGATGGTCACTTACCAAAGCAGCACTTGTGAGATGCCCCAGTACCTTCCCTCAACTGTTGGTCTTACTGCAGTGAGTACACTCAGGAAAATGCAGGTCATTTCTAATTTCAAAATATCGCCACAACAGGTATATTTTGCAAAATCTATTCTCTGCATCCTCGGTTCTAATGCTGCACTGGAGTTGAGGTTTACGGTGGACTGTGAGGGGAAAAAAAAAACATGGGCCTTGCTCACACTCTCTACCTGCACTGCTTTCTCTTCCTAGGAATTGCTTTCAATGCCATTGATATTGTCTCTCTTTCTCATCACCTCACTGGAGACTAAGACGCTATTGACTAGACGTCTAAAAGTTTCTTCAGCTAGTTGCTCTTCACTAGCTTCTGATTCGGGGGATCCCAGATAAGATTCTTCTTTAAAATCAGTTGTTAAAAATACTGTATCCATTGCCTCAGAAGCAGTAGTCAAGGAGGAATGTGCTTCTGGCTTTGGGTATTGCACTTTTGCTGCTCCTGTCCATCCCATGCTTTGCTATCACCAGCCTCCAATGGCTCTCCCATTTTTTGCCTTTGCAACAAGAAGGAAAAAAATAGGTAGTGGAGGCACATTCTCTTCCAATATTTTTTTTTCTGGATGAAGCTGGCTATTTCTTTTAAATGTATGGGCAGGACTGTATTTTTTCTTACTACTACTACTAATGCTGTTTGTACTTATCACTCTGCAGAAAATCCTCTTCTCCTGTGGCATAATTAAATTTAGATTGCATACTGGGGGGTATAATTTCACAATAGAATGTATGGCTACTGTGTCAGCACTCAGATTACCACTCTAGTACTGACGGAGTGTGTCTGTCACATACATTCTATATAGTTCACAGACTGAATTCACATCAGTACATAAGAAACACAGAGCCATCTTACAAAGCAGACTTAGCAGCAGCTTGCTAGTGGTGGCACAAACTCAGTCTCTGTCTTTCCAGGGATAGCCCTCACAGTGTATACAAAAATGTATCTGTTTCACACACATGCACATGCAAAAACTGACACATATAAACTCAAAATACTGTTACAAAAAAGAGAAGCAAGAAGGTTGGCAAAGCTGTGCTTCTTTTAACTTATTTATTATATATTCAATCTGTCTGTAGCTAGTATGATGCGTCATATACACAGAGACAAAAAATGAATCTTGACTGGCACTCTACTCTTACATAGTACCCAGTAAACACAAAAAACAGTGCCACTGTCTTTCTGTGATAGTAAGTGGGAGACCACTGACTGCAACAGAAAAGATCAGAAAAAAGACCTTTTCCAATGCCAATGCCTACTTTTTAATTCTGGTTTTTAATGCTCAGAGAGCTTCTGAAAATATATCCTCTGTAAAATCCAACAGAGGAAATGGAGTTTTTTTGCTCATACTCAGACCTTTCCATGTGAGGATATCAGTGTCACTTAATCCAGATGACAGCTATAGGCTAGATAATAAGATTGTACACCATGATTTATCCTCCAGCTGGTCTCCTTGCTAACTTGTCCTGTCTTGGCTCTGATGATACTGAGATATCAAAAAGGCAAGAGTTGGTTGCTATAGTTACCAGATAGTGCCTGTCTTCTTCTGCTATTGGCTTAGTACAGCCATTAACTTGAATGGACCATAGAGTTGAATGGGAAAGATAAATAAATGAGATGAAAGATTTTGTTTATGTTTGTGGGCACTCTTCATTCATTTTGGGGGGGTCCATGAATGAAATGAAAATAGACTCATTTCTTGCATTTTGCTCATTCATTTCAAATGAATACACATCCCTATTGGTAACTGATCTGGAGGTTTTGTTTGGTAGATACGAGTTTCCGTCCTGGATTTTAAGTATCATATGTTGTATTTTATTGTTGTATATTTGCACTCTCAGTGTCTTATGTGCTTTTTGTAATCTGCCTTGTAGAATGTTTTTGAGAAATGTGTAATAAAAATCTGTAAATTAAAATAAATAAATAAATAAAGTTATTTATCCAATGCATTTGGGGGTTTCCAGGCATGAAAATAGCATAAGCATGCTATTTCTGACATTTTGGACTGACAGCATGCTAATTTCTTTTGCATCACCTGTTTAAATACTAATAGCTGCTTAATGTGCTCATTAAATGTAAAATGTTTTTTTACAAGTCCATACTAAAATTGTTTTTGCATGAGTTTTATTATATAGGTCATTTATTGATAGATAATACCCATTCCAAAGGTCTCTATAAATATCAACAGTTATATATGAATTTTCATATTGTATTACTGTAAATTCCAATGTAGTATAGGCAACGACTATGGAAAGGGATCTGGAAAAAATATATTTAGTGTAAACAGATAACCAATTATTCTGCTAGCTCTGACTCCCATCTCTCTGACACATCTGCCGTATTGGTGTAGAGTAGTGATAGACACTGTTTATTTTCCACTTTGCAGTCTGTGCAAACACTCCAAGACCTGCTCATCTGACTTTACTGCTTTCTTGCTACAACATAGATTATGACAGAGGGGCAGATAACAGGTTTGCTTGGGTGGGGAAGTGACCGAAGTAAACAAGTGCATTTCTCTGAGACTGGGGGGAAGCAGACTGATTTTTCAACCACCAGATCCTGTGCTCTTTTATTTGAAACTAAAAGAATAGGGCACATCACTTCCCAATGGAGAAACAGCTCTTGATCGTTGATGGTAACATAAACAGAATAGATATGCCTAAGCCTTCCCTATGAGTTATTAAGTTGTTGACAGCACTAGAATCAGATGAATTTTCCATTCTTTTTGTAATTGTCTTTCATACATGAACAAAAGAACTCTCAACTTTTATGATTCATCATATTTATTTTTTGTTTCCTCAAGCAACATCTTTTATTAGTTGTGCACTCAGTGCAGAAATTTAATTTCTGCAAGAGAACAACAAAGCAGTTGATTATTATTATTGAGAATCTGGTACAACACCAAGTGAAATAAAATCTATAAGGCATTAAAATGACAGATTAGGCAAGAGCTGTATTCATTTACAAGTGTTAGAACATCATGTTAATGCTTCACAACATAAAATGAAATCAAGTCTTTCATGCGGCTTTACTAACACTGCAAAGCTCTAAGGAGCACAAACAATAGTCTCTGTTAAAGAGGCAATGTCCTTTCACTGTTTCCAAGTAGATTTATCAGCAATGAAGCTATAGCCAGAATATACCCCAATAAAACATTTGAGATACATACAGAAGGCTTACCATAATTTTATTTACTATCAAGGTCTCAGAAAGTGGCAACCAAGTGCTGGAGGACAAAGGGAGGTGTTCTTTGTTATTTTCTTGAAAAAATAAAAACAAGACAGAATTTTAAATGTTCATGTTACAACAAGCTAATCCAATAGTGAGGGCCCTCTCTATAGATAATCTGACCTATGGCACCCATGCTCTACCTATCTGCTTTCCCTCTTATGGAGAACATTATTTGGCTTGCTAACATACAAAGAAAACCACTTCACTCCATGGCCTCAAATGCAGCTGAAGCTCTGTGAATGGAATGGTGTAAATTGTGGTAGTTCCATTGTATAGAAAATTCAACAGGCATTTCATTTTCAGTAAAACCTAAACTACTCAAAGTCATTCAGTACAAGCTCTCCTGGTACTAAACAGCAGTTTGCATTAAAATTACATTACATTGTTTTGATATCTTTGAAGCAAAGGTTAAAACCCCATCAAGGCTGGACATTGTTTCGGTAATATTTCCCGTGTGTAAAACTATGAACGAGTCTTGAATGATGTGAAATATTTCTAATACAAAATTTATTTTTATATGAAACTATTCAAATGCTGCTGTACAACATGAACTACCTGAACCGAATCAAATCCTCAGGTCAATTCCTTCTTCCGAGTGCTCCTTAGATAACAAAGTCTTGTTCTGTGAATCTGTTCAATATATTAAAGTTGATTCACTCGGACAGTGTGTAAGATATGATACATTAATCTGGGCCATTTCAATTTCTGAAGCTGGGACTATAAAACTGGTGTGCTGCATATCTAATTTTTTTGAATACCTGATTTATGCATCCTTCTGATGCAGAGTGTCGATGGTATTGTGGATGCGGCTGCTGCATTAACAACGGGCTGCATCAGCACTCAAATCTTATCTTGTTAAATCAGACAAATGTAGCTCAATGAAAAGGAAGGAATACATTCCTGGAATGACTGAAAGGGATGAATTTTAATCCTATTTGTTAGGGGACTTCATAGTATGTGCTTCCAGAATAACGTGGGGTACCCACTAAGAGATAATGATACTATATAAGAAATGTATAGGTGAATTTATCTATATATATGAATTAATATATCTACCCAGTGGAGTAAAACCTTTCAGGGAAATTATAAAATAACGGTGTAGCTTGCAGTCTTATTTTATCTTTACATACAAAATGCAGTTAACAAAAATGTGATCATTTTTAAAATGGTATTTCCTAAGCATTTTTACCTTTTCATTAAAAGAAGTATAGTAATTAGATTATGTAAATAAGAACAAACTGAATAATTCACTTCACTACTTCTAAAATTTGATACTTTAAGCTATTTTATATAGGTAATGAAAAACTAGTATTGAGTCACATACATAACTAGCACTATTATCTATCATGGAATGGTATGGAATGTTTCTAGGTTTGTACAATTATGTCGATTTAAACAAATGTGCCAGAAAATACAAAGTGTTCTCAGTTAAATTAATCACATAAATAAATCACTTGGAGGAACAGAAAACATAGGAAATGAAATACTTGGCTAGGAGACACTACACAGTAATGACTTAAAAGGAATCTATAACTTAACATTTAACTTCCCATGAAATGGTACAAAATTAATACATTTGAATGATTTCATTAAAAAAAACCTTAGAAATATGGGTGGGACAATTTTCTGTATATACTTGCAAAAGTAAATATACTGTACATATTTGGTAAAACATATTTATCCTTTTCTTTGTAAAAAAGATTCTAAGTTTGCAAAATGTATGTCATCTAGGAACAGAAAATGTATCCTATCATTTTTTAAGTTTCATATGTGTACTGTACATAGCCCAGAAATCCCTTTTAGTTTAAAAGATTATTCTTGCACATTTTTGTAGGTAAGCTGAATAAAATGTAGGTAAAACTAAAATGCAAGTGTTACTTCACAACCATGAGAAGGCAAGGATTTGCATATAGCATCCCCTGAAGCCCTGGGGTGAACTTGCATGATGCAGCAGTTGCAACCCTAAATAATTCGTTGGGTAGACTGGATGAACCATTTGGTTCATACAGTCATTAACTATGATACTATGTATTTTAGAAAGGCTGAAAAGTTTGAACCAAAGAAAACGTCTGAAGGGCAAATTAGTTGGCTGAGATCCCTATTTGATTCCTCCAGGCCATGACTCGGCATGATGGGCCTCGTAAGAGTCTGGTGATATTCTGATTATTTTTTGTGATACTGAGCATCAAGATTAGAAAAATTATATCAACATTTATTTATTTATTTATTTATTTGCAGTTTTTATATACCGACATTGGTTTAGTAACCTCACATCGGTTCACAATTAACAGAAACATTGCAGCTGTGCTAACTAGAACAAACATATGCAATAGTGCTTTACAATAAACATTTACAATAAACAATAAACTTTACAATAAACTTGTTAACGAACATATGCAACAGTGCTTTACAATAAACTTGTTAATGGGGGGGGGGGGTGGAGGGGAGGGAACAGTGGAACAATGGAGGGGAAAAATAAAATAGTGGTACAAAGCAAATTGTTATTCATGATGTTAAGGGAATCCATATTCAATATGAAGTTGTATTAGTTCTTTCAAACAATTCCCATTCCTCGACTCACCCTCAATTAATGAGGCTCAGATCAGAGGAAGATGATCATAGTCAATACATGCTAGTTCTTCCACCAGTAATATGAAAATGAATGGATATACCAAACTAAGGGGCCTATGTATAAAGGGAGAACTTTTCAAAACTGCCCACATTGGTGCAATGACTGTGGTTATTTTTACTGTTGACTTTGCACCAGTTTTCAAAAGGAAATACTTTTCCTTTTCAAATCTGCCCCAAGAAAAAGTACCTGCTGATTGGTATTTGCACCTTCTTTTTCTTCAAGTATTATTTAAAAAGAAATCGACGTTTTGAAAAAGTACATTTATGCACATTCTTGCCACCTGCAATCTAACCCTGCCCCCAAGACTACCTCCACATAATGCAAGAAAACCTACATGCAACAATGTACATCTTTTTATCTATATTAAGGGGAGGCAGTTTTCAAACAACCAATTTAACTAGGCAAATAGTTTTTGAAAATTGTTCTCTATAGCAGGGGTTCTCAATCCAGGCTATGGGACACACCTAGCCATTCTTAGTTTCAGGATATCCTCATGAATATACATGAGTTGGATTTGCATACAATAGAGGAAGTGCATGCAATTCTACTTCATGCATATTCATTGTGGAAATTCTGAAAACCAGACTAGCTAGGTGTTTCCAAAGGACTGGGTTGAGAACTGCTGTTCTTTAGGTTTCCTCCAATTTTGCATCTATCGGAAACATTTTTAATATATAGAGCAGGGGTCCCCAAACCTGTCCTGGAGGGCCACCAGCCAGTCGGGTTTTTGGGATATTCCCAATGAATATGCATGAGAGAAAATTTGCATGCACTGCCTCCATAACATGTAAATTTTCTCTCATGCATATTCATTGAGGATATCCCAAAAACCCAACTGGCTGGTGGCTCTCCAGGACAGGTTTGGGGACCACTGATATAGAGCCATAGAGGATTTAGAAAGGCAAACAATATAAGATTACTTCCCTATGTTTAATCTCCATGCGCAACATTGACCCAAATTTAAAATGTACTCAGACAACAGGTAACAATTTAACCAAACATTCCATTAATGTACTTGGGATTTAAACTTATTTAGCAATTTTCATAAATTCTTTATACAAAGAAAAGTATGCAGATATTCAGGAAAGAAGAGACATATAAAGCAAACAAGATAATTCTCATAATGAAAAAGAGTTTCATACTTGCACAGAAATTTTCATATAGCACTATTTGTGAACAAAATACCATGTGTATTTGGACAAAAAACATTCAGTTGTAAGCCTCATTAGATGCTTGAATTTTTATCAAGGAGGATCTATTATATATATGACTTTAGGGTTCTTTTGCATTAGTATGTTCTTTTGCTCCATACATGAACAATGAAGTTGGTGTAGTATATTCCCAAGCTCATCTTAATGCCAGATACTATGGGTTTCTATAAAGTTATGCAGCCTTCAAACGTCTGGGATTTTCTTTTCTGTTATGAAGGAAGAAAATAAAACATGAAATGTCTTTAAGGTCACAAAACATTGCCCTCATTGGCTGGGCTAATTTGATTGTGCCAGAACAATAGCACTGTACTCTTCTGCTAGGGAAGTGCATGCTAATTATGTGATTTGCCCTTGATAAGACCTTGGTGGGTCATTCAGCAGTTGTGATCTGTCACTGACTTCTAATCATGTATTATCGTCTGGGTGAGTCAGAATGGTACCCTAAGCTTTCTGTCTTTACAGCAATGTGGCACTCTAATTACCTTATGCCAAGTAGAAATGCAGAGACTGAATTAAGTGATCACTGTGATTGCCTTCAAAATCTTCTCTTTATCCTTTGTGTTGCTTCTCTGCAATTTACATTTTAAGATGCTAGGAAGCTTTTGGTATGACTGAAAATGCCAGTCTAAAATGATTTTTCTAAATTAAACAGAACATCACAAAATTTGAGTAACACACTATTTCTAACCATATTCATAAAATCTCTCTTTCTTTCTTTATATATCTATATGTATCTATACATAGATACAGAAAGAGACAAAGAGAGGGAGAGAACCATTTAAATTTTATTGATTGTTTATTTGTAAACATTTGCTATTCTGCTCCTTTCCTACAAGTAAGCAGTGAAGCACAAGGTGAATAATATAAAAATTAAAGAGAAAACTGAACACAAAAAAAATACATACATATACAGAAATGAGATAAATTGCTAGGGAGGTGCCTTAGGAATAAGTGATGCATATACATAGATCAGAAGTGGGTATATTAGATTAGAATATTTTTGGAAAACCAGCTATACGTTTTTAGAACCTTAACAATTCCTTTTCTTCCCCACGGAGTACAACATATAAATGGAATTGTACTCTAGAAAGTTTGACTATATTAGCGATGTTTACATGAAATGTACAAATCAATTAAAAACTTTTGTTCCTTATTAATATAAAGCATAGCATGCAATCCCTCTGATCTAATGCTATAATTAAAACTTTCAAGCTTAGCTAGCTTAAACTACAGAATGTTCATTAAAGCTAGTAAACATAAACTGACCTTTAGATTATTTTTTAAATTTAATCAGAACATTACTAACATACAACAATGATGTAGCTCGTTTAGTGGTGCTGTGCAGACTTTATACTGTAATTAGGGCCAGTATGGATGTTTACGTTGCTTCTCTCTGTACAGTAGATAGATACCATATAAATGTTCACCTGTTAAAGGAGCAAAGCTTATAAGAGAATACATTTCCTGTGCGCCATACCAAAATACCTACAGCATTACCAGAAGAATAACAGAGCCGCTTTAAACAAATGCTTGCTGAAAATGCAAGGAAAAGAATGTGTTTCTTGTTTAGTCACAGAATAAATAAAACAATAACCTGCTAAATATAGTTGTTACAGGAAGAAAGAATGAAACTATGAGAGAGTTGAAAGAAGGATAGAATTAGTGTTGCAAACCTGTATTATATTTCATAAAGTAATGGTGTATTCTTGAATGAATACCTGTTAAAAGAGCAGACAAGTTGGAAGAATATTCTTTTGTGCAAGGATATGAATTTAACAGGGCTCTGTTGTACTTAAAAAATTTGTGAGAGCTGTGCATTCCTCTGCTGTTGCATAGCAACTCTCAGAACTACAAAGCAAGCTGTTACGCTAACCCGTTTGCATCAGCATCTGTACTGCCTAGGAAAAAAAAAAAAGATCTAATATCTTTGCAATGAACGTCTAGGTAGTCGTTGGTGAGTTAACTAAAGCATTAATGAATTTATAAAATTGTGCAAGATATGGTGGCTATCCATCAGGCATCTGACTTCTGACGTGCTACTTGCAAGTTGCTATACAACAGATATGAAAAATCATCAGAATGCAAAGTTTACTTGTGCCGTTAATGGAAAATAGATGATTTTCAAAGGTTTTTTTTGTATTAACTGCCAGCATATCAACAGCATTTTTTTAAAACAGAAAAACAACAATCCCCCCTGCCTAAAAAAATTTGTCAGCAATAAAAAAAAATACAGAAAGGGCAACTGAAAAAAATTGCAAGTCTTATTTTCTTTCAATCGCAGGAAGCATAAGGAGCATTATTTGCTGAAACCTCACTTAACTTGGGTAAAAAAAAAATAATAAATAGGCAACTTAGGAATAAGATGCATTCCCTGGGTGGCAAAACAAAAGAGCCCAAGGGGAAAAAAAGCCACAGAAAGTTGACACAGTCAAGAATAATGGCTAAATCTATCAAGTTTGATCAGGTCTGCTATAATGAAGTGGAGCTTCATATTCCAAGCAGGGACAATGAAGACAGAAGTCAGGCTCTAGAAATGTGTTGCTCACTTTGTGCTTGGAATATGCAGCAGCCAGCAGGGAGTCACAAGATAATTACACAGTATTTGTGTGGTTCCAGGAAGCTTCCTGCACAGGTTGAATGCCCGCGCTATATTAAAAGGCAGCACAGTGAAATGTTTTTAATGAATATTTTTGTCAGAAGGAGAAAAAAAAGGATTAGAATGATTTTTATTTTCATGTGTGCAGGGAACCAGAGGTGGAACATCAATGTCAAAATACCTTTATTTATTTTATTCCATTATATACAGCGTCGGGAGCTTAATGTCCTTTTAACATTGCAAATCACTGAATGTAAGGTTAATGTTATATAGTATTAATTGCACATACAGATCCTTAACTAATGTTTACTGTTAATAAGTCTTGATGCAATAGAACTTTGAAGTAGGGCCTAAAAAACATCCTGATTTCATTTCCAATAGCAATTCAAATGTTTAGACACATTTTAATCAGAAAATGGGGGGAAGAAAAGAAGTAACACAGATGTTGATACTTACTATTCAGTAGCCCTTGGCAATGATAGATCTAAAACATAAGAATACATTATTTCAGCACTCTGTAATTCTCACCTAACAGATGTGAATAATCCACTGAATTTAAAACCCAGACATGATGCTCATAAATGTTTCTCTGTTTCCTCTGCAGAGCAAGTCAAGTCAATGATCAAAAACCTAGATTTTATTTAGAAAGTTAATTTGAAAAACTTTCTTTTCTCTCTTGTTTTTTACATATTGCCATTACACAAGAGAAAATACATTCATTTTTGTGCTTAAGAGTCTTTGCCTGCAAGTCCATCATTTTCTACAGTACCAACTGAGCTGTTAAACTTTTCCCCACTTGCAAAGCTTCATGGTATCAGTGGAATGGGGAAGTTTAGCTACCTTCTTCCTGTTTCTGGGTGCTTTTTGAAATATGCTTTTAAATACAAAAAAAAGAAAAGAACAAACAAGACAGTCCTTAATTCTGTAAAATGGATACCTAGGTGTGGTAGCTGTATAGACTAGTGGCAACCTGTTTTTGGATTAAATCCTAATATCACACCAAATCAGGAGCAATGGTTAATTGGAGCTAAAGCAGGGTCCCTGTAGACAATTCAATTAATCGGAGCCATCAATGACTTAAATCTCTGTATGTGCTCAATTTGGATCAATTAGACCCAGTTCTGATGAGGACTTGCATAGATGCAGACATTTATTCTATGGATTCAAATTTTTAAATCTTTGAATATGTAGAAGCATTTCTTTAAGTCCTTTTTTTTAAACTTTGAAAACAAAGAATCACTCTACCACTCCCAAATGGCAAACAATACATGATAATCCATATACCCTTACAGAGATTACGGAATCCAGTCAAATGTGGTGTGAGTCACTACAAAGCCTGAAACGCCCACACTCACACACATTAAAAGAAAATAATTCAGTTTTCATCCTTGTGCAGTAGGTCGCATTTCTGCTTACTAAAATCCCATAATATTTAAATTAAACAGCTCTTTCATTTTAAATGTTGCAATGTTATAAGGCATTTAAACATTTATCCCAACCACCCATCTCCATTCATTATTGTTATTACTTGTACATCATCCATAGTTGCATTTGAAATGATTTGGGTAACGTTTGAAAATATGGCTCTTCTACATATATGCACTCCAAGAGGATAACTTTAAAACATGTGAGAGTATGCCCATATACATAGGTATATGGACGCATGCGCGGATGCCCTTATATTTTATATCCATGCGCACAAATGTACACACACTGTATAAAATACACACAAGTCTACCTAACAACATGTTCACATATCAAAAAAATATAAGGTATTTATTTTAAGCATAGCTGCATACATGTTGACTTATCCAGCTAAGTGGCAACAAATATTCAGCTACGTAGCACTTATCTAGCTAAGTAAAGCTGTTAAGATTTAGCTACATAAGACAGATGGATAAGTAAAAGAAAAGTGCTACATAGGCATATATGTGAGATAAATGGATAACTAGTGTTTGAATACTTACCCAGCTATCTTACTTATCCGGTTCCATTGCACTTTTTAAGACTTATCTGAATAAGTGGTGGCTTTGCATCTCTTTCAAAATTCACCTTCAAGTCTATTTAGGGACATTAAAGTCCTGATTTATTAAGTATTTTTGCTCATTCTGAGGGCAATTTTCAAAATCATTTCCACAGGAAAAAATCTGCATGTTTTTTTTTTTTTTACAACAGGCATACATTTACAGACAAATATATCCATGTGGCCCCATATTCACACATATAGGAGTTTGCACAGTTTTATAAAACATTTTAGAACCGAAATGGAGCCCTTCTCGCAGCTTTTAAAAACCATGTATCTCTGCATCCTAAGTACATGCATACTTTTTAGTACATGCAGTATTTTGTGCATACTCAGGATCTTTAGTATGCATGTACTCTTTCTGGTACCACACACACATTAAGTTATACTAGGGAAGGCTCATTCCAAAGTGGGCCCCACAAGAGAGCCAAACGTTTTGGCCCAGGATATGGCCAGTCTGGCCTCCCTAATTGCGAACAATGAGGACCTGTTGTTCTCCATCAGGGAATCCCCCACAACACCCTGGACCATTAGTTAGGCCTGGTAGGACCTGTGGTCTGATTTTAATCATGGAGCCTCCTAACCCCTGGGAGGTAAGTACCATGAGGGAACTAGGAGATCAAAATTAAATTAAATGTGGGCAACAAGGATGCCTGTGCAAAATGACATGAACTAGGTGCTGGCTCTAGCACTTTGCATGCAGTTTTTCACAGAAGCCTGAGAAAAGATTTCACGGTTTAAGATGCTTCCACACACATAGGCACACTGGGGCAGTGTGCAGCCCCATAACCACATCTGTTGAAATAGTAGTACAGCCCTTCAAGATGCTTCAGAGAACAGCCCCAATGCACTTAAGGCACCAGGAAAACTCCAGGGCTGGTGGTACTAGGCAAAGGGCAGCCAAGGCTACAGCTATTAGCATTACAGTGTCATTTGTTGTGACAAGCTTTTTTTTTGGGGGGGGGAGGGGGGAGGCAGAAGCCAAACTGTATATATTAATGTCAGAAGAGACAGTGAAAAGCCATAGTAACAATGGATGCAGGATTAGCTAGCATGAACAGAAACATGCCATCAAGAATGTCACAGAATCTGAATCATACAACCAACTTTTTTTATTCTAACTTTTCATCTGTACAGATAGAAAATCTCGTGAAGAAGGCCTAGCAGCTGTGCATTCTGGAGGGGGAATGGTTAGAGCAGCTGTCTGTGAGGCAGGAGAGGGCCAGAGTTTTCCCATAATGCCCATCGGGGAGATGTCAACAATTTCTCTATGTGATACTTCCATCATATACCCTATTATTGCTCTAGCAGCAAACAGACCTTGACATAGCCAACAGCTTCAAATATCACTCCTGCATATAAGGTACCATCCTTTTAGAACCCATAGGCATCCATCCAGCTGAATGGTGGACACAGTGCAACCCCTGTATCTTGGTCTGCATGGCTTGAAGCACTACTTTTATACAGTTCACAGGCTGACTTTAGACGTAAGTAGGGTGTTAATACCAAGTCAAAATACAGTTACTAGGAAATCTCTATGCCTCCCTTTCAACAAGTTCCCTTGCTTTGTGGCTACATCATGGCCATTGATGCACTGGAATTCAAGATACACTCCAACAAATACCACCCTGCCATAGGGCCAACCTCAGAGCAAATATCACTAAGTAGGCCACCATGATGTAAAGGCCAGCTGTAGAGAAGCCTTCATTTTTGTCAGAACCTATATATGGCATTGCAGCCTCTTACAGAAGGAGGGTGTCCCACAGGTGGGATCACATCTGATTGCTTACACCACTCCCATATGGTTTACACTTTTACAGTTTATATGATGCTGCACATCACACCTCTGTACGTACCAGCTGATAGCTTGCCACATACTTTTATTCTTTTTTCACAGACACTACCTGTTCCTTCTCACATGAAGAGGAGCAAGAGAAGGAAGAGGCAGAGGACGAGGCCCTTCCTGCTGATGCAGCTGCAGAGCTGGCTGCAGGTGGATATCATCCTCCACCACCAGCACCACCTGCAGTGGTACAGCCGTCACCCCAACTAGTAGCCCAGAGCATCAGGGAGTTCATTCACACTTTCCTGTTCTTCCCATTTTACCCTGGGATCTCAGGACACAGGTCCTGATGGCACCCAGCCATTGTTGGGGAAGAGAGATGAATGCCTTCCAGCTTCCCCAGGAATCTGGCCAGCATCCCGTGGCTACAGAGACTGCATCTGTGGCTGGAGCACCTGCTCCAAGTCCAGATGCCCAGCACCTTGCAGCTATGCCTGCTTCTCACCAGAGGAGGAGGGATGGGTTTGGCAAGAAGCAAGCTGACCTCAGAAGGCTGGTGGCAGTTCTGGAAGGTCTAGTCTAAGATCAAGAGCATCTCACAGCTGTTCTGGAGCCGGTAGGCGAGTGGTGGCCACCTATGCCTCCAGCCCCATAAGCCTATCAGGACCTGTTCTCTTGAGGTTTCTAGGGCCTTTTCTGTTAGGTAAATAGTTATGCCCCTAGTTTTTTCTTTACCCACCCCTTTTCTAATTTGTACATATAGAGGTCCATATTCAGAAGAAGTTATCCAGCTAAACTAACATCTGGGCACTTATCCAGCTAAATTAAAGCTGGATAACTTAATAGCTGGTTAAAATGTGACCAGGTAAGATAGGGGCAATCCAGTGGCATAACTGTCCTGATTTATCAAAGTCCTTTCCCGTAGACACAGAATGGGAGAAATGCTTCAGTGAATCAAGCCCTAACAGGTGAATTTTAAAAGCAGTGCGCGGATGCACATGTATGCATGTATGCCGGCCCGCGTAAAAGGACTCGGCCATTTTATAACATTCACGCGTATATGCATGCATGTTATAAAATAGGCTGAATGTGTGTACATGTGTGCACAATTTTATAATGGACATGTACATGTGTGTGCAAATGGCACCGCTAGTATGTAAGTGGGGGAATTTTATAAGAGATGCATGTTGACACAATTGGCCATTTCCCCAGTTCATTCCCAGCTTGCACAGGTAAGGGATAGGACTTCCTAACTCCTCCGTTAATCCCGACCCTTAAAACCCCTCTGCCATTCATAGCAGAAGTAAGGTTTTGCAGTAGGGGACCCCAGCATGCATACGTATTTATGCGCTGGTTTCATTGAGAAGTCCAGGAACGCCCATGCCCAGTGGAGACCATGTCCACACCCCACCACTTTTTTGAGATCATGTTTTGTGCGCATAGGGGCAGATTTGAAAAGGTACGCGCGGGGTAATTTGTGCGCACCACCCGGCGCGCACAAATGTACGCCCAATTTTATAACATGCGCACGCAGCCACGCGCATGTCCTGCCCCCCCCACCCAAAAAATAAAAAAACCTGTACCTTTTTTTGGAAGGTACGCCTGCGAGAGGCAGGCATAACTTGCACACGCCGGCTGAGTGCTGTGCCGGCGAGCGATACCCCGACCGCTGTGCCGGAGTCCTCGGCCATGCCTCTCGGACCACACCACCATGCCCCCGGACCATCTGTCCTGCCCCCATCTCACCCCTGTTCCACCTCCTGCTCGCCCATTCAGAAAAGCCACGGGACATACGTGCATCCTGGGGCTTTATGTGCGCCGCCAGGCCTTTTGAAAATAGGCCCAGCACACGCAACCCTCTACGTGCGTAAATCCTCCTGGATTTACACGCATAGGTCTTTGAAAATCTGCCCCATAGTGGGAGATATGTGTGTACTTAGATGGCTTTTAAAAGCAGATTTTAAAATAGCCCTGTAAGTTACCTGGGCTAACTCTGATATTCTGACATTCAGAGTTAGCTGGATAACTTAGTTGGCTATGTCTGGTCATGTTGTAGAGCTGTCCTAAAGTTAGCTGGATAAAGTTAGCTGGCTATATTCAAAACTACAGCTGCACTATTGAATATGCCTTCTAAGTTAGCTGGATAAGTTTATGCAGCTAAATTTGCTGTCCTGACTGTGTCTGAATATGGACCTCATAGTTTTGAACACTTTTTTTCTTTTTATAAAATGTTACTTTGTTAAATTTTGTGTGTATCTTCTTTTTTTGAATGCTAATTACCATGTTATCACTAGTCAAGCCCCATTTACTATTCTCATTCTCACAACCATACTCTGGGCTGCATGTAGCTAGGCATTCAGCTCTTTCCAATATTCTTTTTCTTCAAATACCTTTGCAGCAATCTCAGCTAAGCTAGTTTATTTGGGTCACTGTTCTGGACCGATCTCCTCTGAAAGTCCTTGCTATAATGGCATTAACACTACAGAGCTTGAAGTCATCACTTAGGAGGACTTACCTCCTCACAGTGCCAGAAATGTGTGTGCAGCTGTGCCACAAACACTGGTAGAGCTGCATACTTCTTGTTTGCTTCACCACTATTACCATCACACAACAGGGAAACAAGGTGCTGAAATTTAGTGGTCCTTTCACCAACAGGAAACCTTCCAGGAGAGAAGAGGTGTCATATGGATGTGCAAGTAGGGGCTCTTTTCAACAGAAGCTGCCTGAATCAATTTCTATTCATCCACCTCTAGCTGGAAATGACAATAAAGTAATTAGGCCCCAATTTAGTCTAATTCCATGGTGATAATGGAGCTCAATAAATGGTTGAGGTAACTAGAGGCCCAATCCTCACCTTCTCTCTGCAGATGCCATCTCTCTGCCCAGATAAAGGCCAGCTATCTACCATAAGGGTCTCAGATTCCAGCTAGAAATTCCTTCAGTGCCGTGCTGACATTAACATCTCTGGAAGCTCCATTCGGTGATGGAAGTCAACCTGTCTGAACAGTTCTCTTAGAGCCCCTTTTATTAGAAATGTTGACAAAAGGAGCATTTGAAGGCTTTTTCATAAAAGCTCCCAGTTGTGAGCTATCAGGGAATTCTATGTAAGGACCTTTGTTTTCCCCTTACTAAAGGAGTGTATTTATTTATTTATTTATTTATTTAAAATCTTTTCTATACCGTCGTTAAGGTGGGTACCGTCACAACGGTTTACAGTAAGGCACATAAAGTAATGCAATTAAAATCTTTCAGTTTACATAGGTGCCATAAGGTTCGGTAACATAGTTTTTAATAAATGTAAATTGATAAATGTGAAAAAACATCATGTCCAGGTCAATTCTATGGCAGTATTGGTACCAGACTTGTTTTATAATTGTAACTTATCCTTTAGTGATGCGTTCTCTATTAAAACAAAAAACAAAAAAACTATACACTTGGTGATTACTGTTGTGTGTATGGGTGTTCCTTGTGTACCATTAAGCTGGAGTTGTTCTATGTAGCAATAATTGAGAGAGAGTTGAGTTTTGTTCCTCCAAGTGAGAACATGCAAATGGTGTGTTCAAGCTGTTTATCATCCCAATGCACTTGCTATCCTCATGAATTTCAGTTTGGATTTTGTTGGAGGAGGAGTTCTCTGTCTCCTGTCTTTTAATTTTTACTTTTAATTTATAGGAAAGGAGTAAAGAAGTTCCCATTTAGGGCTCATCTTCCTTTAAAGATTGGACTCTTTTAGGCACATTTTAGAGATTTCTCCGTGAGAGCTCACCTCTCTTGTTTAAATTGATTGGGGCATCCCTGTATTCAAGCTTGTATGTGGGGTAAGGAAGACCTTCTTGTGATATGTCTCCTGACAAGCAAACACAATGGCAGTGATCTGCTGCAGAGGAAGAATATTTTTGCATTAACTGTTTCAGCTATCTCATATGTTAGAGGCACAGACGTATATTCCACCCTTCTTTTTTCCCATTTTGGATTCAATTAATATTTTTTCCACTTGGAGCTGATAACTCGTGGTACCTGGAAGTCAGTATACCAAACCTTTGGGAGAGGGAGTCTTTCAACCAGAAAGATATAACGGTTGTTACAATTTTCAACTAAAGCAAGGGATCCCAGTAAAGTGTAGAGATGTGAATCGTGTCCTCGATCGTCTTAACGATCGATTTCGGCTGGGAGGGGGAGGGAATCGTATTGTTGCCGTTTGGGTGTGTAAACTATCGTGAAAAATCGTTAAAATCGTGAGCCGGCACACTAAACCCCCCTAAAACCCACCCCGACCCTTTAAATTAAATCCCCCACCCTCCCGAACCCCCCCCCAAATGCTTTAAAATACCTGGGGATCCAGCGGTGGTCCAGAACAGCGGCGGTCCGGAACGGCCCCCTCAATAGAATCGTGTTGTCTTCAGCCGGCGCCATTTTTCAAAATGGCCGCCGCAATATGGCGGCGGCCATAGACAAAAACGATTCGACGCAGGAGGTCGTTCTGGACCCCCGCTGGACTTTTGGCAAGTCTTGTGGGGGTCAGGAGGCCCCCCCAAGCTGGCCAAAATTTTCCTGGGAGTCCAGCGGGGTTCCGGGAGCGATTTCTTGCCGCGAATCATTTTCGTACGGAAAATGGCGCCGGCAGGAGATCGACTGCAGGAGGTCATTCAGCGGCGGTCCGGAACCCCCGCTGAACGACCTCCTGCAGTCGATCTCCTGCCGGCGCCATTTTCCATACGAAAAAGATTCGCGGCAAGAAATCGCTCCCGGAACCCCGCTGGACTCCCAGGAAAATTTTGGCCAGCTTGGGGGGGCCTCCTGACCCCCACAAGACTTGCCAAAATTCCAGCGGGGGTCCGGAACGATCTCCTGCGTCGAATAGTTTTTGTCTATGGCCGCTGGCTCCTTCTTCTTTTCATGATTGGACCCTCATAGGGGTAGTTTCTCCAAATCAGTTTGTTTTGCACATCCCCGTAAGAAGAATATCATGCTTCTCTGGAGGATGAAGGCCTCAGGTTTTGGCCAGGTTATGAAGCATGCAGAAGGCTAAAAAGATATTTATAGACCTTTCACTGTTGTACAGAAGACATCCACCTGATGTGTCCAAGCAGCAGAAAAGTATTTTGAGTAGGCTGCCCTAGTATGCCTCTAGGCTCTTTTGTAGTGGTTATCTGCAGCAGTCTGTGGGTCTCCCAGGTGGATCATGAGCCAGGTTTTGTGTACATATCCTATATTATCTTTATTTATTTATTTAACGGTTTTATATACCGACATTCATCAATGATATCACATCGGTTCACAGCGAAACAAGAAACTAGTGCCTGTGGCGGCGCTTTACATCGAACAAGTTTAACATAATACAATTAGAACATATTGAAACATAATAATTAGAGAGTAAGGAAAGGTAGGGGAAATAAAGCATTAATCTAAAATTAAAATAACATGAATACAAGAGGGTATTCATGTTGGAAAGGGTATCTGTTGGAAAGAAGGCAGAAGAGAGTGAGGCATTCAAAGCTGGCTGGCAGTGAGGCTGTCCAAATGTAGAGGCTGGAGTTGGACTCTAGAAGCAAAATGATGAGACCACCTAGTGACAGGTTTGTTGCTGTGTTATTGTAGTAAGAATTGCATACATAGCTAGAGGTCAATCCCCAGTGATGAGACGTTCCTGGAAGTGGTGACACAATTTGGTACATTTGTCCTACGTTGGACAGGTATTGGATTTGTGGACCCTTGAGCCGGCTGAGTCAGATGAAGATTCACCCTGGGGAGGCCCACTGTGGATGTCGAAGCCGGGAGGTGGCACTGAGCAGGAGACCGGAGGGATCTTCACCACTGGAAGCCCGAAGTACCCCCATGAGGAGCCCATGAGGACCCGAGCCACTTGGACTTACGTGCGGTCTCGTGAAGGCTGGTGTCTGAAGAGGAGTTCCTGAAGATTGAGGAGAGAAGGGCTGAAGCCAGGAGGCCAGCTGGAACTTCACTACTGGAAGCCCACGGTCCTCCCGAGAGGATCTCGTGAGGACTCGAGCCGCTTGGACTTAGGAGGGGCCTCCTGGACAACAGCTAGAGACAGGAACCAGTGGAGCGAAGCCAGAATCAGAAGCCGTGGATGAGCTGAGGTCAGAGGCAGTAGTCAGAAGCCAAGGTCAGAAGCCAGTAGTCAAAAGCCGAGGTTAGAAGCCAGTAGTCAAAAGCCAGGGTCGATAGCCAGAAGACGAAAGCAGCAACTAGTAGCTCTCAAGAGAGAGTGAACCTTGTTTCAAGGCAAAGGCACAGGCCTAGCTATAGGGATTAAATACCCTTAGCATCTGACGTCATCAGGAGGCTGTCCTGTAACTTCCTGCACTGGCCCCTTTAAGTCTCGAGTCCCTGCACGTGTGCGCGCCTAGGGGGCGGGGCCAGACACAACGGATCAGCAGCGTCTCCCTCAAGGACGAGGGTAACCGGTACAGTACATGAGAAGGCGGAACAAATATTACCTAGGTCAGCTCCCCTTTGATCCCTAGGTTTTGGCGTTTCCTGGCCGCTCACCACATTGGGCTAGGAAGTGCCCCTTGCCACCGCAATAGAGGCACAGCCCTTGAGCACGGCGTCTCTTCTCTCCTCCTGCGAGATGGGATCTCGACCTATCTGCATAGGCTCTACGTCTTGGTTTCTGGGAGAGGCTGAGGAGAAGGATACCAGTTGGGAAAATGTAGGCCCATAGTTACTGGGTTTACAACCAGGCCTCCCTTCCTGAAAACGGCATTGGATACGGTGGTCCACCCATCCAGCCAGATCAATCGGCTGTTCAGGTCATCTGATAGGTCTCTTGCCGTTAGCTCGTCTTGGAGTCTTGAAGAGATACCTTCTAGGAAAATGCCGTGGAGGCTGTCATCCCCCCAGTCTAGCTCAGCTGTGAGTGTACGGAATTCCACCGCATACTCGGCAAGGGGCTGGTTATCTTGGCGTAGCTGAAGTAACTCGGAGGCGGCAGTGGGCCTGCGAGAGGGTTCATCGAAGATGAGTCAGAAGGCAAAGACAAACTGAACCAGATTTCCTAGAAGGGGATCTTTATGCTCCCATAGCAGAGAAGCCTAGGCCATGGGCTTCCCATCCAACAAGGAAATTATATAACTAGTCTTAATCTGATCCGTCAAAAACTGGGAAAGCAGCAGATTGAATCAGATGAATCACTGATTGAGAAATCCGCGGCAGTACTTCACTTCCCCTGAGTACCGTGAAGGTGCCAGTAGTTGTGTGGGCGTTAATGGTCCGAGGTTGGCCGCGGCAACTGGTACCGGAGGCACAATCGCAGGAGGTGCATCTAACTGATTGGCCAGCCTCTGTACGGTCTCCATCAGGGAATCAATGCAGATTTGCTGCTGTTGCAATCGCTGGGCAATTCCGGGAATGGCCTTTAAGCCCGTCACTTCTGCTGGGTCCATGGTCTTGCAAACTGTTGGATTCGTGGACCCTTGAGCTGGCTGAGACAGATGAAGTCTCACCGTGGGGAGGCCCACAGTGGATATCGAAGCTGGGAGGTGGCACTGAGCAGGAGACCGGAGGGATCTTCACCACTGGAAGTCTGAGGTCCCCCCAGGAGGAGCCCGTGAGGACCCGAGCCACTTGGACTTACGTGCAGTTTCCTGAAGGCCGGTGTCTGAAGAGGAGTTCCTAAAGATTGAGAAGAGAAGGGCTGAAGCCAGGAGGCCAGCTGGAACTTCACCGCTGGAAGCACGCGGTCCTCCCAAGAGGAGTTCGTGAGGACATGAGCCGCTTGGACTTAGGATGGGCCTCCTGGACGAGAGCTGGAGACAGGAACCAGTGGAGTGAAGCTGGAATCAGAAGCCAAGAATGAGCCGAGGTCAGAGGCAGTAGTCAGAAGCCAAAGACAGAAGCCAGTAGTTGGAAGCCAGAATCAGTAGAGATGTGCATTCGTTTTTGCTGAATTGGAAAATTTCAATGAAATTGTCGAATTTGGCATGTTTCAGGGAGCCCGAAAAAGATCAGAATTTTCCCGTTTGTTTTGCAAAAATTTGTTTTTCCGATTAGTGCGCACTAACGGGAGTCAGTGCGTGCAAACTCCCCATTAGTGCGCACAAACAATAAAAAAATATCTAACGTTTTTTGTTAGTGCACACTAACGGGGAGTTAGCGTGCACTAATGGCAGTTAGCGCACATTAACTAAAAATCGATTTTTCGAGGAAAAAAAGACCCAAACCGAAAAAACCCGACATTTTCCATGACGGCCAAAAACCAAAGAACAATACGAACACAAAAAATGATGCACATCTCTAGAAGCCAGTAGTCAGAAGGCGAGGTCAGAAGCCAGTAGTCAAAAGCCGAGGTCGATAGCCAGAAGACGAAAGCAGCAACTAGTAGCTCTCAAGAGAGAGTGAACCTTGTTGCAAGGCAAAGCCACAGGCCTAGCTGTAGAGTTTAAATACCCTTTGCATCTGATGTCATCAGGAGGCTGTCCTGTAACTTCCTGCACTGGCCCCTTTAAGTCTAGAGCCTCTGTGTGTATGCTCGCCTAGGGGGCGGGGCAAGATGCAACGGATCAGCGGCGTCTCCCTCGAGGAGGGAGCGCTGCAGCAGAGGCCAGGATGGGCCCTGCCAGCCAGAGTGGTGCTTCAGCGGGCTGGGCCGGCCCCGAGGTGAGTGGAGGGACCGGGACACGGCCCAGGACCATCACAACAGGACTTATTTAACAACTCATTGCAGGAAGCACTGGAGGAATGCTTGGACATAAGGATGTCCATGGCCACAGCTAGGTGTTCGGGAGGGCATGAGGCAAGTCAGTAGATACCTCATGCTGATGGCGGGGTACGCGAGCCATGGTGGGGAGGCAATATAATGCCGGACTTGCTGCCTGGGGCAATCAATGGACTACGTCCTGCAAGTACGGTTGCAAAGGGACAGTGGGGCATGGTGGCACCTGGAGATGGAGCCCTCCTTGCTCGACCCACCGGGGGAGCCAGATATGCCATATCTGTCTAGCTCGAATGCGGCGAATGGCAGATTGTGGGCTGTGCAGTGATACCACACGGGAAGTCCACAGCTCGGGCACTATAGATATTATTTTGTGTCTTTTGTTCAATAAAGCTGCAGCCTTTGTTATCCACAGCTGAGTGTGTCTGGTTATTTGGGAGTTTAACTCTTAACCTTGCGGCTTGTGGGTGGAATTGGAAGGGGGGGAGGCTTCTGTGGGGATGTGGGCGGGAGGCATGTCCAGGCTGCCAGCATTAAGGGCAGGACTGGGCCACTCTGCCCCCAAGCCTTCGTCTAGTCTGGAGATAACCTGGCACCTGGGCTTCTCCTGCCCTTCCCCCCAGTGTTGCCCCTCTCTCGCATTCACGGCACTTATGGGGCTGGCGATGCCTCCTTTTTGGTGTCCCTCCTGCACGTAGTAATCGCACACATGCGCAAGCCTGCAAGATTTCCAGGGGGGGGGCTATGCATGCACGGGATGCCCGAGCGGCGGCCGGTAGTGCCTGATGATAACGGTCGCAGGACCGATTTAATGTCCCGGCCGCCATCTGGGGCACCATATTGGCAGCAGCAGCTGCATTCCCACCCTCCTTCCCAATTTAGATAGTCAAGGGTTGAGGTTGTAATTCAGTGGGCAGTGCTAGGATACTCTGTTAGGTAGTGAGGCTGAAACTGTGATTTGGTAATGTTATGTTTGTATGACATGTCGCAGCTTGGGGGTAAAGGTATGCAGGGTGGGGTACCCTAGCCATGGTGGGGAGGCAATGTGATGCCGGACTTACTGCCTGGGGCAATCGATGAACTATGTCCTGTCAAGGGCGGTTGCAATGGGACACTGGGGTATGAAGGCGCCCGGAGGTGGGGACCCCCACCCTCCTTGCTCGAAGTGATGGTGGGGCCGGATACGCCGTAGCTGTCTTGCTTGAGTGCGATGGATGGCGGATTGTAGGCAGCGCGGTGATACCGTATGGGAGGTCCACGGCTCGGAAACTATAGGTATTATTTTGTGTCTTTTGTTCAATAAAGCTGCGGCCTTTGCTATCCACAACTTAGTGTGTCTGGTTTATTTGGGAGTTGAAGTCTTAACATTGCGGGTTGCGGGTGGAATGGGAAGGGGTACTGTGGGGGGTGTGGGTGGGAGGAACATCCAGGCTGCCAGCGTCATGGAAATTAAGGAAATCTGTGCAAATTCTTCACTCCACAGTAGCACAGAATTCCCCAAGGAGTAATCAGATATCAAGACTTAAAACCAAAACAGTAGCATAAAAGACAATCCTAGTTCAAACCAAGCACTAAACTGGATTTTTCCTTTAGCTAGCAATCAAGCAAGAGCTAAATCCCTTTACATCTGAAAACAAAAACAGAGAGAAAACACAATCTGTTCACAGCAAAATTAGATTTATCACTGGCAAGGCAAGTTCCTCTACAGTAAGCAACAGATAATGTCTTGGTTTCTGCTGGGCAGAGAGAGGGTCCTGGAAAAATGTTAGACTAGGTCTTGGCAGAATACAAGGGACGGCTCAGAGGCACAACTGTCAGATTGCTTACCCACAGGATATGAAACACAAGTATCTTCTCATTCAACGGAAAATGTATTCATAAGAGGGACCAGATTTTCTCTGCCTTCATTAACTTGAACATAGTATATAACAACAGATTCACTGTACTTACAGTCCAATCAGGACCACTTCACTGGTACTCAACTTCAAAGAGGATTACCTTACGAGTACTCAGGTTCAGACAAGGTTCAGAAGATTTGCTTTTAAAATTAGTGCACTAGTGGAAGTTAGATTAATTAGAAGCAGGAAAAAGACATTTTTCTTTCTGTTAGCCCCACATTTTGGAACTAGCTTCCCAAAGGCATTCTTTTTTTCAAAGGACCTACCCACTGTCTTAATGGATAGCTCTTAAGGCCTGGTTGATCCAGTAAGCTTTTGTATAGCCACAAAAAGGAATCAACATGATATTATATTAGCTAGAAATGTACATTTGTTTGAAATGAATGTGTGTTTTGGAACAACGATGCTGATGTTCGGTTAGTACTAAATGAAACAACCAAATCAGCCATGCTTCCAGAAAGAACAAACATTTTCATGTGCATTCATTTTAGGATGTGAATGTGTGCAGTTTGAAATTTTGCTCCAAAAAAGCACGCGATGCATGCATAGCTTCCAGTGTGCACACACAAATTTCCAATTTGTGCGTACAACTTCCAAAGTGCGTGCACAAACTGCTTTTTCTGCGTGCAGCTCAGGGACTATGCACACAAACTTCCAAATAGACACACACAAAAACAAAACCAAATGAAAAAGAAAAACAAATGAAAACAAATTAAAATGCCCACAGAAATAAACCAAAATGAAAATATTTGTTGTAGACATCCTTAAAATTAGCTTGTTTATGGTAGGATATCAGTTTAGGACAAAAGAACAAACCCCTTTATTAGAGCAGGGGATAGATTTAACCCATTCATCGGACTAAGGAGGTCAATATAAAAATTAGGTTATGGGGTCATTATGAATCATCACCATTATTTATGATGATATTGCTAAATTAAGTTGCATTATTCTCTGTCAGCTAATAGTATACCATTTGTTTTATATTTATGTTTTTAATCATTATATAATCTCATGGAAAGGATGTCTTAAATAAAAGATGATGATGGATGATAATCATTCCTTACTTTTAATAGCTTAAGATATGATAACTGAAACCAAATGAATAGGTGATACAAGGGCCAGATGGATCGCGTGTGAGTTTCTATTACAGCCTACGTTGCCAGCAACTTCAGATCATCCTCTTTGTGCAGTACCTTACTCGCCATTTAGTACAGCAGATCATATGGGAACTTTGGTCATTATTAAAACTACATTTGTTTTTTCATTCTCCTCCTCTTTTTATTTTTAAAAGGGTCTGTAATCTGAGAGTTATGATAGTAAGATCTATGAATACATTTGTTGTTGACTTGGGACAGATTCTGACAATCTTGGACATTTTCCTTGTGGCTGATGCTCAGTGTGTAGTCAATTGTTTTCAGTTACCGGTTCTAGGTGTTCATACATTATGACAAAACACTAATTGCCTTACTAAAGAAGGGTCTATTATGTTTGGTGCCCCTGTAATTAGATGTATATTTGCAAACTAAGAGAATGCTTAAAACACACATCATTGAATATCAGAGTTGTTAGGCCAATAAGAAATTAGAGGTGCCATTGGTACAACTCTTTTTGGATGCGGGTCATATTTTCAAAGACCTCCTGTTTTCAATAATGGAAAAACCTTGCCAACATTTCTGAAATGGGGATTATAATTTGGTTCAACTATGGGCTGAGCAATTCTGGATATATCATTTGAATATCATTCATCCTTGTAGTTTAAACAAAGAAGTGTAATAATCAGTTTTTTTGTTAATGAATGTTACATTTTTTTGTTTAAGCAGTGTAAACTGTTTTTTGATTGGCAGTATTTTGATGCTATATTGTGATTGGTTGCCAATGAGACTGGAATGATTTCTGATTGGTTTTAAGCTTAGGGAGGATTTTTGCCATTTTGAAATGCTGTTAAGAGGATAGCATTCTTCTCCAAAGTGACTTGCATTGAGCGGTATTTTATATCTTAGTTTTAGGACATCATTTGGTGCTGGTGAGTGATTTTTATTGTATTTTTCCCAGTTTTCCCAGACACAGGCAATGGCTCTGCTGAAACATTGTGGTGTCAGGTTATCATGCAGATACAGGAATAGTGAGGAACCATGGGAAAAGACATTTCTAAGATAAGCCTTAATAAACTGTGAATTTATATGAGCTTGTATAGAGCAAGGACTTTACATTCTGATGGTCATAGTCTCCTTTAGGTATTTTGAGTTAGGAGTTGTAAGACACAGCAGACTAGATCTGGAGCTATTTCCCCAAGTTGGTCCAGTGTTTTTGAACAAATTGACTCCTGAATACGAGGACTATAAATTATTCAGGAAACCACTTAAAGCTATCTTTTTTAGGAATGTATGTATGCTATTTGATTTGTATGTTATTTTTAGTGATATTGTTTTTAACTTGTTTTTTATGTTTCTGTTGTGTAATGGTTATTTTATATGCTTAAGATTGTTTTTATTGTTATCTGCACTGATCAATTGTATTTGGATGCTGTGGAATAGATGAATAATAAATACATAAATCAATAAAACTATCTAATACACCTTAAAAATTTCCAAACAAAACTCATATATTTTTAATATCCCAAACATATAATCCAATGACACCATACCAAACAGCATTTTCTCAATGTAAATTCATGATTTTCTTAAACTCCTATCTTTTAGCCACTTCCACAGCTGCTAATATTCTATGGAAATCACTCACTATCTGCTAAAATCATACTTGATCTTCATTTACAGTATTAGTTGTGGAATGTGCAATTGCAACCAGTATGCAAAAATTTTGACCATAATTTTCATATCCTGGCTAAGGAATCATGGGGGTCATTTTTCAAACCACGATGTGCTGTTATCGCTTGCATTAGGGCCTTATCGTGTGCAATAATGCCCTAATGTATGTGATAATGACTGCATGACGGCAGTATGATTTAAAGAGGGAAAGGGGAGGGGTTTGGGTAGGATTTGGGTAGGATCAAAAAATTTTGGGGGTCGGTTGCGCTGCGGGAGATAATGTTTTACACATGATTTACACATTTTACACATTATAGCCAGATGACGTGCTGGAAATAGCTACACGTTTTGCAGGGGTGCTATGGGTGCGATAGTGTGCACCGCGGTGCAACCATGGTGGGCAAAAATGCACTACCGTGATACGCCGAGGTGCACACTATTGCCCCATGCTACTTTTCTAGCTGCGACTCTTCATTCTGCTATATTTATAGTGGAATGAAAAATCCTACAGTGAATTAGTTTACAAAAGCCCAAGTCCTAATGGTCTGCATCTATATTATATTTCAAAATTATGAGAATTTACTTTATTGAGCACACTTTATAATCCTCCTGTAATTTCTTATTAAAGACAACTTTAAAATATAGGAATAATCATGTCTCTAGTACTTTTATTAAATTCTGCACTAATTATCTACCAGGCCTAGGAATTTATGATGGTTTAAGCTCCAATATAACTTACTAACTTCTTTAGTAGTATTATGTTTACTTAATATTAGAGATGTGTTTAGTTTTAAGTTATCGGGTCAGGCTTCGGGTCAGGCGTTTCTAGGAAAACGTTGTTTTCCTACGTTTCTTTTTTTTTTTTTTTCGGCAAAACAGACCAAACCCCCCCTAGCCCAACCCTTCAAATCTACTTAATTACAACCCCCCCCCCCCAACACACACACACACCATCCTGATCCCCCCCAAGACTTACTAAAAGCCCTGGTGGTCTGCGGGGTCCTGGGAGCGATCTCTCCGTCAGGGGCTACCGGTGCCATTGGTCGGCTCCTGTCACATAGAAGGAACAATGGATGGCCCGCACCATTTTCTAAGATGGCGCCAGCCGTCCATTGTTCCTACCATGTGACAGGGGCAGACCAATGGCACCAGTAGCCCCTGTCACATGGTAAGGGCAAAGGGCCACTGGTGCCATTTTGATTCCTGGCAGGAGTCCCCCCCCAAGACTTGCCAAAAGTCCCTGGTGTTCCAGTGGGGGTCCTGGAGCGATCTCCTGCAATCGGGCCGTCGGCTTCCAGTATTCAAAATGGCACCGATATTCTATAGCCTTTTTCTGCCATCATTACTGCCATCATACACCGATATTCTATAGCCTTTTTCTGCCATCATTACTATGTTACTATGTTATGTTATGTTACTATGTATGTTGCCACACAAGATTGGATAACCTGGCTATATTCTAGGGGTTTGCATTCAATTGCAACGTATTGGCAATCCGCAACGTATATGCCATATTCGTTGTATTCATGGAGGTCACGAAACATATGGCAAACCCCCAAGAAATCAACATATCACTAACAAATAAACCCCCACCCTCATGATGCCCCCAAGACTTGCCAAAAGTCCCTGGTGGTCCAGCGGGGGACCTCGAGCGATCTCCTGCACTCAGACTGACAGCTGCCAGTATTCAAAATGGCGCCGATAGCCCCTGTGACAAAGTAAGGGCAAAGGCTATCGGCGCCATTTTGAATACTGGAAGCCGATGTCTCGATTGCAGGAGATCGCTCCAGGACCCCCACTGGACCAACAGGGACTTTTGGCAAATCTTGGGGAGGTCAGGTAGCCCCTGTGACAAAGTAAGGGCAAAGGCTATCGGCTCCATTTTGAATACTGGCAGTCGACGGCCCAAGTGAAGGAGATTGCTGCAGGACCCCTGCTGGAACACCAGGGACATTTGGCAAGTCTTGGGGGGGGGGACTCCTGACCTCCCCAAGATTTGCCAAAAGTCCCTGTTGGTCCAGTGGGGGTCCTGGAGCGATCTCCTTCAATCGAGCCATCGGCTTCCAGTATTCAAAATGGCGCCGATAGCCTTTACCCTTACTTTGTCACAGGGGCTATCGGCGCCATTTTGAATACTGGCAGCTGTCAGCCTGAGTGCAGGAGATCGCTCGAGGTCCCCCGCTGGATCACCAGGGACTTTTGGCAAGTCTTGGGGGCGTCATGAGGGTGGGGGTTTATTTGTTAGTGATATGTTGATTTCTTGGGGGTTTGCCATATGTTTCGTGACCTCCACGAATACAACGAATATGGCATATACGTTGCGGATTGCCAATACGTTGCAATTGAATGCAAACCCCTAGAATATAGCCAGGTAGGTTTTTCTGTTATCCAATCTTGTGTGGCAACATACATAGTAACATAACATAACATAGTAACATAGTAATGATGGCAGAAAAAGACCAAATGGTCCATCAAGTCTTCCCAGTAAGCTTCCCATAGTAGTAACTGCCACTTTGTGCAGGTTACCCCCATGATTCTATTGAGGGTATTAATTGCCACTCTGTGCAGGTTACTGCCATGTATTCTATTATGGGTAGTAATTGCCACGTTATGCAGGTAACACAAGCCTCATGTTAAGGGTAGCAATAATTACAATCCAAACCAAGCAATTGTCAAACCCATTACAAAATTATTGTTATCAATGTTTTAAAGGGTAAGGAGCCTTCATGATAATTCAGATAATGCTGCTTAAATGTGCTTTGCTTTTGAACTTCACTGTAGAATTAGTCCTATGTTTTATCCCTAATGTCTGCATATCAGTACCCCAAACTGTAATAATTGGAGCCCAGTGTTGGCTGTCACCTGAATCCAATTCCCCTTTTCCCCCTACTGTTGAAGCATAGAGCGATGTTGCAGTTGCATCACCAGCATCAAGACTGGTTAAGAATAGTAATCTCCATGCCTTCTGTTAAGGATAGTAACTGCTGCTCTGTGCAGGTTACCCCCATGCACTCTTTTCTATATTTCCATCCCCTAATCCTTAGGGATCCACAGTTTTTATTCCATTTCCTTTTGAATTAATTAACTTTTTTAATCCTCATCACCTCTTTTGAAAGGGCATTCCAGGCATCTAGCACCCTCTCCATGAGGAAATATTTCCTGATTTTGGTTCTGAGATCCCCCTTGGAGTTTATCTTCATGATCCTTAGTTTTATAGTTTCCTTCCCAATGGAAAAAATTTCAAGATTGTGTATTATTAAAATCTTTCAGGTATCTGAAGGTCTACATCATGTCTCCCCTGCACCTTTTCTCTTTCAGGGTTATATATTTAGATTCTTCAATCTCTCCTCATAAGTCTTCTGATACAGACCCCACACCATTTTGGTAGTCCTTCTCTGAACTGCCTCTGACCTTTCCTTATCGATTTTTAAGATATGAGCTCTAGAAATGAAAATACTCCAGATGAGACCTCACCAAAGACCTGTAGAAGGGCATTTTCACCTAATCTTTCCTGCTATTTATTCCTCTCTCTATGTAGCCCAGCATCTTTCTGGCTTTAGATATCACCTTGGCACATTGCTTTGCTGCTTTCAGATCGCCAGACACTATTACCCCAAGGTCCCTCTCCCAGTCCATGCACATTAACTATTAGAGATGTGAATCGGAACTGGAATCAGTTCCAATTCACATCGTGAAATTTGTTTCGTGCGGTCTGATCGTTTTTTTTTTTATCGGCTGCGCCCGAGCCGATATACAAAAAACCCACCCCAACCTTTTAAAACAGATCCCTTAGCTTCCCCCACCCTCCTGACCCCCCAAAAACTTTTTAAAAGTACCTGGGGGTCCCAGGAGTGATCTCCCGCGCTCGGGCCGTCGGCTGCGACTAATAAAAATGGCGCCGAAGGCCCTTTGCCCTTACCATGTCACAGGGTATCCATGCCATTGGCCGCCCCCTGTCACATGGTAGGAGCACTGGATGGCCCGTGCCATTTTTAAAGATGGCGCGGGCCATCTTTAAAAATGTAATCCACTCCACCACCTTGGTGATCACTTCCAAGCTTTTCATTTTATTTACGAGCCTCCTATGTGGGCCCATATCAAAAGCTTTGCTGAAATCCAAGTAAATCACATTAAGCACTCTTCCTCAATCCAATTCTCTAGTCACCAAATCATAAAAATCAATCAGATTTGTCTGACATGACCTTCCCTTGGTGAATCCATGTTGCCTTGGGTCGAGCAAACCACTGGATCGTAGATGGTTCACTATCCTTTCCTTCAGCAAAGACTCCATTCATTTTCCTACCACGAAGGAGAGGCTAACTAGCCTGTATTTATTTATTGAAATAATTATATTCTGCTAATAATAACAATGTCATGCTCAGCAGATTATAATTGTTACAATTGTAGTTTCTAGCCTCTCTCTGCTACCACTCTTGTGAAGTGGGATCACTACCGCACTTCTCCAGTTTTGCGGCACACTCCATTTTCCAGGGATTTATTGAACAGGTCTTTCACCAGACCTGCCAGCTCCCCTCAGTATCCTTGGATGTACCTCATCTGGCCCCATAGCCTTGTCCACTTTCAGTTTTTCAAGATCTGCTCATACATTCTTTTCTATAAATGGGGTCTCATCTAACCCACTGCTATCTATGGTTTTTGTCAACCAGTAAGAGTGCATATCCAGGGTCTTCTTTAGTGAACAGCGAACTAAACTATTTTAAAAAATATTTCTGATTTTTCTTCATCTTTTTCCAGACATTGGGGTAGATTTTAAAACTCCGGCACAAGTAAATCCTGGGGTTTATGCGCGTGGCTGGGCCTTACGAGCGCCGGGTCAATTTTCAAACGGGCCCGGCCACACGTGTAAACCCCGGGATGCATGTAAGTGCCAAGGTTTATAAGAGGGTGGTCTGGGGGGAGCGGGCTGGGGGAGTGCTAGAGGCACCCGCGGACTGGGAGGGAACTGGGGAAGGCCCCGATGCATCGCCATGCAAATTAGCTAAATTAGCAAAATTATTCACCCCTTTTGAGCGTCATCCTGGAATTTTATAACATGTGTGCGCCAGCACGCGCATGTTATAAAATCACCTGTGCATGTGTACGCGCCAGGTAGCACACACAGATGGACGCGCACGCGTATTTTTTGAAAATCTACCCCATTGCTTTTAGTCACCTTTCAATTTCACTATACCACCTCCTTTTTTTGATATATCTGAACAATGGTTTGTCATCTCTTTTTACCTCTTTGGCAAATCTTTCTTCAAACTGACCTTTTTCTTTCATGAGTTATTTAATATCTGGCTAAGTAGTGTTATCATCAGCAAGTAAAGAAAACTATAAGCTACCCAATCCCCTCCCTCCCCACCAAGGCATAATGCAAGCCAGGGGTGTATCCTAACACCCCCCCCCCCAAAAAATAAAAAATTAAAGTAGTGATTCGCTCATATTGTAGGCTGGGCCCCATCCCGCTTTTATATTCAAAGTGAGATCATCCTGCCTTCCCCCCCTTTCTACCCCCAAGGAAGAAGTGTCCTACCTGCATCTCCTTCTCCCTGCCCATCCCCATTCCCACAATACCTGGGAGTGAGGAACCTTCTGTCCCTCTCCCAGTGCCTCAAGCACTGCTCTGATAGAAGTAGCATTGGAAGCATAAAGTTGAATGTAAATTTACGCTTCCAGTGCTGCCACTATCAGCTGGATAAGCAGCTGAATATGTACTTTTAGCCATTTGGATGGATAACTTGTGCGTTGTCTGTCTAAATGGCTTTTGAACATTGACCTCAATATGCTTTGGAAAAAAATAATTCTATTGAATAAGCGGCTTGTACATATGGACTTTAATCGAATAATGCCACGCACAAAGTATTTCACATAGGTTATAGATAGAGAAAGAGCCGGGTTTGTAAAATGAGGATTCTATATTTGTCACTGATTTTAATAAAATCTTAAATAAATGCACTCTAGATTTGATGATATTGATCATCCAGAAAGCCAAATCCAAAACAGCACAGTTAAAGAGTTAATTAGATATGGTATTACTTTCAGTACAGTCACTGTCTTCCATTTGAAAAATGTATTGCTGATTTAAATTCACAGATGGATGAATTTACTGATGATGTTTGACAATGTATAAGTTCATACATGATGAAAATGATTATAAACACGGTCATATCTATTCCTGGATGACTTCTTACATAGATTAACAACGGTCCCAGGGGGTCACTTTTGAAGATTAGGGTGACAATTCATCAGGTTCTCCCTGGACCCATCTGAAACCTCTCCTTCTCCCTGTCTTAAAGGTTACTGAGGCTAGGGACTGCATGATCCCTATTCACTCCTTTCCTGGAGGTCTTGGTTAGTGAAAGGGGCAGGAGAGATGCCCACTTACCTGCTGCCCCTCTGACATCACTTGAAATGGCACCAGCCAGCCTTAATACCGGCTTCATAGTGACATCAAAATGGCACTGGTCTCAGGGGTGGCTAGCGCCACTTTCCTGTATGTACATTTTATTTCCAAAAATCATCTAAATAAAAATTCAGTTTTCTAAAAGCTAAAAATAAGAGTTGGATTCAAACCAAATCTAAGCTGATTCTGATTATTTGAGTGCATGTCAGTCAAATTTTCTGGATTTTAACTGGGTAAGTGGAGGTTTGCTCAAATCAGGTTTATGCATAGCTTATGCTGTATGCATAATTTTTCCAGTTTGAAATACAGTACAGCTGTTGTGTGATTTTATCAAGCATCATGAAAGGTGATTAGCTAGCAGTGGCTTAAAAATACAAATAAGCAAACTGAGACAAGCATATTTCTTTATATATCTTATTTTTCTTGAGGTTGAATTTTATCCATATATTTGCAGTTTTTTAGTAGAAAATGTAGATTATGTTTTTTCTACATAGTTTAGATCATTGTTCTATGTGTTTTAATTTTTTAAAAAAGAGGCAACTTATACCATTATTGTGTAGAAACAGTTTTAAAATAATCAAATTACCAAATTACTGCTTGCCCCTCTGTTTATACAGAAAATTTAATCATAGAATTACATTATTATATTTCTCCTTTTCTATATTTTGTTTTTGAGATAGCAAACTACTATTACTGGCAAAATGTAGAATTAGAATGTTCTTGACTCTGACAGGTTGATGGTACATCACATAAAAGATATTTTGTTCTGACTTCTGCAGCATCATATAGATCCCAAAATACCTTATGTTCACAGTGAAAGATATCAAATAAAATTAAACGTTGTACAATTCATTAAAGGATAAATAAAAAGAGATACAAAAGAACCAAAAGATAAAGAAAATAAATAGGTGGGCCTGCGCCTTCATGGCCAGAGCCCACCCATAACAGAAGCACCGGTCACAGAGGGGAGGTGGTGTCTCAGCGGGGGAGGGAACCGAGTGTATGGCGTGGCGGCACGGGGGCCATGGCGCAGCCCAATGCCTCCCCTCCCCTGCCTGTGGCGCGAAAACACGTCATTAAGGGAGCGATGGCGACGAGGGTCGATGACATCAGTGGCCCTTTAAAGGACCACGACGGAGGCCATGCAGCCCTTCTTTTCCTCGCTGGCAACAGCGACAGCACCAGCGAGAAGCACGGTGCGACAGAGAATGCACGAGGACACAAAAAGGCAAGTGCCCCCCAGTAGAACTCTCCGCTCTATTCACGAGCACAAGCTAGCTACGATTCTGCTGCCATCCCGATTCAAATCAGGAGGGGAGGGCCATGCAGTGAGCGACCTAGTGGAGCAGCCCAGAGCAAAGGCTACACGAGGAGGGACCCTAATAGATAGACAAAAAAAAAAAATGTAGTTATATATTAAAAAAAAAAAATTATATATAGGGTGGCCCATGGAATAGTAGCCCGCCTCCAATACCAGTGCCGGGAGGCAGGCTACTTTTCCATGGGCCACCCTGTATATAACACTACTAATAATCAAGTCCCCTAAACAAAATAATTAAAGGGGAATTGCTACCAAAAAATAAAAGGCAGCTAGGCTCCAAAAAAGTGGGTCTCGGTGGCTGCGGGCAGTAGAGCATTTCACCTTTGTACGACAAAAGCAGTGAGTCCAGCATAAAGAAATAGGAAAAGGGGGTTAAAGGAGGCGCTAGGCAAGCTTTCCAGAGACAGCACTGCCCCGTGATATTCAAGTTGCAGCAAAAGTGTCGTTGGCAAAAGAAAGCAGTCACACTACAAATAAGTGAGGCCCACGGTTCAAAGTCAACATTCGATAAAGCTATGGCCTCCGACTCAGCTACGTCTACTCCCCTTGGCTTGCAGGCGGCGATGGAAGAGTCACAATGCAGATTGCGCTCGGGAGCCTCAAAAGAGAGGGATAATGCAGAGATCACTGTGCCGATGTCTCGGCGAGGAACTCGCACAAGAGAATAGTCGAAAAAGAAACCGGGGTGGATGAGGAAAGGATGGAGAACCGACAGACCAGCACGCAGGCTCCAGCATGCATACGGACAACATCACATCGAATGAGCCTCAGATGAGTGTCACGATTGCGGCCACCACCCATCCTGCGATGGCAAGGACAGAAGGGTCCATAGAGACAGAACCACAGCACACACCCCCGAGAGGGCTTTGGCTACATCCACATCACACCAGAGCCCTCATGGAGTTCCACAGCCACAAACCAGCCAGAATAAATACCAACATAGACATCTAGGTGGTGAGGGATACCCATTTCCCCCAAACGTCGAGTCACCATCCCTCTTTTTCAGATGGTTGCAAGGGCAGCCCGGTTATGGCAGCCAGCCATATCCTGCCCCACACTCGACATATCAGAACTTCAACAGTGCAGCACAGCATCAAAGATCGGCATGGGGTTCCTACGCTCCCAGCACATTCCCAGGATGGGGTCAAGCAGGGTGTCCATGAGATTATGCAGCATATGGCGGGATGAGCAACCAAAACCCTTTTCATCCATATTGGTTTGCAGTGGCCGGCACCTGTACAAGGAATCTTCCCTCCACAGGAGGTAGGGCCAACGCATCGAGCCTTTTCATAGCTTAATCCAAGTGGGCTGAGAGCAGCTGAAGGTGACAATACAAGAGGCTTATCCGAAGTCCATGCTATTGATCCAACAACAGCAATGAAAGGACAAGATGGAGCAGTGGCACAAACTGACATGGGAATGTGCCAGGAGATGCAAAATCCAAATGAAAGGGCAACCACCAGCCGAGCAGATCAATCAGTGCAGATGGTAGACAGCAATATGGGTGAGTCTCGAGATAAGGATGGGAGGAGAGGGTGGAAGTAGGGTGGCACAAGGCATGGAAAACAATAATGTGGCAGCTGGAAAAAGAGTGCAAGGTGAAACACAAGCATAGAACAAGTTCCAGCTCTGACAGCTCTTCTTCTGTGTCATCTTCAGACTCCACAAGTGACAGTGACCCACATCCTGCAGCTAAGGCAGTCAACAAGGAGTCTAGAGGCCCCACTCCTCGCTCACAACCTTATCAGAACTATGGGAAAGCATGCTCAAACAATTGCAGAAAAAAATACGAAAATGGACATACATAGACATATTTAGTATCCTTCAAGGACAGCGAAGGACAGATGATAAAAAGAAATTGATGGACAGACCAGCACATCTGGAAAAAGAGAAGAGAATTCAAAAAAATTTGTTAACTGGATAAGAGCATTCCTATTCATGAAAAGTGTGGTGGGCCATCGGTACCCTTCTCAATACGGTCCAATGTTAAGTTAGGCAGAGAATATTCTCGAAGCATACCAAGAGCATGAAGGTTGGGCCTGGCTCAACTACGATGAGAAATTCCATGATAATATGAAAGAAAATTGCTTCATGTCATGGGGAACTCAGGAGGTCAGCCTGTGGGTGAAACAGATGACACGAAAAGCGGGCTATGCAGGTGCACGTGCAAGAACCACAAAAAGATCATCTCCCATCAGGTACTCAGTCAGGATGGCCCAGGCATAAGACAACACATGCAGGCGCTATAACAAGGCAACAGGCACATTCCAAGATTGTAAATTCAAACATGTTTGTTCAACCTGTGCAGCTCCACACCCAGTAATGAAGTGCCCTAAAAAACCCACGACTGGAAGTAACATTAAAACACATTGAAACTCTGCAATTTGAAAAAGTGCCATCACCCATCAAGTTAGAAGCAATGATACCATGGTTGGAAAGCTACCCCTGCCACAAAAATACACAGAGGATTTGGCAAGGAAAGTGGAAAGACTCCAGACTGACATTGGTTACGATATTTTTAATAATGCTCTCCAAGGTGTCATAGAGGTATGGATTTACCAAAAAAGACATGGGCCGCAGCTGGTTGGTTAGTGTGGGACACGAGGCAAGGGTTCACCCTACCTCATGTTCTTGGTGGTTACCTGGGCCGGGGGGGCATATTGAAAGTGGTGTCGATGGCATCACAGGATGGCATGGCAGCCAATCAGTGCCTTGGGTGGCGCAAAAGAGGGGGCATGACATGCGCCGATGTTCAGGGCCCCCTTGCTTGGGGACAAGGCGGGGGGCCCATGGAGCAAGGCTGCCCTGCTTGGTACCCATGGCGGGCAGCAGCGGAGACACATACCGTCTCGGGTACCAATTGTTAGGTTTTAATAATGTGTTAAATAAAGCTGCAGCCTTATTATTCCAAATAACAGTTTTGGTGTTTCTTTGTTAACAGATGATGTATGCATAAGTATGTTCAATAAGGTAAAGGGGCTATGGGTGGAAGGGATGCTGGGAACTTGAGGTTACGGTGGCGGCTGCTAGCGTTAAGACTGCACAAATGCTGTAAAAATGTAAATCAAGATACTGATGGAATGGTTAATATGTGGTGATAGAAAAATTAATGAGTCAAAGACTATATGAAGCTCTGAGAACAAATATTTTAGGGAACAATTTTTCAAGTGTCCACTTTACTGCAAAGTCTGTGGCTTTTTACCAATGGATTTTGCACCAGATTTGAATGAGAAAGTATATACACAATTACTTTACATTAGAAAATTTCTGTGACTAGAAGTACCCTCTGGCTTATACACCTAGCTTTTGTTTGGGTAGATTCTTCATGAAAAATAATGAGGTCAATATCCAGTGCCACTTAGAAGGTTTTCCAATATAGCTGGCTAAGTAATGCTGTTTGAATATTTCACCACACTGAGCAGCTCCATTTAGCCAGCTGTTTAACTAGCTAAACTGTTAGCTGGATGGGTGGGACTGGGGCATTCCGGGGTAGAGCTACCTATTCAGGTAACTTTCAGGGAGATGCATCAAGATGCGGTAGGGCTATAACTTGCATTGTATCACATATTTCATATGACATGCATGATATTTTGATCCCCCCACCAGGTTTCCCTCTCATACTAGAATGACCTTCTTTGCATGCAATTTGAAAGCATGAATAATGCCAATGCATGCAAAGAAGGTCATGCTTATGCAATCCTTTGCAAATATTTTATCACAGCCAACTGAGAAGATGGTCACCTGTGATAAAATACCTACACCTTTTTGAAAATGCAGGTCCTGAGACTCCCACCTGATATTTAAAAAACTGGCTAAAAAAAATTGCTGTAAACAGGGAGGTGGATCAGGGGTCAGTGCTAATTCACGTCTTAATCCACCTCGACTGGTGGCCCTGACACCCATAAAATGTAAAAGCTTAAACATGTAGGTATGCAACAATGGCCACCATCCTCCCAGAGACAGTCATGACCTAGCATCTCACCCCTGAAAGTGTAAAAGATATAAAATAGGGTCTTGGCTCCTTCTAACCCCACCTCCCTCCCCCCCAAGTCAACAATAGGGTCCTGGCCCCCCTTCCCATCCCCCGAGTCAAAGAAAGTGTCACAGCCCTTCCCTCTCCCCCAGGAACCCAGAAAATAAAGCAATTAGGATGCAGGGCCCCACCCCCAACAACTGACCCCCTTCCCTCCTGCAACCCCTTGAACCTTCAAATGGATACCATGTTATTGCCTACCTGACCTTTCCCCAGCCATGTAACTGGGGTAAGGTCTGGGAATTGGATCCTGGGTCAATGTGGGATCCATTTGAAGGTTCAGGGGGGCACTTGTTGGGGTTGGGGGTCTGCATGGGGATGGGTAAGGGGAGGTGGACCAGAGACACTATCTCTGAATTAGGGGGTGGGAAGGGGGCCAGAACCTTATTGTTGACTTGAGGGAGTAGGAGATGAGAAGAGGTAAGGAGACTCTCACACAATTTATTTTGACTTGAGGGGGATAGGCTATTTCTGCACACCTACATTATTTCATTTTTTAATATGTCGGAGGTATCAGGAATACCTCAACTGGCAGATCCAGGTTGAGGTATTCCTGGTTGAATGGGGGTCAGTGCTGACCCCCATTCAACCTCCCTATTTTGCTGCTATTTTTTTATTTTTTTCCACCACTTTAAATGAGAGGCAGGAGTCTTCGATACGTATTAGGGTCCAAGGTCTCTTGCCTCACATTTTCCACTTTCCCAAAAGGTGTAGATATTTTATCATGACTGACCACATTTTCAGTCGGCTGCACTAAAATATGTGCATAGGATTGCCTATGAATGACCCTCTTTTCATGCATTTGCATAATTCAAGCATGAAATTAGAATGCAAAGAAGGTTATTTTAATAGCGGAGGGAATCTGGGTTAGGAGATGCAAAATATTGAGTATATCACACAAAAATCGCTATGATAGTGCTCTGTTGATGCATCTCTCTCTTAGTCAGCCAGGTAAGTCAAGGGCAGCTATTCAGCTGTCCTAAAGTTAGCCAGATAAATTTATCTGGTTAACATTATGATAACAGGATACTCTTCCAGTTGATTCATTACTACTTAAAAATAGGTTAACAAGGATCATAAAATGCATTGACTCAATAGCCTTTCAATTACTCAGGTGAAGCATAGGCCATGGTTGTTGTTGCGAGTGCAGCCTTCAGGAGCCAATGGTATGGGTTTGGTGCACATCACTTGGCTCATAGGAGAGCGGAGCCCTTGGGCCACATAGTGGCTCAGGTCAGGACATGAGTTGCACCCGTGGTGAGGTGTGTGTGCAGGAATGGGCGACACAGGAGCAGAGCTGAACAGAGCTTGGAAGACTGGACGTAGATGTGGAGCCTGAGGAGACAAGGATAGAAAACCAGGAGGGATGAGCAAGACCCTCAGGCGCCCTACACAGCACGTGGGACTGGTCACGGACCAGGAGGAGAACAGGACAGGCTCAGGAAGTCTCTTAGCGCAGAGTTGCAGCGACCCCTCGGATCCTCCAGAGTTGGGACTTGGGAAGACAAGATAAGAACATAAGAACATAAGAAATTGCCATGCTGGGTCAGACCAAGGGTCCATCAAGCCCAGCATCCTGTTTCCAACAGAGGCCAAAAACCAGGCCACAAGAACCTGGCAATTACCCAAATACTAAGAAGAACCCATGCTACTGATGTAATTAATAGCAGTGGCTATTCCCTAAGTATAATTGATTAATAGCCATTATTGGACTTCTCCTCCAAGAACTTATCCAAACCTTTTTTGAACCCAGCTACACTAACTGCACTAACCACATCCTCTGGCAACAAATTCCAGAGCTTTATTGAGTGAAAAAGAATTTTCTCTGATTAGTCTTAAATGTGCTACTTGCTAACTTCATGGAATGCCCCCTAGTCCTTCTATTATTCGAAAGTGTAAATAACCGAGTCACATTTACTCGTTCAAGACCTCTCATAATCTTAAAGACCTCTATCATATCCCCCCTCAGCAGTCTCTTCTCCAAGCTGAACAGCCCTAACCTCTTCATCCTTTCCTCATATGGGAGCTGTTCCATCCTCTTTATCATTTGGTTGCCCTTCTCTGTACCTTCTCCATCGCAACTATATTTTTTTTTAGATGCGGCGACCAGAATTGTACACAGTATTCAAGTGGCGGTCTCACCATGGAGCGATACAGAGGCATTATGACATTTTCCGTTCTATTAACCATTCCCTTCCTAATAATTCCTAACATTCTATTTGCTTTTTTGACTGCTGCAGCACACTGAGCCGTCAATTTTAAAGTATTATCCACTATGATGCCTAGATCTTTTTCCTGGGCTTGACAACTCGGATTAAAAACAGGGAATCTTCAGAGGCACGGGTCCTACAGAACCTGGAGCATTAGGACCAGATACAAAATGGAAATTGGGACAATAAAGAGACTTGGAACATCAAGGAGGCTTGGAACATCAAGGGACTTGGGTATAACTGGAATGGATCACGGATGTGTCTCTGGAATGAGTCACGGACGTCTCTCTGGAATGGACAGATGGACATCTCTCAGGAATGGATTCATGGACAACTCTCAGGAATGGACTGACGGACATCTTGGAATGAACTCACGGAGTTAAGACATCAGGACATGGAACAGACATTAGGGTTCAGAGCCATGGCCATCAGGACATGGAACGGACATCAAGATATGGGACAGACATCAGGATTTGGAGTCCCGAACATCAGGATATGTTGCAGACATCAAGGTTCAGAGCACGGTCATCAGGACTTGCAACAGGCATCAGGCTGAAAAGATCTCTTCAGGAGCATCTGGATAGATGCGCAGACAATGGAGGAATGGAGCAAGGTCCTTTTATAGGGCAGACCCAGGAAGAAGGTGGAGACTGGCAGTCAGTGGGGCCATGGCCACTTCCTGCCGCTGTCCCTTTAAAAGGAATGAAGAGGCATGGCGCCTAAGGAAGGCCAGGAGACTGCAGGTCCTTGGACAGCGGCCTGCACAGGAAGAAGCAGGCCAAGGAGGTGGCGCTATAGCCGCGCAGGAGGGTTCCGAGGCAGGCAATGTCAGTGGCATTCCTGCCGGTCAGAGGGGCAGGGCCTGAAGGCAGGACTCAGCCGCGAGGCCGAGCTTCATCGGCAGCCTCACAGGGCTGCGAGGGAAGCAGCATTCGGCAGTGGCAATAGCCACAAAGGAGGAACAAGGCCCCGACGTCCTCCCTGCCATGAAGGCAGCAGCGGTCTGGGCCGCAAGGCCAGGTTTTGTCGGTGGCTTCCCAGGGCCGTGAATATTAGCATCGTTGGCAGCAAAAGGCCGTGGAGGGCAGCTGAGGTAAGGCCCTGTCTGCGGTTGTGATTGTTCCTCATACTTTCAACAACCATGGAAGCAGCTGTGGGGGCATATGAAAATGAAGACATTGTAATTCTTTCTTACAAAGCAGGCTATAAAAAGTATCTCTAAACTTTACCAACCAGTAATTTTAATTGTCAGAAATATTGTTAAGAAATATAAGTTATTGTGTATATATCTGCCTTGGCATCCAAGGCAACCACTGACAACATAAAATAAAAAACACACAATCATAAATATACAGCATACTCAATAAAACCACATGCATAAAATGCAATCAATGATATATAACTTGGCCAGAAACACAAAATTAGAGCTGGGACCAAATAATGACATAAAAAACAAACTGAACCAAACTGAGCCACCTCAGATGAACTTGAATCTTAACCAAAACTAGGGAATCAAATACAGATAAATTAGAATGCAAAATTCAAATTTGGATTATTGGCATGTCTTGTTTCCTTATACATTTGATGCATGAGACCTGGAAATAAGTGAGCAAAATAAAGAAGTGCAAGCAATTCAGTAGTTGGTAAAGCCAAAGCCCATCACAGTCATTGCAGAATTTTTTCCTTCCCTTCTTCTTGATAGAAAACATGCAGAGACAGGGAACAATAATAACAGAACCAGAGCAGGTACTCACCATTTCTCTACACTGCTTTCTTCATTCTTACTATGGCATTGTCAATGAAGTAAATCAAATGGGGAAGGAGGGGAAAAAGATGACTGAAATAGCCAAATAGATTTTATGATGGGTATGAGAGGCAGGTACGGTAACTTTAAAATGGGCATGTGGGCACACATATTCGTATATATATGGGTATGCAGCCAGATAAGTGGCAATTTCATATCCTGCATACATGTTATAAAGTAACCCTAGCACCTGTATTTTAAGCTTCTGCGCACACAGCAGCATACATCAGCTTTGGGATGCACAGATGAGGGTATTCAGACCATGACCAGTTTCAACAGTTCATCCGCCAGTTTGTCCAGTCTATAGCTAGGTTCTTCAAACCCCCTGGTTCTTTAGCCTGCACTCTTCCCAGTTAACCCAGATCCCGCAAACATTTCAGAGATGCCAGGAAATAGTTTTATTAAGACTTACACCTCATCCATAGCAGAAGTAAATTTGCATGGAAATATACCTAGGTGCATACCGAGGCATGAAACTACTTGTAGGCATATCTCTTGGCTCTGACCTGGAATATATTTGCATGTCAGTACATGTGCATGCATGTGGGTGGATTATAAAATGGAATGGACATGCAATGTGCTAGATATGCGCCCATCTCCCAATTTTGGCACACGTTTGCCTTTTAAAATTCATCTTTAAGGAAACAATGAGGATGGAAAGAGAGTTTATGAGTTCATTTGTTTCCCATTAAAGTCAATGGGGGAAGCAATGCATCCAGGGGCTCCTAAATTGGGGTTTTCCAATCATTTCTAATTAAACTTGTGAATAGTCATCGTCAGAAGGGTAAAAATACATCAGCACATCAACACTATACCAACATGGCAATAAAAGAGGCATGAATAGCCCAAGGACTGTAATGGGGCAAAATGCTACCAGTGGTGGCTGGAGTTCTCCAAGGCATAGTCAAAGGAGCAAAGTAGCAGCAAGAGTGCCAGAATACTTCAAGTTTCCAAAAGTGGAGCAAAGTACACCAACAACAGTGGCATGAATCCCTCCCAATGCTTCATGAGAGGGGCAAAGTGGCACCAAGTATAGCATGAACTGTTCAAGGCACCATGAAAGGGGGGAAAGGGTAGAAAAACAACAAAAGAGGCAGGAAAAAATCCAAGGTCATGATAGAGGGTAAAAACAGGAATATGAGTGGCAGGAGGACCCCAGTGCCTCATGAGAGATACAAAGCAGCCACATACAATAGGAAGAATACTCCAAGGCTTCAAAAGACAGGCAAAGGGCCCCAAATAAATTGGTAGAAAGTCCTAGGCAGGAAGAAGCCAGAAGAAATCACTGGAGGAGGCCTGATGCTGTTTCCATGAGGCATCATTAGGGGAAAGGGCTGGCTGTTCAGGTTTGGAATTGGTCTTCCCTTTGCTGTGTCTAATCTCAATCTTGTCAGTATCATCTGCCTCCTCCACCTCCTTCCACCTTCTCACTGGAAAATAAGATGCTACTAACTAGAGGGCCCAAATTCTTTTCAATCATTATCTGATCAATATCCTCTGAGTCATGGAATTCAGGACACTATTCTTCTTCTGAATCAGTTTTTGCAAATACTGTCTCCATTACCTGAGAAGCAGTAATAATAGAGGAGTACAGTCCTAGCTTTGGATGCTGCGCTTTTGCTGCTCCTGCCTTTTGCTATGGTATAATCTATCAAAGGATAAATATCAGATGAAACAAATAGACATAAGAATCATAAGGGAAAGGATTTTGAAGAAAAAGTACAAGAAGACATTAACCCATTAACTGGGTAAGGTCTGTGCAAAGTATAGAATTGCCCAGGGAAGACCAAGTGTTGGCAAGTACCACAAGGGAAGGGAATTTTGAAAGGACCTTGAAGACATCTGGAGTAGAGAAGGAACCACTCAAAGGTTCCAAGAATTAATTGGAGCATCAACAGCAATGGCTCTGGCAAGTAAAATAAAAATGTTTAGGTCTATAAAGAAGAGTGACAGTAAGGACCAAAGATATACTGTTACGAATCGGTGGTTTTCATGTGCCCATGGGCCTCAGCCCGACCCAGGCCATCCAGGGCTCAACCAAGGGTTGATGGTGGCTCCGCGTGGCTGGATAAGGCAGACGAGGACACATGGCATCAAGGCATCAAGGCAAGGACATTGGCACTGTCTCTCAGGGCCTCCTACTCAGGCCACCCGCGGGACTGAGTCGCGGACCACCCTGTCCATTACGCGCCCTACACAGCTCCAAGGCTGGTCGCGGACCACGACAGGAGCGGGACAGCGCAGGAACACACAGCAGGCTTCACGGCTCAGGAGCACAGGACAACCATCCACCGGCAGCCTAGTCCACCCAGGAACTACATCTGGGGAACCCCCGGCCTACCGGTACCAGAAGGCTCCAGAGCGAGGACGAGGCAGAGTGAAGGCAAAAACATCAGGAAGGCGGGAACACCAGGACGAAGACGAAGACTCCTGGACATGGACCTCAGGCACAACATGGAACAAGACATCAAGGTGCGGAGCTCCGAGAAGAAGACCTTACATAGTCTCTGGCAGGTGGGAGCCTCCAGAGCAAAGACTGACCACGATGCAAGGCGAGGCATGAAGAACGGAGCAGCCCTTTATAGGGATGAGACAGGAAGCAGTCATTAGGTGGGGTCCAGACACTTCCTGTGTCTGGCCCTTTAAATGGTGAAGAGAGACGCAGCCGCACGTCTAAGGCAGATAGAGCAGGAGCTGTGCAGGACCACGGACAGTGGCCTGCACAGCGTCTGGCGTCAGACGCTGAAGAGAGGCAGAAGAAGCCAGGAAGGCGGAGCCTAACGTCGGCAGTGGCTCCAGCTGCTGCGGGAGGCCCCGGGGGCGGCTCCTGCCGCCAATAGAGCCCGGGGCTGCGGCCTAAATGCCGCGAAGATCAGGAATCGCGTCGGGGGCGTGCTAGCCCCGGGGGAGGCCGCGGCTCCGACCGCGGAGCTGAAGACTGTGGTAGGCGGCCTCCTGGCCACATGGGCATGCCGACGGCGGCGTCCTGCCGCGTCGGTGAAGACGCTGACGCGGTGAGTGTGTCTGCTCGCGGGGGGGGGGGGACCCCGCGGGCGGCATTCATAACATATACAGTGAGGATTGAAGAAGGAAATAGAATGGTATGAAAAGCCCAAGCCTCTAAGAGGAACAAAGGAGTACAGGGGTGTTATGAAGGTTCCAAGGGTCTGTAAGTAGTGCTGCAATTGTGAGATGCATCAGATTGTTAGGTAAAGACCAAGAGTCAGCAAGTACCATAATCTGCCTTCTAAATGTATTCCTGGAAGGCACTTTGTAATTGGGGGATAGGAGCTGCAGCAAACAATTAAAGCCCAGGTTTCCCATTATCAGAAAAAGCTGGTCTTCCAGGTCAATCATTTCTCTGATGCACCTCATCACTATTTTGGATACTGCCTGCCTCTTGCTCTGAGACAGCAATACAGAATGCATCTACATTCCCTCTATGATCGTTTGCCACTGCCAACATAGAGAGGTGGATGCTGACCTGCCACTTGACTGGTGGAAGAGACCATGAGGTCAGCTTGGGGAATTGTCTTCCCTTTTTTAAAAACTTTGCTATGGCTTCTTCTTTGAGTAGCAGAGGGAGTCCCCGGGCTAGCACTAACACCCTCCACTTATGTCAATGCTAGAGGATAGTGTTTATTAGATGATGCTGCATACCAGTGTTTGTAATATGCCTGAATATCTTCACTTGACTGATGACTTACTGTAATGAATATACTGAGCAAAACACAGGTCCTTCCTCCCATTAAAGTACATCCTAACAGGAATGTCTTTCACAATCTCCACTCTGTATCCTTAGATGTTGCTGGCACTGAAGTTGAGGTTGAGAGTTGATCGTGAGGTAAAAGGTCAAGGCAAAGCTCATGCTGTCTACCTGCACTGCCTGCTCTTCTTTCATGGTTGCTCTCCATACCATCAGTATTATCTACTTCCCCCACTGGCAGACAATGTCATACTTTCTTCTGTGCTGTGGCTTTCTAAAATATACATATTTCCACATATCATAAATCTAAAAAATATTATAAAGATATTTCTAAGATTTTATTATATTCCTAAAACTAGTAGGCAAGTGAAATTGGATAAATTCATACTATCCAACAGAGCAGAGTTCCATCTTCTATTACTTAAAATCCTAGAAATGCAGTCCAGTCATTAGAGGCGAGAACTGACAACCTGGAGGCCTTAGTATAATTCCCCTATTCACCACTTACTTTGTGATCTTGAGCAAATCACTAAGGGAATGTTTCATTTCATTTTTTTTTTCTATAAGTACAGACTGGGAAAAAGTCCTTTGTGAATAAAATCCTCAATGTTCTCCAAGTCAAGTGAAAAGCATCAGGGGAACTTTCCCACCTTTCCAGCCCTTCAAATTTTCTGCCCCTTCTTCCACATTTAGGGTCCTCTCCATATATGTCTAGGTTTTTCTTCTCAACTTCCTTCAGGATTCCCTTCCCTTTACCCCAAGTTTATCTCTTTCCCTTCCCATCTTATATTCCTCCAAAATTCCTTTCTTGCCTCTCTTTTGCCAGTTCCCCAACATTCTCTCCTCCATAGGATCCTCTCCTCTGTCCTTCTCTTCTTCTGGTTCCTCTCTTCTCCTCACTCCAAGGTTCTCCTTTCCCATCTTCTGGGTCCTTTTCCCTTTTGGTTCCTTTTCTCTCCACTTTAGTTTTCTCTCCTCCCCCTTTCCTACTCTCCTCTCCTAATTTCTCTCCTCCTGCCCCCACCAACATCTCTCAGGCCATGACAGCAAGACTGGCAACAGAGCATCAGCATAGGAACACAATGCATTCATATTCCCAATCCTCACACATTTTCCTTCCCTTCTTGATAGAAAACATGCAGAGACAGGGAGCAAGCAATAAAAGAACCAGAGCAGGTACTCACCCTTTCCCCACACTGCTTTCTTCATTCTTATTATGGCAGCTGAAGGATGAGGGGAAGATGGTGGAAAAATGTTTGGTGTGCTTTAGTTTGACATCCCACCATAGCAATTGTTACTTCAATTTTCCTTTCCTTGGCCAGACTGGGATAGCTAAAGTGCCAGTAAAGGTGGTAACTTTCAAACAGCTGTGGGGGCATACATGTAGACACATATACCGGCATGTGCCCAGAGATGCAACCATTCTATAACATACACATGTATTAGGGATGTGCTATCAATTTTGCCGAATTGGAAAATTTCAAAGAAATAGTACAATTCGGCATGGGTTGGAGGACCTGAATCCTGAGATGGATTTTCCCCAAACTTCAGGGAGAATTCATTGTTCAGGTTAGCGTGGGGGGTAGGGGCACATTTATTAAAAAAAACAAACCCAAAACAAACCCACCCCAACCCTTCAAATTTAGTTAATTACAAACCCCCCCCCCCCCCCCCCACGGGGGTCCAAGGAGCGATCTCCCACTCTCGGGCCATCAGCTGCCAGTAAACAATGGACGGCTTGCACCATCTTAGAAAATGGCACGGGCCATCCATTGGTCCTTCCATGTGACAGGGGCCGACCAATGGCACCGGTAGCCCCTGTCACATGGTAAGGGCAAAAGCCACTGGTGCCAATTTGTTTACTGGCAGCCGACAGGCCAACAGTAGGAGATCGCTCCCAGGACTCCCGCTGGACCACCAGGGACTTTAGGCAAGTTTTGGTGGGGGGGGGGGGGGCAGGGGTGTAATTAACTAAATTTAGGGTTGGGTTGTTTTTTTTTTGGCAAAAATTGCCGAGAAAAAGAAAACCATCCCATTGGAAAATGGGTTGGTTTTTAAGTTGACTTAGATAATAACCACCGCTATTACTAGCAATGGTAACATGGAATAGACTTAGTTTTTGGGTACTTGCCAGGTTCTTATGGCCTGGATTGGCCACTGTTGGAGACAGGATGCTGGGCTCGATGGACCCTTGGTCTGACCCAGTATGGCATGTTCTTATGTTCTTAAGTTTTCCATGGGTTGCCTGACCAGGCAGAAAAAAAATGAAGCATATTCCTAACATGTATATGTGCGTATGATATAAAATTTGCTGTAAGCACATATATATGCACACAATTTTATATGGACATGCACATATGCACACAAATGCTGGCTCTACCGCATAAGTGGAAGGGATTTTATTAGATACGGCGCCAACGCAATAGCCCTTTTTCCCAGTTCACTTCCAGTTTTCCCAGTTAATGAATTGGATTTCCTCCCCCCCCCCAGGTTATTTAGCCTCCCTTTTACCCTTTTAACCATGACCCATAAAACCATGCTGCCTAACCTTAGGTTTTTTTTTTTTTTTTTTTAAATACTTACATGCCATCCATGGCAACATGATCCCAGCATGCACTTGTGTGCATAAATACTTACAAGTATATGTGTGCATTTCAAGGGAACTTCCCGGAATGCCCATGTTCTGCCCCTTCTCTGCCCATACCATCTCCATGCCCTGCCCCTTTTTATACCAATATTGATGTGTGCACACACTCACGTGCTTTTAAAAATCCATTTGGCGTGCATAGGGCTTTTAAAATTGACCTTTTAATGTATTGGCATGTACCAGCCAAGTCCAAGATGTGCTTGTTTCATGCTTTTGCTACAAACTCTTCATAGTATGAACATTAGAGTGCAAGTTAAAGATATGCATTAAAGAAAATGTTAATCTGAACTGAAAATCATCACTTTTATTTTGTTTTATGAAAAACAAACCAAAATGGTCCCAAACCTTCCCATAATTGCTTTTTATTCATTTCATAAAATAGTGTGCACTACTGCAAATAGCCCACACTATTTTCTAAAATGAATAAAAATGCATTTAAACAAAAAAATCCTGAAACAAACTTCAGGCAAAATGGCCTAAAAATTAAAGAAACAAACTGAAACAAACATTTTGGCTATGCATATCCCTATTGTAAATTATTAGGTACAGAGGTGCAGACACTGATGGCTCTCCTTATTATTAGTCACTGATGAGATATATTCCAGGACATGACTCCTTTGCTTTTCAACCATTGCTGTACTATTGGTATACAATATAATGTCCAAAACTGCAGGATTTGGAGTTCAATAACAATAGTTATTTCTATTTAAAGAACAAGCAAATAGGAGGCAGGAACCCTTTAAATAATTTATAGCTTAAGCACAAAATTGTGTATAACAGTCTAACTGAATAACCATAGATACTTTTATTATATTTACCATACTGACTGTCATTCTGAATTCTGCAAAACTGCAGACAGAAAACCTTTTACAGTAAAAGTAATCTAAACAAGATACATCTTTTTTGTTGTTGTTGTAGTACTGTAGTAATGTCATGTTTTAATGAACATAATCGTTTATTATTCCCAAAATGTACAGTACCCCTTATTTTAATTTTTTGCACCAGTTTTCACTGCCAGATCAAACATCTGAGCAGGTTTTGATAGACATTTGAACCTAATGGTTAGAGCAGGTAGGACAAGATAACTATCAAACTTGTGCAGAAATGTAAAGTCTACAGGTACTTCTTGTACAATGACTTTCTGTCAGTTTTCTAAGGGGTAGATTTTTTAAAAAAGCGCGTTCGCATACTTTTGTTCATGCACCAGGCGCAAACAAAAGTACGCTGGATTTTATAAGATACGCGCGTATCTGTAGAAATCGGAGCGGCCTTGGAGGGAACTCTCTTTCGCCCTCCCCTCACCATCCCCTCCCTTCCCCTACCTAACCCCCCCCCCCGGCCCTATCTAAACCCCCCCCCCTACCTTTATCCACGGATTTACGCCTCCCGGAGGGAGACGTAAATCCACGTGCGCCGAGACCCGACCCGGGGCGGTTCTGGAGGGCGCGGCCATGCCCCCGGAACGCCCAGGCCCGAAACCACACCCCCGGGCCTGCCCCCGAAACACCCCCTTCTAAAAACCCCGGGACCTACGCGGGTCCCGGGTCTCTGCGCGGATTTTAAAAGCCCTGCTCGCGTAAATCCGGGTGGATTTACGCGAGCAGGGCTTTTAAAATCCGCCCATAAATGAAATGATCCCTTTGAAAATGGAATCAAAAAAATATGTGCCCAGATCTGCACCTGCTGCTTGTGCAGGTGCTTTCTCCTGCAAAATATGCACTTACAAGTATGAAAGTAAGTGGTAATCCCTCCCGGACTGTACTCCTGGGAATGTCCTCTCTCTGCAAGTAAAAGTGCAGAGTGAATGCACTACATATGTTGGGTTTTTTTTATATACAGACAGGGTAGGGACTTTTCAGAGTTCATCTCCAAATGCAAATCAATATGTTTTCTCATGAAATGCCTTTGAAAATTGCCCTCCCCATGTGGTTGAGCCCTAGAACAGTTTTCTCGATGTAACAAAGGAGATCACCCTACAGAAAACGCACCTGGTTCCAATTCCATGCTCATTTATTCTGTGACCTGCGATCTCTGGAAATGCCTGCATTTGGCATATAAGCTCTCAGGTAGTGAAGCCAGTGGTGGTGCTGCTCATAGCTGGGATGCAATATCCTTGCACTAGGGAGTAAGCCTGCATAAACACCTCTGTTTCTCTTTTGGTCAGCTGTCCTTGAGCCTAACACAAAGAGATTTGGAGTCTGTGAGCTGTCATCCCTATGCATTCAGATTTAAGAAATGTTATTTTCATGACAATTTGTACATGTGTTCCAAAGTAATCATTAAAGCATTAAAATTGTTAAAGGAAAGAATTACACAGCACAAAGAAGAAATCCAAGACAATTACAGGGTTCAGTTGATGTTCAGTATTGTTTCTGGTTATGTGGAAGGCAATTTTCAAAGCCATTCACTGGGATAAATAGTGATTTACCTGGCTAAATTGGGCCATCTGAAATTTGCCTTTCTTGGTCTGGCTTAAAGCATGCAGAAGTTTCCATGGTGTGCATACCTTAACTCCTTTGGGTATTTTTAGGTTGGGGTAAAAAAGAAACGTGCCCCTGCCTTCAATTTTCAAATGTACATTCACTATTTTAACCCCCAAAATAGGAATCGCTTGCAGGCATTTAAAGAGGATGCTAATTCTCAGTGGGAAATCAGTGTATCTTTGAAAATTAAGTGCAAATTTGTGTGGCCAGGGTAGAGGAAATAATTTAAATTGTTGAATTGTCTGATGCCCTGTCTGATGCTCTGTTGCCCTGGTTGATGCCCTTTTGCTGTCGCCATGATGCTGGAAGGTGTGGTTGAAGAAGTGCTGTAGTAAACGCCATCTTCTTAATGGCCCAGAATAAAGAGGGTAGTATCTGTGTAACTCTTTCACTTCTCAATAGAAGCTCTCTAGGTGAAATGAGGTAGTTACAGGGAGGAGGGGAAAAGCACAACATCTAACAGCAGCTCTCTCACTTTTACCAGGGTTCTTCAAGATGAAATTTGGCTGCAGATGTTTGCACTTTGAATAGGAGAACAAATACAATGTATTGTCTGTGTGCGTGATACTTCTGAGCATGCAAAGATTAGGGACTCAGTAACACAAAAAAAACCAATTGCAACAAATGAGCATTTACTGAAGCAATTGGTTAAAAAAGTAATATTCGCATTAGTGTGAATATGCATGAATTAAAACAACTATTTTCCTAAAATATGATTATTTAAACTTGCAGTCCTATAATGTTGCTGAGCTCAGTTCCTTGGCTCTGTAGTTGAATATCCGTTCAATTTGATTTGTGTATGTGCCCAAGCTTTTGCAAATACACTCCTACTGGCTCCACATGGAACTGATTCCAGCAGAGCTGAAACTTCAAAACAGTGGAGAGATGGGTAGATACTCCTCTTGCAGCTTCCTTGCAACTCCAGGATATCCATTTCTTCAAGCAAATAATATCATTAGGTTTCTTTAACAATCTTTTATTTAGAGCTTGGCTACTTCTGGAAATGATTTTTACTGTAGTTCTTTTGTTTATCTGCTATGCAACTAACTCAGTAGACATGAATGTTTTTCATTGGAATTTAACACTTTGTATTTCAACCCATATTTTTCTTATAAAAAAAACAAAGCAAGGCAATATCAATAAAGAATCGACTTACAATTTCAAATTATATTTTAACAACAGATTCATCTAATTTCAATGGAAAACATAGCAATGGGAAGAAAGCTATCACTGAAACTTTGTCACAATAAATGCACTTATGTCATTGAATAAATACCATCAACTCTTAATCTAAAGTGCTATAAATAGATAAACCAGCTTTTTTCAAGCAAATAATATGATTAGGGGGCTTCCAAAGTCTTTTATTCAGAGCTTGGTTAGCTCTAGAAATTATTTCTACTGCAGTCCTTTTGCTGGTCTGCTGGGCAACTAATTCACAGGCAGACTAGAGACACCTAGTGATGATCAGCAAGATTTGTGGAAGTCTTAAAGGGACCCTGCTTTTATAAATATGTCTGTGTGTGGAATTCACAGTAAGGATTACATCTGCTCTTCAGAGCTGTTAATGCTGTTGTAGGAATAGTGATGTTTTCTTACAAATTTAGCCATGGCCTGAGTTAATAAAGGCCAGCAGCAGAAAAAGCAGAGAGAGGCAAAAAAGACATGGGCAGTGGCTCTCACCACAAGGAGATTCAGAGCAGGTAGCTGTGAAAGAGCAGATTGCCTCCTATGGCACTGAGGAGAAGAGGGGAGATGGAGAGAGTATTAAGTGCATGATTAAGGTTCTTGTTGCTGTAGCCACTACCACAAATGTGCTGCTAAAAGTCCAGAATAAGCAGCAGGAGCATAAGCAATCTGCTCCCACTGTCACTGTGAGCTGATGAGGGAATCCAAGCTTGGGCACAGTGGTGACATCAGCTTTATTATATTATAATGATATTTTTTTGTGTTCAGCAAAATGCAAGTATATTTGTAAATAAAAACCACAAAAATGAAAAAGAAAAGTAGTTGCATAGATGCTGTGGTTAGTCAGGGAACACTAGCTTTATTTTATAGCTAGAATTTATCAGTACAACTTGGAATCCAGAAAAAGAGGAATTCATTGACCTAGTTTGTAGAAGAGGGGGCACACAAGAATCAGAAGCATTTCCAAGTATGCAAAGTATTAGATCCCCCTGATATCCCCGATCTTCCACCAGAAATCTAAGGTTCCTCCACACCTCTGCCTCTTTTGATCCTTAGATAATGCTGATGCTGGGGCTGTGGTTGAGGGTAGAAGAGGAGGCAGAAAACCAGGGACATCTCATGCTCTTCATTTAGACAGCCAATTCGAAGGCCCCTCGTTAAAAGCCTATAATTTTATTGTTCTTGGACCCTGTTACTTGGCTCCAAGTTATATTATACCTGTTATATGTAAAAGCATTCTTACATGCTAGTTTATGTTATACTGTAAACCGAAGTGATGTGTTATTGTCTACATGAATTTCGGTATATAAAAATGGCAAATAAATAAATAAACAGATAAATAAATAAATAAATAAATATATATATATATATTTTTTTTTCTGAGGGTGCTCTTGGCCATGACAGTATCACTGGCTGCCTCCTATGACTGCTCACTTGATATCACACTAGTAAATAGACTCCCCAAATTCTCCTTAGCTACTAGATCTAAATATCCTCTAACTCTGAATAACCTGAACATTATTCATTTGACTCTCTTACAACCTGCTACAGACAGTCCTGAGGAGGAAATAGGGGTGAGCACTGTCCTGGTTTTGGTTTCTTTTAGTGCTTACTGCTAACGATGTCACTCTTCAATCACTCTGCCAGCTTCTGCTCTTGAACACTAGGAACAGTGCAGATTGGAGAGAGAAACTGCAGTTCCAGATTCTTACCTGACTCTGCATCTGTCGCTGAGCTGCTTTCTCCCTGCTAGAACAAACAAGCAAGCAAACAAACAACTAACAACAATATCACTGTCTTCATTGGAGGACTCCTGGTCTGATCACAACTGGTATCATCAGTGTCGCTGCTCATGCCAGCCCCTGTAAAAAGGATCAGGATTTTCCTCTTCCTCTTCCATTCTTGTAATAAGTACCCTTTTATGTCAATAGTATGATGGAATTATAAACAGATCACTAGTTATGTTATCTTATTCTTTTATGCCACCTTCCTTAAAATGAGTTCAACTCAAAATAGTATACCTCAAGCAAATACAATTAAAATATATCATATAAAAGTACAGCAGTAAATACTATACATAACAGAATAAATTGTATGTAAGAAATACAATAATCTAGAACAGAGATCAAAAAACACCATACTCTCACTAGGGAGAACAGAGTCATTGTTTAGCTAATATGAAGTTCAAATTCAATGCCACTTAGATGAATAAGTTTGGACTTGTATGGCTAAGTGGCACCATTTGAATATTCAGCAATGTTCAGCAGCCATCACTTAGCCAGATAACTATTTTCTGGCTAGTTAGATGGCTAAGCGGGAGGGGCGCTGGATGGGCTTTCTGGGGTGGAGCTACTTATCCAGCTAACTTAGCCTGACAAATGTTGATATTCAACCTTATCTAGCTAAGGTCTAGATTCATCATTCTGCTAGGGTGTTGCAGTGTTACAATACATCCAGTAATGCAGACACACACATACTCAGCATCTAGTCACATTTTATAAGAAAAAAAAGCATGTGCCTCACACTGCTGTGTTATTGCTGACAAACACTAACTGACACACATAAAGACTGAGAAAAGAAAGACTGCTGCATACTTTCCTGACAAAGACACTCTGAAACAAAAATCTGTCTTACTGTGAGCTACAGTATCACCATCAACAGGGGTTAGAGGGTGGTACTGTAACCCTGTAATTGTAAGAGAGATTTTTATTGTCTCCTATGACACACACACTGACAAGAGGCAAGAACTAACCTTCCTTTCTCCAATGTAAATCTTTTAATAACATTTTTTTTCTTTCATTCTGTTACATACAGCTTCAGAAACTATCTCTGCTCTATCTAATCTAACAGAGAAATGGCTCTGAATAATTGGTGACTGCTCAAAATTCAGTTTTTCTTTCAGTTTCCAGTTAAAAAAAAAAAAGGAAGTGATGCTTAGTTAGGCTGGTTGAAAAAGTGCTTCACCTTGATTGGTTCTGGTCCTTGTGTGTCCCTGCTAGCTAGAAAAAGAAAAAGAAACTTTGCCCTATAGATGTTAATGTATCTGAAAATGAATGACAATCAACTTTTTCTTTATATCTGAGGTGCTGTCCATTTATTTTGTTTGAAACAAAAAAAAAATGGACACTTTCCTTTTGAAGTACTCATTTGTTCAAATGAATGCACATTCCTAGAAGTCCCTTTTGTTGTTTATGAAAGCTTTGGGAGATGTACATTTCTTATTTCTATTTTGGACAGTGCAAGAGGAAATACATATTACTTACTTTTTCTCCAGTATAACAATATATGCAGTGTATGACTTCTTGAAGCTTATCATTTCAGTTTTTGTTTGCACTTTTCTAGTTCTAATTTATGATCATTTATTCTGTATTTTCTGAAGGTCTGTCTGATTTTTAATTCTGTGACTATGGTAAAGTATTCTGCTAGCATGTAGTTTCTGTGTAGGGCTCTGTAGCAATGCAACCAATTGTTCAGTCAGCAGCTCCAACGGGGAGGTATATTGATGTCCCAGTGATAGCAGAATCTGAATATTCTCTTCTCTATAGTGAGTGGTAAAGGGGTAATGCCCTAATTCTGCTCTGCCCCATTGTTGAGGAAGTTTTTCTGGAGGTGGAGTATTTATTTACCTAACTGATGCTATTGTGATGGTGTAGTCTGCTAGGAATGTGACTCCCAAGGCTTGGATGGCCCGAATACTGGCATGAAAAGTCAGATGGGCTCAGTACTGAATAGCAGCAGGGTGACTTCTGTCTGAATGGCAACTTTCTCCTTGGATTATGCCCTTGGGTGCTGGTGGCTGGCAGAGCTTAGGTAGTAGGCCCAGAACCAGGACTTGGCAGGAACACAATATGACGCACAAATGAATTAGAAACAGGAAGACCAGATGAGATAAATTAGCAGATTTGGAGAAGTGAGGAATATGCCCGGAGTCAATGCAGAGAGACAAACTCTGCTATCAAGACTCCAGTGAGGAGCCATAGAATGAAAACCAAGCTTTAGCAACCTGCTGACTGGAAGCCTGGAATATATATGTGTCCTGACAAGAAACAAGATGGTCACCAGGAGGAAGTCTAAGTCAAGGAGCTGGGAAGACTTACCAGCTTGTCCCCAAAGCCCACAAAGGCCCTTGCTGGCAGGATGCAAGAAATACCTATTGAGACTTCACAGTATCCTCCCTTCAATGGAAGCCTCTGGACATCCCTTAGGCTTTCTTATGAGAACATTTCTTAAAAGATCATTAACATCAACCCAGGACCTCTCCTCAGGACCAGATACTACATTTTATTATAGGATATCCTAGGATCCAGATTATCTCCCACCTTATATTCAGATTTATCATTGGTCAAGGTCGGAGCTGGGGATGTCTGGTATCTATCAAAAGGGTGTGGTGAAGGAGGTTTCAGTAAAGAAAAGGACTTTGCCAAAGTGGGTACCTTATGTATACATACATAAGGTACCCAAAGTGGGTACCTTATGTATGTGATTAAGCCAGCATTTAAGGGAACGCTAAATGCTGAAAGACAAAGGCTATTGTTGGATAAAGAAAACATTTCTGATGGTCGCACAGTCTGCACAATGCACTATTCTTGCAAGTCTCAAGGCTAAATAGCATTATTATGAAAACATTAGCACATACTGGGTCTCCATTCTTTATTTCAGGAACAACCTATGGTAGCTTACCAAGAGGTAGGAACTTGAAAGGTATGCTGAGAAAGATGATGTTTTCAGAATTTAATAATACAGTACCTAGGGAGTCAAGAGGACACAAACCATGTGGAGAGTTATCTATATGTCATACTACTACTGTAGATCATGGCAACATCCTTTCTCAGGCCGGCATTTTGACATCCAGGTGCACACAGATTGCACGTCAAAGAATATGATATATGCCATCCGCTGTCCCTGTGACTTATTATACATAGGATGCACAAAAAGGATGATAAAAACTCGGCTGATGGAACACAAAAGTTGCATTTCTACAGAAAAATTGCATGCACCGATGGTTATGGTTACCCATTGCATCGAATACTCTCATCAGTTTTCAGATCTATAGTGGTGAGTCACTGAACAGATAATACCTATAGGATGTGAATTCAACTTGGATTACAAATTGAAATTTAGAGATCAGTTTTGGATGTTTTTGGTCAATTCTGTTACTTCACATGGTTTAAATTCTGAAATTGACTGGTACTCACTGATTTAATGCCTGTGGATTTATTCAATTCTAACTTTTTGTTGAATTACTTTCTTAGAACATTTGTACCCAGTTACTAGTGACATCATTCATTCAGTCAGAATGCCAATTGTAAGCTTAAGGGAAAATATAAATTCCCCTGCACTTCCAGGGTCAGTCTTGAACCAAGAGAGATGATGAATGGTGTGTACAACTCTTAACATGTTGTGCTACAAGCTAGTTTTCTTAACTAATAGTTCTTTTTCTATTCCAGTATATCATATCATTAAGATAATCCCCTAAAGCAGGGGGAGGGGATCAGGATGGTGGTGGTGGTGGTGGGGGGGTTTGTAATTAAGTACATTTGAAGGGTTGAGGTGGGTTGTTTTTTTTCGTGGAAAATCGCTGAAAAACAAAACAAAACCGAGCAACAGGAAAACATTTTCCATGAAGCACCCAAACCGCAACCTGACCCGAAAACCTTAAACGATGCACATCTCTATCTGAGACTGGTATTGCATTTTATGATGGTCTACAAAACTGTTTTATTCTTAACAAAGTTGTAATTTTCATTACTGTTTGTGCTACTACTTATAGCCCATAAATTATCTTCAGCTATTAGCTCTTTGTTATATTCTTCCTTAGAATCAGGTTTTGAAAATACTGCCTCCATTACCTCAATAATAGCAATCATGGAGGAGCATGCTGTTGGGTGTTATATTTCTTCTTCCCCTATTCATGCTTCTGCCCTTCTAATGCCAGCCTCAGATGGATCCCCACCTTTTGTTCCTGCTCCAAAGCAAGAGGGAGAGGAACAAGTGCTGGTGACACATGCTCTCCCAATTTCAATTTTTTATGGTTAGATCCATCTTCCACTCATGGATTTCTGCAAAAGAAAATCTGTGTTTGTAAGTTTATGGGCATAACTCCCTGTTTTTCTCACTGATATTAGTACTTTTTATACTTCTGACAGACCAGACTGACTCTGCAGAAACACCTAATCCTCTGCCCCTGCCATATTTCTGCTCACTGCCTTTTTCCTTTGCTCACAGCCTGATATTTATTGCTGATGGAATTAGCAATTACTAATGGCAGTTTTGATATCACAATATACTTTACTGATACTGTATCAGCACTCACTAGTATCACTCTAATACTGACTGTCACACATAATCAAATTAACAGACTGAGTTCACCTCAGTGTTTAGCAAACACAGTGCTAACTTGCCAAGCACGGCTAGAATTTTGTAAGTGGCACAAACTCAGTATGCTTTTCTAGGGCTATCCCTCACATTGTGTGCAATCTGTCTTTGTTGTACATATATACATATACAAAATATGTCTGTGTGCACTTCTGATTGACTGTTTTTGCACAATCAAAAAAACTGTTATAAAAAGAATAAAGCGGGTAAGGCTGTGCTTCCCTTCTCTTCAATCTGTCTGCAGATAAGTCCTATGGGCCTGGATTTATCAAAATGTGGTAAGTATCGCATGCGATAGCAAAAGGGGTGTGTTTTATGCTAATATAGCATTTATCACTAATTACCTGTGCGAAGAGCTACTGGGGGACCATTTTTAATGAGAGAGAGAGAGAGAGAGAGAGCGCGCCTGGCCATAATATTATGGCCCATAGGCAGGTATTTGTATCCCTATGGTAGGCCCACCTAGTAACTCGAGGTGGGGATTAGGTAAGTGTGTAGGGGGTTAGGGGCCACTTTGACATGCTACGTGACACCTACGAACAGAACAGTGGTCTCTTGTGAAGATTTGCTGACCTTCGGAGTGAGGAAACTCACTCCAAGATGAGATTTGGGCAAGGTTCTCTCAACCTAGCTTGATGGACTCTCTACCTGGGTAATCTCCCTTAGTCCTGGCGTAGGACATTTAACCCCACCACAGCCGAAGGTTTTTACATCTCCTGTAACATCGAATGAAATGGTAGGGGCATTCAAGACATTGCCATCTGGTGGAATTCCACCTTTATGATGCTGGAGAAGTTAGTGGAGCTGCAGATACCCCATTATGAACTTTCTGGTACAATGGACATAGGTGTGCAGAATCCCCTAGGGCATCATGATATGTTAGTCATGAATCAGCTGATAAAAATCCTGCAGCCCTTCAAGGATGTAATGGAGGAGCTGAGTTACAGAAGTGCCACCTTGGCTGACATCATCCCTATAGTTCATCTCCTGGATGAACATTTGGAGGCCTTTAAACAGGAAGAGGGAATGACAGTTGAGGTGCTGCATTGTCTGGATGTTTTGCAGCAGCAGGTGAAAGAGAGATTAAGGCCTTTAACAGAACAGAACACATACATGCTCGCCACAGTCTGTGATCCCCGTGTGAAAGGGAAACTCGCCCTACAGTACGATTGTCTCTTATTGGTAAAGGACCTGCTGTTAGCAAAAGTCCATGAACAGGAGCGCCATAGGCAGAGACAGATTAGGCTTGAAGCAGAGGTGGAAACAGCGGGCACTTCAGAGAGTTGTGCTGCTAGCCCAAGCAGGAGCAGCACTGTGTCAGCGACAGATAGTACCTCCTCCTCTACTTCAGAACGCCCAAGGCATGTTGCCCATAAAAATGTATCTGTTGTGCGACAGGCGAGAGAGAAAGCTGCTAGCATGAGTAACTCTCAGCCCGCCCAAGCAAAGGAGACACCTGCACAGCTGTCAGTGACACAGTATCTCTCAGAGCCAATAGAGAAAATGCAGACAGATCCGCTGGCATATTGGGCACACAAATCCACTGCCTGGCCACACCTAGCCAAAGTGGCTTAGCGATATCTGTCATGTCCACCAACCAGTGTGCCCAGTGAATGTGTCTTTTCAATGACGGGGGATATCATGAGCCCTCACCGTTCAAGGCTGGCACCAGAGTTGATGGAAATGCTAGTGTTTTTGAAAGTAAACCTGCCTTTGCTTGGGTTTCCAAATTTTCCCTGTGAATGGCAAGATGAATAAAAGCAATTAAAAGCCTTGCAGCAGCTTCAACTGCCTCCTATGCTCCAGATAATATAAGCACTGCAGCACATGTACCTGACCTCAAACGCTGTGCCTAACCATCCACTACCCAGGCCGTACGACCCTACAAGGGCCTGACCTCAAATGCTGTGCCTGACTGTCAACTGTCCAGGCCTTATGTTCCTATAAGGGTTTGACCTCGACTGCTTTGCCTGCCCATCCAGGCCTTATGTTCCTACAAGTGTGCGACCTTGATTGCTTTACCTGTCCGTCCAGGCCTTATGTCCCTAGCTGGGATTGAACTCTGTTCTCGACTGCTGTGCCTGTCCATCCAGGCCTTACATCCCTACAAGGGCTTGACCTCTAACGCTGTGCCTGTCCGTCCACTGTCAAGTCCTTACGTCCCTACAAGGGCCTGACCTCTAATGCTTTGCCTGTCCGTCCAGGACTTTCGTCCCTACCAGGGCTTGACATCTAACGCTGTACCAGTCTGTCCAGCTTGGAGCTAGGATATAGTTTTCATGACCTTCATAATCTGGGCCATTTTGCCTAGATGTTTCTTAGTTGCCACATTAATGTTTCTAGTGCTATAGAAAACTGGTGGTAGTTGTACTCCAGTGTATCCTCTGTGTTCCCATTGTTTACAGAAGCACTGTAGGGTACAAAGTCAACATAGGTTGATATTGTAGATTTGGACTTGAGTAGCAGTTTTCTTATTTCTGAGAGCTCTTCAAGTTTGTTTGTCATCAGCTGAAGTGCATAAGTACAGTGAGTAGCTTCTGGGTATTCACTAGACACCAACGGAACCACCACACTCTAGGGGCTAACCCATTCTAGGGAGCCCTTTCCTGCGCAAAGGAAATTGAACTCTCCCTGGGTGTAGCCAGCCTATCTCTTAACACCCGCTGACCTATGTTGAACCACTGTTCACATGGAAACCTCCTCCGCCTCTGCCTTCAAAATTCTCTTTTGTATATCTGCTACGTCCACCAGATATTAAAAGACCAGCAAGAGCTCACTAGATGCCAATGGAAACACCCCACTCTATGGACGAACCCGTTCTAGGGAGCCCTTTCCTCATAAAGGAAAGGGAACTCTCTCTTGGGCCAGCCTGTCTTGCCCCTTTCAAAACCACAGGGACATGACTACCTCAGCTCTGCCACTCTGTCTTTCCCCTATCAAAACCACATGGACCAGACTACCTCCGCTCTGCCAGCCTGTCTTGCCCCTATCAGCTAGGGATGTGCAGACCAAAAGTTTAAGTTCATAAGTCCATAAGTCGAAAGGGGGTCCCATTTGCGGTCAATATGGACATATGGAGAATTCCATAAGTTGAGTCTATGTCCATATGTGCAAATAAAAGTTTAAACCCCTCACCCGCCTTAATCCCGCCCCCCCCCCCCCAAGACTTACCAAAACTCCCTGGTGGTCCAGCGGGGTCAGGACGCCATTCCTGAACTCCTTTGCAAGGAGCACGTGACGTCGGCGTCACGTCGGAGTGACGCGGCGTCACGTGATTCCCCTCGGGTTCACTCCCGGACCCCTCATTGGGCTCAAAAGGCACTTTTGGCCAGCTTGGAGGGGCTTCCTGACCCCCACCAAGCTGGCCAAAAGTGCCTTTTGGGCCCAACGAGGGGTCCCGGAGCGAACCCGAGGGGAATCACGTGACGTCGGCGTGACGCGGCGTCACGTGATTCCCCTCGGGTTCGCTCCCGGACCCCTCGTTGGGCCCAAAAGGCACTTTTGGCCAGCTTGGGGGGGGTCAGGAGGCCCCCCCAAGCTGGCCAAAAATGCCGTTTGGGTCCAACGAGGGGTCCGGGAGCGGAACCGCGATGGACCACGTGACGTCGGAGTGACGCGGACGTCACGTGATTCCCTACGCGTCCGCTCCCGGACCCTCATGGAACTTTTGGCCAGCTTGGGGAGTTTTGGTAAGTCTTGGGGGGGGATTAAGGAGGGTGAGGGGTTTAAATTTTTATTTAGATCAACAATCGCGATTTCCAACGTATTCAACATAGCTATGTTGAATACCCATTAGCAAAGGAAAACCTCCAAAAGGAGGATGTCCTCCTAGTTGGAAGGAAGAGTACCCAAGGAACCTGTACAAACAAGAAGTGAGATTTTCTCTGTTTTTGTCTTTTGCCTGGTTTGTGCTGGGCAGCATAAGGAGGAACATTGCCCTTATGCCAAAGAAGAGAACGAAGAACCCTTTGTAGGAAGTTAAAGCGGAACAGCCCCTGCAGACATGCTCTTATTATGGAAGGAAAGAACACATTGTCAGAGATTGTCCCTGGCTGGAAGATACAAATTGGGAGCACATAGCTATGTTGAATAAGTTGGAAATCCGATCGTTTACGCCTCATCATTTTTTTAAGTTAAAAAAAAAAAATAAGTTGCGTTTTCCATTTAAGTTCAAAACGAATGCACACCCCTACTATCAGCTTTCTCCACTCTGCCTTGCTGCCATACACCAGACGACTCACTTAACTCCTTGTGGTGTTCTTGCCACTATCATGGTTCCTCAGTGTGTTGGTACTAGTCTTTCTGCTTGCTATGTTCCCCCTTCATTGTGCTGTGGGATGTCAATGCCACTTGTCTTGCTGCTTTGCCTGTCATGCTGCCTTCAAGGGTTCATGCATCTGTTATCGGTGCTCTCTTTTGAAGCTGTGATGTGTTTTTGACACTCTCGCTGCTGCTTTGTGCCTCTGTTAAAGCATTCTTGCCACTTCTGGTACCCCTTTGTACCTTTACAATGCCTTAGTCTATTCATGCCACTTTGCCACAGTCTAAGTACCTTGGAGCTGTTTTCCTTTTCTGATGATTGCTCCCTAGAAGTTTCATCAAAATTGATAATAAAACCCCAATTCTGCAGCCAAAAATAGGCTGGAAATCCTTCCCCCATTGACTTTAATGGGAAATGGAAAACTAATTCACGTATTAATGTATCGGTGCGCTATACATCCAAATGCAATGGAAATGACCCCTGACGAATACGTATTACGAATGCAACAAAAATTTTCTGGCTGCATATCCGTACTGCACACTTCCCCACAGCCTACGCCAAGACTGCTTATATTCTATCTTATCTTGATAGAAGGGTATTGTCTTGGGCTTCAACGCTGTGGAAACGTAAGGATCCAATCCTGCAGGATATTGATGGATTTCTAGAATTATTTAAGTCCGTTTTGATGATCCTGCTCGAGTGACTGTTGCTGGTTCTGACCTGGTGGACCTGAAGCAAGGCAACCAACCACTGGCTGATTTTGCAATAGACTTCAAGATTCTTCCTACAGAATTATGCTGGGAACCTAGATGCCTGAAAACTCTCTTCTTCAGAGGTCTGAATATCCGCTTGAAGGACGAGCTTGCCGCTCGTGAGATACCTGATTCGCTGGATGAACTGGTGGCTTTGGCAACTAGAATTGACCACTGGCTTCATAATAAGGTGAAAGAACTCAAGCCTACTAAAGGACTAGTTCAGAAGGAGACTCGTCCTAAACTTGCACTTCGGTTGGGTCCAGCAGTACCTGTTGCCAGTGGAGAAGAACTGATGCAACTTGGTCACAGTCATTTGACTTCAAAAGAGAGAAGACTTTGGAAGAGGCATGGCCTATGTATGTACTGTCGACAAGCTGGTCACAATGCCCCAACATGCCCTATTCGTCCTGAAAATGGACGGGCCTAAGTCCTGCAGGAGGACTGTTCTTAGGCCTTACCACACCTTCTCCTTTGCTCTTTCTACCAGTGTCCCAGACTTGTGGACTGTCTACAATCCAAACTCTTGCCCTTGTGGATTCGGGGGCAGGAGGCAACTTTATACTTCGACACCTAGTGGAACATTTGAGGATTCCCCTCATTACTTTAGAAGCTCCACTACTCTTGTCATCTATCCATGGAGAGCCTTTGCCCGGTGAGGTGACTTGTCACACTGAACCAGTGACTCTTCGCACTGGAGTCCTCCATACGGAGACAATTCCCTTCTTTGTTTTAGAGAAGGCCATGCACCCTATCATTCTGGGGCTACCCTGGTTGCAGTTACATCAGCCTCAATTCGACTGGTCTTCCTTGGAACTCTCCCGCTGGGGACCAGATTGTCATGGCAGTTGCCTCAAGGAAGTTTCTCCTGTTTTCTGCATGCCTACAACTCCAGTGATGGCAGGACTGCTGCCTCAGTACGCATCATTCAGTGATGTGTTTTCCAAAGAAGCTGCTGACATCCTCCCTCCACACAGATCTTATGATTGTGCCATTCGGCTGAAACCAAATACTGAACTTCCTAAAGGATGTGTCTATCCACTCTCTGCAATAGAGAATAAGGCTATGTCCAAGTACATCGAGGAGAATTTACAGAAAGGTTTCATTATACCTTCAAAGTTTCCAGCCGTTGCAGGATTCTTCTTTGTGGGGAAAAAGGACGGAACCTTACATATCAACAATCTAGGTCTGAACAAGATTACGATTAAAGACAGTTACCCCCTGCCTTTAATCTCAGAGCTCTTTGACCGTCTTCAGGGGGCCAAGAAATTTTCAAAACTTGACCTGAAGGGGGCCTATAACTTAGTCCGGATTTGCATTGCTGACGAGTGGAAAACGGCTTTCAACACTCAAGACGGTTATTTTGAGTACTTAGTAATGCCCTTCGGCCTGTGCAACGTACCCACTGTGTTCCAGAACATGATAAATGACATTCTGCGGGATTTGTTGTACAAGTGTGTCGTAGTGTACCTAGATGACATTCTGATATTTTCTCAGAATCTGTCTACTCATCTAGAAGACGTCAAACAAGTTCTACTAAGACTCCGAGACCACCGACTCTAAGCCAAGCTATCCAAGTGCAAATTCCTTAAAGACTCCATGTCTTTTCTTGGCTACATTGTGTCTAAAGATGGCTTCCAGATGGATCCCCAAAACTTAGAAAGTATCAAGAATTGGTCCCAACCTACCAGCCTGAAGGCCCTGAGATGATTTTTGGGGTTCACCAATTACTATAGAAGTTTTATAAAGAACTATTCTTTAACTGTGCCCTTGACTGCTATGACCCGGGCCAATGCTTCTAAATGGTCTGTGGAGGCCATTTCCACATTCGAAGATTTAAAGACTGCCTTTTCCATGGAACCATGCCTACGTCATCCGGACCCCAACAAGCCATTCATCGTAGAGGTCGACATCTCTGACGTCGGTGTGGGGGCTGTTCTGAGCCAGACTGGAGATTCCAAGTCCTTACATCCCTACTCTTTCTTCTCACGATGTTTCTCTCCGGCAGAGAAGAATTATGGGATCAGTGACAAAGAGCTCCTGGCTATTAAGTTGGCATTCGAAGAATGGCAGCCTTGGCTCAAAGGTGCTCAACATCAAATTACCGTGTTTACAGACCATAAGAATCTAGAGTATCTCTGCTATGTGCAACGTTTTAACCATAGACAAGCTAGATGGTCCTTATTTTTCATCCGCTTTGACTTCATGCTCATATATTGCCCCGGAGACAAGAATACCAGAGTTGATGCCCTATTACGCTCCTTTCAGCAGATATTCCGGAAGAGCCGCAGAACATAATCGACCTGAATAAAGTCGTCTTAATGGCTATTCATTCTGTCCCCACTGGTAAAACCATCGTGCCAAAGCATCTCAGAAAGAAAGTGCTCTATTGGGCACATGATTCCAAGCTGGCTGGCCATCCTGGTCAACGACTTACCCTGCTGAAGCTACAGAAGTATTATTGGTGACCAACTATCAAGGATGATACACTCTCCTATGTGGAATCTTGTGGCAACTGTGCCAAGCACAAACCTACTTCTGGCCAACCATGGGGATTGCTGCAACCGCTCCCAGCTCCGGATCAGCCCTGGATGCATACCGCTACTGATTTTGTAGTTGATCTACCCTTTCTGGAGGTATGAATACCATCTGGGTCACAGTCGACTGCTTCAGCAAGATGGCTCACTTCGTGGCACTTCCTGGCTTACCCTCAGCCTCGGAACTTGCGAAGCTCTTCATAGTCCATATCTTTTGCCTCCATGGCTTACCGAAGCACATAGTCTCGGATTGAGGATCATAGTTCACGGCAAGATTCTGGAAGGCCCTGTGCAAACTCTTTGACATCACTCTAGATTATACATCTGCCTATCATCCTCAATCTAATGTCCAAACAGAACGGATGAATAGGACCCTGAAACAGTTCATTCGGGCCTATGTGAGTTGCCATCAGAATTATTGGGCCGAACTGTTACCATAGGCTGAATTTGCCATTAATTCTCATCCAGCAACATCAACTGGATCAGCACCATTTGAAGTGGTATATGGATGTTCACCATCACTACCACTTCCACTGAAGCTCTCAGTGACATCCCCAGCAGCTCAATCCACTGCTGAAGAAATCCATCAATTATGGACTCAGATGAAAGCAATGCTACTCAAAGCGAGTGATTGAGCCAAAAAGTTTTATGACGCTCATCATTCCAAAGCACCTGTCTTTCAACCTGGTGACAAAGTCTGGCTATCCACTAAGCACCTTAGACTGAAGTTACCCTCCTCTCAATTTGCTCCTCGCTACGTTGGACCATTTCCAATCCTCCGACATCTTGGCAATATTACCTACAGTCTGAAGTTACTACCTGGATTGAACATCCATAACGCTTTTAATGTTTCACTTCTGAATCCACTCATCATCAGTGAATTCGATTCCAAATCTCAGGAACCATCTCCTATCAGTGCAGAAGATGACCTAGAATAGAAGATCAAAGCCATTCTTGATGTCTGCAAATGAGGCAAAACCTGGGAATACCTTCTCTCATGGGAAGGTTTTGGCCCCAAAGAAAATTCTTGGGAGCCTCTGGCTAATATTCTTGACAAAGAGATGCTCCATCAGCTTCATCTCTCGCATCCTTGGAAACCAAAACCTGGTACCTGCAGAAGAGATCGTCCTTTGAAGGGGGGTACTGTTGCAACCATCCCTTCCTGATGGCTTCACTCTGCCTACCTTTCTTTCTTTGCACCTCCTCTCGCTATGGATGGATGCCTGGCTACCACGGCGTCTGCCTGCTGTCCTCTCTGGTGTCCCCGAGCCGGCTTGGGTGCTGCCTCCTGCCATGTTCCACTGGTACCTTAGGGCGTGCTCACCGCGCGGCCCTCATTCTTATTTCCTACTTGGAGCGAACCTCAGGGGCATCCCCCTGTGATGACATCATGCTGCCCAGATATTTAAAGCCTACGATGTTTGCTAGCCTTTGAGATAGCAAGGGGAATCTTATGGATGGGATTCGCTCTCCGTATCCATCTTCTCTGCCTCTCCAATTTTCCTTTGAACTCTTAACGCTAATGGGGTACCCACTCCTTGGGGGCCTCACTTGCTTTTTCAAGTCGCTATCAGGAAACCGGTACTCGCTCCTCGAGGGCCCATGTTCCCTGACTCACTGCCTGCTCCTACCTTCTCTTCTGCCTGGGAGGATTCACTATTTTTAACACCAGTGAGTACTACCATCTTCACAGAGCTGTTCCCTGGAACCAGGTACTCGCTGCTGGAGGGCCTGCCTCCGTTCCAGCCCTAGTGCCATCTCCTACGTGGAACCGCTGTGTGAGTACATTACCTTCAAGCCTCTCAGCTCTCAGGGATCAGGTACTCGCTCCTCGAGGGCCTGTTCTCCCTATCCTGGGGTTCTCCATACTGGGGCTTTCTGCATATTCCACTGTACTCATTATTCTCAGTTATTTCCACTACAGCACTGCTACCGGAGGAGTCACTGTTCCAGCATCTGAGAGATACTAGCCCAGCCGGGCTACTTCTGCTGCTCACTACTGCCACCTCTGGTGGCTTCATCACATTGTCTAATAAAAGATCAATCTCTGTGTTTGTGTGTCCTAAGCTGAGCCTGACCTGTGGCCCCCTCACGGGACTTCCCCCTGTGGGTGTGGTCAGATACCACAGTGTCCAAGGTTTACATGACCTCAATGTAAACTAGGTTCTTATGATCCAAACATATCATCACCAGAAAGGTAATTTCTTTCCAGAGGTTCCTCTACTCTTCCAAAGCCCATTTTATGGTAAGCAGTTTCTGGTGTCCAATGTCATAATTATTTTCTGCTGGATAAAATTTCTTAGGTAATCACATGGATAGAATTGGGAATTTGGATTTAGTCTTTTAAGTAATATTGCCCCTGCTCCAATTTCAAAGATGTCAACATCCAATACAAAAGGCAAGGCAGATTCAAGGTGACATATAATCAGAGCTGTTGCAAAAAGCTTTTTCAGTCTCTGGGTTTGAGGGTTCCAGGTGCTTCTTGGGTCTCCTTTGTGGGTTAAGACCTTAAGAGGATCCACTACCCTTGAGAAATCTTGAGCAAAGTGCCTATATTAGTTGGCAAAACCCAGGAAGCACTGAAGAGCTTTAAGGCTCAAAGGTACTGATCAGTCATATTTTGCCCATATTTTCCCCAAGTGTGTTTTTAAATACTTTTTGTTAGTTTTTATAATGTAGAAATATGGTCAGCAGGTGTGGATAGTCAGGTACCAACCACAGTAATTACCTATCTAAGGGAATGACTCCTGGAGGGGCATCAGGTCATCAGTGCTTAGGATCGGGAATGACTCCTGGAGGGGCATCAGGTCATCAGTGCTTAGGATCCAATATTTACTACCCTGATTGGTTCTGTGTAATGCCTAATGGCATCAATTGCCCCGTCACATGGTAGGGGCAAAGACTGATGGCGCCAGGACTGGTGGTTGCTTTTGGGCCCCCCCCCCCCACTAGAGTACCATGGATTGTTGTCAAGGAAGTGGGAAGTATGATCCCATGCTCTAAGTTTTCTTTGATGTATTTTGACATCGCCTCCATTTCTGATGCAGAGAGTGGGTAGACTCTACCCTTTGGTGGTACCTTCCCTGTGTTGCATTCGGCAGGTCGTGGATCCATCCTGTGACCTGTCACTTTTACCTCCATCCCGGGTCCTGGCAAGTATATACCCAATGCTGTGGGCAGCCTCCATGGTACCAATGCAGCCACCCAGCATGGAGAAACTAGGCCTATGCTACTGCCACCACCATATCTTAAGGATCTCCATAGATGCATGTGCATCTGACATGCCGGCACTTAAATGACTCATTGGTCTGGGAGTATATAAGGCCATTTCTCCTGCTCTCTTCACCTCAGCAATAGATTGACTCGGTTGGAGGCCCGTGTCTAAATTCAGCCGGCCTCAGCACCAAACCTCAACCTAAGGGGAATAAGGGCTGGTATTGGTGAAGCTCCTGTTGGAACTCTGCTCCAGCCAGCTCTCACTGCCAATGGTGGGGACCTACAGGGCTCTTCCCTGTAGGTTGCACCAACTCCACCTCAGCCAAGGGGCAACATCTGCAGCAAATTCCCAAGGCCATGGACTCAGCAGATGTCTCAGATGTCCAGCCATTTCCGGCCAGGCACAGAAGTATCAGCAGCAGCAGCAGCAGCAGTTTCTTGAGCTCCTGGTGGGCTTCATGGAGCAACTCAGCACCCACCTGGATGCAATGGCAACTTCAGTTGCTTCTCTGCCTCCTGCAGTCACCGCAGTACTTCCAGCCTTTCTGCTTTCACCCATGAGATGCATACCAGTTCCCCCCAGTACGCTGAAGATCCAAAGGAGTGCCATGGGTTCTTGAACCAATGCTCCATACACTTCTTCCTCCAGCCATCACTGTTTCCCAATGATTCTGTCAAGACCAACTTCATGTTCTCTCTTCTGGATGGGAAAGCCTTGGCCTGGGCATCTCCCTTATGGGAGTTTGGGGATCCCCTTCTGCAGGATCTGCAACAATTTGTCAAGGCCATTAAGCTCATCTTTGATGAACTTGGCCATCTGGCCATGATAGAATTGGACCTTATACAACTTTGTCAAGGCAATCAGCCCTTAATCGACTATGACACTGAGTTCCGGACCATGGCCTCAGAGCTGAAAGGGATAGAGGGAAGCCTCTGTAGCATTTTTATGGAGGGGCTATCTTCCCAGGTGAAGGATGAGCTAACAGCTCATGACGCTTTTGTTGATTTGGCAAGGAGAATTGACTGCCACCTCCAGCAGCAGGTCTGGGATCTTCACCCACCATGCAGACAATTTGTGCTGGCTCCTTCATTTTCACACCCTCTCTCTAGTCTCTACCACAGCAACAGCAGCCTCAGCCCAGGCACATTTGGAAGAACTGAAGCAACTCAGACAGGGATGCCTCACCCCTGAGGAAAGGCTCAGCTGCTGCCAGCTGGGTCTCTGCATTTAATGTGCCAGGATCCTGCACCAGCATCTGTGCTGGCCTCTGAAGCTGGGAAACTAACAAGTCTGGGATCTAGTAGGGAAGTGATCCTAGGCTTCACGATTCCAGCTCCTCAATTGACTCTTCCAGTGGCTATTTCTGTGGCTAACCATGAATGTCTTCATGGTCTGCCTTCCGATGTGTCTTCAGTATCTCATCTATCCTGATGTTCCTCCTCTCCTCTGCCATTCAGATTGGACTCCTGACTTTGATGTCAGATTGTACCTTGACGCTGCTTGCCCTCCATCTGCCTTTGACCACTGTCTGCTCATTGACTTGCTTGAACTTTGCCTGCCCAAACCTCTGCCCAAAGCATGTCAATGAACATACTCTGCCAGCCTCTGACCACGTCCTGCCCCAGTCTCTTCCCCACGTCCTGCCCCACGTCCTGCCCCAACCACTGTTTGTACTGACTCTGCTTCTCTCCATGCTGGCTCATAACACCCTACATGATGGATCTGCACTGTTGTTAAATGAACTTATCAAACGTTTCACTTTTTTTAGAGAAATGATCAGCAAAAGTGTTAAACATCTCAGGGGAGAGAAGAGGTGACTCGGGATGAACACATTTTACAGTTAATGATTTGACAACATGAAATAATTCCCTAGGGAAAATTGGACACAGTTGGAATACTATTCTTTTTTACATGAGTCAATGGTGTTCATATAATTAGATAATGCTGTGTGATATTCTTCTGAACTAGAAGATGAAGGTTGCCTAGGCCACATACGTACAAGGTGTCAAACTTGATGCTTATGAAATTATAAATCCTTTGAAAACCATGGAACGTGATGTCTACAAGTAATGGTTCTACTTTTAATAAGAGCTATTGTGTCTAAAACACTGGTCAAAGTCAATTGCCATCAAGAAACAGCAGAGTCTACATCAGGACAGTTATCAAAGTTTAATTTAGGAAGCCATTTAGTTGATAATAGGTCAGTTACATTTTTTCCTTTGCAAGGAAAGTGAATGGAGGCTCCACTGGGCTGAGATACGATGCATGGCAAGTTTAGGTCAAAATAAATTTAAAAAAATGATCTGACCAAGGTATTGATTCACATTTAAAATCATAGTTCTGGGTACTCAACCAATCATCACACAGGAAAACTAAATCAGGTATATGACCACAACAAAGCGTAGAAACCTTTAGCACTTATGTCCATCCTAGAGCTGATATTGTATTCAGTACAAAGTTATAAGGATCAAGCAAAGAGATCACATAAGCATGAAATCACTAAGAATCAATACATTTTTACAATCTTATTTAAAAGAAAGCAAAAAGTCAGATAATGTACAGGAGTTTATACTGAGAAAATCAGGAAGGGAATAGATCAAACTGACTCCCCAATTCTAAGCTAATAGAGCAAGAGACTAAAAATTAGACACAGACTCAGTATCAAATTCCTTTAAATTAAGGCCAGATTTCCTATAATAATCAATCCCCCTCTTCATCTATCAAGATACGGTTTGCAGAAACATTTATAATCGGCCAGCTGAGGATAATTACACAAATGATGTTGGAGTCTATATTTCTGTAATATATAACAGATCAGGAGAAGTAGAAATTAAAAAATCAAAAATTACAGGGAACTTTCTCTTAATAGCTTGGCTATTGATACATTTTACTGAAAGGGAATAACCAGAAGCAGCAGATTGAGAAGAACAAACAGGAATTTCAATAAGAGATCTAGAAAAGGGAGATGCACAGATTTAAAAAATGGGGAGGCAGAGCTCCATATTGGCCTCAACAATAATAACCTGTATATATTGGTCCATGATTATGTGAGCCTTAAGAGAAAGTAATAAAGCAAATAATAAATTACCAAATTCATATTTGGTCTATGCATAGACATGTAATATGCATGAAGGAGTGCACAAAGGAGCAGGCTTCTTTCTCACGCTCCTTCAGCGTTTGATAAGGTGAACAGCACCTACGGCGTTGCTGCGGGTTTTAAATATTGTGCCACAGGGATGTCATCCAGGGGTGTAGCAATTGCAGTGATCACTAGGAAGGCAGCAGCACCACCACAGCAATGGTAGCAGCCAGATATTACAGGCTCAGTCCAGATGGAAACAAAGGACAGTTGACTTGCTAGATCATTCAGGCAGGCAGATGAGTTCAGAAACGTTCCTTGCCTATAGATTCAATAAATATGGTGCCGAAGTGTTGTCATCCAGGGCCATGGCAATTGTTGCAATCTCTAGGAAGGCAGCAGTACCACTGTGATGGTAATAGCCTGGAGATGTTACTTACTCAGTACAGATGGAAACAAGAAACTGCTGACCTGAAAGAACAGTCAGGCAGGCAGATGCAGTCGAGACACAGTCCTTGCCTAGGTAATTGGCAGTTTTATTAAATATATGTGTTATTACTATTTTTTAAGTTATAAAGAAGGATTTTCCATTCATTATAATTTAGCTATTATTTTAAAGTAATTTTTATTATTTATTAAATTCTGTATTGTTTGAATATTCATAGTGTAAAGGGGGTACCCTAAAAATAAAAAATAATACACTTACCTGATCCTGAGGCTCCAAATGGCATGGTGATGTCCAGATGAGTCCTGGGTAGGTGAGGCCTTAGATGAAGAGGCCAAAGGCAGTGACAGCAGTGAGTCAATGGCTGATAGCAGTACTCTGCAAGGCTACAAGAAACTGCCAGAGGCTTAAGACCAGAAACTGGAGGTCTAGAAAGAAAGAAACCTGTAAAAAATAAAAGAACGCCTAGACTAGAGAAGGGAGACATTAAAAAGAAAAGAAAACAACAAATGTTACCAGCAAGTTTTGTTATGCACCCCAAGATTTAAGAAAACAATGCAGAGGGGGAACAAAGCATATAAAATAAAAAAAAAAACCAAAAAACTCAATGACAAGAATCAGGCCGCTCTCCAGTACCCAGATGATGTCAAGGAGAGACAGACAAAGTCATGCTGTTACGATTTCTGCTCGCGGAGCTAATCCCCGCAAGCAGGCCTCTTCACCCTAACTCACCTTCCAATGCCGCCGTCTGCTGCTTTCGCGGCCTAGTGCTGCCGGGACATCTTACGTGGCAGGAAAGCTGCCGACGCCTCTGCTGCCTCCACCCAAGTGGCCAGGAGGCTGCTGCCAGACCATCTCTGCCACAGGAAGCTGCCAATGAATCCCTCTTCACAGCCTAATGCCACTGATGGCGTCACTGTCTCTGCAGCATGGAGCCAGTGACGCCATCGCCGGGGTCCTCACTGCACAGCAGGAAGCCATCTCATCTGTTGCCTGTGCCTTCATCTCCATCTGCTTCGCGGCAGTTTGCCACTGCGAGGTCCTGCTCTTTCGTGAAGCTGGGTGCCGCTGTCCAGGGTCTTGCGTTCTCTCTCTGGGCCTTCCTAGGCACTGGCGCGTGCCTCTTCTAAGATATTTAAAGGGCCAGTGGCGGGAAAAGCTCACAGCCCTTCCGGAAGTCTCTTCACCTCTACTTCCTGTCTCAGCCCTATAAAAGTGCTTCTCCTTCTGTCTTGCTTTGCCTCTGGATCGGGTTCCACAGTTGTCTGTGCTTTGTGACCAGTCCAGGTCTTCCGTGGTCTTCTTCTGTTTTGATGGCTTCGTATTCAGTGTTCTTCATGTTCCTGGTCTCCTCGTCTTGATGTTCCTGGTCTTGTCCTCTGTTGGAGCTCCTTCATCTGTATTCCAGATTTTTCCACGTACCTGATGTCCAATGTCCTTGGTTCCTGATGTTGCTTCCTGATGCCTTGTCTTCATCTTTGCTTCCAGAACCCCTGGTTCCTCAATGCCACCCTTTCCTGGCGTGCCATGTGGTGGTCTCATCTCCTCGTGGAACATTGCCAGTCTTCTCGTCCGCAGCTCAAGTCTCCAGAGGGTCATCCTTGCCCGAAGCCAAGTCTCGTCTTGGTCCTGTTTGAAGCCAAGTCCCGTTTTGGCCCTCTGTCCGACTCTTGTTCCAGCCCTTGGATGTTCTTGGGGCTGCTCCATCAATGCCTAAGACTCTGACTGAACCTATTCTGCTTCAGCATGGTCTGTGACCAGCCATGGGCGGCTGTGTAGGGCCTGCCTCGGTACAGGCTTCTACTGAATCTTCGCCATGTTACCAGCTTCATCTTCCACATATCCGTCTGGAGTCTGTCTCACACTCAAGCGTGGTCTGCAACCAGTCCCGTGGGTCTGTCCTGTGGTGGGCTGTGTAGGGCGCACTGCATCACAGCCTCAACCTAGTAATTGACTTGATCTTGAAACCTTGATCCTGAGTCTTCATCCAATTACCTACATCTTCGCCTGAGACTTTGTCCAAGTACCTACATCTTCGCCTGAGTCTTCATCCAGAGACTTCCATGTTCCAAGGCCTCCATCTGCCCTCATTCTCTGTCTGACCTGCTGCCTATTGCCGTTTCCAGCGGCAGATCCGAAAGGGCTTGGAACGGTCAAAGGAGTGTTCATTGACCACCATTGCGTTGTTGGTCTTCCTGAGGCATGCAGGTCCGGTAGAGGGTCAGACCTTCAGTCTCCTGGTGTTCGTTCCAGCCTTGTTTTGTTCCTTGTCTGCTCGTACTTGCATCAGCTCACCTCTCGCTGTGCTTTCGGGGCTCATCCCTGAGTGGCGTGGCAATCCAAGGGCTCACAAATTCTGCCAGAAGTGACCGCCCCTCCACATTCGCAACAGTATCCGAAGGCATAAGCTTGGTCCTGACGAGCATGCTTCACAACACTTACAAGATGATACACTGCTGTAGAGTTTAAAGAAGAGGCCTGTGTTAGTTGAACCAGTGGCAGGTGAAGTACAATGGCTACAACAATATCGGAAAATACCTGGAGCGACAACAATAAAGAAGGGAGCTGAGAAAAGAGAAAAAATGGGAGAGTAGGGGACTGCTTTGTAGAAGGAAGTACTGGAACAGCTAAGAGGAGGGGTGCTGCCCTGCAGAGGAAAGCCACAATAAATATGAGAAAGTATAGATTCTCCAGAAGCACACTGCCCGCAATACTGCCATGCCGCCAAGAGAAATAAAGAAATGCCTATCTATCAAGTACTCTGCGGCAAAAGAAAACCAAGAAGGGACCACTGGTGAATATGGCATCATACCACTGAGATGTGGTGTCAGTCAGCCTTAGAAAGAAAGATGCCAAAGCTAAAGAGGAAGCCTGAGGTGACTGAGATGAAAACTGATGAAGCAGGAGCTGCAGCTGGCTGAGACCTGAGGCATTGAATCACTGCACAGTCACTGAGCTGCCATCGCAAGAGAGGGGGCCACACTTAAGGCAAGCCATTGCCAAGAGGCAGCATTGGGTCATGGGAGAGGAGAATCTCTGCATGCAATTTAAGCGTTGGCGATGAGGCCAAGTCAGGGACAGTGCGATGCTGAAACAGAGAAAAATCCTCAGTAATGATCTGGAAGTGCTTTGCTGGTTCTCCACCACAGGAGGCCGTCAAGAGGCAGTGGTGCTGCCAAGGCTAAGAAAAGAGTTGGGGAATACTACCAAAGACATACACATTCAAGCAGGAAGTGTTCAGAAGAAGAGGAAGAGCACTGCAGATTATGAAGGGAAAGAGCCACCATCACATCTGCAGATAAGAGAGGCATCAGGTCTGCTGCTGGGAGATGCAAAGAGAGAAAAAGAAAGAACAGCAACATGAGCTGACACGAGGGACGTGAGTACTGAGGGGTGTCAGAGCGCCACTCTAACAGGGTCCTGCCGCGATAAAAGAAGTGAGACTTGAAATGGGAGGAAAAAGCTGATTGGCAGCAGACAGTAGTGATAATGATGGCTGCCACTGCCGGGACCTTTCTTGTCCCGGGACCAGAACTGCTGAAAGTAAAGAAAAGAAAAATAAAGAAGCCTACCCCTGTTGCTGCCTCTGCAAGCACTATTGGTGAGTGTCTGGTCCCCTTTTATTATGATTTTGCTTGCTGCCTATTATGGATAGGCTGCTCAGAAGCTTCAGTGAGGGTAAAGAGCTCAGGTCAGGACTAAAATGTCACTGATGACATCATCAGCCACCAGCGAACCCCGTGAGGGGGGGTCCACCAATTTTGAGTAAAATTAAGAAAAACTAATAGGGATGTCCATTCGCCTGGTTCAGCCACTCCGAAAAACGAAGTGGATTTTCCCGAAATTTCGGGAAAATTCATTTTTCGGGGTTAGTGCGCGCTAACCTCGAAAATCAGAGTGGGCAAAAAAAAATCGTCCCGAACTGTGGGAAAATGAAATTTCCTGCAGCGGGCCAATAACAAATCATATCCCTAAAAACTAAGCAAAGTTAAAGAAAATAAAAGGTAGTAAGCAGGTAAAGAACTCTGAGGACCTGAACAGAGCCTTCATCCCTCCTCCAAAGAAACTTTTGTGCCACATGGGAAACACTGCCATTTAGGGCTTGAAAACTTCAAAAGAGAAGAGAATCATAACCAGGGTCGGCAAAAGGAAATATAAAAGAACCTAAGTAAAATAAAAGTTTGTAAAGCAAATAGAATTTAAAAGAAAAAAATAGAAAATTTCTAGGGACTTTAAATCTTGAATAAAATTCAGACTAGTTTTAAGAAAAATAAAAGAAGCTGAAAAATATTTATATATACAAAAATGAATGTCAAAGGGAAAGAACAATTCTTATAAATATTGACAATAGTATAGGCCATCCACCCCCATTCCAAATAGAACCAGCCAATGCATCATCACTAGCTTAACTACCAGGTGAAATAGTGAAGCCATATCTGGGGCAATTTGGTGACGGCTTCTCCAATTACAAGTCCCAGGACCAGCACAGGTATACTAAAGCTGGTTAAATCACAGGAACCAAATTCAAAATTAGTAAAAGCTTCGTTGTCACCAATGATTCAAAAAATTAAGCAACATCAGTAGTATTGAAAATAAATAAGTGGATTCTTTACAAAAATTCATTAAGGGGCGGATTTTCAGAGCCCTGCTCGCCTAAATCTGCCCAAAACCGGGCGGATTTAGGCGAGCAGGGCCCTGCGCGCCGGGAAGCCTATTTTACATAGGCCTACCGGCGCGCGCAGAGCCCCGGGACTCGCATAAGTCCCGGGGTTCTCCGAGGGGGGGGCGTGTCGGGGGCGTGTCGGGGGCGGGCCCGGTCGTCGCGGCGTTTCGGGGGCGTGTCGGCAGCGTTTGGGGGGCGGGTACGGGGGCGTGGCTACGGCCCGGGGCGGTCCGGGGGCGTGGCCGCGCCCTCCGTACCTGCCCACAGATCACGGCCCGGCGCGCAAGAGGCCCGCTGGCGCGCGGGGATTTACGCCTCCCTCCGGGAGGCGTAAATCTCCCGACAAAGGTAAGGGGGGGGTTTAGACAGGGCCGGGCGGGTGGGTTAGGTAGGGGAAGGGAGGGGAAGGTGAGGGGAGGGCAAAGGAAAGTTCCCTCCGGGGCCGCTCCGATTTCGGAGCGGCCTTGGAGGGAACGGGGGTAGGCTGCGCGGCTCGGCGCATGCCGGCTATACAAAATCCATAGCCTTGCGCGCGCCGATCCAGGTTTTTAGCAGATACGCACGGCTCCGCGCATATCTACTAAAATCCAGCGTACTTTTGTTTGTGCCTGGAGCGCAAACAAAAGTAGGCTATTCGCTAGGGATGTGCAGAGCAAAATTTTATGTTCATATTTTTTATGTCCGAAAGGGGGTCCCACTTGCGGCCAATATGGACATAAAAAAAATCCAATGAGTTGGGTATATGTACATATGTGCAAAAAAAAAATTTAAACCCCCTCACCCTCCTTAATCCCCCCCCCAGACTTACCACAACTCCCTGGTGATCGAGCGAGGAGTGAGGACGTCATTTCTGCAATCCTTGGCGAGAAGCATGTGACGTCGGTGGCACGTCGAGTGACGCGGCGTCACGTGATTCCCGGCTCGTTCGCGCCGGACGGCTCGTTCGGCCCAAAAAGAACTTTTGGCCAGCTTGGGGGGGCCTCCTGACCCCCCCAAGCTGGCCAAAAGTTCTTTTTGGGCCGAACGAGCCGTCCGGCGCGAACTCGCCGGGAATCACATGGCGCCGCGTCACTCAGACGCGACGTCACGTGATTCCCGGCGAGTTCGCGCCGGACGGCTCGTTCGGCCCAAAAATAACTTTTGGCCAGCTTGGGGGGGGCCTCCTGACCCCCCCAAGCTGGCCAAAAGTTCTTTTTGGGCCGAACGAGCCGTCCGGCGCGAACTCGCCGGGAATCACGTGGCGCCGCGTCACTCAGACGCGACGTCACGTGATTCCCGGCAAGTTCGCGCCGGACGGCTCGTTCGGCCCAAAAAGAACTTTTGGCCAGCTTGGGGGGGCCTCCTGACCCCCTCAAGCTGGCCAAAAGTTCTTTTTGGGCCGAACGAGCCGTCCGGCGCGAACGAGCCGGGAATCACGTGACGCCGGCGTCACTCGACGTGCCGCCGACGTCACATGCTTCTCGCCAAGGATTGCAGAAATGGCGTCCTCACTCCTCGCTCCATCACCAGGGAGTTGTGGTAAGTCGGGGGGGGGGGGATTAAGGAGGGTGAGGGGGTTTATATTTTTATTTTGGCTCAACAATCGTTTATGTCGAATCAATTTTTTAAGTAAAAAAGTAAAAAAAGTAAAAAAAGTAAAAAAAAAGTAAAAAAATATGAGTTGCGTTTTACTAATGCGGTCAATCCGAATGCACACCCCTACTATTCGCGCTCCTTTTAAAATCCGCCCCTAAGAGCGTAAGCCAAGTAGCCCCCAGCACTATTTCCCAGAGTGAAATCATCAGAAGTAGGGATATCCATAGTAATGAAAGCAAGAGACAGAGGAAAGGGACAGTTAAAAGCTGGCTTTAGATGAGGAAGTGCTCTGCAGTTCTCCCAGTTTTAAGGCCTAATAAGTGTAGGGAAAATAGATATTTTAAAAGGACAGCTTTAGAATAATTGATACATGAATGTGATGAATGTATTTTATGATGTTTAGTTTAATGTCAGCAAAATTTCATGATCATTTCTAAACTTAAAAGATGAGTTATATTGCATTTTAGAACAACTACAGAAAAGAAAAGAATGAATTAAATTGACAAACTTTCAATTTCTGAAAGAGAGTGAGAGTGTTTGGAGTGACTTCAGCAGTTCTTGTAACCCAGTGTTAGGAAGTAACAATTATTATTTATTTTAATAGCTATAATTTGTACAGTAACAATTAGTTTACATGAATATACACCCAGGGTACCCTTTGATTTAACTTGTGGAAGACTGGAGTGGTGAAGGGAGTTATTTTCTCTTTTTAATTTAGTTATAGAATAGAGTAATATCTGGAAAGAAAAAAGAAGAAAAGAAGGTTGACACTGGCCAGCAATGAAAGAAGAGAAGAAAGAAGAAAACTGAAACAGAGAAGTGTATGTACAATAAAACAAACACTTAGCCAGGCCTGAGCTCAATATATGATAAAGAAAGTGTGAGAATTAAAAAGAAAGAAAAGAAGGAAAAGACGCAATCCACAATGTATAGGTCCCTATTCGATGCATTCGTGGGTTTGCGAACCCCCACGAATGCAATGAATCCTGAACGAATAAACCCCCCACCCTGCTGACCCCCCCAAGACTTGCCTAAAGTCCTTGGTGGTCCAGCGGGGGTCCTGAATCGATCTCCTGCACTCACGCCATCGGCTGCTGGTATTCAAAATGGCGCCGATAGCCTTTGCCCTTACTATGTCACAGGGGCTACCAGTGCCATTGATCAACCCCTGTCACATGGTAGGAGCACAAGATGGCGCTGGCCGTTAATTGCTCCTACCATGTGACAGGGGCCGACCAATGGCACTGGTAGCCCCTGTGACATAGTAAGATCAAAGGCTATCGGCACCATTTATAATACTGGTAGCTGATGGTGCGAGTGCAGGAGATGATCCAGGACCCCCTCTGGACCACCAGGGACTTTAGGCAAGTCTTGGGGGGGTCAGGAGGGTGGGGGGTTGTAGTTAATTAAATTTAAAGGGAACAAATGCCGACTTCAATGTATTAACGGATCGGGCTTTCCCCCCCTTGACCGAATGCAATGTATCTGGGCCCCGACGAATACGTATCCCGAATCCAACGTATACTTTCTGGCTGCACATCCCTAGAAAAGACATAGGACTTATCTACTTACCAGAACTGAGGTTCATCAGTTATAAACTTCAGGAGTATATATGAATTGATACTTTGTGATGTTTCTTTTTTTGTTTATATATATATATAGTTAGCAAGACAAAAACTATAAAAAGATTGTTGAATATTGGAAGAATTAGTATTGTTAAGATAATACATATCTGATAATCTATCGACAGTAGGATTAATGCTTATTTCTTGAGTTTCCTTTAGCGATAATACTTGTAAAAGATAATAATAATAAATTAAGACAAATGGAAGTTAGAAGAATATAAAGTATTGTTTCACATATAGAATGTTTATATGAATGATTGTTCTGAATAAATATTAATTGAACCTTGCTTTGACTATAGTTGGAGTCATTATTAATATTATCAAAATTAAATGTTTAATCTTGAACTGTAAGTCTGTGGCACAACATTACTTGCGGCTTGATCACGAGGACACTGTTTAACACCTATTGGCCACAGCACAAGTTTTCAACTCCACAACCTACAGTTTACATTTTACAGTAGGTATAAGAAAAGAATTCTCAAAATTGTTACCCTTGATGAAAAGTATTTATCAAGACATGACCATGTCAAGTATTTCAATGTAATCTATATATTGGTTTATGCAAATATATATATATATGTGTTAATATTAATTAAGGATTATTACCTTTTTCTGAATGTCCTTATTTGTATTTATGCTTATGTTATTTTATACATATTTTTATATATTTACTTGTAACATTTTTATTATCCATTGTTTTTTATTTGTATACCACTATTGTGTTACGAGTGGATCACTATGCCAAAGCTGCTGCTACAGGAGGAAATGCTGTGTTGGAGCCCTTGGGCTACTACTGGAAGGAAGTAAGAGGCCTTCTTTGGGTATATCTATATGTTGCATTTGTATATATGCATTACTTATGTGCTCAATGTTCTTTATAGTTTTTCTTTTTTATGTAATCTACTTTGTGCCTACCTTTAAGAAGAAACATAATATGAAATGTTAATAAATAGATAAATAAAGATATGTAGCCTCCTGGGAGAAGGTGGGTGGGACTCAGCCAAGTTTAATTAACTAACCAGAAGAAGAAGATACTGTCAGGCAGGTGAGAGAGAGAGAGAGAGAAAGATGGATGTTGAAAAAATGGAGAGAAAGAAAAAATGTGTTAGGCAGATGTTCAAGCATGGGAAATCTTTTGAGGAGATGTCCTCCTTGGTGAGGTATGTGAGAATTGTAAATTTGACCCTGGTGTTCAGTGCTATAGTACCTGAGAAGGAACTCAATCTAACTTCTGTGCAATCTTTTGCTACTCATTGAGAACTGTAATATTATTTTTCAAGAATCCTACAGAATGCTTTATTAATTGCTATTGACACAGATCCCTCTATTATTCAGATTTGTGATATTCCCATGTCTGTAGACTGATGTAATGAACCCTTCCAACCATGTGTCAGAGAAATATCCATAATTTGGAATCAGCTTAAATAATTGTGCTAATGCTTTCTGGACTTGTACACTGTTGTAGTTAAGCATCTCATTTTGTAATCTGTATATATCACATGCTATTCTGGGCTTAAGTATTAGGAGGCATTCCTTGATTTCCTGTATTGTTATAGGGTTAAGAACATAAGAACATAAGAACATAAGAAATTGCCATGCTGGGTCAGACCTAGGGTCCATCAAGCCCTACATCCTGTTTTCAACAGAGGCCAAACCAGGCCATAAGAACCTGGTAAGTACCAAAACATCAAGAAGATCCCATGCCACTGATGCTAGTAATAGCAGAGGCCATTCCCCAAGTCAACTTGATTAATAGACGTTAATAGACTTCTTCTCCAAGAACTTATCCAAACCTTTTTTGAACACAGCTATACTAACTGTACTAACCAAATCCTCTGGCAACAAATTCCAGAGCCCAGTTGTGCATTGAGTGAAAAAGAATTTTCTCTGATTAGTCTTAAATGTGCTACTTGCTAACGTCATAACTAATAGTGTTTGGTAATCTTTGATTACATTTTCCAACAGCTTAGTTGGTCTTGGTATTTATTTGATAGGGATGTGCAGCAGGGACGGATTTGTTCCATTCAGTATTCGTATTCATGGGGAGCCAAATCCATTGCATCCATTCTCGGGGGACCCCTATCCGTTCATTAGTTATGTATTTATTCATTTCCCAAAAAACCCCCCATCCCAACCCTTTAAATTTAATTAACTACAACCCCCCACCCTTCTGACCCCCCCCCAAGACTTACCAAAAGTCCCTGGTGGTCCAGCTGGGGTCCTGGCACAAACTCCTGCACTTGGGCTGTCGGCTGCAGGTATTCAAAATGGCGCCGATAGCCTTTGCCCTCTTACTATGTCACAGGGGGCTAACTGTGCCATTGGTAGGCCCCTGTCACATGGTAGGAGCAATGGACGGCTGGCGCCATCTTGTGCTCCTACCATGTGACAGGGGCCAACCAAAAGGGGGGTCCTGGCGTGATTTCCTGCACTCGGGCTTTCGGCTGCCAGTATTCAAAATGGTGTTGATAGCCTTTGCCCTCACTATGTCACAGGGGCTACTAGTGCCATTGGTCAGCCCCTGTCACATGGTAGGAGCACAAGGTGGTGCCGGCCGTCCATTTCTCCTACCATGTGACAGGGGCCGACCAATGGCACTGGTAGCCCCTGTGACATAGTGAGGGCAAAGGCTATTTGTGCCATTTTGAATACTGGCAACCGACAGCCCGAGTGCAGGAGATCGCTCCAGGACCCCCGCTGGACCTCCAGGGACTTTTGGTAAGTCTTGGGGGGGGGTCAGGAGGGTGGGGGGTTTATTCATTAGATACGTTGCCTTCGTGGGGGTTCGCCATATGTTTCATGACCCCACAAATACAACAAATAGGGACACATACATTGAGGATTGCCAATACATCGAAAACGAATGCACATCCCTAATATTTGATCTTGACATATAATCTTTCCACAGAGTTGCTGGAAGTCCTCAGTCCAGATTTTACCATTCTGAGTTGCTAAATCAGAAATACCTAATAACATCAGAATTACACTACTATATCATTTGCTATATCATCATGCCAATAAACTATAGAATCTTACATAAATCCCTCACCATAATCCACAAAACGATCCACAAACAACACCCGTTGGACCTCCAGTTCCCCCTCAAACTCCATTCCTCATCCAGACCCATCAGAGAATCATACAAAGGATCTCTCCATGTGCCTCCTAACAAAACCTCACGCCACACTGCAACCAAAGAACGAGCATTCTCGATAGCAGGACCCACTATCTGGAATAACTTACCGCCGGACCTAAGACAGGAACCCTGCTTACAAACATTTCGGAAAAAACTAAAAACCTGGCTATTTAGCTAAGCTTTCCCTTAATCTTTTCTCTTTCGGAACTCTACTTCTCAAGCCTTCCGGACAACTTACATAGCAAAACTCTTTAATCACAAGGGTTATCCCTCTGTCCTTCTCTTTCTTCTATCCCCAAGTTTGATCTCCTTGTTATATGTAACTTTTTACCTCCTCTAATTATTTTACTGTTAAACAGTTGATAAGAATGTTTACCCCTTTGTTCCATGTAAACCGATTTGATATGACACCCGTCATGAAGGTCGGTATATAAAAAGAATTAAATAAAATAAAATAAATCATTTGCTGGGAAGGGTGCAAAGATCTGCCAATGGCAAGCAATACTGAAAAGAGATTGCCACTGAAAGATTAAAAGCTTCCCATAAATCCAAAAGAGCAAGAGAAGAAAGAACCTCATATGGTTAGGGTTTTGCCTCCTAAGGAACCTGTATTAAGAGAATAAACCCAGGAAGATAACTTTCAAATAAACACACACAACAGCATAAATGGCCATGGGCAGGTCTGCGTTAGTATTTTATAACCCACATGTATGATATACTCGTTTTATAAACTACGCATATCTCTACCCCATAACATATGTGCATATGTAGGTTTACACATAAATGCATGCAATGTATTTATTTATTTATTTATTTATTTATTTATAGCATTTATATACCGGGAGTTCCTGTATAATATACATATCACCCCGGTTTACAAGGAACACGAACTATCGCTTCATTTAGCGGTTTACATAGAACAGATTAATCAAATTAACATATTAGTGGATAATTGCTGAACAGTTAATAAGTAACATGCCAGGCTCAAAGAGGAACCTAGAGGAGCTTCCAGTGGAACTTAGTGGAGCTTACAGTGAAAGTATTGAAAGAATGTAGACTAATGCATTGAATGCACATATTTTTCCTACCTGTTCTAAAAATATATGGGACATATTTTCAAAGGCTATGCGCGTAACATATGCTCTTAACCTGAAAAAATCTGCCCCTGCGCCCGGCGAGCCTATTTTGCATAGACTCGGCGGCACGCGCAAGCCCCGGGATGCGTGTATGTCCCGGGGCTTTGAAAAAGGGGCGGGGTGGGGGCAGGGCTGTGGTCTGGGGGTGTGGACAGGAGCGTGGCAGTGGTGCGGGGCGGTCTGGGGGTGGGACCTAGTGCTCCTGCACAGCGGCCTATGCTGGGGCACGGGTCATTGGCAACCGGCCGGTGCGTGCAAGTTACGCCTGCCTCGGGCAGGTGTAGCTAATGCAACAAAGGAGGGGGGGTTTAGGTAGGGCTGGGGGTGGGTTAGATAGGGGAAGGGAGGGGGAGGGGGGGGGGGAGCGAAAGGAAAGTTCCCTCCAAGGCGGCCTTGTAGGGAATGGGGAAAGCCATCGGGGCTCCCCTAGGGCTCGGCGTGTGCAAGGTGTACAAGTGTGCACCCCCTTGCGTATGCCGACCCCGGATTTTATATCATGCGCCCGCATGTTATAAAATCGAGTATAGATTTGTTCGCGACTGGTTGCGCGAACAAATCTACGCTTGCTCGTATTTTTTAAGATCTGGCCCTATGTGTATATATTTTACTTGCAAAATTAAAGTTGGAGTTGCATAAATTGGTGTATTTTTTTTTATATAATTATCTAGTTAATTATCAATCATATAACCATGAAAAATAATAATAATACACATTCCAGTTGATACATATTTCAAAGAGGAAAGAAGAAAAAATATATCTAGTATGCCTAACCATCAGGTTCAAGCTCACATCTTGGGGAATTTAAGGCACATTATTTAAAGGCAAAAATGGAAACAATACGGTGACCGAATGAGACGCGGAAGAAGGCAGCTTTGTTGAAGTTCTACATTTTCTTTTGAAATTATACCTCTACTTCACTAATGCCGCACACGAAGCATAAGGCCTGACTCCATGAGAGCTAGGCTGTTATGGATACTCCTGAAGCACGACAAAGCATTATTCCTGCCTTCTTCTCCCCAATGCCGAACCAGCCGGGAGCGAGTGCCACGGTGGATGAGGACGTGGAGCAAACACCCTCATCTCTGGCAGAGGAAATCTCGCTGAGTCCCGGAGCACCTGAGATGCCATCCCTACCCCTGCAAGAGAGTGAGTTTCGGGAGTCAACTCCAAAACGTTCGCCGTCAAGCCATGAGATGGAAGGAGGTCGGAGTCTGGCAGAAGCGGGAGGAACAATCCAGCTGGGAGGATATATACCCCCGATGCTGAGAGATATCCCTGAAACTCCACCGCAGAGAATTGCCCGGGACACTGTATCTGGAGTAGCAGGAAAGGGTGAGTCAATACAAGAATTAACCCCCTTTCTTGTGAAGCCAACAGTAATAATGTTGGAAGCCTTGTGGGAAGCAATGGCTGCCATTGAAACAACCATTGTGAATTTGTCAAAAGTTTGCATGGAGTCAAACAAAAGAAGTATAGAGAATGTGAAAAGACTGGAAATTCAAGGCGAACAATTGTTTGAAATGGATAAGAAAATTAAGAGTATTGAGAGTCATCAACAACATCTGATTCAGCATGAGACTGTGTTAAATAAAAAAGTAGAAAATATAGAGAACTCTTCGCAGCCTAAATATCAGGGTTCTCAATTTTCCAGTCATACCCCAAATGCCTGTGATTGATTTGTTCAAGAAATATCTAACTGAAGTTCTAAAAATTCCCATAGAGGCATTGCCTTTAATTTTAAAGGCTTATTACCTTCCACATAAGAAAAGAGAGGCTGACCAGGAGAAAGAAGAACCCCAAGCGCAGATGAATATTTCTGATTTATTAGAACTATCAATTGAGGATCCAGTCACTATAAGAGGAGTTTTATTTGTGACTTTTGCCTTTGCTACAGAAAAAAATAATGTGATGAGAATGTTTTTCCGTAAAAGATCTGAAAAATATTATGGTCAAAAAATATGGTTATTCCCCGATATTACTCGGTCGACACAGGAGAGGAGGAAAACGTTCATAGAATTGAGGACGGAAGCTTTAACTATTTGTTCAAAATTTGTTATTCGTTATCCATGCAAATGTGTACTAAACTTTCAAAATTTAGTTTATGTTTTTTTGAACTGTCCCAACTTCGTTTCTTTATTGACTCACATATAGCAGCTACTACAACAGTACAGAAGGCATAAGTAGACATTCTCTTGGCTGCCATTGTTTCTTTTTTCTTTTTTGCCTAAGATTTGTTCGCTCTGAAATTTATTTAGTATCTGCCTCCTTAATTTCTTATTATAAGGCTGGTATGAACATGGTATTATTGCTGATTGTATCATGTTTGCCTGAGATTATTGTAAATGTTAAAAGAACCATCTGATTTTCCATTCACAATGTTATTTTGTGTAAATAATTTAAAATGCAATAAAAATAAAATTGAAAAAAAAATGGAAATAATACAATCGCAGGGTTTGCTGTCTAGTAAACCTCACTATTTAATGGCTCCTTCCCTATAATCAAGTAACTCCTACATAGTTAAGCAGCCAATGATTTATCAAGCAAGAATGTCTCCAGGTGAGATGGATCCTGGAACAGACAGGTATTTCCTTGAAAGGTCAGTATACATTTATAGGGAAACTTTAGGAAAAAGCAGCCCAAGAGGAACCATTCATAGCTTGGGAGTTAAAAACAATTTCCTACGCTGTTGTCTTTCAAGAGAAACATCTGGAATTACTAAGACTTTCTGACCACAAACATTTACAGATTGAAATGTAAAATATTGCTTGAATATTGGCTTTCTATTCATATCAGAAACAAAGGAAACTAACAGGGTAGCTCTATTGGAAATAACATCCTGAGAGTCTTGAAGAAATGCAGATAAATCAGTACAACTATTTGGGACAAGTACGTCAACCGTCCCTTCAGATCTAACCTTTCTTCTAAGTTCAGGGAGATAATAACACTTAGCCTGATCTCTTTATCCTGAACAATCTGTAGCACTTTAATATGTTTTTAAACAATTCCATTGGTGATAGCTTACAGGCCAAACTTGTACAACTAAAAATAAACAACTATTTAAGATGTACTGCTGTTTTTTTGAAAAATTTAGCATAGTACTACTTTGCATGCTATTTTCCTATGGGGTTCATTTGCATAAATAGAAAAACAGCATGCAAAAATGGCAACTATTCACAAAAAGGCACACTTTGGCATGATCGCATTTATGTTCTGTATTGTGTGTGTGTGAGTGTTCGCCAGGGTTTTTACTTTAACCCTATGTTTTTTAGACATACATTTAAACACTGTGTGAAGGAAAATATTTTTGATTTATTTGAAATCGAATACGCAAGAAATTTTGTATTTCAGACTGATATTTTCAGCATCTGATAGGGGGATGTAAATCATCAAATCATATACACTAGTTTAGTAAGTGTCTTGTTTTACTGAATTGTGAAAACCATCATTCACAAAATTCCTAAAAGGGTTGCATGTTTATAAGCAACCTCAGAACTGAGAACAAGGAGTACCTGAATAAATGGTGCTCGCTAATAAATAAAAGGTCCATATTTAGTAAGCCAGCGCGTGGACAAGTTAGCTGGATACAGGGGCGGATTGGCCTATCGGGGGATCGGGCATCCCCCGGTGGGCCGATCGCTCCAGGCATGTGGTCTGCCGTGCGTGGCCGTGACAGAGCCGTGCTAGGCAGACCACGTGACGTGTCCTGGGCCGGCCTGGGCGGTGAATACCCGGGCCGGTCCGACATTGCGAGTCCGCCGCTGGCTGGATAACCTCTCCCAGATATTCAGTGGGATTGTAGCAGAGCTTGAGCAGGCTTGCCAGAGGATAGAGCAGTCTGGACTCTGGACTTCTTCACAAAATATTTTATTGTTCAGACAACAAAACAGAAAAGAAAACCTGCTTACTTTCACCATGTCTGGCAACAAAAGATCACATTTCATAGATAATCAATTCTAACAAACTCCTTCTTCTGTCTCCTCTGGTCTGGGGCCTCCCTATTCCCTCTGGGGCCTGTCATTTTATCCCTCTCTCCGGGGAAATGCCCTGCACTCAGGATTCCCTGGTATGCTGTCTATAAGGTGGATCAGGATAAATACCTGGTCCCAATTTTTTAAGGAGGATCTGAGCTACACTCCCTTACAGGGATAAATGTCCTGCTGAATATACACACCTAAAATTTTCCAGCTAGATATGCCCAGATAACTTAAAAACGTAACCAGCTATGTTAGAATATAAACAGTTAGGTTTCTAAGTAATCGGGACTTGTGTGACTGGATAACTTGCTATTTAACCGGATATCTTCTGGATTCCAACCCCTTCCCCAATGTCTAAACTGCTTCTGCTTGAGCCAAGCAGCCCATACCTCACCCAAACCCCCAATAAAGAGTTAAAAAAAAAAAATCCTGTCACAAATTGCCCCCTTCCCCACCACCTTCCCTATTATTTTAAAGGCTCATTCCTATCTCACCTCCACCCCACATCCACTTACAATCTGAAGAACAAATATATCCTCCACCCAGGACATGGAAAACCCCTGCTGGGAGCGAGGGGGCTCTTACTCCTGTGGCTTCCAGTGCTGTTCTGATAAATGAAGTGCTGGAAGCTTAAACTACCTTAACCTTAGGCTTCCAGTGCTTCTCTGACAGCACTGTCATATTTGCTATATATTTGTCAAAACAATATACATGTAGACACTCAACTTTTGATTCATCAGTCTAATAATGATAACACAGTTTCTGTCTAATAGGGGTTTTTTTTTTAAATTAAATGAATAGTTATTACAGAAACAATCATTGGACTGGAAGAAAGAGATGGCCATGAAAACTCTTAGAACTTCATACCTGAGTCATGAGGTATTAGCTGAAATTCTGCAACAATTAACTTGTTGAAAATTTCTAGTTCTGTCTACATATCAGCTACAGGTTCTTGACAATGGTTTGCCTTTTGTTCCCATTTCAAGTTACAAAGCATGTAATTGATTTCTGATAATTGAAACTAAAAAAATCTCTCCCAGTAAATATGTATAATCAGGGTTATTCATCTGCATGGAAACAGAAACAAAATGGCAGAAAAAAATCATATAGCCTGTCGACCATCTTTTTCTACTGTCCTGTTTCTATATTTTTATGTTGTTGTATAACCCAAATGTATAACCTCTCTCTTAGTTTTCACTCTACACACGTGGCCAAAAGTGCAATATTCATATTCTGTGGTTTTATAATTTAGAACTAAAAGATAAGAAGGTGAATTTTGAAAGCCGGGTGCATGCCAAATTAAGGAGATGAGCATGCATGTCCACCCAATTTTAAAAGCCGCTTACCATGCACGCACATATCCTGATATGCAAAAATCTCACTTCGAACAAAAGAGATTCATGGTGTGGGAGGGGCATGGGCTTTTCTGGGCAGAGCCAGGAGATGTGCGTGCATGCCCAGGTCCAGTAAGTTTACTTCTGCTATGGAGGAGGTATAAGGTAAAAAACAAAAAAACAAAAACAGGCATCTGTGAGGAGTTTAAGAGGCTAGATTAACTGGTGGGAGTGCAGGCAAAAGAACAGAGGGGTGAAGAGAAGCTAGATTTAGACTGGGTGAACTGGTTGATGAACTGGTGAAACTGGTCATGGCATGGACGCGCACCTTTTATAAAATCCCCCTATTTGTATGACTCAAACCCAATTTTATGTAGTTCTGTGTGGCCCACATGCAAAAATTGGGCTCACACATATGTGTGCCTAGGCTATTTTATAACATACGTGAGCATGTGAGTGCATGTTATAAAATATAATTGTTTCTGGTTGCTTGCCGATGTATATGTGGACATATGCACCCACGCTTCCATTTGAAAGTTACCGTCATTATATCTTTGGAATAAGATTGTTAAAATAAAAAACAAAAACAAAAACAATATGCCATACTTCCCAAACATTTCAAGGCAACAAGATATTGCCTTACAAGAAATTATAAATCCAGCTGCCTGGGTGGTACATCTGTTATCCAAGACCATTAATTGTGTCAATGAGGTCACACATCCTATCACTACGAATCAATGACTAAGGTATTGCATACTTTCTCACTGCTATCCCTCCCTTTCCCTTGCCCCCCCACCACCAACTTCCCACCATTCACAATAAAGACACCTCTTCCTTCACAAAACAGACCTTTTAGTGAGTAGCTGGAACAACCACAGCCTTAACACTAACATAACATATATAACATAAAACAACCTAGTACATAACAACAACGAAATTATAGAAAAAGCTAACCTACACTCTCATCAGCATCCCCTTAGAAATATCTTTGGATAAATCCCATCTTATGATGACATTTAGATGAGGTGGCTGCCTTCCAACCTTCCTCTCTATGAAGGTTGTATGCCAGTTGTATTCTGCTCTGTGAATGCCCGTGGCAACTGCTGCACCATACAATAGGGATGTGAATCATTTTTTGACGATTTAAAATATCGTCCAATATTTTTTAAATTGTCATTAATCCTTAAAGAGTGTGATACAATAGAAATTCCACCGATTTATCGTGAAAAAATCGTTAATCGGGTTAGTGCACACTAACGGGAGTTAGGACACAAACTAAAAACCCACCCAACCCTTTAAAACTGTTCCCTTAGCCTCCACCACCCTCCTGACCCCCCCAAAAAATGTTTTAAAATTACCTGGTGGTCCAGTGGGCCCTGGGAGCTATCTCCCACTCTCGGGCCGTCGGCCGATAAACAAAAAAACCACCCCAACCCTTTAAAACCGCTCCCTTAACCTCCACCACCCTCCCGACCCCCCCAAAAAATGTTTTAAAATTACCTGGTGGTCCAGTGGGCCCTGGGAGCTATCTTCCACTCTTGGACCGTCGGCTGCCACTAATAAAAATGGCGCCGATGGCCCTTTGCCCTTACCATGTGACAGGATAACTGTGCCATTGGCCGGCCCCTGTCACATGGTAGGAACACTGGATGGCCAGTGCCATTTTTAAAGATGGCGCCAGCAGTGCTCCTACCATGTGACAGGGGCCGGCCAATTGCACAGTTACCCTGTCAAATGGTAAGGGCAAAGGGCCATCGGCGCCATTTTTATTAGTGGCAGCCGATGGCCCGAGAGCGGGAGATCCCTCCCAGGGCCCACTGGACCACCAGGTAATTTTAAAACATTTTTTGGGGGGTCGGGAGGGTAGTGGAGGCTAAGGGAGCGGTTTTAAAGGGTCGGGGTGGGTTTTTTGTTTATCGGATCGGGCGCAGCCGATAAAAAAAAAATGATCGGGCTGGACGAAAAAAACTGCACGATTTGAATCGGAACCGGAACCAAACCGATTCCGGTTCCGATTCACATCTCTAACATACAATGCTCCACTGCTTCATCTACCCCCAGTCACCCTTGTAGCCTTGTAAGTCCACTTTTCCAGGCCTGAGTAACATAATCAGTCATTTAACACAGCCTTTTTTAGGCCGTCCCAGATCACCTATACTCTGATTTTTGGGGGCTGCATAGTTAAATGCAAGGCATCCTTTTTGTGGCCTATTTCTCAATTGTACTTCTTCAATGGGTTTGACCACCTGCCAATCAATGGCACCAACAAACCAAGATGCCCCCTCCCCTTTTCCCTGGCAGCTGGATGCTCTCTGTATTGCTAATCTTCCCATTATGTGCGAATGAGGAATCACCATAGTATAGACCTGTAAAACCTAGTCTTTGATGACCTCACCTCCCAAACCTCCCCTTTTACATGGTAGCCCTGCTTAGCTGTGAGTTAATAGGAAGGGTGCTTCTTTGCTCTCCAATCAGTATTGTACTACTCTTCTCTTCTTCCCCTCTTTAAACTCCCATTAGGACCCCTGCCTCTACTTTCTTCCCATTGGTGGGATCTGCATTGCTTGATCCTCCACTTCTGGCACCAGGAACCTGAAACAAACCACGGAAATCATGATAGTGCATCAGCAATGCTGTTTTCTGTCCCAGATACATGTTGAACTTTAAGTACAAGTTTAATGCTCAGGCGAACCAGCACAGAAGCTGTAACACCCTAGGGGAGCATGTTGTGAGTTAATAGCCTGGACAACCATAAGGTTACCTGACAAAATAAACACCCTCTTATTCTGGAACTTCAGTGTCCACATTTGTGTGACTTCCACTATGGAAAATAATTCCAAGAAAGTGATGTCTAGCTGTGTCCCTAAATTTGCCCAATGCAGGACCAAGACTCCATACACCATTTGCAGCCAAATAAGCCCCAAACACCATTCCACCCGCTGTGTCAGTGGTCAGCTGAATTTCATGGCTAGAAACCAGGGGGTTCCTCCACATGGTCTTTCCATTATACCCTAGATTAATCAAAATGCTATAATAACAGATGGATAATGCTTGTGGTAAGAAAAAGGGGCGTGTTTATGGTAAATTTAGAATTACCACACCACGTGCTAACATTGCACTTTGCCTTGATAGTATTGTGGGGTGCGGTCAAGTTTTTGCCCTAGCTTGATGGACTCTATAACAGGGTACTATCAAACTAGGTCGAGTGAACATAGTTAAAATCTCAACTTTGTGACACGTTCCTCACTCCAGATGATGTCAAATCTTCACCGAGGTATACTGTGCTGTTTGTACATTTCACTCTGTATGTAAAACTGGCCCCTAAACCCTAAACCACCACCAATCAAACTTGGTAGAGAGTACATTGTACAAATCAACTCCTCTTTTACCTTTCGTCACTCCAAATAACTGAAAATCTTCAGTGATGTCAAATTTGATGGAAGTACCTCTGACTGTATATGTAAAACTGCCCCCAAACCTAAGTCACCCCCCCCCCCAAACCTCACCCTGAGTTATAAGTGCCCCCTCCTACAGTGGTATAAATAGTAAATTTACATATTGGCCTCTCTCTTTCCCAAACCGGCATTTGTGTGATAAAAACCTTTTCTGTCGGTAATACACCTCCGGTGGACTAATGAGCATGCGGAATGAAAAATAGTGTGAGTGTAATAAATGTATTGTGAATTGTGGAAATTACCAATGTGGGAGCAGGGTAATTAGCCTAACCATGCCCCCTTTTTTTTTTATCACGGACACTATTTCCGCTATATTTATAGCATTTTGATGAATCTAAGTCTATGGTTGCCTAGTGAAACAAAGTAATTATATTCAGCTGCTAGGGAAGGGTGGGAGACAATTTCTAATATCATGAACTTAGCAGGGTTACTCTTCTAGTTACTCAGCTAAATCTCTTTGAAAATTATCATTTATATATCTTATTGTATTTGATATGCAAGGGAAGGAGATGTTTCAATCCATTTTGATATGCCAAGTGTGCTGCAATTTTGTGAGTTAGTTTACTCTGTATCTATCTGCTTTCCACTCTTGTGAGAAGAAGACTAAGATAACACCAACTTTAAATCTATAATTTTTCCCTGCAGTTTATCAGAGTTTATGATAATGAACAAAAATGAGACAAGAATTAGTGGGGGGAAAATCAGTTATGTTTTCCATTGATTTTTCTCCCTTTTTTTTCTTTATAATGAACCCTCATAAATTTCCAGGCAAAATAAAATAAAAACTGAAAAAATTGTCCCTACCTATAATTCATACCATATTTGGGATGGGTATCTGTTTGCAAATGAAATGAAGAAAAAATAAATCCTTATTTTGTTTAATTTTATTTGCAATTGAAAAGAAAAAAACTTCACCCAAAAAATGGGATTTTTTTGTTTCTTTCATTTCTGGAAATAGTGCATACTATTTTCAGGAACAAACAAAATTAAAATAAATAAAAATTCCACCAGGCAAACTAAAATTAATCTGGAAAACCCTGCAATAAAACAAAATGAAAGTTTTGAGCCTGCATATCTCTATATCACATGCATACGGTATTTCACATAGCTGGTGAAAATCACTGAGATGCCTCTCCAACTCTAATAGAACAGGAAGCCTTTCAGTTATGAGTTAAAAAGGTAAAGAGCTTTCATATCTGGAGCCCAAACAAATAGTTTAACCTATATCTCATTCCCTGGAGCAACAAATGTTCTAACAAAGTGCTCTGGACTTACAGTAACTGAAGAGAAGCTGTTGTGCTACAGAGGGAGTTGTTTCTATTCCCACTTGTGATCTATTAAACTTCTGCAGCAATTCCAGCTTTTGAAACTGCAGATGTGGCAATTTCGGGGAATGAGCAAGGAGAACATCATTTCTTTTTCTCCTGGATCTCCAGTTATTTAAAATGACATTCTGTAGTCAAAAATTGGTTCTTTTACTCAAGACTAGAAGGCTGTTAGAATTCTATTTTACATGGCCTATTCAGCCAGCAGAAGGGAACTGCAACACGTACAGTTGTAGGTAATATATAAAGCATCAGTCAGACTCTTATATCATCTCATTAAACAAAAGGTCCGGATTGACTAGCATTAGACTTTCTCATTCCAGATAAACATAACATACTCCAGATTAGGCTTCTTGTTCTGCGGGTACAATTGCAAGCTCAGCAGCTAATTTAAAAATTGCCCCATAAAGACTAACTGTTGATCTTCTGGATATCTCTCTTCTAAGGCAAATAGCTTTTAAGTGGACCGTTTTAAAATCCAGATTTATAGGTGCAAAATTCCTGAGGTCTTTGGCATCAGTTCTCATGGTGAAAGTATGAACATACTTTGTCTCTTTTAATTGCCCAAAGAATAAGTACCAAACGAGATTTGTACCTGCTTTTATTGTAGGGTAAGTTTTCCGACCAAAATATCAAGCAAAGTGAAAATGCAAGAACTACAAGCATTGTTGCTTCTACTGGACTAATTCCATCCTAGAGACATTCCACAAAAATGTAATTAAAAGCAGGCGCACTGGGGAACAGCATGCTTACTTTTCCTGCAGAAAGGACAGGCAATTTTCATACAACCTTTTCACTTTGGTAAATATTTTACCTGGGTAACTGGCTTTTGAAACGTTGTCCTCCAAAAGAGTTGTATGACAATCAGAATGTATTAATATGTATATTCAATGCATTTTGCTGTTCCTTTGTCTGTTGTTTCAATATTTATAGCTACAGAGCAACAAATGAACATATAGGAACATAGAAAATAATGGCAAAAAATGACTAAATTGGCCCATGCAGTCTGCCTAGTTGAGATTCTTCCATTTTGGGTAGAAAAGCCTTCACAATCCATGTGTCACCCAATACCAGATCAACCTATTTCTTTCACATGAACATTCAGTCCTTTTCCTACCATTGTCCTCCATATCAGTCTGAAGCATACCCAGAATCTGTGAATATGCTGGCCTCCACCACCTCCACCTCATGGTCATTCCAGGCCTTGTTATTTCCCTCTTTCATTCTTACAAGATCCCCCTACATGTGTTAGAAAAAACCTTTTAAAAAATATCCATAGTCACCAAAATCAGCAAGGATACTATACAAAACATCTGACCTCAGATGCTCATTGAAGTATGGGTTTAACCACAATTACTTCATGCAGGTTACCCTAGCCTTTTTAGAAACCCAATTCAACTGCACCACCACTCTTAGGACTGTACCCATTAATCTATGAAGGTTATCCCAATGCTTTTTTAGAAGCTGGATGTAGTCATACCACTGCTAGTAGGATCCTAGCGACACTCCATATGGGTTACCCCAATCTTAGAAGTCCATTGCAGTCATAGCATTGCTGCTGCTCTATGCAGATTATCCCAATTGGCTTGTAACTGCTGTTCTGTGAAGGTGACACTAATTGACTATGCCAATAGTCTGATATACTAGTAGTTCATTCTGCTATCCCTTCACCTTTTGAAAGTAAGTATTCTCTGTGATTACCCCATGCTTTTTTGAAGTGTTTTACTGTTTTAGCCCCCCCCCCCCTCCCATTCTAAGAGGTCATTCCAGTCATCCACCTCCCTTTCTGGGAAAAATATTTTCTGACATTGTTCTGGAGTCTAATCTCCTGTAGTTTCATATCATGACACCTATATCTACAACTTCCTTACCAATGAAAAATGTTTATTTTTCCATTATCAATACCTTTCAGGTTTTTAAATGGCTCTCTGATGTACCTATTCTCCTCTAGACTTTTTCTGTAGGTACAAAATATTAGGTGCAAGTGTTTATTGTTTGTTCCATCAGTCTCTGTTTACCCTTATTTTTGTATTAGAGTGCGCAAGGGAGTAGCATCTGGGAATGACTGGTGTGTTAAAGGAGAGTACTAAATAGGGGCTTTATGGTTCTTCCATCCATAGGGAGCCCTTACTGGGTGACGTGACTTGCCAAACCGAACCAGTAACCCTTCGCACCAGAGCTCTCCATACAGAGTCAATTCCCTTCTTTGTGTTAGAGAAGGCCATGCACCCTATCGTCCTGTGGTTACCCTGTTTGCAGTCACACCAAGCCCAATTCGACTGGCTTCCTTGGAACTCTCCAGCTGGGGCCCAGGTTGTCATAGAAAGCGTCTTAAGGAGATTGCTCCTGTCATCTGCATGCCTACAACTCCAGCGATGCCGGGACTGCCGCCTCAATACGTATCTTTTAGTGATGTGTTTTCCAAAGAAGCTGCTGACATTCTTCCTCCGCATAGGTCCTATGACTGTGCCATAAGACTGAAACCCAAAACTGAACCTCCTAAAGGACGTGCCTATCCACTCTCAGTGATTGAGAACAAGGCTATGTCTGAATACATCGAGGAGAATTTACAGAAGGGGTTTATTAGACCATTGAAGTCTCCAGCCGGTGCAGGCTTCTTTGTGGGGAAGAAGCACGGTACCTTACGTCCTTGTATCAACTACCGAGGTCCGAACGAGATCACGATTAAAGACCGCTACCCCCTGCCTTTAATCTTAGAGCTGCTTGACCAGCTTCAGGGGGCCAAAATCTTCTCAAAACTTGACCTGAAGGGGGCCTACAACTTAGTTTGCATTTGCAGTGGCGATGAATGGAAAACAGCCTTCAACACTCGAGATGGCCATTTTGAGTACTTAGTAATGCCCTTCAGCTTGTGCAATGCACCCGCTGTATTTCAGAACATGATGAATGACATCTTGCGGGACCTGTTGTACAAGAGTGTCGTGGTATGCCTGGATGATATCCTGATATTTTCTCAGGATTTGCCCACTCATCTGGAGGATGTCAAGCTAGTACTTCACCGACTCCGTGAACACCGGCTCTATGCCAAACTATCCAAGTGCGAATTTCATAAAGACTCTGTGCCTTTTCTTGGCTATATCATGTCTAAAGATGGCTTCCAGATGGACCCTCAAAAACTAGAGAGTATTAACAATTGGTCCCAACCTACCAGCCTGAAGGCCCTGAGACTATTTTTGGGGTTTACCAACTATTATAGAAGCTTTATAAAGAACTACTCTTCCTTAACAGTGCCCTTGACCGCAATGACCCCACAAGGGTGCCAACACTTCAAAATGGTCTGAGGAGGCCATTTCCATGGAACCATGCTTGCGCCATCCTGACCCCAATAAGCCATTCATCGTGGAAGTTGATGCTTCAGATGTCGGTGTGGGGGCTGTATTGAGCCAAACTGGAGACTCCAAATCCTTTCATCCCTGCTCTTTCTTCTCATGACGTTTCTCCCCGGCAGAGAAGAACTATGGGATCGGAGATAAAGAGCTCTCGGCTATTAAGCTAGCATTCGAGGAATGGCGGCCTTGGCTCGAAGGTGCTCAACATCAAATAACAGTATTCATGGACCATAAAAATCAAGAGTATATCCGCCATGTGCAACGTCTTAACCACAGACAAGCTAGATGGGCCTTAGTCTTCAATCGCTTTGACTTTGTGCTTAAATATCGCCCCGGAGACAGGAATACCAGAGCCAATGCTTTGTCATGCTCCTTTCAGTCAGAGGATGTGCCTGAAGAACCTCAGCACATAATTGACCCGAAGAAAGTCATCTTGGTGACTACTGATAAAACCATCATGCCTAAACACCTCAGGAAGAAAGTGCTCTTTTGGGCGCACGATTCCAAGCTGGCTGGCCATCCTGGTCAATGCCACACCCTGCTCAAGATCCAGAAGTTCTATTTGCCTACTATCAAAAAAGATACATTATCCTACGTGGCATCTTGTACCAACTGTGCCAAAAACAAACCCGCTTCTGGCCAACCGTGGGGATTGCTGCAACCGCTGCCAGCTCCAGAACAGCCCTGTTCACACATCGCTACTGACTTTGTAGTTGATTTACCCCTTTCTGGAGGAATGAATACCATCTGGGTAACAGTGTATCGCTTCAGCAAGATGGCCCATTTCGTGGTGCTGCCTGGCTTACCTTCAGCCTTGGAGCTTGTGAAGCTCTTCATATCGCACATTTTTCGCCTTCACAGCCTACCAAAACACATAGTCTCAGACTGAGGATCCCAATTCATGACAAGATTCTGGAGGGCCTTGTGCAAGCTATTCAACATCTCTCTAGACTACACTTCAGCCTATCATCCGCAATCAAAAGGCCAAACAGAACGGATGAATAGAACCTTAAAACAGTTTATTCAAGCCTACATGAGTTGCCGTCAGAATAACTGGGCTGAACTGTTACCTTGGGCTGAATTCACCATCAATTCTCATCCAGCAACATCAACTGGATCAACACCTTTCGAAGTGGTATATGGACGTTCACCAACACCGCCACTTCCACTGAAGCTCTCAGTGACGTCCCCAGCAGCTCAATCTACTGCTGATGAAATCCATAATCTGTGAACTCAGATGAAAGACATGCTAATTAAAGCGAGTGACCATGCTAAGAAGTTTTATGACGCTCACCATTCTCAAGCGCCTGTCTTCAAACCTGGTGACAAAGTCTGGTTATCCATCAAACATCTCAGACTGAAGTTACCCTCCACTCAATTTGCTCCTTGCTATGTTGGACCATTTCCAATTCTCCGATGTCTTGGCAACATCACTTACAGTCTGAAGCTACCACCTGGACTAAACATCCACAACGCTTTTCACGTTTCACTCTTGAAACCTCTCATACTCAGTGAATTCTCTTCCAAGACTCAGGAACTACCTGCCATCAATGCAGAAAATGACCTATAATATAAGGCTGAAGCTATTCTTGATGTCCGAAGACGAGGCAAATCATTTGAATACCTTCTTTCTTGGGAAGGTTTCAGGCCCAAAGAAAACTCTTGGGAGCCTCAGGCTAACATCCTTGATAAAGAGATGCTCCATCAATTTCATCTCGCGCATCCTTTGAAGCCAAAACCTGATACCTGCAGAGGAGACCGCCCTTTGAAGGGGGGTACTGTTATGAATGTCGCTGCCTGACGTCTCCACTCTGCCCAACTTCTCTTTTTTGCGACTCCTTCCACGGTTGATCGACGTCTGGCTGCCGTGGCGTCTGCCTGCCATCTTCTCTGGCATCTCTGGTCCGGCTTAGGTGCTGCATCCTACCATGTTGTCCAGGTACCATAGGCCGCATGCACCATGTGGCCCTGCTTCTTATTCTCTCTTTGGCGTGAACCTCAGGGGCGTCCTCCTGTGATGACGTCATGCATCCCGGATACAAAAGCCTACAATTTTTGCTAGCTAATTGAGTTAGCAAGGGATCTCCTTACAGATGGGATTCACTCTCCGTACCTAGATACTCTGCCCTCCAACTTTTGGAGTTTATCCTAATGGGGTACCCGCCCCTTGGGGGCCTCTCTCATTTCTTTCAGGTCGCAATCAGGAACTGGTCCTCGCTCCTCAAGGGCCCATGTTCTCTGACTCGCTGCCTGAACTTATCGCTTCTGCTTGGAAGAAACTGCTTCCTACATCATCAGTGAGTTACCAACTTTATTTCCTCAGAGCTGTTCCCTGGAACCAGGTAATTGCTCCTCGAGGGCCTGCCTCTATTCCAGCTTCTGTGTTACCTTCTGGGAGAAACCGCTGTCTGAGTAACTTTACCAACAAGGCTCTATACCAGAACTCTGTGTATGCTCCACTGTACTCACTATCTCCATTTTCTCCACTACAGCACAGCCACAGCCATAAAGGAAATCGCTGTTCTAGTATCCTGAGGAACCCTAAGCCCAGCCGGGCTTCATCTCTACTTACTACTGCCACCTCTGGTGGCTTCTCAACTCTGTCTAATAAAAGATATAACTCTGTTTTGTGTGTTCCAAAGCTGAGCCTGACCTGTGGCCCCTCATGGGACTTCCCCCTGTGGGCAAGGTCAGCTGCCACAGTGTCCAAGGGTCCACTCAAAACCTTACAAACAATAACATATATAAAGGACATGGCAGGTGGGCATGTAACAGCAAGATCCCTAAGGTGGTACATCTGGGCCAAGGCAGGTAGGCAGATAGGCAGCAAGTACTTCAAAAACCTCTGCTTCCATTCCATCTTGCTCACAGGTGCCATCTAAATATATTTACTATAGAGTTGACCCTGCCCATAGTAGCACATCTGACCCTGCCTTCTGTGGCATCCTTGAAGGACTTCAGGATTTGTACCAGCTGCCTCATCACTACCCAATCATGATGATCCATGGGGCAATGTACACCTTTCTCAGTATCCAGAGACAGTTCATGAAAGGGTATCTGATTCCCTTCTAAGATCTGCAGCATCAGAGAAGTGGAATTTCAGTGAATGCCAACATCTTGAATTAGATGCTTGTGAGGCATCCTGAATTCTCCATACTTCTCATGGAGAAGCTGCCCTGCATTCACACTTCAATAGAAATGCCCTGCTATTTTCCTGCATCTCTCTATCAGGTCATTCAGAAATAGATTCTTATGGTCCTTGTGCCAAAGCCCCAGAGCATCTCTGACTTCCAGGTACAGCAAGTGTGAAAAGCAATAGATACCCTGAAAGCCCCCATCTTCTATTGCCTTTGTCATATTTATTCCACAGTCAATTGCAAAAAAAGCCTCCTGAAGACTCCTGCCTTTCCTCTAGCTAACAACCATCCAGGATCTTTCTTAAAAGTAATTGAATATTACATGAGGTATGTGGATTATCCTTCACCTGAGTGCACAATAGAGCCTCTGCACTCTGATTCTCCATCCTATGAAAGCTGCTGCCTGCCCCTGCCTCAGCCAGGTCCCACTAGTGTGCTATCAGGAAGATATATGCATGTGTAGCATTTGTGCTGGTCCAGATATTGCTGGTGAAATGCAAGCTCCTCCCCTCTGACTTAGCAAGGTGTGCCTAGATGCACCTACTGCTATGGATGTACAGGGTGTGGATGACATTTCTATTAAATATAGTCTTGGAGTCGGCTTTGAGGTTGGTGACTAGCACATATAGCAGACACTTAATATTCTCCACTACCTGCAGGGGCTGGATATCAAGCATAATCATTTTTATGATACTCCTCATTAATACTTTAGATGTCATCTGTCCCTTGCCCTAGACAATGATATGAAATACCACCACATTTCCTCTATGGGGGGTTGCCACTTTGGACACATGGCTTGGGACTGCTGGCCTTCAACATGATTCCTCAAAGGGGCTGTGGTATCAGCTTGTGGAAAAGACTTAAACTTCTTTCCTCTGGCTTTTACTTTGACTAAGAAGAAGGGTTCCCTAGGTAAGTATGGCCATCCTCCCCTGATATTATTGTTAGTGTGTTCTATTCCTCTCCGTGATGCTGTATACCAATATTTATTGGATGCCCATTTTCTTCTTAACTGATACTTTTACTGCAGTGAATACACTAAGTGGGTCCTCCCTCATTTAAAGTGCCTCCAGCTCAGAGTTGTCTTCTACTCTACTCTATTTTTTTATTTTTTTTTACAGTCTTGGGGGATTAAGGAGTCACTGGCGTTGATGTTGAAGGTGGACCCTGTGGAAAAATGCCAGGGATATTGCTCATGTTCTCTACCTATGCTGTCTTCTCTTGCTTGCTTGCTGTCATCACTGTCAATATCTTCTATCTCCCCCATCACTGAACTGGAGGTTAAGGTGCTACAGTCTAAACCTCCCAAAATTTCTTCAGCTACCGGCTATTCAAGTTTTGATTCATATAATCACAGATAAGAGACTTCCTCAGAATTAGTTGTTAAAAATACCTCCTCCATTGCCTCAGAAGCAGTAACCAATGTAGAGGAGCATGCAGATGATTTTTCACTGTTGTACTTCTATTGCCTCAGTCCATGCACCTGCCCTGCAAATGCCAGCCATGCATGGCCCTCCTGCCTTTTCTCTCTGCTCCAAAACAAGAGGGAAAAGAACATATGGTAGTACTACATGCTCTCCAAATTTCAATTTCTTTGACCATGAGTTATTTTCCACTCCTGCTACTCTGCGATCAAAACATCTTTCTTCAATTTCAGGAAAGTACTCATGCCTTTTCTATTGCTGCTGCTGCTAGATATAGACTGGTCTGGATCTTCATCACCTCTTCTGTCCCTGCCAAAGCTGAGAACCCTGCTGACATTTCCTCCTTTCCCTTTTCCCGACAAGATGGAATTTTATGAAATGCATTGCCTACTGGAGGTTTGGATATTACACATGATACTTTAACTATACCCCCATTCACAATACCACTCACTGTATAGAGAACTATTTATCACACACAGACACATATACAGTGCATAACTGCTGTGATGTATGCATTACTGCTGACTGTCTTGACACACACACATCTTTTAAACACAGAACCAAAAAGACTGGCAGCCTGATAAGACACTTCTCTTCAGTTTCTGAGTGTGCACTACTCACATTATTGGTGTTCAGAGACAAAAAAAAAATCACTAGTGCTGCTGCCACTGTCTCCCACTCTGTCACTCCCCCAGTGAAGAGAAAAAAAATCAAAATCAGCAGCAATGTCCTGTCTTTCTTTCTGGCACAGTGAGTGTATGAGACCACTGCAGTACAGAAAATATCAGAAATAGTCCTCTACTAGTGCCAAATCCAAAGGTTTCTAGCTTTTCTAAACTCTGAGAGATGTTCTAAGCACATGTCCCTCTCTACTAACTGCTAGAAAGGAAATGTATCTTGCACATGGTCACAGTTTACAGTAGGCAGACTTTAACATCACTTCATCCAGATTGCACCTATAGGCAATTTTAAGAAGATACTTTATTGTGGTTTGTCTTCTGTGTGGGTTTTCTTGCCAACTTGTCCTGACTTAGCTCTGACGAGGCTGTAAAGTCACACAGGAAAGAGTTGGCTGCAAGGTTACCTGCATCTGTTTATTTATTTAGAGCAGAGCCAAGACTTCAATGGGCCATACACTTGAATAGGAAATTAAACAAATGAGAGATATGTGTTTAGTTTGTGGGATCCTCCATTTGTTTTGAGGGACCACAAATGAAATGAAAATATTCTCTTTTGTTATATTTTACCTATTTATTTCAAACAAATGTACATCCCTACTTGAACAGGCCTGGCAGCCAAGATCAAATTTGAGATTGAATCATGTTTTCCGTACAGTCGTACAGACCACCATGCTCACGAAACTAGACTACTGTAACTCCCTGCTACTAGGACTTCCTGCATCCACCATCAAACCCCTTCAGATTCTACAAAACTCCATGGCTAGAATCATAAACGGTACACGCAAAAGGGATCACATCACCCCCATACTAAAGGACCTACATTGGTTGCCAATATCCTACCGCTCTCAATACAAAACACTCACCATCCTTCACAACTCCCTACACAAACACAATCACATCTGGCTCGATGAAATGCCTCGTTACCGTTCCTCCGATCGCCCCACAAGAACAACCCAGACAGGCACCCTCCACATCCCACCCCTCAAAGCAGCGCACTCTACTCACACCAGAGGGAGAGCTTTCTCCGTTGCTGGTCCTACCCTCTGGAACTCCCTCCCCCCCCTCTTACGCCAAGAGACATCTTTTCACAATTTCAAGAAAGGAGTCAAGACATGGCTCTTCCGACAGGCCTACCCCGACACAAACCAAACCTAACTTCCCCCCCCTCAGCTCCCCCTGCTCGACCTTTTCCCCCCCTGCCCCCCTTCTCAACTTCTCCCTACTCGGCCTCCCTCCTTTCACCCTACCCCTCCGCCCGACTTTTCTCTCTTCTCCTCCCCCTCAGCCTCTCCCCTATTCCTTGTCACCCAGCCGTCTCTCCACCCTTAGCAGTCCCGCCCCCCCCCGCTACTCCCTTTATATCTTCTAAAAACCTATTTCCTTGTGATTCCCAGTGATTACCGACTCTCTACCCCTACGTATCTCTACGTAGTTAAAGAGATCCTTGTATAGTTTAAACCACTACCCCCCTTTGCTAACCCTTTTGACCCCGTTTCCCTTTTATGCCGCCCATCAATTCCTCCCAACCCCCATCTTATTTCATATTTAAGTGAATACTTTTAAGTAAATGTCCCCCAATACCTCCTTAGCTCTACAATTTGATAGTGACTGTACCTATCATCAACTGTATATAGTTGCATCTACTCATGTTCTCTCACTCCCATCAGTCCAACCTTTGCCCTTCCCCTTAGCCCCCCCCTCTCCCACTCTTCCGTTTTCCTCCCTTCCCACTCCCCTCCCCTGTATTATTTCTCTATTGTTCTATTGTTTTATCTATTTATCATTTTTACTGTTTTATTGTTATATTGTAACTTTCCTCCTTTGAGTTTTTTGTAAACCGGCATGATGTGTTTCACGAATGTCGGTAAATAAAAGCTAATAAATAAATAAATAAATAAATGTTAGATGTCACCATCAAACACAGATTTCAAAACAGAAAAAGGGACATATTTGAAAAATTCACCAAGTTACATGAAGAAAACTTGTTAGTATCTGTCCTCTTTCCACTGGAGAAATGTTTTGCTGAAAAGTTGGTCTGGATGTCATTGAAGCCAAGTTAAATCCACAGAGACAGCTTCAATAATACAGCAAAGACAAACTTTTGAATTATCTGCAAAACAAAAGTCAATTAGGAACACTTACTAATAATCCACTAACTTTCCTTGCATGGTTGTCCTACGAATTCCAATTTATCCAGCTGGAGAAGGTTACAGTCCTATCAGGTGGAGGATCTGTAGGCTGGCTTGGAAGCCTAATGAGAACAGAACCATTTGGAAGATTTGTGGTCAATACTGGGCCAGGATCTTAGGAAGAGGATAGGGATCTGTTAGGGACCTCATCTTTCAGAGCATTTAGAGGGTTATGGTCTTGCTGTAGATGAACTTGACTTTTCTGATGAAAACTGACAGGATGTGCATGATCCAAAAGATTTCCTGCTCTTCTATGAAACTCAGGAGGGTGCCCAAACGTTTTGGCTACCAATCTCAAAGGTTAGAAACTAGGAAGGGCTTACCCATGAGCTTTGAAAATCCTTATGGTACCTTATGATTATGATACCATTTTTTGGTGTCTAGAAATTTGAACTGGAGATTACTCATGAATTTGCCACATTTCAAAAAGATTCCAGGTTACTGACCCAGTCCGACCCAGCATAAAATCACCACCGACTATAGACAAAGAATGTAATGTCATCTATTTGGTCAACCAGAATTTGCTTTTGCAGTTGCATTATAAAATTGATTGCCTTACATTAGAAAGTTTCTGGTTCTGGCTCTTAATTAGACATTTCTTCTCATTTCTGTCAGCTAACACAATTTTGTGCTGATCCAATGCAGTATGGGATACTTGGCCTATTTCATTATCTGGAGTGCTGCTACTTTTATCAGATTTATTTGACTCACATCTAGCCTATAAGAGGTGAATTTTCTTTTCTTTTGAAAACAGTTTAAGGCAGCTAACTCTCAGCAGGTGTTAAAGAGAAAGTGAGATAGACTGTAGTTGGCATATTCACACCAAAATATATATGAGATGCATGAATTATCAGTATAAGGTAAGTGACTGTAGAATTATATTAGGCTATTTGCTGTTAAATTTACTCTCTGATAGTGGTGATTTGATTTATATGTTATGCTATATGACATTCTGCAATAAACCTTTAAATTATATGTTTCTTTTGATCATATACACATTGTAGATTGATTTCCTGAATTCATACTATAAGGTAGTAAAATTCAAAGTAATTTCTGCAGGTTAAAAGGTGTTTACCTATAGGACATCAACCCCTTTGAAAATTACACTCAAACCCCCTCCCTCTCCCATGCTGGGAAAATGGGCAAAATTGGGTGTAGGGTTAGAGCGGTCCTTCTAAAGTACATGAGGGAATCATTTTTGCAAAGTAGATGTGGTAAAAAATTCCAGAGTTCTGGTCCACCAAAGGATTTTCAAAGGGAAACTTCTTGGGGAGTTTCCCTTTGAAAATCAGCTAACAGCCCTTTTGGTAGGGATGTGCAGAGGGAAAAATTTTGTTTCGTTTCATTTTTTCATTTCACCGGGACCCAAATTCATTTCATTAGTTTCATAGGGGAAAAAATCAATTTGTTTATTAGTTTCATTTGTTTTTTCATGTACAATTAAAGTCAATGGGGGATAGGGATGTGAATCGTTTTTTGACGATTTAAAATATCGTCTGATATATTTTAAATCGTCAAAAATCGTTAGGGCCACGATACAATACCAATTCCCCCGATTTATCGTCAAAAAATCGTAAATCGGGGGAAGGGGGAGGGCAGGAAAAAGGCACACTAAAACCCCCTAAAACCCACCCCCGACCCTTTAAATTAAATCCCCCACCCTCCCGAACCCCCCCCCCCAAATGCTTTAAATTACCTGGGGATCCAGCGGTGGTCCGGAACGGCCCCCTCAATTGAATCGTGTTGTCTTCAGCCGGCGCCATGTTGCAAAATGGCCGCCGCAAAATGGCGGCGGCCATAGACCAAAACGATTCGACGCAGGAGGTCGTTCCGGACCCCCTCTGGACTTTTGGCAAGTCTTGTGGGGGTCAGGAGGCCCCCCCAAGCTGGCCAAAAGTTCCTGGGGGTCCAGCGGGGTTCCGGGAGCGATTTCCTGCCGCAAATCGTTTTCCGTACGGAAAATGGTGCCGGCAGGAGATCGACTGCAGGAGGTTGTTCAGCGGGGGTTCCGGACCGCCGCTGAACGACCTGCAGTCGATCTCCTGCCGGCGCCATTTTCCGTACGGAAAACAATTCGCGGCAGGAAATCGCTCCCGGAACCCCGCTGGACCCCCAGGAACTTTTGGCCAGCTTGGGGGGGCCTCCTGACCCCCACAAGACTTGCCAAATGTCCAGCGGGGGTCCGGAAGGACCTCCTGCGTCGAATCGTTTTGGTCTATGGCCGCCGCCATTTTGCGGCGGCCATTTTGCAAAATGGCGCCGGCTGAAGACAACACGATTCAATTGAGGGGGCCGTTCCGGACCACCGCTGGATCCCCAGGTAATTTAAAGCATTGGGGGGGGGGTTCGGGAGGGTGGGGGATTTAATTTAAAGGGTCGGGGGTGGGTTTTAGGGGGTTTTAGTGTGCCGGCTCACAATTTTAACGATTTTCACGATAGTTTACACACCCAAATGGCAACAATATGATTCCCTCCCCCTCCCAGCCGAAATCGATCGTTAAGACGATCGAGGACACGATTCACATCTCTAATGGGGGAAGTATTTGCAGCCTATTTTTGGCTGCAGAATTGGGGTTTTCTTATCAATTCTGATGAAACTTCTGGGTAGCAATCATCAGAATGAGAAAAGAGCTCCAAGGTACTTAGACTGTGGAAAAGTGGCACCAAAGTGGCATGAATAGCCTAAGGCACTGTAAAGGGGTAAAGGGGTTCCAGGAGTGGCAAGAATGCTTTAACAAAGGTGCAAAGCAGAAGCGAGAGTGTCAAAAACAAACTACAGCTTTAAAAGAGTGCACCAATAACAGATGCATGAACCCTCGAAGACAGCACAACAGCCAAAGTGGCAGCACAAGTGGCATCAAGATCCTACAGCACATAGCAAGCAGAAAGACTAGCACCAATACACTGCGGAACCATGATAGTGGCAAGAACACCACAAGGAGTTGAGTGAGTCATCTGGTGTATGGCAGCAAGGCTGAGTGGCAGAATGTTGATAGGGGAAAGACAGGCTGGCAGAGCTGAGGTAGTCAGGTCACTGTGGTTTTGATAGGGGCAAGACAGGCTGGCTGAGCTGAGGTAAGAACACTGCTGTACCAATATATGTCAGTCTGGAAAACTACACACAGACACACAGTGCAGTGCCTTGCTGTACACTACAACTGAGACTGCTGTATGTGCACAAAAAAAAAAGAAACTCCAGAGAAAAGACTGGAAGCCTGAGCAAGCACAATTCCTAGTGATACTGCTCCTTGTTTGAAAATATCAACTCCCAGACAGCCACTGCAACTTTCAAACTATCTCCCCACCCACACCACCCATACCCTGCCTGCAATCTACTCCAGGTGTGTAAGATCAGCAGCAAAATGCCACTACTGGCAGCTTGTCTCAGTGGGAGAGACAGAGTGACAGTTTGAGTTCATTAAAAAAAAGTGCAGTAAAAACAAAGCCTGGCTGGCACAGCAGCAAAAATGAACAAAAATCTTTTTCAATGGAAAATTCTATCAAAATAGCAAGCAATAGCAATTGAATACAGATTTGAGACACTCAGAGAGAGCTCAAAAGCAATGTGCTTCTCAGAGAACAGCGAAGAAGAAAGTGTGTTGTGCCCGCGTGCTTAAGGTAGATATAGAACAGCAGGAACAGCATCACAGAGCACTGAGAGCAGCGATTGGCTGAATTAGAAAAATGCTTCGCTGTGATACATTGGAATTCTGGTCTCCTTGCCAACCTGTCTGACCCACTCTATGACAGTGCTGTGAGGTCACTTATGACTCACAGGAAAGGGATGGTTGTTGCTATGGATACTCCCACATGGTTTTCTCCTATTTCAAGCAGCCGCTAAGAAGCAGCACTGTGAACCAAAAGAATGAAACTAATATGATATGTTTCATTCATGGGGGATCGCCATGTGTTTCATGAACCCACAAATCAAAGGAACAGGGACTTATTTATTGCGAATTGCACATTCGTTGAAAACAAATGCACATCCCTATCTTTTGGTACAAAGTACCTACAAGCCTGAAAGCTTCCTGTGGGTTTTAGATTTGCCCTTTAAATGATTTACCATGATAAAGTGACAAGTGCCAGTCATTTTGTTCTCAATCTACTCATTGTTATATTCCAAGAACACTACCAATCTAAGGGGGTCATTTATCAAAGTGCTATATGGCATTTTCGCCTACGTTAAAGTGTTTTCGCATGTGAAAAATGCCTTTAACGCATGCGAAAATGCCATATCGTATGGTGCAATGCAAATTAGAAAAAGGGGAGGAGTTTGGGGCGGGATTTGTGGCCAAGTGGGCTGGCTTCATAATTTGCTTCATTCTTAAGCCAGTTACTTGAGCAACTTCTGACTTGCAAGAAACAATACACAATACTGCCTTTCAGCATGCTCTGCAGTGAGAATTTGCACAAAATCAGAGACAATGAAGTCATTCTATGGTAAATTATGAAGTACCCACTTAAGGCAACCATTGTGATAATGACTCTCTCTGCTATGGTTACTAAAGTATTGGGATGGGTAGGTGGTAATGGAGTCAAGATTGTAACCCAGAGAGGTTCTACATTTTGCTCTCTTTTGAACAGGATAATTTTTTGTGTTTGTGAAAACCTACCCAACAAGTGATATTCTCAGAGATTGGGAGGGAGAGTAGGAAATATAAAAGAGTAGATAGCTTCCACTGGTGAATAATATTTATTTTATTTTAAACAATAAATCTTAACAGAAGCAACAACAACAAAAAAAGCAATTTACTAGTAGCAATTCTGTTAATACTAATTGTACAAGTTTCTAGGTATTGTAGAGGTTATATATGAAATCACAGGATCTTCACATCTCATCAAGCAAAAACAGTTTCAAGAATTTCAAGAAGTCTCCCAGGTAAGTATCTAATATCTATATTATTCAACCAATAATCATTACTAAAATTAAACATGCCATTCACCGACGTGACCGAATTCCAGCCAGTTCCTTGAAGCAAGAACACGGTTTATCACTCAATCACGCAGGAAATCTAACTGAAAGGTCACTCAGGAAATCTAACTGAAGTGTACATCTCCTAAGGGTTATCACGGTTTATCACTCAGTCACGCAGGAAATCTAACTGAAAGGTCACTCAGGAAATCTAACTGAAGTGTACATCTCCTAAGGGTTATCACGGTTTATCACTCAGTCACGCAGGAAATCTAACTGAAAGGTCACTCAGGAAATCTAACTGAAGTGTACATCTTCTAAGGGATTGTTTTGCACTAATTTACTTTAGAAGCACATTATAAATTAGAAGGAAAGAGCTCAGTAACCCACATTCCAGTGGAAACACTGAGAGGAGAGGATCACCTTGCTGGTGGCTGAAAGGAATCAGTAAGTTTTTGCTTGGGACATTGACATTGACTTTTTTAAAAGTATTGGGGCAAAGTTAACTATTTTGGAATTTTATTTAGTGTGTTTGTGTGTTTGTGCCTTTAATAGTCAGGCAGTGAATAAACAAGTTAGACTGTTTGCATTTTTAAATAGTCAGTCAATAAGGTAGCAGTAGGTAGGCAGTGAATACACAAGTTAGACTGTTTGTATTTTTAGTCAGTCAATAAGGTAGCAGTAGGTAGTGTGTTTATTTTTTAAAAGTCTGCCTGACTATTAAAGTGTCCTCCAGACTTTTAAAGAGCTAAGTGTTTTATTTAATAATAACTGAGTGCATTGTATTGAAAACAAAAAAAAACAAAACAAAAAACAAAAAAAAAAAACACCCCACAAAAAAGTAGCCAGAAGCTAGAAATAAGCTAGGAGCAGTATATACCAAAGTAAAAAAGTTGAATAGTTCAGCTCAGTTACTCACCTTGGAAAGGTGTTGAGGTAGTGTGATTAGGTTTGAATAGGGAACAACATTTGTTAATCAAGGGAGCTGTGAGTCACTCAGGCTGACTAACTAAAGTTAGACTGTTTGTAATTCCCAACCCTCCCACCCCTCGCCCACCCACCCCAAGCTCATCCCTTAATTTATAGGCAGGTGGCACTTGCACAAAAAAAACAAAAACAAAAACAACCCATCAACAAAAACTTTATTGAGAATTTGATCAGACCCCAGTAGGCCACTACCAGACATATAGTGAATTCACTAATACATTTAAAGGAACTTAGACACTTTCCTACTCCCATAGCAACCTAAAACTGAACTAGGAACTGATCAAAATTGAGATGAAGGCAGCAGTCCAGCAGCAAGAGGGGGGCTTCCCAGTCTTTTGCATCGAGTGTCACATGTATGATTTTTTACCCACCGGTGAGAAGTTGTACATGTGCATGCGATGCAAAGAGCTCCTGGCTCTCAGAGAACGAGTCCATTCTCTGGAGGCTAGAGTGGCAGACCTGGAGGAGCTGAGGGAGACAGAGAGGTATATAGATGAGACCTTCAGGGACATAGTAGTCCAGTCCCAACTTCAGACTGGCAGCCCTGGTGCTGCCTTGGAGGAAGAAGGTCTCATAATGGGAGAGCACCAACCAGGTGTAGCAGGAAAGGTTCCTGTAGCAAGGACCTGCTCTCTAGGTGATGCATTGTCCTTTCGCACTGAGGATATCTCCCCAAGGCCTACTGCCCAGGAGGGAAGGGTTAGGTCGGCCGTCATAGTTGGTGATTCGATTATTAGGAATGTAGATAGCTGGGTGGCGGGTGGGCGTGAGGATCGCCTGGTAACATGCCTACCTGGTGCGAAGGTGGCGGACCTCACGCGTCACCTAGATAGGATTTTAGACAGTGCTGGGGAGGAGCCGGCTGTCGTGGTACACGTGGGCACCAACGACATAGGAAAATGTGGGAGGGAGGTTCTGGAAGCCAAATTTAGGCTCTTAGGTAGAAAGATTAAATCCAGAACCTCCAGGGTAGCATTCTCTGAAATGCTCCCTGTTCCACGCGCAGGTCACCAGAGGCAGGCAGAGCTCCGGAGTCTCAATGCGTGGATGAGACGATGGTGCAAGGAAGAGGGATTCAGTTTTGTTAGGAACTGGGGAACCTTTTGGGGAAGGGGGAGTCTCTTCCGAAGGGATGGGCTCCACCTTAACCAGGGTGGAACCAGACTGCTGGCGCTAACCTTTAAAAAGGAGATAGAGCAGCTTTTAAACTAGAACAAAGGGGAAAGCCGACAGTCGCTCAGCAGCGCATGGTTCGGAGAGATGTATCTTTAAAGGATACTAATGATGCATTAGAATTAGGGCATCCCAACAGTGAGGTTCCAATAATTAGAAAAGTAGTCCAAGTGCCTGTAACTAAAAACTCACCTGAGCTAAAAAATTCTAACTTATCCCTATCAATTAAAAAGCAGAATAAAAATACAAACAAAAAACAAACTTTGAAATGTTTGTATGCTAATGCCAGAAGTCTAAGAAGTAAGATGGGAGAATTAGAATGTATAGCAGTGAATGATGACATAGACTTAATTGGCATCTCAGAGACATGGTGGAAAGAGGATAACCAATAGGACAGTGCTATACCGGGGTACAAATTATATCGCAATGACAGAGAGGAGCAGTCGGGAGGAGGTGTGGCGCTTTATGTCCGGGATGGCATAGAGTCCAACAGGATAAACATCCTGCATGAGACTAAATACAAAATTGAATCTTTATGGGTAGAAATCCCTTGTGTTATGAAAAGTCTGTTTAGTGAACCCTTGGCCCGGCTGTCTGGATAGTGGAAACCAGACGATGGAAAAGGAGCCGGGAGGCGGTACGGATCTGGCGGGTAGGAGCAAGTGTTCGCCCTGGAAACCCGAGACCCCCCCAGGAGGAGCCCGTAGGGGTCCGGGTCGCTGGGACTTAGGAGGTCCGGTAGTCAGGGCTGGCTGAAGACGAGAAGGGTCAAGCAGAAGTCTGAAGATCAGGGCTGGCTGAAGACAAGAAGGGACAAGCAGAAGTCCGAAGATCAGGGCTGGCTGAAGACAAGAAGGGTCAAGCAGAAGTCCAAAGATCAGGGCTGGCTGAAGACAAGATGGGTCAAGCAGAAGTCCGAAGGTCAAGGCTAGCTGAAGACGAAAAGCTGGAAAACCTGGAGCGGAACCACAGGAACAAGGACAGGAGCAAACAGGAACGGATCCTCAGGAACAAGGACTGGAACAAGCAGGAACGGAGCACGGCAGGAACCACAGGAACAAGGACTGGAACAAGCAGGAACGGAGCAAGGCAGGATCCAGGGAAGCAACTAAGTACTCACAGGAGCGACCTCGTTGCAAGGCAAGGTAAGAGAGACTGAAGCTGGTTTATATAGCCAGCCAGCCTCTGACGTCAGGAAAGGGGCGGTTCAGCACTTCCGGGTGCTGGACCTACAAATGCTGTCCCCTCGCGCGCGCGCGTACCTCGGCAGGGGGGAGGAGTTAGAATCGGCCTCGACGGCGTCTTCACAAGGGAGACGCCGCTGCCATGCGGCTGCACAGGCCTGAAACCCCGGCGGAGCGCGACACGAGCGGGGGCCTCGGCACGGAGGTAAGCGCCCGGTCGCTAGTCTGGCGACCGGGATAGCAACAGTACCCCCTCTCTTACGCCCCCTCTTCAAAGGACCAGGATTTTCAGGGTGATCCAAGTGGAACTGTCGCAGGAGAGACTTGTCTAGGATGTTGCGAGCTGGTTCCCATGTATTGTCTGCATCTTCACAACCCTCCCATGCTAGCAAATACTCCCAATGTCTGTTGACAAAGCGAGTGTCCAGTACTTCACGCACTTGAAAGGTGGGATCGTCCACTGTAGGTGCCGGGGTAGCATCAGGGGGTCTAGGATGGAATCTTGAGAGTATGACTGGCTTCAGAAGAGAAACGTGAAAAACGTTGTGAATGCGCAGGGAAGTGGGTAGTCGTAAGCGGTAAGAAACCATGCCCACTCTCTCTGCTACGCGGAAAGGACCGCAGAATTTGGGTGCCAACTTCTTAGATGGTTGTCTGAGATGGAGGTGTTTGGTACTGAGCCATACTTTGTCCCCTGGGAGAAACAGTGGTGCGGCCTTTCGATGCCGGTCGGCAAATCGTTTAGAAGCTAGTGCCACCCTTTGTAGTCGGTGCTGCGTAGAAACCCAAAGTCTATCCAGTTGGTTAGCGGTTGACTGAGCGGCAGGAGAGGAGACTGGTATTGGTAGCGGCAAGGGAGGTTTAAGCTGTTTCCCGTATACAATCTGGAAAGGAGATCTTCCGGTTGCGGCGTGCACTTGATTGTTGTAGGCAAATTCTGCCCAAGGTAACAAATCTACCCAATTGTCCTGTTTGTGATTGATAAAAGCTCTCAAGAACAACTTCAATGAACGATTCATGCATTCCGTTTGGCCATTACTCTGTGGGTGGAACGCAGTGGAGAAACTTAACTGTATCTTGAATTTTTTGCATAGTGCTCTCCAGTACCTGGCGGTGAACTGGGGACCACGGTCAGAGACAATATCATGAGGTAGCCCATGGATGCGAAAAATATGGTGGACGAACAAGAAAGCCAGTTCCGTAGCGGAGGGAAGTTTGGGTAAAGGCACAAAATGGGCCATTTTAGAAAATCGGTCCACGGTGACCCAAACCACCGTCTTGCCTTGAGAAGGCGGAAGTTCTACTACAAAGTCTGTAGCAATATGTGTCCAAGGTTCCGCTGGGATCGGTAATGGCTGTAAGAGCCCCCTTTTGGAACCAGTTAGGGGTTTTTGTAGAGCGCAGGTAGGACAGGAGTTAACAAAAAGGGAAACATCCCTCCGAAGTCCAGGCCACCAATAGAAGCGACCTATAAGATCCAGTGTTCTTTGTACTCCTGCGTGCCCTCCAGTCAAGGAATCATGCCCCCAGATTAAGACCTTTCTGCGAAGTCTTTTGGGTACAGGAGTCTTAATAGTGCTGTCCAGCGGAGTGAGGTTCAGTTGTATGCTTGCTGGGTCCAAAATGTGCTGCAAAGCCTCCTCCTCTTCCGGTTGAGTGGTCCGAGATAGAGCGTCTGCCCGAACATTCTTTTCCGCAGGTCGGTATTTAAGAATAAAATTGAAGCGACTAAAAAACAGTGACCACCTTGCTTGACGAGGGTTCAACCGTTGGGCTTGAGCCAAGTACTGCAAATTCTTATGATCTGTATATACGGTCACTGGATGATTGGCTCCCTCAAGCCACTGTCTCCATTCTTCGAGGGCGAGTTTGATAGCCAGGAGCTCCTTGTCTCCGATACCGTAATTACATTTGGCCGATGAAAATTTCTTTGAGAAGTAAGAGCAAGGCATTAACTTGCCGGAGGCATCGTGCTGACTGAGGACGGCCCCAACCGCCAAACTGGAAGCATCCACTTCCACAATGAAGGGGCGCTGCAGATCCGGGTGGCGCAAGCAAGAGTCTTGTAAAAAGGCTTTTTTTAGTTCCTCAAAGGCGAGACAAGCAGAAGTGGACCAGTCATGAGTGTTGGAACCCTTGCGGATGAGTGCAGTAAGCGGGGCCACTTTTTGAGAGTAGTGTGGTATAAAGTGTCTGTAAAAGTTGGCAAAACCAAGAAAACGTTGAAGAGCCTTCAACCCCACCGGTCGGGGCCAATTAGAGATAGCAGCGACCTTCTCCGGGTCCATTTGGAAGCCACTGGACGAAACGATGTAACCCAAGAAAGGAAGTGTCTCGCACTCAAACTGGCACTTTTCCAGCTTGGCATACAGTTGATTGTCTCTTAAAGCGTGTAACACTCGTCGGACGTAATGACGATGAGAAACAAGGTTCGGAGAGTAGATCAAGACATCGTCAAGATACACGATAACGAATGAGTGGAGCATCTCACGGAGTACCTCATTCATTAAATTCTGGAAAACAGCTGGGGCGTTACATAATCCGAAAGGCATTACAAGATATTCGTAATGACCGTCCCGGGTGTTGAAGGCCGTCTTCCACTCGTCCCCGGGACGGATACGGACTAGATTGTAAGCCCCACGCAAGTCAAGTTTCGTAAAAACCTTGGCTCCTTGGAGTCTGTCCAATAGCTCAGGTATTAATGGAAGCGGGTACCGATCCTTCTTGGTGATAGTATTTAATCCACGATAATCAATACATGGCCTGAGGGTACCATCCTTCTTGGCCACAAAAAAGAAACCTGCCCCAGCTGGCGAGTGCGAAGGACGGATAAAGCCCTTGGCAAGGTTTCCAGTAATATAGTCCGACATCGCCCGAGTCTCAGGTATAGACAAGGGATAGACCCTGCCTCGCGGAGGAGTGGTGCCGGGAAGCAGGTCGATGGCACAATCAAATGGTCGATGAACAGGGAGGAGTTCCGCCTTCTGTTTAGAGAATACATCCGCGAAATCCTGATAGGGGACTGGAAGTTCCAAGGCGGCCTGACAGAGCGGAACAGCTGGTCTCTGAGGCAAGTTCAAACAGTTCTGGAAACAATAGGCGCTCCACTGGGCGATTTGAAGGGAATCCCAATGAATGATCGGAGCATGCTGTTGCAGCCATGGAAGACCTAGGACTATAGGATGCACTGATTTTTCCAATAGCATGAAAGAAAGTCTCTCAGTATGGAGGGTCCCGGTCCGAAGAGTGAGGGGTCCAGTGACCTCCGAGATGTCTCCCGGTAACGGAGTTCCTTGAATCGAGGTGACTCGGAGCAGAGGCTCCCGGGGTAATGTGGGAAGCCCCAGTTGATTGACCAGTTCTTTCAAGATAAAATTCCCTCCAGCTCCAGAATCGATAAAGGCTAGAGTCTGGAAGGAGCCTCCTGGGTAATCCAGGGTGACAGGTACCGTACATTGAGGAGCAGGATTAAGACAACCTAGAGAGATCTCCTCCTTCTTCTCTAGGTTCAAGCGTTTTCCGGCCTCACGGGGCACTGGGCCAACAAATGACCCTTGGTACCACAGTACAGACACAGTCCTAGGGTGCGGCGTCGCCTCCTCTCCTCGTCGGTTAGCGGCGTTTGCCCAATTTGCATGGGCTCCTCGGAGGAGATATGACTGGGAGTGGATTGTGTCTTATGGGCCGAGGTCAGAGGCCGTGAAAAGGTGGGAGCCAGAGCGACCAGTCGCCTAATAGTTCGGCCCTCCTTGGCTCGCTGCTGAAGGCGTCGGTCGATCCTCCCCGCCAAATCTATCACTTCGTTCAAGGTAGTAGGAATGTCCCGAGTCATCAGTTCGTCTTTTATACGTCCAGCGAGACCTTCCAAGAAAATGCCTCGCAAGCAATTATCTTGCCACCCAAGCTCCATAGCCAGGGTGCGAAATTCAATGGCGTAGTCCGCTAACGAGCGGCTCCCTTGTTTCAATTGAAGAATTTCTGTAGTGGCGGTAGTCTGGCGAGCTGGTTCGTCAAAAGTCTGTTTGAAGTGATCCACAAACCTTTGCAGGTCCTGTAGTAAAGAATCTTGATGTTCCCAGAGGGGAGAAGCCCATATCATGGCCTTCCCATCAAGCAGGGACAAGATGTAGGCGACCTTGACAGCATCAGAAGGAAATTGCCCCGGCAGCAAAGAGAAGCGGATGAAGCACTGATTCAGGAAGGCCCTACAAGTCTTGGCATCCCCAGAGTAACGCGTAGGAGCCGGAAGTTGGGTCTGCACAGACGGCTGAGGTACTAGTGCTGGGAGTGACGGCTGTACCACCACGTCACGCGGCTGAGCGTCCAGGCGATTCGCCAGGCGGTCTACCGTGGCAGCCAATACTTCTAAACATTGTTGCTGTTGCTGGATTCTTTGAGCCATTCCCGGAATGGCCTGCAGGCCGGAAGTGTCCGCCGGGTCCATGGCCTTGCAAACTGTTATGAAAAGTCTGTTTAGTGAACCCTTGGCCCGGCTGTCTGGATAGTGGAAACCAGACGATGGAAAAGGAGCCGGGAGGCGGTACGGATCTGGCGGGTAGGAGCAAGTGTTCGCCCTGGAAACCCGAGACCCCCCCAGGAGGAGCCCGTAGGGGTCCGGGTCACTGGGACTTAGGAGGTCCGGTAGTCAGGGCTGGCTGAAGACAAGAAGGGTCAAGCAGAAGTCCGAAGATCAGGGCTGGCTGAAGACAAGAAGGGTCAAGCAGAAGTCCGAAGATCAGGGCTGGCTGAAGACAAGATGGGTCAAGCAGAAGTCCGAAGGTCAAGGCTGGCTGAAGACGAAAAGCTGGAAAACCTGGAGCGGAACCACAGGAACAAGGACAGGAGCAAACAGGAACGGATCCTCAGGAACGGATCCTCAGGAACGGAGCACGGCAGGAACCACAGGAACAAGGACTGGAACAAGCAGGAACGGAGCAAGGCAGGATCCAGGGAAGCAACTAAGTACTCACAGGAGCGACCTCGTTGCAAGGCAAGGTAAGAGAGACTGAAGCTGGTTTATATAGCCAGCCAGCCTCTGACGTCAGGAAAGGGGTGGTTCAGCACTTCCGGGTGCTGGACCTACAAATGCTGTCCCTCGCGCGCGCGCGTACCTCGGCAGGGGGAGGAGTTAGAATCGGCCTCGACGGCGTCTCCACGAGGGAGACGCCGCTGCCATGCGGCTGCACAGGCCTGAAACCCCGGCGGAGCGCGACCCGAGCGGGGGCCTCGGCACGGAGGTAAGCGCCCGGTCGCTAGTCTGGCGACCGGGATAGCAACACCTTGTGTATCAGGGAAGACTACAGTGATAGGGGTATACTACCATCCACCTGGTCAAGATGGTGAGATGGACAGTGAAATGCTAAGAGAAATTAGGGAAGCTAACCAAATTGGTAGTGCAGTAATAATGGGAGACTTCAATTACCAAATATACAGAAATGTGGAACCCAAACAAACATTTAACAATTATTTAGCCTATGAAGGTGTCAGCAAGCCTTGACGTTATGTGTCACTTTTCACTCAGACACTAACCGGTCTTATCGATCATTCACCTTCCTCATTTTATTTAATGCAAACAATTTTTTTCTTCTTTCTTTTTTCTTTTTCTATATTTAAAAAAACTGTCCTCCGTTTATATCAACAAGAATGACTCATTCAAAAATGGTTGCCAGCATTGCCCTACACTGGCCGGTGTTTCGCTGGGTTAGCTTCCTCAGGGGCGAGTAATAATCTTTATAATAAGAGCCATATATCTAGAACAGATTTATAAAAATATAATTAATAATATAAAGGAGGGAATGAAAAATGGTACTTATCTTAAACCACCATGGCTACCTTTTTCAACGGGACCAGACGTCCCAACCATCTCGCAAAAGCAACGAACGGAGGAACCAGAACCGAGGCTGGCGTTCCTTTAAATACGCCCTTCTAAGTTGACATCAGCCATCCATAATGACGTCATCATTCTGCCGAAATTAAGTCAGTCAATGATGATTAGAGTTAACCTAAAAATGCATGTAAATCCTGTTCATTGTTTAATCCTGAAGGAAAAACAGTTTTTAACCGATAAATCCAACGTTGCTCTGATTGTAATAGAGTACGCTCACGATCGCCACCGCGCCAATGTGGGGGAACTTGATCGATTGCACAAAACCGCAAGTCATCAAAAGAATGTCCCTTTTCTAAACAGTGCAACACTAGTGGTTCATTAGCTCTTGCTTTTTTAATATTGGAGCGGTGCTCGATCATGCGTGTTTTTAGTAAACGCTTCGTCTTCCCAATATACAGTAAGGAGCATGAACATTCAATTAAATACACCACCATGGATGAATCACAAGTAGTATCGAACCGCAGAAAAATTTTATAGCCTGATGAAACAGTCAAATGTCCTTGAATAGTCATAGAAGAATAACAGACTGAACATGTGGTGCAAGGCTTATGGGAACCAGTTGACCGCTGTGGGGTAGATGACGTCAAAGAATTATCAGATTTCATCCTTTTTAGAATGGTTGAATTCAAAAAATTTACATCTAAAGTTTACTGCTTCTATTAACTCAACAACGATCGCTTTTCTAGACATACAAATTACTATTGTGGCTGAGAAATTTGTGACATCTCTTTTTAGGAAGCCAGTGAGTTCCAATACATATTTGCATTTTTCGAGTTCACACCCTAGAAATTTCAAATGTAATTTGCCTGTTAGCCAGTTCATTCGACTTAGGCGTCTCTGTACAACTAAGGAAGATTTTGAAAAACAATCTCGAGTGTTAATTGAACGTTTTACATCTAGAGGATATCCTTATTCAAGTATTCGAAAAGCCTATTTAAGAGCCAAATATTCTAATCGCGACTGGCATTTTCTTCCACGATCGACAGATGAATCGACTCGACATACTTGTATATTACCTTATTCCTCTGTGGCTTACAAAGTTCGTCAATCGATATTAAGAAACTGGCATGTTCTACAAACGAATGAAATTTTTCAGGTCCCTCCTCGGATCACTTTTTCGCGAGCTATGAATCTCAAAAATTTCTTGGTGAAATCTGATAATTCTTTGACGTCATCTACCCCACAGCGGTCAACTGGTTCCCATAAGCCTTGCACCACATGTTCAGTCTGTCATTCTTCTATGACTATTCAAGGACATTTGACTGTTTCATCAGGCTATAAAATTTTTCTGCGGTTCGATACTACTTGTGATTCATCCATGGTGGTGTGTATTTCAATTGAATGTTCATGCTCCTTACTGTATATTGGGAAGACGAAGCGTTTACTAAAACACGCCATGATCGAGCACCGCTCCAATATTAAAAAAGCAAGAGCTAATGAACCACTAGTGTTGCACTGTTTGGAAAAGGGACATACTTTTGATGGACTTGCGGTTTTGTGCAATCGATCAAGTTCCCCCACATTGGCGCCGGTGGCGATCGTGAGCGTACTCTATTACAATCAGGAGCAACGTTGGATTTATCGGTTTAAAAACTGTTTTCCTTCAGGATTAAACAATGAACAGGATTTACATGCATTTTTAGGTTAACTCTAATCATCATTGACCTGACTTAATTTCGGCAAGAATGATGACGTCATTATGGATGGCTGATGTCAACTTAGAAGGGCGTATTTAAAGGAACGCCAGCCTCGGTTCTGGTTCCTCCGTTCGTTGCTTTTGCGAGATGGTTGGGACGTCTGGTCCCGTTGAAAAAGGTAGCCATGGTGGTTTAAGATAAGTACCATTTTTCATTCCCTCCTTGGTGAGAGCGGTAACGGTGGTGGGGCCGCTTGGCAATAGTGATCATAATATGATCAAATTTGATTTAATGACTGGAAAAGGAACAGTGTGCAAATCCAAGGCTCTAGTGCTAAACTTTCAAAAGGAAAACTTTGATAAAATGAGAAAAATTGTTAGAAAAAAAACTGGAAAGGAGCAGCTACAAAAGTAAAAAATGTCCAAGAGGCGTGGTCATTGTTAAAAATACCATTCTAGAAGCACAGTCCAGATGTATTCCACACATTAAGAAAGGTGGAAAGCAGGCAAAACGATTACCGGCATGGTTAAAAGGGGAGGTGAAAGAAGCTATTTTAGCCAAATGATCTTCATTCAAAAATTGGAAGAAGGATCCAACAGAAGAAAATAGGTTAAAGCATAAACATTGGCAAGTTAAATGTAAGACATTGATAAGACAGGCTAAGAGAGAATTTGAAAAGAAGTTGGCTGTAGAGGCAAAAACTCACAGTAAAAACTTTTTTAAATATATCCGAAGCAGAAAGCCTGTGAGGGAGTCAGTTGGACCATTAGATGATCGAGGGGTTAAAGGGGCACTTAGAGAAGATAAGGCTATCGCTGAAAGATTAAATGATTTCTTTGCTTTGGTGTTTACTGAAGAGGATGTTGGGGAGGTACCCGTAATGGAGAAGGTTTTCATGGGTAATGATTCAGATGGACTGAATCAAATCACGGTGAACCTAGAAGATGTGGTAGGTCTGATTGACAAACTGAAGAGTAGTAAATCACCTGGACCAGATGGTATACACCCCAGAGTTCTGAAGGAACTAAAAAAATGAAATTTCAGACCTATTAGTAAAAATTTGTAACTTATCATTAAAATCATCCATTGTACCTGAAGACTGGAGGATAGCAAATGTAACCCCAATATTTAAAAAGGGCTCCAGGGGCGATCCGGGGAAACTACAGACCGGTTAGCCTGACTTCAGTGCCAGTAAAAAATAGTGGAAAGTGTTCTAAACATCAAATCACAGAACATATAGAAAGACATGGTTTAATGGAACAAAGTCAGCATGGCTTTACCCAGGGCAAGTCTTGCCTCACAAATCTGCTTCACTTTTTTGAAGGAGTTAAGAAACATGTGGATAAAGGTGAACCGGTTAGATATAGTATACTTGGATTTTCAGAAGGCGTTTGACAAGGTTCCTCATGAGAGGCTTCTGGGAAAAGTGAGAAGTCATGGGATAGGTGGCGATGTCCTTTCGTGGATTGCAAACTGGCTAAAAGACAGGAAACAGAGAGTAGGATTAAATGGGCAATTTTCTCAGTGGAAGGGAGTGGACAGTGGAGTGCCTCAGGGATCTGTATTTGGACCCTTATTTTTCAATATATTTATAAAGGATCTGGAAAGAAATATGATGAGTGAGGTAATCAAATTTGCAGATGATACAAAATTGTTCAGAGTAGTTAAATCACAAGCAGATTGTGATAAATTGCAGGAAGACCTTGTGAGACTGGAAATTGGGCATCCAAATGGCAGATGAAATTTAATGTGGATAAGTGCAAGGTGATGCATAAAGGGAAAAATAACCCATGCTATAATTACACGATGTTGGGTTCCATATTAGGTGCTACAACCCAAGAAAGAGATCTAGGTGTCATAGTGGATAACACATTGAAATCGTCGGTTCAGTGTGCTGCGGCAGTCAAAAAAGCAAACAGAATGTTGGGAATTATTAGAAAAGGAATGATGAATAAAACGGAAAATGTCATAATGCCTCTGTATCGCTCCATGGTGAGACCGCACCTTGAATACTGTGTACAATTCTGGTCGCCGCATCTCAAAAAAGATATAATTGCGATGGAGAAGGTACAGAGAAGGGCTACCAAAATGATAAGGGGAATGGAACAACTCCCCTATGAGGAAAGACTAAAGAGGTTAGGACTTTTCAGCTTGGAGAAGAGACGACTGAGGGGGGATATGATAGAGGTGTTTAAAATCATGAGAGGTCTAGAACGGGTAGATGTGAATCGGTTATTTACTCTTTCGGATAGTAGAAAGACTAGGGGACACTCCATGAAGTTAGCATGGGGCACATTTAAAACTAATTGGAGAAAGTTCTTTTTTACTCAACGCACAATTAAACTCTGGAATTTGTTGCCAGAGAATGTGGTTCGTGCAGTTAGTATAGCTGTGTTTAAAAAAGGATTGGATATGTTCTTGGAGGAGAAGTCCATTACCTGCTATTAAGTTCACTTAGAGAATAGCCACTGCCATTAGCAATGGTTACATGGAATAGACTTAGTTTTTGGGTACTTGCCAGGTTCTTATGGCCTGGATTGGCCACTGTTGGAAACAGGATGCTGGGCTTGATGGACCCTTGGTCTTACCCAGTATAGCATTTTCTTATGTTCTTATGTTCTTAACATTAGATAACCTGTCTCTCTCAGAAGGAACTGTTCCAAATGGGTTAAAACAAGTTGTGATAAAGCCAATATTCAACTTGTCTTTTCTTGCAAAAGTTCTTGAGAAAGCAAAGTTATCCCAGCTTGTAAATCACCTGGAAGATCAACATATTCTCTCCCCAAATCAATTTGGATTTAGGAAACATCGCTCAGCTGAAACATTACTCCCCTCATTAATGGGCACTGTTTTACGAGGGATTGATGCAGTTAAATCTTATTGTCTTGTGCTAATTGACTTGACGCCCAACTTTGACATTGTGAGCCATAACTTGTTATGCCATCAGATGAAAAACAGTGAGATCGACGGCAGGGTTCTCAGATGGTTCTCTTTATTTCTTTCTAACAGAACATTCCAGGTCAAACTGGGCAACCATATATCTTATACTTTCTAGTGTAATGCAGTTGTCTCTCAAGGCTCTGCCCCCTCAACAATACTATTCAATATTTACTAGGGATGTGAATCATTTTTTGACGATTTAAAAAAATTGTCGATATTTTTTAAATCGTCAAAATTTGTTAGAGTGTGCGATACAATACAAATTCCCCCAATTTATCATCAAAAATCGTTAAATCGGGCACGGGAATTATTTGGGGGAGGGCGGGAAAACCAGCACACCAAAACAACCCCTAAACCCACTCCGACTCTTTAAAACCAATCCCTTACCCTCCCCCACCCTCCCAAACCCCCACAAAATGTTAAATTACCTGGTGGTCCAGTGAGGGGGGTCCCGGCGCGATCTCCCGCTCTCGGGCCATCGGTGCCATTTTGGCTGCCACTAATATAAATGGCGCCGATGGCCCAATAAAAGAAAACCCACCCGACCCTTTAAACCAACCTCCTTAGCCTCCCCCACCCTCCCGACCCCCCCCCCAAAACCTTTTAAAATTACCTGGTGGTCCGGGGGGGGGGGGGCGCAGGGAGCGATCTCCTGCTCTCGGGCCATCGGCTGCCACTCATAAAGATGGCGCTGATGGCCCTTTGCCCTTACCATGTGACAGGGTATCCGTGCCATTGGCAGGCCCCTGTCACATGGTAGGAGCACTGGATCTTTAAAGATGGCGCCGGTCATCCAGTGTTCCTACCATGTGACAGGGACCGGCCAATGGCATGAATACCTTGTCACATAGTAAGGGCAAAGGGCCCAGCTGATGGCCTTGGAATGGGAGATCGCTCCCCACGGTCCCCCTGGACCACCAGGTATGTGGAAAAAGTTTGGGGGGGGGGGAGGTTAAGGGGGTAATTTTAAAGGGTCGGGGTGGGGTTTTTTTTATTGGTGCAGGCCTCACTAAAAAAAAATAGTGATGTGAATTGGAATCGGAACCGATCCCAATTCACATCTCTAACGATCCCCCCCCCCCAGCCGAACCCGATCGTTAAAACTTTCGGGCACACGATTCACATCCCTAATATTTACATGCTCCCTCATTGTAAATTACTGACAAATCTAGGAATAACTGTCTTCCTGTATGCTGATGACACACAGTTTCACATCCCACTCTCCAGATCATTTGAAAATATAGCTTCATTACTCTCTACCTATTTGAAAGCAATTCAACAAGAACTTTCACAACTTAACATTAAACCCCAAAAAGACAGAAATCATTTGGCTGAGTAGAAACTCATTGATAGTTAAACCACCTGCCCTAAACCTGGGTTATTTTCAAATTAACTCCTCAAATCAAGTACGGGATTTAGGAATATAGCTAGATGAGAATCTTACAATTAAAATGCACATCAGTAAATTAATCAAGACAAGTTATGCCAAGTTGTGTATATTTCATTGGATGAAACCATTATTAACTTTTTGTGATTTCAGTATTATACTGCAAACTTTAGTCTTCTCAAACTTAGACTACTGTAGCTCCTTACTACTAGGGCTTCCAACGCATCACTTAAAACCACCACAACTATTTCAAAATGGCATGCTGCAGCAGGACTCTTAATAGGATCTAGGAAACATGATCATATTATACCCTCGCGGATGACACTGCATTGGTTACCAGTACAATCCAGAATCTACTATAAAGCATTAATTATAATATTCTACATCATTCATTCCAATAACACCGGCTTGTTTGGAGTGACACTACAACCACAAAATCCACAATGAACAATCCAAAACTAAAGGACTACTGACTATTCCCACAATAAGGAGGACACATGCGATGCAAACAAGAGATTGTGTGCTTTCCATAGTGGGTCCAAAGCTCTGGAATTCTATGCCTGAGATGTTACCTACTTTATCAGATAGAAAGAGATTTAATGGTGAGCTAAAAACATGACTATTCAAAAATGCATATAAATTAACTTAAAAGCTTCAGAATATACAGAGCCACAAAGTCAAGAAGGACATAAGATAATAATCGAATCATGAAGAAAAAAAATCAAACAACAGAACATAAGATTCTCAAATCAACCCACTGACTAAGATGTGAAAACTATCACTGCGATTTATTTTTCAATACTCTTTGCCTTAAGTGCCAGATCTATTATTATCTACTAGAAATGTCACTTGAAAAATATTAATGCCTATCTATGAATACAACCTCTGTAACAAATCATTGTTTGTTTGTTGAGTTATAAATATGAATATCACTTTGTAACCATTGTGATCTATACATGGAATGACAGTATATAAAATGTCTAAATAAACAAACAATAACCATTCTTTATAGTTCACTGTAGTATTTGCAAGCGTACGTGAACTGGATTTGATATGTGTATATTTTCCTTCTCAGATTCTTCCAGATAAAATCAGTGTAATCAAGGTCTACCCAATGAAAAGAAAGTACTCAGAACAATTAGCAAGGAACAGTAAGTAATATGTTTTCTGTTCTTTATTTCTTTCTGTGCTTTTACTTATATGTTTGCTTTATCTATTCATTTATGCCCTTTTCCTCTCTCTATGCTTTGTATTTTTGCATTCCAGTGAGTACACCCTCTTATCTGTTAAAGCCAGAAATAAGGTCCTTTCCTTCCAGTGACTTAGGGACACCATTGGATTGCAGTGGATGCCGGTGCTGCTTGGGTGGACCTTTGTCTCCTCAATCTCTTTTTCTCTGTTTCTCCTTAACCTTAGAGTGCACTGACTTCAGGCGATGTTCTTCTCCTGAAGTAAGAAAATCCTTCCCTTTGCTTTAAATAAAATAAAAGAGTGTAACTGGCTACACTATCACTACAGTCTTTCGGAAATGCTAATATCTTGGTCAGTGTTTGTCCTTGCCATCTAATTGAACTTGCTTATCTTAGGGAGGAAATAAAAAAAATAATAAATTGCAGCAAACCCTATCTACTTGGTACAGAAGGATGAGCAAACTGGATCAGTGAAGATCTTGAAATAAAACAAATCCCAGTCTCTCATTCCTTAAAATCCAGCACCAGTATAAGGGGCAATTCCACAGGTTTCTTAGTGCCAGAGTTTCAGAAAGTCAGAGACTCATCTCTTTCTCTCTCTCTGTATTTTATTTTTATTTGTAGCACTGCTTACTAGGGATGTGCATCGTTTTTTTGGACAGATGAAAATATCGTACAATATTTTCTAATCTGTCATGTATCGGGGGTCCCTGAAAATGATAGGAAAACCCCATGAAATTTTAGTGTGGTTTTCTTATTGTTTTTGAGGGGGGGGGGGAGAAAGGGCACACAGAAAAAAAACCCCAAACCCACCCCAACCCTTTAGATCTAATTATTTACAATCCCCCACCCTCCCTACCCCTCAAAAACTTTCCTAAAGTACCTGTTGGTCGAGCGGGAGTCCTGGGAATGATCTCCCACTCTTGGGCTGTTGGCTGCCACTAATCAAAATGGCACCAATGGCCCTTTGCCCTTACCATGTGACAGGGGCTATAAGAACCATTGGTCGGCCCCTATCACATGGTAGGAGCAATGGATGGCCCACACCATTTTTTAAGATGGCGTTGGCCGTCCATTGCTCCAACCATGTGACAGGGTCTGGCCAATGGCACCGATAGCCCCTGTCACATGGTAAGGGCAAAGGGCCACCGGCGCCATTTTGTTTACTGGCAGCCGATGGCTCGAGAGCAGGAGATCACTCCCGGGACTCCTGCTGGACCACCAAGTACTTTAGGAAAGTTTTTTTAGGGGGGTTGGGAGGGTGGGGGATTGTAAATAATTAGATTTAAAGGGTCAGTTGGGTTGTTTTTTTTTCGGCTCGGGGCAGCAGAAAAAAAAATGTCCAGACCGATGGAAACAGAATTTCCCGCTGGTCCACGATTCCGAAACCAGAACCGATTCTGGCACCCGATTCACATCTCCACTGCTTACACACTGAATACAATTTTAAATTCAGAGCACTGGGTAGTAATGTCTCAGTTTATGTATTGACTCTAAGGAATGTCACTGGATCTGAGTCTCAAATGTCTTCACTTTACCTGGACTCAATTCAGAGTCTTGTACCCACTCCTCCCGCCCCAGCTCTTCTACTTGATCCTGGTGCTCTGGTAATACAAATCAGCAAACTGGTAAATCTTTTTTAGGCTAGGAAATGTAAGGTTGACTCTCACTACCAACTCTATAGCTTGTAAATATCAGTCACATTTAGATACAGTTTTCTTCTTTTACTTGGCTATGCTGGAAAAATTATCATTCCAGCAGTTCTTTTACTTTAAACTGGCACTAGTCTTCAATGCTTTTACCTTAGTAGTTTTCACTTTATCTTTATACCAAATCTTTAAAGATTTTCTTCAGGCTCTCACCCAGCACATAGTGTCCCATAATGATCCCTCTGCAGCTGCACATTCTGCCTAGTAACAGCAGCCTCTTTAGTCATCAGAAAGCCCAACCTCTGCAGCTGAATTATGCCCTCAAGTTTTTTTTTCCCTTTCCAGAGAGATCAACATACCTCTGACATCATAGCAAATAGTCCCAGATTTAAAACTGTTCATTCTTTCAAATGTTATCACTATCAACTGGCTCCCCATCGCATCCCGAATTCTCTTCAAAATTCTAACCATAGTGCACAAGTCCATCCACTCGCACAATTCCAATTGGTTGGATGAACCCTTTCGTCCTATACGCACTGAACGACCCACTCGCACTGTCAACAAAGGCACCCTCTCCATTCCCCCTTTGAAAAAAGCCCACCTCTCCTCTACTAGGGACCGTGCACTATCCATTGCAGGCCCTAAACAATGGAACGCCCTCCCTACCACTCTCAGGCTAGAGCCATGTTACGCCAAGTTCAGAAAAAAACTTAAAACATGGCTCTTCCGACAAGCCTACCCTGATTAAGTACACTGACTTCCGCAAGTATCTTGCCTACGCCTTGTATATTCCTGTAAATAGTCCGTTGCAGTTTTATTTATTGCTTTAATTCCTCCACCTCCTGCTCTTTGTATACTCCTCCTTGTTCGCCCTCCCTGTTCATTGTAATTTCTGCCTTTTAAGTTACATTGTAAACCGGTATGATGTATGCATACTAATACCGGTATATAAAAGTTTTTAAATAAATAAATAAATCAAACTTCCCCATAGCATGCCACAGGTGCCAGACACATCTATTAAATTCACATTACTCTTTAGACTAACAGTGCTGCCCAGAAATCCCAGGGGCATGTCAATTTACCTCCTTAATGATAACCTTCCACTGGCTTTCTCATCTCCAAAAAGCCAGGAGGAAAGCTTGTGCTGTTTGGAAAGGCTACAATTGATGACAGTGAGGGCAAAACCAGGATGAGATCCCTGTCAAATCTGGAGTGCTGTCTCAGGGACTTTTCTGGTCAACAAAATCATACTTAACCACCCTAGTCCAGGTTGGGTGACATGTACAGGGCATCCCATTACCCCTTCCATCTGAAACAAGTAGTTTTAAATAATTTTCCAAGAGCTACTCCAGTGCAGGTTTTCCATTTCTCATCGGCAGTCTCTCAACATGTTTCCGAAAGCTACTACTAAGCCGTCCCAGAAGCCAATGTGTGCCCCAATGCAGCCCTGGGAGTTATGATCAGAGGAGCTTTCAACCAGCAAATTCTGTTCTTAAATGTCAGCAGCCTCCTTGCTTTGGAATCTTATCCTATCTCCCTTCCTGCAGCTGCTAACTACAGAACAGAAAGGCTGGATGTCCCTTGCACTGACATCACTCACAAAGCAGGTAAATATTTTTTTCATTTTTTTCTTGTTTCTTTTTCTGCACCTATCCACAGGACCTATTACCTTCTAGGGATGTGCAGACAAAAAGTTTATGTTCATAAGTCCATAAGTCGAAAGGGGGGGTCAATTTCGGTCAATATGGACATATGTAGAATTCCATAAGTTGAGTCTATGTCCATACGTGCACCGGTTCCCTAAATAAAAATTTAAACCCCTCACCCTCCTTACTCCCCCCCCCAAGACTTACCAAAACTCCCTGGTGGTCCAGCGGAGAGTCAGGACGCCATTCCTGTATTCCTTTGCGAGGAGCACTTGACGTCGGTGTCACGTCGGAGTGACGCGGACGTCACGTGATTCCCCGCGCGTTCGCTCCGGGACCCTCGTTGGACCCAATCGGAACTTTTGGCCAGCTTGGGGGGGCCTCCTGACTCCCCCAAGCTGGCCAAAAGTTCCGGTTGAGTCCAACGAGGGTCCCGGAGCGAACGCGAGGGGAATCACGTGACATCCGCGTCACGTCGGAGTGACGCGGACGTCACGTGATTCGCCGCGCGTTCACTCCAGGACCCTCGTTTGACACAACCGGAACTTTTGGCCAGCTTGGGGGGGGCCTCCTGACCCCCCCAAGCTGGCCAAAAGTTCCGGTTGAATCCAACGAGGGTCCCGGAGCGGACGCGCGGGGAATCACGTGACGTCCGCGTCACTCCAACGTGACGCCAACATCACGTGCTCCTTGCAAAGGAATACAGAAATGGCGTCCTGACTCCCCGCTGGACCACCAGGGAGTTTTGGTAAGTCTTGGGGGGGGATAAGGAGGGTGAGGGGTTTACATTTTTATTTAGGATCAACAATCGCGATTTCCAACGTATTCAACATAGCTATGTTGAATAAGTTGGAAATCCGATCGTTTTCGCCTCATCACTTTTTTAAGTTAAAAAAAAATATTACGTTGCGTTTTACATATGCGTTCAAAACGAATGCACACCCCTATTACCTTGTTCTTGGATGCAGAATGGCTCAGGGGCAAAAGGGTTTAATTGAGAAAGATGTAGTTTTTGTGATCCCTTGTCATAATCATGTGAGAGGAGCACAGATATAAATTGTAGTTTCTCTTCTGCCTCTTTTATTTTAGATCTAGATTTGCCATATCCATGTCTCATGCTTCTCATCAACCAGTTTCATGAGCCAAATTATGGCAGAATGTATCAAGATGCAGCTGTAAGGAGAAGCAGGTCCTCGTCCAAAAACCTTGCCCTACTCAGTTTCTCAGAGCCTGGCTATATGAGTTCTTTAAGACAAGACATTGTAGGTGCAGGGCAGCTCCCCAGAGAAGGAATATAGTTTAGGCTCAGAGAAGAGGAAAGGGAGGCCCTGGGAAGAAGAAGGCAGCTCCTAAGAATAAAACTGACCTATTATTGATACTGTTTGGGGGAAATCCTGCAAGGTAAGCAGTTTGGATTTATGTTAATTGTTGTGAAGAATAAACTTATGCCACATAAACTAGAAGCCAGCATGAATCTACCCTCTAGAAAAAAAACACAGACTCTTTGTACTGTAACAACACATATGATAGGATTTTTGCACTATGTGACTGTACAAGAGCAAGGCCAAGCCTCCAAAGAGGGAAAGAGAGAGAATGTTTTTTCTTCACCGTTTGAAAACCTGTTGCTCTAAAATGATTAAGAACATAATAATAATGGGGGAGCTGGCTGAGAGGAGAGAGGGAGAGGCTCCCAGAGGTTTGGAGCTGAACCGGACTGTTTTCCTGAATAACTTCGCTGAGTAAAAACATCTGAGCTCCGATTTGAGGGGCGGGACCAGTGATGTCATCGGGGAGAGACTCCTTTCAAAACGTGAGAACAGCGGCGTTTTACCTGGGGAGCTGGCTGAGAGGAGAGAGGGAGAGGCCCCCAGAGGTTTGGAGCTGAACCGGACTGTTTTCCTGAATAACTTTGGGGAGTAAAAACATCTGAGCTCCGATTTGAGGGGCGGGACCAGTGACGTCATCGGGGAGAGACTCCTTTAAAAACGTGAGAACAGCGGCGTTTTACCTGGGGAGCTGGCTGAGAGGAGAGAGGGAGAGGCCCCCAGAGGTTTGGAGCTGAACCGGACTGTTTTCCTGAATAACTTTGCTGAGTAAAAACATCTGAGCTCCGATTTGAGGGGCGGGACCAGTGACGTCATCGGGGAGAGACTCCTTTAAAAACGTGAGAACAGCGGCGTTTTACCTGGGGAGCTGGCTGAGAGGAGAGAGGGAGAGGCCACCAGAGGTTTGGAGCTGAACCGGACTGTTTTCCTGAATAACTTCGCTGAGTAAAAACATCTGAGCTCCAATTTGAGGGGCAGGACCAGTGACATCATCAGGGAGAGACTCCTTTAAAAATGTGAGAACAGCGGTGCACCACCGCCGCCGGCGCGCGTCTAAGCCGCGCGCTCCGAAGGGGCGCACAACTTTGCCCGGCTTAGCCCGAAGACCGGAAGAGCGGAGGCAGATCAGAGGAAGATCAAAGGAAGGAAGCAGCTGGTGAGTTCCAATATCACTAGTGGATTGCGGAGGCTTTTTCTCTACTCTTAGTACAACTCATAATGGGAAGGAAAAGAAAGGTAAAAAGCTTCCCTATATCCCCTATAACAGCTAAGGGCACAATGGACAACCATGATTTCAGACAGGTTGAATTGCCACAGGGGAATTGTTCAGGAGGGCAGTTTTCAGCCTCCCTGAGCCCCGGCTCTGGACCATCGTCTCCCACAAAACCTTTGCCGCCATTACCAGATGGATTCCTTCACCTAGAGACTGCCAGTTCACACAGAGAAGGTGATGGTATTGCTTCTGGTGTTATTGAGACTTTTAATAAATCTGAAGGGGAAGCAGCAGAGCCATATCAATGGCCTATTGAACCTCCGGACGATGAATCATTAAGAGACATTTGGAAAATGATGGCAAAAATGAATGAAAATGTTATACAAATGAATAAGTCTATGTCAGTTACTGTGAATATTAACAAATTGCAAATAGAGGAGCAAAAACAAGGTGTCACTAGTTTAAAGGAAGATATGGGGAAAGTAACAACGAAAATAAAACTGTTGGAGGATACTGGAACAGCACATATAAGGGATAGTTTAACTATCCATAGGGAAATAGAGAAATTAGAAAACATGATGAGAATTAGAAATTTACGTATAAATAATTTCCCACAAACGAGATTATTGTCCCCAATAGAGATGATTTAAAAGTATATGAGAGATATACTGCAATATGAAGAAAAATACTTCCCATTAATTTCTAAAATCTTTTATTTTCCTGATAAACTAGTGGAACAAAAAGGAGAGAATATTGAGACCTCATCCATTGGTGTCTCAACGTTCCTAGAGGAATCTATAGACATCATTCAGAAGAGAGCCACTTTATTTGTATCTTTACAGTTTGAATCTGACAAAGACAGGATGTTTAGAGATTTTCTCAAACACAAAGATCTGAATTTCTGTGGTCAAAAAATATACATTTTTCCTGATGTCTCAAGAGCCACACAGGCCAAGAGGAGACATTTCCTATCCCTGAAAGGAAAATTGCTAGCAATTGGTGCTAGTTTTTTTTTTAAATATCCTAGTACTTGTTATGTTACCTTCCAGGGAAATAAATATAGTTTTTTGGACCCACTACATTTGGAGACATTTTTACTAGATAAAAATATTGTGGAAGATACTGTAGATGGTTAAAAAATTCCGAATCCTCTCTCCTCTCATGTGTCTTATTATATTTCTGTTTAAATGCAAATATGGTTTCTCCTCCACTTTATGGGTTGTAATTATGATACAAATTGATCTTTATTGGCTATGAATAATTATTTTATTTTTTAATATATTGTATCAGTTACTTACGTGATATTTTTGTTTCAAAAGTTTTTGAATGAAAATTGAATAAAGAATAAATTAAAAAAAAAAAAAGAACATAATAAATTGCCATACTGGGTCAGACCAAGGGTCCATCAAGCCCAACATCCTGTGGCCAACCAAGTCACAAGTACCTGGCAAATACATAGAAACATAGAAATGACAGCAGAAGAAGACCAAACGGCCCATCCAGTCTGCCCAGCAAGCTTTCTTACTTTTTTTTTTTCTCATACTTATCTGTTACTCTTGGCCCTTAGTAACCTTTTGGTTCTATTTCCCTTCCACCCCCGCCATTAATGTAGAGAGCAGTGTTAGAACTGCATCTAAGTGAAATAGCTTAATTATTTAGGGGTATTAACCGCCACAATAAGCAAGCTACACCCATATGTCCATTAACGGCTATTAATCAAGTTTACTTAGGGAATAGCCACTGCTATTAATTACATCAGTAGCATAGGATCTTCTTAGTGTTTGGGTAATTGCCAGGTTCTTGTGGCCTGGTTTGGCCTCTGTTGGAAACAGGATGCTGGGCTTGATAGACCCTTGGTCTGACCCAGCATGGCAATTTCTTATGTCCTTATGTGTTATGTTCGTGGACCCTTGGGCCGGTTGGGACCGAAGATGGAACACTGTAGGGGTTCACAGCAAGGATCCCAACCAGGAGGCGGTTCGGAGGCTCGGAGCAAGTGGGGATACTGGACTATGGTGGAGTCCTTTGGGACCAAGGACTCGGTACTCACTGGGAGGACGGATGAAGTTGGACCCTGGCAATAGCGGAGTCTTCACCCTGGAGACTGGCACTCCCCCGGGGGGAGCCCTTAGGAGTCCGGCCGCTGGGACTTTTGGAGATTCACCCTGGAAGTCGAAGTTCCCCTAGGAGGAGCCCGTAGGGACACGGCCGCTGGGATTTAGGCGACTACCTGGATGTGGAAGATGGTCCGGATGCAGGCACCTCCTGCAGGTCATGGGTTCCGGATGGCTGGCGCCTCCAGCAGGTCGTAGATAGCCCAGAAGTTGGTCCAGGAATCTGAGTCCAGGAGCGGTCCAAGGCCAATCCAGAGGTCGACGTCCAAAGCACGGTCCAAAGCCAATCCAGGGTCGGAGTCCAGGCAGAAGCAGGATGAAGGAAACCAGGAACACAGCTGCGGTAGGCGGAGGAACAGGAACCTTGTTGCAAGGCACTGGGGTAATCTAGATGCAGGGTACTTATACCCTGAAGGCATCTGACGTCATCCACAGCTGCAAGGAGGATATTCCCGCGCTGGGCCCTTTAAGAAGAGCTCCTCCCCGCGCGCTCGTGTCAGGGTGTGGGGCCAGCCATGCCGGATCGTCGGCGTCTCTCCCGAGGAGAGAGAGACGTGCTGGAGAGCCTGCAGGCCTGAAGAAGCTCCGAAACGGCCCCGGCCGCCCCCGAGGTAGGTGGAGGGACCGGGGCCCGGCCCGGGACTGCAACATTATGTTCTTATGCTTATTTATTTACCCAGACTATGTTATTCAGTCCTTGGTTGTTGTCTGTATATAGATCCCCTTTTCTTCATTTCCCCCTGCCATTGAAGCAGAGAACTATGCTGGATATGCATTGAAAGTGAAGTATCAGTCTTTCTCCCCTGCCATTGAAGCAGAGATCTACTCTGGATATGCATTGAAAGTGAAGTATCAGTATTTCTCACCTGCCGTTGAAGCAGAGAGCTATGCTGGATATGCATTGAAAGTGAAGTAACAGTCTTTCTCCCCTGCCATTGAAGCAGAGAGCTACGCTGGATATGCATTGAAAGTGAAGTATCAGTCTTTCTCCCCTGCCGTTGAAGCAGAGAGCTATGCTTGATATGCATTGAAAGTGAAGATTCAGGCTTATTTGGTTCGGGGTAGTAACCACCGTAACAAGCAAGCTACTCCCCCTTTTTTTGCGAATGCAAATCCTTTTTTCCACATTTTCTCTTGCCATTGAAGTTTAGAGCAATGTTGGAGTTGCATTAACCGTGTGTTTATTGAATAAGGGTATTATCTCCAGGCAGTAGCTGTCATTCCTGCGAGCCAACCACTCTTCATTCACATCCTCTAGACTTTATGGATCCACAGTGTTTATCCCATGCCCCTTTGAAGTCCTTCACAGTTCTGGTCTTCACCAATTCCTCCAGAAGGGAATTCCAAGCACCCACCACCCTTTCTGTGAAGGAATACTTCCTGATATTGGTTCTGAGTCTTCCTCCCTAGAGTTTTAAATTGTGACCCCCCTAGTTCTGCTGATTTTTTTTCCACCGGAAAAGGTTTGTCATTATCTTTGGATCATTAAAACCTTTCAAGTATCTGAAAGTCTGTATGATATCACCTTTGCTCCTCCTTTCCTCCAGAATGTACATATTTAGATTCTTCAATCTCTCCTCATAAGTCATTAGATGAAGACCATCCACCTTTTTGGTCGCCCTTCTCTGGACCGCCTCCATCCTCTCTCTGTCCCTTCAGAGATACTGTCACCAGAATTAAGCACAGTATTTCAGGTGAGGCCTCACCAAGGACCTGTACAAGGGGATAATCACTTCCCTTTTCTTACTCAATATTACTCTCTCTATGCAACCCATCATTCTTCTGGCTTTAGCTATCACCTTGTCACATTGTTTTGCCGACTTTAGATCATTAGACACTATCACCCCAAGGTCTCTCTCCTGCTCCATGCACATCAGCCCTTCACCCCCCATCGAATAGAAACATAGAAACATAGAAATGATGGCAGAAGAAGACCAAACGGCCCATCCAGTCTGCCCAGCAAGCTATGCACTTTATCCATTTTTTTATTTCCCTTTTTCTCTCTCCCACCTGTTACTATTGGCTTCCAGTACCCTCCAGCCCTAATTCCCCTCCACCCCACCACCAATGTAGAGAGCAGCGCCGTATCTGCTAGGGATGTGAATCGTTTTTCAACGATTAAAATTATCGTCCGATAATGTTAATATCGTCTTAAATCGTTATAGAACACGATACAATAGAAATTCTAACGATTTATCGTTACAAATCGTTAAATCGTGTTAGTGCGCACTAACGGGAGTTAGTGCGCACTAACTCCCAGTTAGTGCACACTAACTCGATTTAGTGCGCACTAACTGAAAATGATACAAATAAACACTTTCCAGGTCACTGAACGTCAGTTAGGAATGAATATGTGTTCCTATTGGCTGGCTGCCCTCTTATCTATTGATGTTACCAAGGTTACCACTGAGGTGATGGTTGGGGGGATGGGAAATGGAACTGGAAACTAACGAACACCAACAGAAAATGAAACAAAGTGTTCACACTTCCCAGGTCAGTAAAGGTCACTTAGGAATGAATATGTATTCCTATTGGCTGGCTGTGCTCTTATCTATTGATGTTACCAAGGCTAACACTGAGGTAATGGTTGGGGGGATGTGAAATGGAAACAGTTGGAAGCTTGACAAAAAAAGTAATGTAATGATCAGCACTCACGTGACTAGAACTTGTTTGTTTATTATTTTTGTTAGCAGGCACCTGAAATGCTAGTGCATGTTGAATTTGCCAATCACTGTGCATTTTAGAAAGGTGGTCCTGGCTGGAACTGTACACAGTTCAAATATATGTAATTGATTGTTGGTAAGTGTAGATTTTAAGTGATTTTCCTGCACACAGTGCCCTAACCCTGGCACCAGGGGTGTTGTGATCTTCCTGCACACAGTGCCCTAACCCTGATACCAGTCTGAGACAGCTCCCTCCCTGCATTACTAGTGAGAGGCTGGCTTCACAGACAGGGGGGAGCTGCCTGACCCTCACTCCTGACTTCCCCCATGTCCCAGCTAGTGAATGGTGTGTGGGTGAGGGGGGGGGGAGGATGGTGAAGTCTGAGACACCTCCCTCCCTGCATTACTAGTGAGAGGCTGGCTTCACAGACAGGGGGGAGCTGCCTGACCCTCACTCCTGACTTCCCCCATGTCCCAGCTAGTGAATGGTGTGTGGGTGAGGGGGGGGGGGGAGGAGGATGGTGAAGTCTGAGACAGCTCCCTCCCTGCATTACTAGTGAGAGGCTGGCTTCACAGACAGGGGGGAGCTGCCGGACCCTCACTCCTGACTTCCTCCATGTCCCAGCTAGTGAATGGTGTGTGGGTGAGGGGGGGGGGGGGAGGATGGTGAAGTCTGAGACAGCTCCCTCCCTGCATTACTAGTGAGAGGCTGGCTTCACAGACAGGGGGGAGCTGCCTGACCCTCAATCCTGACTTCCCCCATGTCCCAGCTAGTGAATGGTGTGTGGGTGAGGGGGGGGGGAGGATGGTGAAGTCTGAGACAGCTCTCTCCCTGCATTACTAGTGAGAGGCTGGCTTCACAGACAGGGGGGAGCTGCCTGACCCTCACTCCTGACTTCCCCCATGTCCCAGCTAGTGAATGGTGTGTGGGTGAGGGGGGGGGGGGAGGATGGTGAAGTCTGAGACAGCTCCCTCCCTGCATTACTAGTGAGAGGCTGGCTTCACAGACAGGGGGGGGCTGCCTGACCCTCACTCCTGACTTCCCCCATGTCCCAGCTAGTGAATGGTGTGTGGGTGAGGGGGGGGGGGAGGAGGATGGTGAAGTCTGAGACAGCTCCCTCCCTGCATTACTAGTGAGAGGCTGGCTTCACAGACAGGGGGGAGCTGCCTGACCCTCACTCCTGACTTCCCCCATGTCCCAGCTAGTGAATGGTGTGTGGGTGAGGGGGGGGGGAGGAGGATGGTGAAGTCTGAGACAGCTCCCTCCCTGCATTACTAGTGAGAGGCTGGCTTCACAGACAGGGGGGAGCTGCCTGACCCTCACTCCTCCGGGGTGATCTTCCTGCACACAGTGCCCTATCCCTGATACCAGGGGTGTTTGTGATCTTCCTGCATGCAGTGCCCTATCCCTATTAATACCAGGAGTGTTGTGATCTTCCTGCACGCAGTGCCCTATCCCTAATACCAGGGGTGTTGTGATCTTCCTGCATGCAGTGCCCTATCCCTGATACCGGGATGTGTGCAAGAAGATCCCAACACCCCCGGTATCAGGAATAGGGCACTGTGTGCAGGAAGATCACAATACCCCTGGTATCAGGGTTAGGGCACAAGTTCTAGTCACATTGACTGATCACATTACTTGTTTTGTCAAGCTACCAACTGTTTCCATTTCCCATCCCCCATATACTGTCAGTGGGAAGCTTGGTAACATGAATAAATAAGAGGGCAGCCAATAGGAATACATATTCATTCCTAAACTGACCTTAACTGACCTGAAAAGTGTCAAATTGTATCATTTTCAGTTAGTGCGCACTAACTCTCCGTTAGTGCGCACTAACTCCCGTTAGTGCGCACTAATCGGAAAAAACGATTTTTAACGATTTTTTAACTAAAAAATCGTGCCTAACACGATTTTCTTGCCCTGCCACACGATTTCTATCGTTAAGACGATATGGAAAACAATTCACATCCCTAGTATCTGCATCCAAGTGAACATCCAGCTCAATTAGGGGTAGCAACCGCTGTAATAAGCAGGCCACACCCCTGCCCCATACTGTTACCCACCCCTGGTTTTTTTTTGTTTGTTTGTTTGTTTTTTTTGGAGATGGCAGCCCTCCATCCTTCTGCTCCGTGAAGTGGAACACCAACCACTGGCATCCCGCTCCATGAATGCCTCTGTGGCTACTGCCGCTCCGTGCAGTGTTTTGCTGCCTCCTCTTTATTCATGCCCTCTAGACTTGATGGATCCACAGTGTTTATCCCACGCCCCTTTGAAGTCCTTCACAGTTTTAGACTTCACCACTTCCTCTGGAAGGGCATTCCAGGCATCCACCACCATTTCCGTGAAGAAATACTTCCTGACATTGGTTCTTAGTCTTCCTCCCTGGAGCCTCAGCTCGTGAACTCTGGTTCTGCTGATTTTTTTCTGACGGAAAAGGTTTGTCGTTGTCTTTGGATCATTAAAGTTTTTCAAGTATCTGAAAGTCTGAATCATATCACCCCTGCTCCTCCTTTCCTCCAGGGAGTACATATTTAGATTCTTCAATCTCTCCTCGTATAATTCTTTTGGATTTCCACACCCCATATGCATGACTCTATACTTCTTGGCATTGAATCTCAGCTGCCATATCTTCGACTACTCTTCCAGCTTCTTTAAATCCCATCTCATTCTCTCCACTCCTTCTGGCATGTCCACTTTGTTGCAGATCTTAGTGTCATCCGCAAACAGATAAACCTTACCTTCTATCTCGTCCGCTATGTCGCTCACATAGATATTGAACAGGACTGGTCCCAACACCGATCCTAGCGGCACTCCGCTTAACACCGCTCTCTCTTCAGAGTAAGTTCCATTTATCATCACACATTGTCATCTATCCATCAACCAGTTTGCAATCCAGGCCACCACCTGGGCACTCACTCCTAAGCTTCTCATTTTATTCACCAACTTCCTGTGTGGGACCATACCAAAAGCCTTGCAGAAATCCAAGTAGATGACATCGAGTGTTCTTCTATGATCCAAATTCCTGGTCACCTAGTCTAAAAAGTCAATCAGATTTATCTGACAGGATCTTCCCCTGGTGAATCCATGCTGCCTCTGGTCCAGCAATTCTCCCGACTGTAGATAGTTCTTTATTCTTTATTTCAGCAGTGACTCCATCACTTTTCCCACCACCGAAGTGAGGCTAACCGGCCTGTAGTTACCAGCCTCCTCTCTGCTCCCACTTTTGTGAAGCAGGACCACTACCACTCTTCTCCAATCACTCGGCACCACTCCCATTTCTAGGGATCTATTGAACTGGTCACACAGCGGACCCGGCAGCACATCTCTGAGTTCCCTCAGTAATCTGGGATGAATCTCATCAGGCCCCATGGCTTTGTCCACTTTCAGTTTCCCCAGTTCTTCCCACACATTCTCCACTGTAAACGGAGTTACATCTACTCCACTCCCCTCCAGTTTCTTGTTAACTAGCGATGGTCCTTCTCCTGGGTCTTCTTTAGTGAACACCTGTTAAATGAATAGATAACATGCTAATAATCCTTATTGATTAATAGCAGTTTATCGACTTCTGCTCTAGGAACTTATCTCAACCTTTTTTAAACCCAGCTACACTAACTGCTGTAAGCACATCCTCTGGCAATGAATTCCAGAGCTTAAATATGCATTGAGTGAAAAATAATTTTCTCCGATTTTGTTTTAAATGAGCTACTTGCTAACATTATGGAGTGTCCCCTAGTCCTTGCATTATCTAAAAGAGTAAATAACTGATTCAAATTTACCCATTCAAGTCCTTTCATAATTTTTGTAGACCTCCATCATATCCCCCCTCATCCATCTCTTCTCCAAGCTGAACAGCCTTAACCTTTTTAGCCTTTCATCAGAGAGGAGCCGTTCCATCCCCAGAGTATAACTTGTGCACGGAAAACACATAGAGAGAAGAAAATTTCACAGGACCTGGCTGCAAGGGTAGCTTGAAAGTTTAAACTTGTAATGGGCAAAAGAAGCTAGTTCCACGCTGGTAGATAGCATTTAAAGTGAGCCAGGGATGAAGAAGTAAGGGTTTTCTTTTCCTCCTTTCTGAGAAAAGATGTGGTGGTATGCATTCCTGACAGGGGAGGGCCCTTAAGAAACATCTCTGTGTTTCCTGAGGAAAAAGGAAGACTTTGAAGCCGATGCAATATCATGCGCCCAAAAAATGTGCGTTCAACTTAGATGCACATTTTTTGAAAACTCACATATCCCCTTTCTTGGGCACTAGATCTAATATTCTAATGAGCTGGTGCACTAAAAGGGATGCACAATGGATACTTTGCATGACTCTAGCACGTCCCTGTCATTGAGCACCCAGGAGAAGTGACTGTGCGCAGGTAAGGAAAACGGACGCTCGTAAAATGTAGTTTCCCTTTTTCCTATCCTGACTACTATCAAGTTGTAGCCTTCTGTAGTTCCTCCTGCTTAGTAATGCAACAATATTAAACAGGAGGAACCACAAAATACCAGTATTTTTTGCTCTTCTGAGCAAGGCTTGGGATGCATTAAAACTTGACACCAGATCTGAGCTGGCGTTAATTTTTGAGCCTTAAGATGTACAGGAGATTGACTACGCTTCAGCATCGTTGCAAGTTAGTAAATGTGGGAATCAGGTACCTATTTTAAAACAAAATTATGGTGACCTTTACTATGCATTATATATTGCTTCATTTACAGAGTCACATAGAGACGCCTTTAGGTTGCAGCAATTTAAGTCAGCACTCATTACACAGTAAGTGTTCCTTCAATTCGCACTGCCATCTCTCTCTTGTGGTGGGATCTAGTATGTACTTGTTCTCCTGTACTTGTTTTATCCACAGTAATGTCAAGCATCTCTGGACAGCGATAGAAGCAGGTAATAGCGGTACCCGACCCCCTGAGGAAGGAAGTTTCCTCCGAAACACGTCGTGTCGGAACAAAGTCGGACTTCACCACTTTACCATCCTTAGCATCATTACTCTGATCTTGACGCCGGACATTAAAGTTGCAAGTTAAGTACAACTTCTCAGTACAATTAGAGACTTCAAGTACATCGGGACAGCTATACATTACATAGCGCCCTTCATAAACAGCTCATTGAGACCAATGATTACAAACAAAGAAAAGCTTGCGCTGTTATAAGCTTTTACTAGCCTAGCCGTTGGGCATTTAATATATGAGGTCTCTGTGAGCTTTCCCACCCCCTATTTATTTCAGGAATTGTTTATTAGTTGTTGATATCATTTATTTCCTGGTATCTGTGGATTCATTAATTTTTGTATTGAACCAAAAGATTTGGCATACTTTTGGCTAAAGAAGTAGCACTTGCAATGGTTATTATATTAATTTTATTTTTGACATTTTTGATGCAAGCATCTGCATAATTGCTGCTTTGTTCTTTTTCTACTCTCCTTGAATGTGATAGCAGTTTTAAGAAAGCTTTTTAGCTGATATTATAATATTTGAAATGTTTTTATCTTCCAATTATCATATCATCATTATCATTCCCAAGTTGGGGTGCTTTATTGCCGAAGCACAGACTGATAAGCTTGTTGCTGGAGGGACTGCTTATCTATTTATTTATCTATCTATCTATTTATTTTTTTATTTATTTATTTGAAAATTTTGATTGTGACCTGGATAAGGTTTTAGGTAGGTCACAAGAAAATACAAATTAAAAAGAAGTAGGCATGGCACTGCCTTTATAGTCCTCACAATGAAGGAACACATTTCCAAGAAATCAGTTGTAGATAAGTAATATTATGAGAGACTCCTACTGTCAGAGTTAGCTTTAATAGTGTCAACATGCCCAGACATGGTCCCGTGTTTCACCCAAAGGCTGCATTGGGAGGAACGGAGCAGACAGTAATTCAAAAACATAAACACACTGCTAATGTAGGTATATGAGTCTCTCATAATAAAATGTATTTACTTCTTGGAAAATTCTTTTATTGTGAGGACTATAATGCCAGTATCATGCTTCATTCTCTTTAATTTGTGATTCCTCAAACATGGTCCTTCTCCCTATTGTTGGTCACAAGAAAATACAATCATAAAATCAGTAGACAAACATCAATAATAATAATAAAAAAAAAAATAGGACAAATACTTCATAATAGGGATGTGCAGCAGGGACAGATTCGTCCCGTTCGGTATTCATATTCGTGGGGAGCCAAATCCATTGCATCCATTCTTGGGGGACCCTGATCTGTTCATTAGTTACATATGTATTTGTTTCCCCAAAAAAACTCCATCCCAACCCTTTAAATTTAATTAACTACAAACACCCACCCTCCTGACCCCCCCAAGACTTGCCAAAAGTCCCTGATAGTCCTGGCACAATCTCCTGCACTTGGGCCATCGGTATTCAAAATGGCACCGACAGCCTTTGCCCTCACTATATCACAGGGGCTACCAGTGCCATTGGTCAGCCTCATGGTGGGTGGGTGGGTGAGAGAGAGAGAGAGAGAGAGAGAGAGAGAGAGAGAGACTTCCTATAATGCCTATGCCCTAGACAGGTATTTGTATCCCTATGGGAGGGCCACCTAGTAACTCGAGGTGGGGATTAGGTATGAGCGTAGGGGGTTGGGGGCCACTTTCACATTCAACATGAGACCTACGGAAAGAACAGTGGTCTCTAGTGAAGATTTGCTGGCCGTCAGAGTGAGGAAACTCACTCCAAGAAGAGATTTGGGCAACATTCTCTCAACCTAGCTTGTTGTTGCCCAGGTAGAGTGTCCATCAAGCTAGGTTGAGAGAACGTTGCCCAAATCTTTTCTTGGAGTGAGTTTCCTCACTCTGACGGCCAGCAAATCTTCACAAGAGACCACTGTTCTTTCCGTAGGTCTCATGTTGAATGTGAAAGTGGCCCCCAACCCCCTACGCTCATACCTAATCCCCACCTCAAGTTACTAGGTGGCACTCCCATAGGGATACAAATACCTGTCTAGGGCATAGGCATTATAGGAAGTCTCTCTCTCTCTCTCTCTCTCTCTCTCTCTCTCTCTCTCTCTCTCTCTCTCTCTCTCTCTCTCTCTCTCTCTCTCTCTCTCTCTCTCTCTCCCCCTCCCCCTCCCCCCCCAAGCCTGCAGGATACTGAAACAGGCTGTCTGGGAATATCATGAACCATGATAACCCTTTACCGGCCTGTATCGCAAATGAAAGGGTTGTAGCTATTGGCCACACTACCACTGCAGCTGTTTCGCCGCACACAATAACTTTACATAAACTCCGCCCCTGAATACTAAATTAAGAATTTGCATTCGCAAATCGCATTAACGGCTGTTAGCACAAATTTATCTCCTGCGGTAACTCCTTAGAAAATGGCCCCCATAGTTTGAAAATCCTTTGGTTTGAGCAAAGGTCTTAACTGACACAAAATATGCAGCTTGAAAAAAGTAGCAATGGCATTTATTTGTGGCCACATTGATAGAATGACTTTAAGGGTTTTTACTTGTCACTTGATGGAGATTATGATGACCCTCGAAAGTGAATAAGCTTGGCTTGGCGACTGCTGCTACCCATTCCCAAATTCAAGACCTCAGTCTTCTTGACATTTAGAACTAATTTATTATGAAAGAGTCATTGTTTACTGCTGAGAGACATAATTCTACCAACTAGAACGTAGTATGCTAAGAGCACATTGTTGGTACAACATATTATACATTATCTGGATATAGACATTAACTCGTACACAAACCAGATAAAAGCTTACACTAAAGAGAGTGGTAGAAAAGGTCCATCTCTGAGGGACCCTGGTATTGGTAGCATATCACAAGGATGTTGAGGATGTGATACAGATTTGCTGACAGCTACCAGAAAGAGAAGATGAAAACCAGTGAAGTACTTGTATCCCTTTTGTTTTATTGTCATCATGCCAGAAGTAAAGACATGCTTGTGTGTCTTTTTCTGTCTTCCTTCCTGGTCTTAAGTCCTCATATTCTCCTAACCTTCTATATTTGTTTTATGTTATGCCAGCTGTTTTGGCTACTAGTTTCTTTTTTCTTTGTTAGTCCGGCAATTTGTGCGGTCCTTCTCCTCGTCATTGAGACACTCCTAGTTCATCAGCCTGAACTTTTCTCAGTTCGCTCAGACCTCAAACCTGGCCAATAGTATACGATATACATATTTAATATCTCTTACTCCAGATAATTAGGAGATTTAAAATTATGTGAGTAAGCTGGAAAATCAATGGGGTGAATTTTAAAAACCCAGCAGGTGACAAAACTGGGACATTCAGAAGCTTGCCCAGCTGGCACACTACGCAGATATTAAAATGCGCCCGAGTGTGCTCAGAAATAAGAAGCTGCAAAAAAGGGGAAAGGCATGGGAGTGGTATGAGTGGGGCATGGGCAGGACATGGGCATTCCAGGACTTTACCAAGAAATGTGCATATAAGTATTTACGCGCACAAGCACTCACCAAGGTCCCCTGCCACATAACATTACTACTGCTATGGATGATGTGTATTTTATTTATTTATTTATTTTAGAATTTTTTTATATACCGCGGCACAGGCTTTACATTCTAAAGACCATAGAACAAAACATGTATCCAAATAATTCAATGCATGATAAAAACATATAATACAAATTAAACAAGCCTAATACAAAATTAAACAAGCCTAACTTGGCTTGTTTAAGTAATAAAATAAAATTAAAAATGCTAGGCTAGTCAGCAGAGTGTTAAGGGTTGATGCTAACAGGGTAAAATGAAGGTTATTTAATTAGAAGGGTTAGGAAGTCCTATCCCTTAGGTTGGTGAACTGGGGAAACTGATAATTGCATCGGCACATGTGTCTACTAAAATCCACCCACTTGAGGTAGCATTTGAGCACACGTGTGCATCATATAAAATTGTGCACATGTGTACATTTGTAAAGCCTATTTTATACCATGTGCATATATACACATGTATGTTATAATATGGCTGTCCTTTGGTGTGAGCCAGTATACATGTGTATATGTGCACATGAGCTCCAGTTTCAAAGTTACCATCCCCGTACATGTCTTTTAAAATAGCAATTTACAACTGTAAATGCTGGCCCACTCCAGAACGCTCCTTTTTTACATGCATATGTGTGTGTGTGTAAAAGTGAAAATATGCACCTATTATCAACTTGTATAAAACACAGAATACATGAGTAAAGGCTACTTATGTGCATATATGCTAATTTTGAAAATTTACCTCTTAGTTTCTAAATTCAATTTACTGCATTCACATTTCTTTCAAGTATTTTCAAATAATACATTGTCAATTCCTGGCTGCAAAATAGACCTTTATTGAATTCCACTCCACAATTACAGTGAAATGTCAAGATTTTCAAGAATTGGGCCATGCTACCTCAAAGAGTTATAAATTGATTTTTTTCTAATTTTAAGAATATGAATGCTGGGTTACAGAAAACTTGGGAGTTTGAGACAGGGACTCAACTTTCTGATTCCTAGGGGTTGGTTTTCACATCAAAGACCAATCATGGGTTAGCATCTGCTTCCTTATGTCAATCACTTTATTTTCTTATACCAAGGCTATCTGAACTCCAGTTAAGGTTCATAAAAGCAATTATGACATTAGTACTTTTAAACATATATTTTTTCCTTGTCCAAAAGTATTTACTTTTTGATGTCTTGTTTGGCAGGGAATATCTACTATCCTAAAACTAAGAAAGGAAATTTTCTTTCAATGTATTCTTTTTCATTCTAGTATTTACCCAACTGTTATTCTATGCTGATTAAAAGGTAATATGATGTGTTAATTGCTTTAGCTCTGAAGACTACATTAAATAACTGGAAACAGGCAGATTTAATTAATTTTCTCTTCTGGTAGAATACAGTTTGTATCGCTGCAAAATTTGAGGCAATTGTTTTACAAAGAGATCATTCCAGGACTACAACTCTAGTCATTTGGCATCCAGTGCACAATTTATTTTCCCCAAATGCACTTGAAAATGAGAACTTTTCTGTCATATCAATGTTTTCCTTGTTATTGTTTTCTATGATTTTTTTTTGTTTTAATCTTAAATTACAGCTTTTTTGAATTTGTAAAAAGGTAATAAAAAAGTTTTGAACTTTAAAAAACAAGACCATGGTAAATTAATTCATTTAAGGCCAAAGTTTCAAAGCGCTGCGCATGCAAAATCACCGAGTTATGTGCAGTTGTAATGCTGATGCCCACACGTTATTTTTCGTAGCCGGAAGTTGTGCATGCTTATATACTCGCGTGCACAAATGTGCACATCAAAAAGGGGCACCTTGGGAGGCAGAATCTAGACCTACGCACGTTTGATGTATTTTATAAGGGCCGCACGCTTATGAGATGGCACGTTCAGGCAAACATGTACGTATATTTGCTACTGCATGTATATGCGAGCCAGTGCAAACTTTCAGTTTTGCTCGGGTGTTTTCTATTGGTTTGCCTCCTTGCTCTGGGACACTGGATGCAGGAGCAGGGCAGAAGGTGCGAGGGAGTGTTTCTGGGACTTATTGGTGGAAACTGGGAAAGTGGCAGGTAATAACACATGGCTAGCAGGTTTAAGGCAGGGAATCAGATTTTCAAGTATGCACTAGTGTTTTAGGTATATCATAGGGATGAGACAGAAACAGGAAGCAAGAAATCAGTGTCATACCTGCAGCTATTGAGGGGAATATTCATAATTGGTGTATCTTTTAAACATTATGCTTACAAAAGCTGCATGGGTATTCAGATCAATACAGCTCAGAAGAGAAAGAGAGGAGGAGGAGGTAGCCCTTATACTGAGTTTACAGGACACTGACACAGTTTCTGGATCTGTCTGAGAAGGAAGTAATGCAAAGGTTCAGATTTAACAAGGAAACCATACAGTAGCTATGTCAACTGTTAGAGCCAGAACACACAAAGGACCATGCCTTGCCAGTACATGTCAAGGTCACTATCACCCTGGCCTTTTTTGCTAGCGGTACCTTCCAAAGCTCTCTAGGAATCACATCAGGAATCACTCAGTCTGCCACCTCCAGATGTTTAGAGCAGGTCCTGGCTGCCTTGCTCAGGAAAATACAACACTCTTTATCCTTCCCTTGCAGAAGACAGGAACAACACCAAACAATGACTGATTTCTATCAAATTGCATGCTTCCCCTCGGTCATGGGAGCTATCGACTGCACTCATGTCCCCATAAGGGCACAAGGAGGAGATGAGGTCATTTACCAAAACCGCAAGGGATTCCACTCCCTAAACATGAAAATGATCTGTAATGCCAAGGGCATCATCATGAATGTGGTGCCCCAGTTTCCAGGATCCACTCAAGATGCCTACATTCTATCACAATCATGAGCACTTCCAGCAAGGACACATCACTGGGGGATGGTTTTTAGGTAGGAAGGCACCCACCATGTCTAACACATACCCATTTCCCTGCTTACTTTTGTCACCCTAATATTTAGGGTGCCACTGCAGGGCTTCTGTAAACTAGCCCTGAGAGCTGTGCCACTATGAAACCCAGAAGGCATATGTAACCCTGATTTTCTGTGTCTTCTCCTCCTACAGGTGACAGAGGCTATCCACTGAAAACCCGGCTCGTGATCCCCTTTGCCACCCCAGGAACTACAGCTGAGTGTCACTACAATAGGGTACATCGTAAGACCAGGGCTGTCATAGAGAGAACTTTTGGCTTACTTAAAACACGCTTAAGCTGTCTGGACAGATCTGGAGGATGCCTTCTTTACAGCACCTTAAAGTGTGTGAGATCTTTATAGCCTGCTGTATGCTACATAGCCTTGCACTAAATAGACACATGCCTTCTCCTGAGGAGAGACATCTAGAGAATGAGGAGGAGGAGGAGGCGGAAGAAGAGTATCTGATTCTGGATGAATTACAAGAAATATATCGCTTGAGTCAAAGGCAGGCTATACAACAAAGGAACACTCTCATTGAAAGACGTTTCAGAAGGTGAGAGTGCATTTATTTACAAAAAAAGTGCAGCTAAATAAAGGATAAGAAAGTAAAGTATCACTTCCTTGACCAGCCTCTTTTTCTGGCTTCTGGAAGCTTAAGCTGCCCCAATCTGGAGTTCCTGCACAGTGGACTCCTGCCACTGCTCAAGCTGCCCTCAGAGGGCAAAGGAGCTTGTGGCAGTTCAAGTTCATGGCTGCAGGAAGGTATAGCCAGAGGGAGGAGTGGCTGTGGTGGTGCTGGTGGTGGAATTATGACAGGTAGTGCAGGAGGGGGTGGTGCTTGCTGAGGTGCCATCCAGGGATAGCCTGGTGCAGGCTGAGGTGCAAGTGGCTGGGGCACAGCGGGAACTTCAGCACATGCATGTGCCATCCATGGAAATGGTGGCTCATAAGGTGAAGGGTACTGCATCGAGGGCACTACAAAAGGCCATGGAGACACTGGTGGCTGCGGCTGCAATGTGTAGAATGAGTGTATTGCTGTGCTGGCTAAGTATGGCCCCGACGCCAACATCTGAGGTGTCCTCTTTGACAATAAATGGCCTGTGAGGATCAGGGCGACGTAAGCAGGGTCTCTGGAGGAAGGCCCTTTTTAGCACTTGAAAAGCAGAAATGGCCTCAGGAGACCAGTGGTGAGAGAAGCAGTCAAGGTAGAGTAGTCCTTGATAAAAGTGTGTTAATAATTTGTAAAGCCAAGGAAGCGGTGTAGAGCCTTGATTCCCTTGGGTTGAGGCCAGTCTTGTATGCTTTTTGTCTTCTGGGGGTCCATCTGAAAACCATTACTGGACACGATGTACTCAAGGAATGGAACAGACTCTTGATGATGGGCACACTTTTCGAGCTTGGCGTACAGGTGGTTCTCCCGAAGCTGCTGTAAGACAGTAATGACATCTTTTTGGTGGGTTTGCACATCACAGAAAAAGATGAGGATGTCAACTAGGTAAACGACCACACACTGATATAGTAGATCTCACAATATGTCGTTCATCATATTTTGAAATACGGCCGGGGCATTACAGAGGCCAAAAGGCATTACCAAATATTCGAAGTGGCCATCGCAAGCATTGAAGGCCGTTTTCCTCTCGTCCCCTTGATGGATACAGACGAGATTGTAGGCACCTTTTAGATCCAATTTTGTGAAAATCTTTGCCCCCCTGGAGCTGATCAAATAATTCTGAAATTAATGGTAAGGGATACTGATCTTTGATGGTGATCTTGTTCAGGCCTCTATAGTCAATGCAAGGGTGAAGGGATCCATCCTTCTTGACGTTGAAAAAGAATCCAGCTCCTGCTGGAGATTTGGAGGGTCTAATAAACCCTTTCTGCAGATTGTCCTGGAAATAAGCTGACATGGCCTCAGTTTCTGATAGGGAGAGTGGATAAACTCTTCCTCTGGGTGGCTCGGAGTCGGCCTTCAAATTGATTACACAGTCAAAGGGTCTATGCGGTGGAAGTACATCTGAAGCTTGCTTTGAGAGTACATCTGAAGCTTGCTTTGAGAATACGACTTGAAAGGAAGCGTATTGTGGTGGTAGGCCAGGAGGAGCAGAATTGGTAGCCATACAAGGCAGTGGAGTTATTTGTTTTTAGATATCTGTCATGGCAGTCTGGACCCCATTAAGATAGCTCCATAGATGTCCAATTAAATTGAGGAGAGTGATCTTGTAGCCAGGGTATGCCAAGCACTATGGGGTGGAAGGCCTTTTCGAGAACCAAGAACGTGATGGTCTCCGTATGCAAGGATTCCGTACATAGACAAACAGGCTGTGTCATGAGCGAAACCTCTCCAGGCAAGGGCTCACCATGAATGGAAGAGAGGAGCAGCGGAGTGGGCACTGGTTCAGTGGGAAGTCATAATTGTTCTACTAATCTCTTGATAATAAAATTCCCACCTGTGCCCGAGTTGACCAGGGCTTGAGCAGTGAATTCGAGAGGCCCAGAGATGATGGACCAAGAAAACAAAGAGGTAGGCGATCTATAATAGCCGTCAGGAAAACACAAAGATAGATGCCTTGATCTATCTATCTTTGTGTTTTCCAGAAATGATGGAGACAGGGAGAGTCAGTGGAGGAAAAGAAGCAGTCAGACCTAGGAAGAGTCCTCCAGCGGATCCTAGGTCTGCGTGTTTCCCGGACAGATAGGGCAGGTTTTAACTGCATGACCGGTCTTCCCGCAATACATGCACAGGCCCATCTTCTTACGAAAGTTCCTTTCCTTGGTGGTCAGATGACTATGGCCTAATTGCATAGGTTTGTCTTCTTCTTCAGGACTAGGTGTAGCCTGGACCAGAGTAGGTGGCAGATTCTGTGAATGGAAACCACTAGATACATGCTTCTTTGGAGGTTTTACCTCCACTGAGTGTTCATGTATACGGTAGTCAATTCGCCCAGCAAGTTCCATCAGTGAGCTTAATGTCTCAGGTAACTCCCGGGTGGCAAGTTCATCTTTTATGCAGGAATTAAGTCCTCATAGAAATATAGCTCTTAGGCAACCTGAATCCCATAGGAGTTCAGAAGACAGAGTCTTGAATTCAATCACGTAGTCCGAGAGTAGCTTGGTTCCCTGTTGTAAGTCCAGGAGTGCTGAACTGGCGATTGACTGGTGAGCGGGGTCATCGAACACTGACTTAAAGAAATCCAGAAACCCAGGCAAGTCATTTAGGATGTGGTCATTACATTCCCAAAGGGGAGAAGCCCAGGCCAGGGCTTTCCCATCCAACAGGAACAGAATGTATGTAGTCTTAGTAGTAGCCGTAGGAAAGTAAGCTGGTTGTAATGAGAAGTGCATACATCATTGATTGAGGAAGCCCCTACACAACAGGGAATCTCCTGTAAAACACGTGGGGACTGGTAGAGGTACTGTAGTTTGCCCGGTAACCACCGGGGAGATGCATTTTCATTAGAAGTAGAAGAATCCTTCAGTCTGGAATTCAGCTGGTTAAAGGCAGTAGCCAACATGTCGAGACACCTCTGTTGCTCGGTGATCCGTTGGGCCAGGCCAGGAATGGCCTGCAAGGCTGAGAGCTGAGCCAGGTCCATGAAGTTAGCAATCTGTTATGTTCTGTGTGTCTTAAACTATAGTGGGCCCCTGGGTTGTAGTAGTGTAGACTCCACCCATAGGGTGGAGCCCTGTGGGCACTCACCACAATAGGTGAGGTCTCAGCAGTGATGGACAACAGAGGGAAGCAATCTTTATTATACAGCCAATAGTGATCCGAGGAGCAGATGAATAGAATTAGTCCGGAGAGTATGACCTGCAGGCTGGTCCATCTGTAGAAATCCACAGCGCGGAATAGTCTGCGCCATGAGGGTCAGCGTGTGGAAGCAGAGGCTGCCATCCTCCCCAGACTCAGAGCTGAATAGAGAAAGGAGGTGAGCAGCAAAGGTCACAGTCGCCTGCGACTGATGGGCGCAACACATGCAGGCCTGAGATCACCTCCAAGAGGCTGCTGCTTTGCTGTATTAATGGCCTCTCAGCCTGACTGGCAACCATTTCAGGTTCAGGCTGGTCAAACACACTGCTGTCCTGCGAGTGATCCTGTAACAGATCAGCCAGTGTGTCCTTCAGCTCCTCTTCCTGCCACTACTGCTCCTCTTCCTTCTCAGGCTGTTGCAGCTCCTCACAGGATCCCTCTCCCTCCTCATCCAAGCTGTTAGGGAATACCCACAGATGCCAGTACTGCCTTTGGGCCTTCTAGTGCAGGTCCTGGATGTTCATCATTTGGCTCCTGTAGAAAAAGAAATAGGTAAATGCCATGCAATTTCTCTCTCATTATTATATGTTCAATGTAAACCAATATGATGTGCAAATGGTTATCGGGATATAAAAACCTTTGAATAAATAAATAAAATTTAAATAAATGTCAAACACTGGTATTTGGTATCTTCTATACTTTGGTTTATATGGCCTGCATACTTCACTAGATAGACCTAATTACTAGTCCTTCGGTACAGAGATATAAATGGTCATAGCATTCAATATTGTCCCTATCCTGATGTATACTCCAGGTGGGAGTCCCTGAGGCAGAAAGAAGGCTTAATCCAGGCTGCAGAGCGCTTGGGTATTGTGAATTTCTAAGCAGACAGAGCACTTTAAGTGTGATTTACAAATTTGAGTCACAGTCTACCATTGACACAAGGATAAGGCCTTGTCTTTTGAAGAGTAGTGAAAGGAGAGAAAAGCAGAGAGATTCACAAAGACACCCCTAATGTAATTTCCACTGCTGGGGCACAAAACAGTCAGGATGGACTTTTGGAGTCACTGTGTAGAGCAGTTACTGTGCTCAGGGATGCATTCACTGTTAGTTAAATATTTGAACAGCCCCTGCCTTGAGGAACACAAGGCTAGGAGATAGGAAACCATTACATTCTAACTTGTTTCAATCTTGGGGCCTTGCTTGTACCTGCACACACATTTTACAAACTCATGCTTTAAACACACATCCTCTTTTTGCAGGCTCCTTTTATAAGGGGGCCTTTTTCCTTAAGCTGTAGGAAAGCAGAGTAAAAATGCACAATAAATGATATCTCTGCCATTGGTATAGAAGGCTATTTTTGTGCCCACATAAATTTGCTATCCTTTGGGGAACTTTGATGGGGAAACTGACAGAGGAGATAGTCCCAACAAACAACATCCCTTATGTTCTTTAATATACAGGCTATGCAACAATACATTAAACATTGTACTTTATTTTGCCATTACAAAAAAAAAAAAATTGTATTATAGCTGACAGCATTTCTTCATACACACCAGAAAGACCACTGTACCCTTTCACATAAGTGAAATAAAAAAAGCAGTAGCAGACAAAAGGTGTATGCTGTATTTCTAGATGTATGTGTAGATCAAGCATTCCTGCAATGTTTTTAGAGTTTAAAAATTCCTGTCCTGTGTGGTGAATAATGAGCTGACCATCAACACCTTTGGTCTATACTATGTACATACAGATAGGAAGAGATGTAACCAATAATGGTTTGTATAGCATACGTGAGTAAATTTAATATGACATTATGTTTAATAAGGCTGTACTATCTCACTTATTAAGAAATATGTGATGGGTATCTGTACACAAAGCCTATTTTTAAAATGCAAAATTCAATGCTCACCTTCCTGTCATAGATGTTACATGGTGTCTAGCTGCCCAACTCCACCCACAGCAGCTTCAGATAAGGTGCTCAGCACCAGCTGCTCAAATGGGGTGAAGCTGATGAGGCTGCCGTGTCCTTCTGCAGTCCTCCATGCCTGCTTCTGCTTGACATGCCTCCTCAGGTCCCGCCACTTGTGCATCAACTCCCCAACGCTATGGTTGTGGTGGAACATAGAGTTGACTGCATGTCTGATCCTCTTCCAGTTCTGCTGCTTCCTATAGGAACTCACCATCTTAGACTGGGGACATTACAGCAGAGTATGGAACTGCTTGACATGTTCAACAAGCATGTCCACCTCAGCTGGTAGGAAGTTAGGTTTCCTGATCATCACTCCACCTACCTGAGAAATGATGCAAATAGGACAGTTAATGGGGCAATAAATATTTTTGTAGGCTGCATAATTTCTGCCCCTCCTTGTGTACATAACATGCACAGGTGGGTCTGATCTTCACGCATATGAGTAGAGTTCGTGGGGATATTGAAATTGATGCAGAACATTGTGCGCTGGCTGATTTCTGTGTGCTGCTAATTAACATTGAGGAGTGACATGTACATGCTGGCTGATTTGTGCACATTGCAATTAACATTGATGCCGTATATATGCTTACTATTTGATTTTGGCACATGTAAAGAAGATTCATTATACCTACACAAGCTAATTAGAATGAGGCTTAGGAATGGCGATTTTCCACCCATTCATCAAACAGCTTGTCTCAAGGGTTAATGATATCCAGTGTGAAATAGCTGAGGATGTTTAAGCAATCAAGCAGAGCATTTTGAAGCTTAAGCTTTATCATTGTGGAGAAGATTAACACTGGACTGCCTTGCTGTGTGGGGGAATGGGTTGATTTATTACCTGACTATGAATGGGTTAATCTTCTCTCTCACCTTACAATCCAGATCCTTCAGACTTCACTTGGGTTTTATGTGCCCAATATCTGGACTGGATTTTTGCATGCACCTGCTATAGGAACATGACTATAACTTTCTGGTAAGTATGGTTTGCAAATTTAAGCCTAGGGAGTCATGTCTATTATATTTATCAGTTCAGGGACATTTCTGTTGCAAGTTTGTATCTCTTATTTTATGTGTCTTTTCTCTCTGAAAGGATCCAAGCCAGATGTTAGATTTCAAATATGTCTTTTCTGCTTCCCTCCCATCCCTATGTGAGATCAATACTCTATCAATGAGAACTAGCTGATGAAATTTCCACATCACCTGAATCTCTTCCCACTCTACTAGCTCTGTTAAATAGCTTCTAGCAAGACTGTGTATTCTACAGCTTTGCATGTTGAAGCCTTTTGAGAGGTTGAGGGACCTGCATTACATACCAACTACAACAGAGCCTATTTTCAAGGCTGGGTTCTGCCTGAAACTCTATAATAGGTACAATGTTAGGTAAATTATTTGGCTTTTCTTGTCTTAAAGAATATGAGCATGTGGATGTGTGTGTACTAGCTTAAAGTTATGGATGTGAGAGAATGGTAAATTGATAGGTAGCTATGACTACTCTGTATGATATAGTATGTATGTGCTGTGACATTTGAAGAGTCTGTGTTTTAAAGATATATTTTTTCTTAAGCTTGCCCCCTAGATATTTCTTCATAGTCTGTATATACTAGATGAGGTACAGGAGTATTGCAGACTAGGCATTCTGTCTAATAGTGGAAGAAGGTATAGGGCTGATAAGTACTATGGTGTTCTGTCCCTCAAAACTACTCCTTCTCTTTACTGTTCAGATGAGAAACCCCCATCCCTAGCACACTCCATAATTATATGTGTGTACTCAGTTCCCTCTTCACCCTGTGTTAATAATGATCCCTATGTGCAATCCCCCTACCCCTTGTGAGTCTTTAATCTTTCCTCTCTCAGCTATATTAGAGTAAATGTGGTACACAACCTTGAGTGGCTCCCTGGATCTCTGGGTTTTGCTGAAATAATGAAAAGAAGATTACAATGGAAATGTAAATTTGTTTTTCTGTATGCATTGGATGTCCATGTAGTTGCACATTGCAGCTATATATGGAGATGGTGATGGTGCTGCAGATCTTCATTCCAGCTCTGATGCTGCTGATGGCGCCACACCTCCTTGGCTTGGCAGATAGCTGTTCTTCCTTGGCCATTAGAAGATTTGGTGAAGGTGAAAAAAAAAAAGAAAAACCTGAACTGATAATATATTTAGAATTATAAAAGTGCAACTCTCATTTTAGTTTTGCAGGGGAATTTTCCTACTTACTCCCCCTCTTTTCCTCTTCTTTCCCACTTTTTTCTCCCCCTCTTCTACCATCTTCCCCCTCTTCCCTCTTCCCCCCATTTTCCCCTCTTCCTCCCATTTTTCCCACCTCTTTCTCTCCCCTTCTGTCACTACATATACAATAAACACACCATTTGAAATGTGAAACATTTTACTTTGAATAAAATATGTAAAATAATTATAATATCTACAAATATAAACAAAAATAAAGATTGGAGAGAGGAGCATTAGGGACAAAAAATATGTACAACCCCCCCCCCCCCCCCCCCCCCCCCCCCCCCGTCAGTGAGGCAGGGATATGGGAGGATGCTCAGGACCTTAGCAAGCAATTTCCCAGGACTCTTACAGCTGTCCCCAGCAGATGTATGGCCCTGAGAATCATTGGTAACCCAGAGTCAATGTTTCTTCATATGAAGCTATCTTATGTTCAGGTTGAAGTTCACTTTAAGGCAAAGACTGGTAATAAAAATGTTTGTTACCAATCTGTAGTTCACAATGAAATGATGCCAGGCACATTTGTGAAATATCTTATTAATTGGCTTCCTGATGACGTAAATACCCAATTTGGGACTTTTAGGCTTTCTTAGCCTTTTCAAAATGGCTCGCCGATGACATATTCATCCATTTTTGGAGTTGTAGGCTCCCCTAGCCTTTCAAAATGGCACTCCAATGACGTATACATCCAATTTTGGAGTTTTAGCCTTTTCAAAATGGCTCCCCGATGACGTATACATCCATTTTTAGAGTTGTAGGCTTCCCCAGGCTTTCAAAATGGCCACCACATGATGCACATGACCTTTTTTGGATGTGTATACGTCAGTTCCGCCTGCCAGTCCCCTAAAATTGGCGGGATCTTTTGCTTTAAATGTCAGCGTTCTCCAGCGGCTGACTGTCAATGACAGACTCGATAGATGCAGCAGATTTTCATCATGCACGTAAGTATTTGAATGCTGAAAACCTCCACACTTTAGACTTTCGGTAATAGCTTTTTTTTTTTTTTTAATTTAAATTTTTATTAAATTATTACTTCGACTACATCGAAAATAACATAGGAAATCCAAAGAAACATCACAACATAAATTGCAAAAATTACAAATAAATTTAGGTTATCTAGCCCACATCAAGGAGGAGAAAGAGAAGCAAGTTGATCATGCACATTATCTATTCAGCAACCTAACTTAGAAACAGCACATTTCAATTATGAATCAGAGTTTTATCCCTTAAGAAACATTCCAAATGTAAAGGATCTGTAAATATAAACTTATTATTTTGAAACATTATCTGACATTTACATGGGAACTTCAGGAAAAAATTTGCCCCTATATCCAGAGCGTGTTGCTGATATGGCAAAAATTGTTTTCTATGAGCCTGAGTAGCTCGTGACACGTCCGGGAAGACCGGTAGCCCCTGTGACATAGTAAGGGCAAAGGCTATCGGCGCCATTTTGATTACTGGCAGCCAATGGCCCGAGTGCAGGAGATCGCTCCCGGACCCCCGCTGGACCACCAGGGGCTTTTGGCAAGTCTTGGGGGACCCTCTGACCCCCACAAGACTTGCCAAAAGTCCAGCGGGGGTCCGGGAGCGACCTCCTGCACTCAGACCGTCGGCTGCGAGTATTCAAAATGGTACTGATAGCCTTTGCCCTTACTATGTCACAGGGGCTACCGGTGCCATTGGTCAGCCCCTGTCACATGGTAGGAGTACAAGATGGCACCTGCCATCCATTGCTCCTACCATGTGACAGGGTCCGGCCAATGGCACGGATACCCTGTCACATGGCAAGGGCAAAGGGCCATTGGCGCCATTTTGATTAGTGGCAGCCGATGGCCCGGGAGCGGGAGGACAGCCCGGAGAGGGAGATCGCTCCCGGGACCCCCACTGAACCACCAGGTACCTGGGGGGGTCGGGAGGGTGGGGGAAGATAAGGGGTTTGTTTTAAAGGGTTGGGGTGGGTTTTTTGTTTATTGGCTTGGGTGCAGCCAATAAACAAAACCGCGATCGGGCCCAATGCAAAAAAACCCACATGTGAATCAGAACCGGAATCGGAACCGATTCCGGTTCCGATTCACATCTCTACTTGGAAGTACACTAGGGATGTGCATTCGTTTGCGACAAAATAGGAAATATATATGATATTTCCTAATTTGTCGTGGTTCGGGGGGCTGACGAAATGAAAGGGAAACCCATGAAATTTTGTGAGGTTTTCTTATCGTTTTGGGGGGGGAGAAAGGGCAAATAACCCCCCCCCAAACCCAAACTCACCCCAACCCTTCAATTTAATTAATTACAACCCCCCAACCTCCCAACCCCCCCCCCCCCCAATAATGTAGCAAAAGTTCCTGGTGGTCCAGCGGGATCCCGGGAATGATCTCCTCCTCCCGGCCCATTGGCTGCCATTAATCAAAATGGCACCGATGGCCCTTTGCCCTTACCATGTGATGGTCTATCGGTGCCATTGGCTGGACCCTGTCACTTGATAGGAGCAATGGATGGCCTGTGCCATTTTTTAAGATGGTGCTGGCCATCCATTGCTCCTAGCATGTGACACAGGCTCACATGGTAAGGGCAAAGGGCCACTGGCGCCATTTTGTTTATTGGCAGCTGACAGCCCGAGAGCGGGAGATCGCTCCTGGGATCCCCACTGGACCACCAGGGACATTCGGTACATTTTGGGGGAGTCGGGAGGGTGGGGGGTTGTAATTAATTAAATCTGAAGGGTTGGGGTGTTTTGTTTTTTTTCGGATCAGGACAGCTGAAATAAATCGGCCCGAATCATGGGAAACGAAATTTCCGGCGGTGGGCCAATATCAAAGGCCAAAGCGAAAGGTTCGGCCAAATCACATCTCTAAAGGAGACCATCACCTTGGTATGGCAGAAAGTGATCTTGTAGCTAGGACCTGCCCTTTATCAAAGACTTAGCCTCTTTCAGTTCTTCATTGGAAGTATATGAATAGATCTTAAATAATAGATATATGGCAAGCAGTTTTTGTAGACAGGAAATTCTGCAACAAGAGGTCATTATACAATACTGGAAAGGAGAAAACTGACAAGTTAAAGGATGCATTGCTTTATAGGGATGTGCAGCAGGGATAGATTCGTCCCATTCAGTATTCGTATTTGAAGGGCCAAAATCCGTTGCGTCCGTTCTCGGGGGACCCCAATCCATTCATTAGTTACATATGTATTCATTTCCCAAAAAAATCCCCATCCCAACCCTTTAAATTTAATTAACTACAACCCCCCACCCTCCTGACCCCCCCCCAAGACTTTTCAAATGTCCCTGGTGGTCCAGCAGGGGTCCTGGAGTACTCTCCTGCACTCGGACTGTTGGCTGCCAGTATTCAGAATGGCGCCGGTGGCCCTTTGCCCTTACCATGTCACAGGGGCTACTGGTGCCATTGGTCAGCCCCTGTCACATGGTAGGAGCACAAGATGGTGCCGGCTGTCCATTGCTCCTACCATGTGACAGGGGCCAACCAAGACACCCCCCCAAGACTTGCCAAAAGTCCCTGGTGGTCCAGCGGTGGTCCTGGAGCCATATCCTGCACTCGGGTTGTCGGCTGCCAGTATTCAAAATGGCGCCAATAGCCTTTCCCTTACTATGTCACAGGGGCCGACCAATGGCACTGGTGACGTCCGCGTCGGAGTGACGCGGACATCACGTGCTCCTCCGCGCCTCCGCTCCCGGACCCCCGTTGGACCCAACCGGAACTTTTGGCGAGCTTGGGGGGTCAGGAGGCCTCCCCAAGCTGGCCAAACGTTCCGGTTGGGTCCAACAGGGGTCCCGGAGCGACCTCCTGCCACATGACCTACCTGTCACGTGGTAGGAGTACAAGATGGCGCCGGTGACCATGTGACAGGGGCTGACCAATGGCACGGCAGCCCCTGTGACACAGGCTATCGGCGCCATGAGGAAATCGCAGACGAGTGCAGGGATGGCTTCCTAACTCCCCGCTGGACCACCAGGGAGTTTTGGTAAGTCTTGGGGGGGATTAAGGAGGGTGAGGGGTTTAAATTTTTATTTAGGGAACCGGTGAACGTATGGACAGACCCTCAACTTATGGAATTCTCCATATGTCCAAATTGAACGAAATAGACCCTCAACTTCAACTTATCGACGAAAACTTTTTGTCTGCACATTACTATAACACAGCGACTTTTTAAGAATAAGAAAATATGAAAATTGCTAGAGATGTAGTAATGTCTGCAGTATTGAGGTGAACTGAAAATGGGCAGACTGTATGGGGTAGATTTTAAAAAAAAAGCGTGATCGCGTACTTTTGTTTGCGCAGCAGGCGCAAACAAAAGTACGCTGGATTTTATAAGATATGCGCATAGCCGCGAGTATCTTATAAAATCCTGGATCGGCGCGCGCAAGGCTGCCAATTTTGGGCAGCCTGCGAGCGCTGAGCCACGCAGCCTGCCTCCGTTCCCTTCCCCTACCTAACCCCCCCCCCCCCGGCCCTATCTAACCCCCCCTTACCTTTGTTCCTAGATTTACGCCTGTGAGAAGCAGACTTAAATCTAAGCGCGCCAGCAGACTGCTGGCGTGCCGTCCTCCGACCCGGGGGCTGGTCCGGAGGCCTGGACCACGCCCCCGGGCCGGCACCACGCCCCCGGTCCCACCCCCAAAACGCCTCATCCCACCCCCGAATCGCCGCGTCACTCGGCCCCGCCCCGACACGCCCCCACACGTCCCCTCTGCGCGCGCCGGCGGCCTATGCAAAATAGGCGCGCCGGCACGCGAGGGCTTTGAAAATCCACCCCTATGTGTCTTATGGTTTCTGTCATTATCTCTGTTTTTATTATCAGACATCTATTTTATGTTATTACCAACATATTCTGTATAAAATACAGAGATGATTATGTGTTTCAAAGAAACGTTCTCACTCATATATCTTGCCCTAACTTATAAGTTTATATCAAGATTGAAAATTTGGGGATGGAGAAGGTGGGGGCTCCAGTCATTGTGACCCCAAGGATACCTTCACCAGAATATAAACTGAAGCATACAGCATTATCCCCATCATCTGCATCTGGATTTTCCTGCATTTTAGTTGTTGACATTTACTAGTTTTTTAGGATTATTCTTTCATTTGAAACAACATAGACAATGCCGATGACATTGTCTATATCATGTCATGTATTTTTATAAAAAGAAATGATAGGAACCCCAAATTTCTATCATTTTAATATGCACAATTTGATAAAATTAAAAAAAAAATGCTCCCCCCCCCCCCGACTAAAGAAAAGGAATTTGGGTGAGACCCTCCACCCCATGATAAGTGAAACAAAATGATATTATTTGGCCTCAACACCCCTACTATTTTTCCTGCTAGGAACAAGTTAAAGGGACAAACCTAAGGTAAACCATATGCAGCTGTCCTGCTTGGATAAGCACTTACTTTTATTATGTACAGTATATGTTAAATATATAAGGATCATTAGGAGGACAAGGTGACACAGTCAGTTATTTTGATTGCCTCAAGGCACTTCACCACTGACACTTGGTTTTGAATTCTGATTGGAAATGACCCAAATAATTGCAAGAATGTGAAGTTCATGCTCCTTCTGCCAACATTTTTGCACATATTTAGCATTAGGGCTTAGATATCTGGGAACTGCAGTATAAAAGTTGTCACACTGAATAAAACAAAAAAAAAAAAAACCAACCAAAACCAGGAAAGTTAAAAGGATTTTCTAGATACTTTTAATATCTAGAAGAATATGGCAGCTTCTTTCCTGAATCTTACTAACCAGTCTAAAGACAACATGTCCTCTTTGTTAGTTCTTGCTAAGATTGTTAAAATGCACAAGGTGGTAAGTACTTTTCATAAATTGTATACAACCTAAAATGTAATGCTGCCAGCAGGGATGTGTGAACAATTGAAGTTCAAACTTGGACTAGGTTTGGGTTTGATAGAATTTTCAAATTTTTATCAGATATGCTCAGAAAATGTATCACATTTTTACCAGCAGATATTGGAAAAATTCAAAAAGATGAAAAAAAACAATATATTTTTCAAAATTTTGAGTCAAATTGTCAAACACTCAAAGCAGACCTGTCAGTTCTGTGAAATCCATTTGAAATGATTGTCAAACCTTTTCTAGGTTCAAATTGTTGAATGAGAAGTCGATCCTGTAATTTTTCTGGTTAACTTTGATCAGTCATTATTAAAAGTGTTCTAATGCATTTATTGTATGATAACATACATTAGGTAAGCAAAGATGTAAATAGTGCACTGAACTTTCAAGTTCCATGCTTTAGTTCAGTGTTTCCCAACCTTTTCAAGCCCAAATCAAACTTACATTAACAAAAATGTTGCGTGGCAAACCAACCTCTGTGGGGCAGACGGTGTGGACATATAGAGGACTGATAAGTTTAAAAGAAGAGCTAGAGGAGCACTGACAACTCCACCAGTCTTGCTTCCAATTTTTAAAACAAAGGAAGAGAGAGGGCAGAGACATATGAATTTCTCACAGTTGTCCAATTCCCTCTACTTACAAGGGCAGGAGGAGGAAGAAATCAGTATTGTGCAGACAGCTGGCTGAGGGGGTTATTTTCTAAGGCTATCACACGCGAAAAGGGACTTTTCGCGTGCGATAGCTTGCTGGGGGCGGAGTCGGGAGGAGTTGGGGAGGCGAGGAGGTGGACGAGGCGTTATCTTCACTGGCGGCGATAAGGTAAGACACGTTATCGCTGCCAGTAGCGAGCCCAATAGCGCCAACTTTCATGGTGGCACTATTGGGTGCGAAAGCCGGCAGTGATAACATTGCGGAGGTGCGATCTCTGCCGGATTTCGCAGGCCCGCCCCCCCCTGCCCCCCCTTACCGCCAGGATTCATCATTCTCTATGAGAATGGAAAATCCCAGCCTGAGTTAGTTACCTCGGCTGCCATATATAGCTAGGGAATAACCATGCAGAAGAGTCAGAATATGTGAAATGCACCAACCAGATATATAGAAATAAATGGCATTCAATAAAACATATTAATGTTCTTCATATTCCCAGATGTCAGCCATGTGAATTAAAAGACTATCATAATACCTGTAAGCATGAGGAGTAATTGGTAACTCATATGCTTGTAAATGGGTCATGAATAATCATTGGTCTATAGTCACAAATGCTTTTTTTTTTATTTCTTTTCTCTTTGCATATAAAACTAGTGAAATAAGCAGAAATAAAGAATTACTTCCCTCAACGAAACTTCCTTCTTCTTTATGTTAGAGGACTGGTGATTCGTTAAAGGTAAGCACTTGTAAGCGGCAACCTGACATAACATTATGTTTCGAATTGTTTCTTTGTCAGGGCAGGGTACTTTCTATACTTGATGTCACTCATTTAGCTGGAAAAGAGAAAAATATCTCTATTCAATAGATTCTCTCAACCACATCTCACTGTTCCACTGGAGATTCTGGCATCCCAAGCTTCAGTGCATGCAAATGGAAGAAATTTACATGCTCGGCAATAGCGGAGCTGTTTTTCATCTGAAAAGACATATGTGTGGTGACGTCAATTTGTGTCCACATGTGATATAACAGCTGTCAACCCAATAATTGGGAAGTCAATGAAATGCATTTCAAAAACAATGGTTCCACTCTATATCATCATTGAAAGCCTTGTGGAGAAATACGGTTCATATTAAAAATCCAGAGTTGTTCACATCATAATAAAATATATGCCTGATTTGCCCCCCCCCCCCTCCAATCCCCCAAATCATTGTCAATTATAACAAACACAAACCACTTGATTTCTTTAAAACTATGATTAAATTCACCAAAATGAGTCATCATTGGAGCATGGAGTTTTCAAGCAATGTTTATATTCAAGCAGACATGTATGTAGTGGCCTTATTATTTTACCAACATATTGAAGATCATGGAGACACTGTAAACAATATACCACATGGGTAATCTTACAGTAAAAACAAAAAGTTTCTTGAGGGAAAACTGAAAATTGCAAAATACCTATATTTTTATATCATTAAAAAACACCTTAAAGAAGCCACAGGGAATGGTATCAGAATACTTGGTGCTGCAGTCTCATGGGCTCTTGTCCGCATAGGGCTACAACCCCTCTCTAGTGTTAGCACTTTCTTATAACATCATCTATCTTTTCCCATGTGCTCTTTTGGCTTTTGTTCTTTTTATCTTTTTTTCGTGCCCAAGCCTCTAATTAAACACCTATTAAAAAATACCCATTACAAGGTATATTCCAAAATGCTTTTCTTGTTAATTGCAAACACCCTTATCCTTGTTTAATTTCACTTATATCACCAATAGTGTAGCATTAACAACTTATCTTCTCTGCTCTTATCTTTTGCTGTGATCGCCTTCCTTGCTGTTATTTATATTTTGCCCACATTTATTTTTTGCCGACATTGGCAATGTTTTTGCGCGAAACTCGAGTCTGCTTCAGGGGCATTCAACAAAGTTCCTACAAAGAAAAAACAACTTTAGATCTCCATTTCATAATTTTAAAAATGTGTTACTTATACGGCTACAGCAATGAGACTTACATTCTGACTCAACCCGAATTCTTACAGCGTTTTCCACAAATCAAAAGATGGCACACAGACGCTTCCTTTCACCTCCTCCCATTCTTTTGATAGTTTACAATGCACTGTTTTGGAAAGTGTGGTACAGGACGAACGAGGAGGGAATTTAAATCTACATTTACTGCAACGTGAACAGAAATGGATCTTTAAGTTGGACACAGTTATGCCAGCGGGGTTTAACAAGGAAGTGGATTGGTCTGTATATCTGTAGGGTGATGTTGTTAGGACAATCCATCATCCCTCACAACCCTACATATGGCAAACTTCCAGTAGGAGGTGAAAGGAAGCATCTGAGCACCATCTTTTGATTTGTGGAAAACGCTGTAAGAAGTCGGGTTGAGTAGGAATGTAAGTCTCGTTGCTGTAGCTGTATAAGTAACAAATTTTTAAAATTATGAAATGGAGATTTAAAGTTGTTTTTTCTTTGTAGGAACTTTGTTGAATGCCCCTGAAGCAGGCGCGAGTTTCGCGCCGAAACATTGCCAATGTCGGGCGGGCAAAAAATAAATAACAGCAAGGAAGGCGATCACAGCAAAAGATAGGAGCAGAGAAGATAAGTTGTTAATGTTATACTATTGGTGATATAAGTGAAATTAAACAAGGATAAGGATGTTTGCAATTAACAAGAAAAGCATTTTGGAATATGCCTTGTAATGGGTATTTTTTAATAGGTGTTTAATTAGAGACTTGGGCACGAAAAAAAAGATAAAAAAAGAAAAAAGCCAAAAGAGCACATGGGAAAAGGTAGATGATGTTATAAGAAAGTGCTAACACAAGAGAGGGGTTGTAGCCCTATGTGGGCAAGAGCCCATGAGACTGCAGCACCAAGTATTCTGATACCATTCCCTGTGGCTACTTTAAGGTGTTTTTTAATGATATAAAAATATAGGTATTTTGCAATTTTCCCTCAGGAAACTTTTTGTTATAATAATTTTAGGGGGTGAGCTGTTGTTTTTTGTAATCTTACAGTAAGACATCTTTATTTATATTCTGCTTTTCAGCACATCAAAGTGTACATCAAAGCAGATGGCATTCAGGTACCATAAGTATTTCTTTATCCTCAGTGGGCTTATAATTTAATTTTGTACCTGAGATAAAGTGACTTTCCCAAGGAGCAACAGCAGGATTTGAACCTGCTTTTACAGGGTCATAGCCTGCTGCTTTAGCCACTAGACTACTCTTCCATACCTTCTGCATTGGAAGATGTTTCTTTGTGGCAAAAGACATAATTTTGGTATCAGTGCCATGCATATTGAAAATAGCTCAATTAGAAAATTGCTCAGCAATAGATGTTTCTAATGGCACATCATCCAATGGAAAGCTAGTCCAAACCATGTAGTCCTTGATATTGCATCGTCTTGAAAAAGTGAATCTGACTGGAGGTTGCATAGAGGCGAAAGAATCCAAAACGGACCAATGTTGCTGAATAATTTGGCAAAGTTTAGAAGATAAACATGAATAGGTGAGAACATGTTTGCTTGCCTGTAGTTTCCCTTGTCAAGAGAATCAGAAGTAGATCTCTGTTGTTAAACAATTCTCTGTGAACTGTACATCTCACCATGTCCACTGGGTACCCTTTCTTCAAGAATCTCTCGGCTATGATTTTTGATTGAATCTTGAATTCTTTCACATCTGTGTAAATTTGATGAAGGCGGATGAATTGGCACACAGGGAGATTCTTTTTAAGAGTGGTCGGATGTAAACTGTGAAAAAAGAACAGATTTTATCTCGTTTAGGTTTTTTATATAAAGTGGTTGTTAGAGAAGATGCAGTTCTTGTGATCATCAGATCCAAAAAGCAATAAGTTCTCGAGAGAAGATCAACATGAATCGCAGATTGGTGTTGCGAGAATTGAGCCAGTAATGAAATTGGATCGTCAGCCAGTTGAACCTTTCCAAATAACAAAAATATCATCAATGTAACATATCCAGCAAAGACGATGTGCTTCCCACGTAGTCCCATAAATATGTTGATCCTCAAATGCTGCTATGAAGATATTAGTGATATCTGGTGCCATTGCTGCACCCATAGTGGTTCCTTGAGTTTGCAGAAAAAAGTTACTTTTTGCTGCAAAAATTTTCTGTAGCACTATTTCAGCTAGTTCCATAATAAATTAAATGGGAATCCTCCGTGGAAAAGGCCAAGAAGATAGAATTCATCTGATTTCATGAAACATCTGGTCCTGGGGGATAACCATATATAGAGATTCTATTTCCAAAGTAATTAACAACATTCCATCTTAAATTTGTATGGTTTCCAGGAAGTTGAGCATGTGTATACTTTCTTTAATGTATGATTTAGCAAGAGGGACAAAAAGTTTCAACAAATGGTCCAGGAAAACATTTGTAGATTCCAAATCTGAATCTCATGCAGAAATGATAGGCCTCCCTGTCTAATCTTTTATGTATTTTGGGCAGTACATATAGTACAGGTACTTGAGGATATTTCTTGAACAAAATTACTGAACATATAGATAGTCGTAGTTTAATGGGATAAAGCCAGCATGGCTTGAGAGGGAGGAAGACTTGCTTCACCAATCTACTATGGGTCTGATTTTAAAAAGCATTTATATGCGTAAAACTGGGTTTTACGCATGTAAATGCACTTTACTCGAGTAAGTGGGCTTTTGAAAATTGCTACAATATATGCCATTGAATCGTCCATAGGATTTACTCACATAAGTGCACTTTACATGAGTAAATGGCTTTTGAAAATTGCTACAATAGTAGTTACATTTATGCACGTAACTCCTTTGAAAATTACCCCCTATGTTTTTTGAAGGTGTGAATTAACTTTTGGATTTTCAGAAAGTGTTTGTCAAAGTACTTCATGAGAGACTCGAGGAAATTAAAAAGTCATGGGATAGGAGGCAATGTTGTACTGTGATTTGGGAACTGGTTAAAGGATAGAAAACAGAGAATAGAGCTAAATGGCCAATCTTCTCAATGGAGAAAGGTGAATAGTGGAGGACTCTAGGAATCTATATTAGCACCACTGATTTTTAACATATTTATAAATGATCTTGAGATTAGGGGTGTGAATTCGTTTGCAATGCATTGGCAATCCACAGTGTATAGGTCCATATTCGTTGTATTCATGGGTTCGCGAAATGTATCTCGATAACCCACGAATACAAACATATAATTAGTTTCATTCTTTTGGCTCACTCACAGTGATTTCTTAGCGGCCATTTGAAATAGGAGAACGCCATGTGGGTATATCCATAGCAAAAAAACAGCCCTTTCCTGTGAGTCATAAGTGACCTCACAGCCCTGTCATAAAGTGGGTCAGACAGGTTGGCAAGGAGACCAGAATGCAACCTGTCAGCGCTAAGAATTTTTCGAATGCAGCAAATCGCCGCTCTCACTCAGTGCTCTGTGACACTGTTCCTGATGACCTAGTGCTATATATATGTTAAGCACACGGCGTGCCATGCACTTTCTTTGCAGGGGTGGTCTGGAGAGGTGGTCTGTGGAAGGTAGCTTTACTCAGAGCTAGTCTGAGTGTCTCAAATCTGTATTCAATTGCTAGCTACTTCGATAGAAAAAGATATTTGTTCGATTTGGCTGCAGTGCTAGCTACTAGCCCTGTTTCTTTTGACTGCACATTTTTTTATTGATCTGAAATGATCTCTCTGTGCCACTGAGAGAAGCTGCTAGCACTAGCAGTGGCATTTTGCTGCTTATTTTACCCCCTGGGGTCCGTTTCAAGCAGCATTTGGGTGTTGTGGGTGGGAGATATATTCAATTTGTAGCTAGTTTGATAGAATTGCCCTTGAAAAATATATTTCATCGATTTTGCTGCTGTGCCAAGCCAGGCTTTTTTGTTAACTGCAGTTTTGTTTTATTGAACTCACTGTCTCTCTGTGCTCTTTTAATCCAAGAAGGTAGTGCACTGGGCATCAGTGACAGTGGGCACTGGGTAGTTTTGCACTCACGTAAATTGGTACAGCGGTAGTCTCTGATGCCAAATCCCCAGTGGGCCTCTTTTGTAGTTACAAGCTTGGTGTGTGCACACACATTATATTAGTGCACTTCAAGGCACTGTGCCTGTGGGCATGCAGTTTAGCAGACTCGCGTATATTGGGAGAGCGCTGCTCTCTGAAGCCAAATCCCCAATAGGCCTCTTTTGTAGTTATCAATTTGTTGTGTGCACATACTTTACAAAATTTATTTATTTATTTATTTTTAACTTTTATATACCGTTCTTCTTGCATGGGATACAAATCAAACCGGTTTACAATGAACAATAACCTCACATGAGAGCAGTGGTCTGTGAAGCCAAATCCCCAGTGGGCCTCTTATGTAGTTACAAGCTTGGTGTGTGCACACACATTACATTAGTGCACATCAAGGCACTGTGCCTGTGGGCAGCCAGTTTTGCAGACTTATGTATATTGGGACAGCGCTGCTCTCTGAAGCCAAATCCCCAGTGGGCCTCTTTTGTAGTTGCCACTTTGTTGTGTGCACATACATTACATTAGTGCACATCAAGGCACTGTGCCTGTGGGCAGGCAGTTTAGCAGACTCACATATATTGGGACAGCGGTGGTCTGTGAAGCCAAATCCCCAGTGGGCCTCTTTTGTAGTTTCAAGCTTGGTGTGTGCACATATATTACATTAGTGCACATCAAGGTACTGTGCCTGGGGCAAGCCAGTTTATCAGACTCACGTATATTGGGACAGCGGTGATCTATGAATCCAAATCCCCAGAGGGCCTCTTTTGGAAATAATTCTTTTAATTGAAATCCCTAGTAGCAGTGGCATTAAATCCATAATATCGGGAAAAGCTAGACGTGGTCAGGTGATTGGGACTGGTTGAGGAGATACCTCAAAAGGGAGTGCCAGTCCCCCATTAAAGTTAAAAAGGGACCTGTTCCAATCTAAAATCTCTGGAGGGACAGACAGTTCCATTCGGAAAAAAATTAAATCTAAACATGATGCATCGTCACCACCTGTTTCTGACCCTGAAGTTTTGGAGGTGAGGGAAGGGGAGGCTGAGTCATGCAAGACAAAATGGCGACATCCAAAAGCAGCAGTGCGACAGCAGTCTCAATGCTGACAATGTGGCGCAGACACTGTTTGCTTCTGATTCCAATGATGAAACATCTTGTGTGGGATTCTCATCAGAAATGAAAGAAGTAATAGCTGAAGAAGGTTTAGGAGGATTCGTTAGTCCTGTCTTAGCCTCCACTTCAGTGCTGAAGGGGAGAGATGAAACTGATACTGATGAGGAGGAAGAGCAGTCAGTGGAGGCACAGAGTGTGACTGATGCCCCTGGCATTGCTTCTCAGGGTGCACCCACTACTTCAGCTCCAGTGCCAGCATCCACCCGAAGGCTATAGAGAAGGGATCACAAAAGACATCTGCGATCTGGAGCCACTTTAAAGTGATGGAGGACCCGCATTTTACTCTGTGTAATTACTGTGGCAGGGCAATTAGCAGAGGCAAGCAAATGGGACATCTATCTAATTTTGGCAAGACACATCATATAAAGAGGCAACACCTAACAACAGTACTGGCATCTGGGGATGGTGACAGTACCAGTAAGGGGACCCCTTCTTCCAGGCAGCGTAAATTGGTTGAAAAGGAGCAGAGTCACCCCACGCACTCACCACCTTCTAGCAGTCAGGTGACAGGCCAGCAGCCCCTGCCATGTGGCAGAAGCAACAACCCACCATGGAGGAAATGGGGTGGAGTGCGGTAACTCTATCCTGGGGTAGGAGGCAGGCAGCCTCAAAAGTTGTAACCAGGAGCATTGAGGAAATGATTGCCCTTTTGGACCAGCCCTTACAGATAGTGTAGAATGTGGGTTTCAAGCATTTTCTGAAGGTTGTAGTTCCAAATTACAAAGTCCCCTCCAAAACCACATTTAGCAGAAAGGTCATCCCCAGCCTGTACAAGCAGTATCGCAGTCACATCCAAGTGCTGCTAGCTAAGGCAGAGGGGAGTGTGCATTTCACCTGTGATATCTGGACCGCCATGAATGCTGCCACTCTTACCTCTCCATGACAGCACACTGGTGGGACCTGGATGAGGCAGGGGCATGCAGCAGCTTTATTAGTGAACAAGTATCAGGGTGGAGGTGGGCTTCACTGCACACCCACCTGACGGACCAGGCCCATATCACAGTCAATATTCTAGCATGCATCAGACAGATGCTGGAGGGCTGGCAACTACGCCAGCGCACTTCCACAGAAGAGTGAAGGCAGGGCAGGTTCCCCGACAAAATCAGACTGATTTGGACATGCCTTACAAGCATCTCATTCAAGACATTGCCACCCGGTGGAATTCCACCTATATGATGCTGGAGATGTTAGTGGAGCTGCAGACACCCCTTCATGAACTTTCTGGTTCAATGGACATAGGTGTGCAGAATCCCCTAGGGCATCATGATTGGTTAGTCATGAGTCAGCTGGTAAAAATCCTGCAGCCCTTCAAGGATGTCACGGAGGAGCTGAGTTCCAGAAGTGCAACCTTGGCTGACATCATCCCTATAGTTAATTTCCTGGATGAAAATTTGGAGGGCTTTAAACAGGAAGAGGGAATGACAGCTGAGGTGCTGCATTGACTGGAAGTTTTGCAGCAGCAAGTGCAAGAGAGATTAAGGCCTTTAACAGAAGACCACCCATTCATGCTCACCACAGTCTGTGATCCCCGTGTGAAAGGGAAACTCACCCTACAGTCCAATTGTCTTTCATTTGTGAAGGACCTGCTGTTACTAAAAGTCCGTGAACAGGAGCGCCATAGGCAGAGACAGATTAGGCATAAAGCAGAGGAGGAAACAGCGGAGGGCACTTCAGAGAGTTGTGCTAGCCCAAGCATGAGCAGCACTCTGTCAGCGACAGCTAGCCTCCTCCTCCTCCACTTTAGTATGGAAAAGGCATGTTACCCATAAAGATTCATCTGTTCTGCTATTGGCTAGAGAGAAAGCAGCTGGCATGAGTGACTATCAGCCCACCCAAGCAAAGGAGACACCAGCACAACTGTCAGTGACACGATATCTCTCAAACACAGAGGACATGCAGACAGATCCGCTGGCATATTGGGCACACAAGTCTACTGTCTGGCCACACCTAGCCAAAGTGGCTCAGCGATATCTGTCATGTCCACCAACCAGTGTGCCCAGTGAACATGTCTTTTCAATGACAGGGGATATCATGAGCCCTCACCTCTCAAGGCTGGCACCAGAGTTGATGGAAATGCTAGTGTTTTTGAAAATAAACCTGCCTTTGCTTGGGTTTCCAAATGTTCCATGTGAATGACAAATAAAACGCTGTGTCTGTCCGTCCACTGTCCAGACCGTACGTCCCTACAAGGGCCTGACCTGAAATGCTGTGCCTGTCCATCCACTGTACAGGCCATAAGTATATGGCCTGTACAGTGAAATGCTGTGCCTGACCTGAAATGCTGTGCCTGTCCATCCACTGTCCAGGCTATACATCCCTACAAGGGCCTGATCTCACATGCTGTGCCTATTTATTTTATTTATTTATTTATTTAAAATTTTTATATACCGGCATTCATGTTGCAAACACATCATGCCGGTTTACATATAACAGGGGTGTACAGTAAACAATTTAGTTTAGTTCTGGTATTTCTATTTTCAGTTTCATGTATTTGTGCATCACTTCTTTCTAGAATATTCTTTTCCTGTTTTGCAACATTTGAAATGTAAGAACATAAAAAGCTGACTTCAGATGTTTGAAGCTTGCATATTTCATATGCTCAATAGTTTTCCTGACCTTCGTAATATGGGCCATGTTCCCGAAATCTTTCTTAGGTGCCAACAGTAATGTTTCTAGTACTATAGAAAACTGGTGGTAGTTGCACTCTAGTTAATCCTCTGTCTTCCCATAGTTTACACAGGCACTGTGTAAACCACAAAGTCAACATAGGTAGAGATTGTAGATTTGGACTTGAGTAACGGTTTTCTTATTTCTGAGAGCTCTTCATGTTCCTTTGTTATCAGCTGAAGTGTATAAGTACAGTTAATAGCTTCTGGGTATTCACAAATAATCTCCAGATCAGTTCTTGCTTCACAAATGCCAGTTTATATTGCTCTAAAAGCATCCTCTGTTGAATTATCTTTCAGAAATGAAAAAGATGTCATTTCTTTTGGCATGAACCAAGAAGAAGTGACATATCAAACACAACATACCTGCACAAAGGAAATCCTCTAATACTGTGCCTGTCCGTCCAGGCCTTATGTCCCTAAGAGGTTTGACCTCTAATGCTATGCCTGTCCATCCAGGCTTTATGTCCCTAAAAGGGTTTGACATCTAATGCTGTGCCTGTCCGTCCAGGATTTATGTCTCTACGAGGGCTTGACCTCTAATGCTGTGCCTGTCTGTCCAGGCCTTATGTCAATAAAAGGGTTTCACCTCTAATGCTGTGTTTGTCCATTCAGGCTTTATGTCTCTACGAGGGTTTGATCTCTAATGTTGTGCCTATCCATCCAGGCTTTACATCTCTATGAGGGTTTGACCTCTAATGTTGTGCCTGTCCATCAAGGCCTTATGTCCCTATGAGGGCAGGGCTTGACCTCTAATGCTGGTGCATGTCTGTCCATCCAGGCCTTATGTCCCTATGAGGGCTTGACCTCTAATGCTGTGCCTGTCCATCCAGGATTTATGTCTCTATGAGGGCTTGACCTCTAATGCTGTGCCTGTCCGTCCAGGCCTTATGTCCCTAAAAGGGTTTGACCTCTAATGCTGTGTTTGTCTGTCCTAGCTTTACGTCTCTATGATTGTTTGACCTCGAATGCTGTGCCTGTCCATCCAGGCCGTATGTCCCTAAAAGGGTTTGCCCTCTAATACTGTGCCTGACCATCCAAGAAGCCTTTCCTCATCAAAGGAAAGGAAACTCTCCTCGGGTTAGCTGGCCGTCCATTGCTCCTACCATATGACAGGGGCTGGCCAATGGCACAGATAGCCCCTGTCACATAGTAAGAGCAAAGGGCCATTGGCGCCATTTTGTTTACTGGCAGCCAATGGCCCGAGAGTGGGAGATCACTCCTGGGACCCCTGCTGGACCACCAGGTACCTTAAAAAACATTTGTGGGGGGGGGGGGGGGGGATTCGAACTAATTAAATTTAAAGGTTCGGGGTGGGTTGTTTTTTTTTGGCACGAGACAGCCGAACAAAATCGCTAAGAACCGCAGGAGCGAAGATTTCCCGCGGTTTTTCCCTGAACCCGATACTGGAAACGAGTCCAGTACTGATTCACATCCCTACTCAGGAAAAGGATTTAGGCATTATCATGGATAATATGTTGAAATATTTGTTCATTGTGCAGTGATGGCCAAGAAACCAAATAGAATGCTAGGAATAATTAGGAAAAGAATGGAGAATAAGAGAGAGAATATTATAATGCCTCTTTTTTTTTTTTGTGAGACCTCACCTTGAGTATTATATGCAATTCTGGTCTCTGCATCTAATAAGATGTAGTGGAATTAGAAAAGGTACAGAGAAGGGTGACAAAAGTAAAGTGGATAGAATGATCGTCTTATAAGGAATGGCTGAAGAGCTTAGTGCTGTTCAGCTTGGAGAAGAGACAGCTGAAGGGAGATAAGACAGAAGTTCTTAAAATAATAAGTGGAGAGGAATTTATAAAAGTGAATTGGTTGTTTAGTCTTTGAAAAAGCACAAAAATAGGGGATACATAATACAATTATTAGGTAAGATAAATAGAAGAAATTATTCATTTAATTAGATAAAACTCTGGAATACGTTGCCAGTGGATGTGGTAAAAGCTGTTAGCATAACTGGATTTACAATGTTTTGGAAAAGTTCCTAGAAGAAAAGTCCATAAACCATTATTAAGGTGAATTTGGGGAAATCCACTGCTTATTCCTGGGATAAGCATTATGGAATCTTTTGACCTTTTGGGTTCCTGCCATGTACTTGTGACCTGGATTGCCACTGCTGAAAAAAAGGATATTGGGCTTGATAGACTTTTGGTCTGACCCAGTATGGCAAGTCTTATGTTCTTTTGTTTTTAGGTTGACTTTTGTTGCTATGAGGTTCTGCGAGCAGAATCTAGGTACTGGTCTGCATCTGAAAATCAGGCAGTGGTGACTTGTTCCTGGAACACTTAATAAGGTCTGAAATCACACCAGTGTGCTATGGCACATTGGTTGGGAACCACTGCTTTAATTCCTAGTCCTCAAACCCAGTACAACATGGGTATGTTAATGAGCTGCTTTGCTTGCAAATGCATATAGAGTAGCATATTGCCAAGCTAACAAGAAGTATGGTGCTTGAAATGTTTTTTTCAAGAACTGTACCTTACTAGGGGTAGGACCTCCTAAAAGGGGCAGGGCTTAATTCAAGGGCATTACTTTCACTAAATGAAAGGCCTGAGAGGGAGTACAGGGTGGTGGTCACATTAAGAAAGGTGGAAAGCAGGCAAAACGATTACCGGCATGGTTAAAAGGGGAGGTGAAAGAAGCTATTTTAGCCAAAAGATCTTCATTCAAAAATTGGAAGAAGGATCCAACAGAGGAAAATAGGAAAATGCATAAACATTAGCAAGTTAAATGTAAGACATTGATAAGACAAGCTTAAAGAGAATTTGAAAAGAAGTTGGCCATAGAGGCAAAAACTCGCAGTAAAAGCTTTTTAAAATATATCCAAAGCAGAAAGCCTGTGAGGGAGTCAGTTGGACCGTTAGATGATCAAGGGGTTAAATGGGCACTTAGAGAAGATAAGACCATCGCGGGAAGATTACATGATTTCTTTTCTTCAGTGTTTACTGAAGAGGATATTGGGGAGGTGCCCGTACTGGAGAAGGTTTTCATGGGTAATGATTCAGATGGACTGAACCAAATCATGGTGAACCTAGAAGATGTGGTAGACCTGATTGATAAACTGGAGAGTAGTAAATCACCTGGACCAGATGGTATACACCCCAGAGTTCTGAAGGAAGTAAAAAATTAAATTTCAGACCTATTTGTAAAAATTTGTAACTTATCATTAAAATCATCCATTGTACCTGAAGACTGGAGGATAGCTAATGAAACCCCCATATTTAAAAAGGGCTCCAGGGGAGATCCGGGAAATTACAGACTGGTTAGCCTGACTTCAGTGCCAGGAAAAATAGTGGAAAGTGATCTAAACATCAAAATCACAGAACATATAGAAAGACATGGTTTAATGGAACAAAGTCAGCATGGCTTTACCCAAGGCAAGTCTTGCCTCACAAATCTGCTTCACTTTTTTGAAGGAGTTAATAAATATGTGGATAAAGGTGAACCAGTAGATGTAGTGTACTTGGATTTTCAGAAGGCATTTGACAAAGTTCCTCATGAGAGGCTTCTAGGAAAAGTAAAAAGTCATGGGATAGGTGGCGATGTCCTTTCATGGATTACAAACTGGCTAAAAGACAGGAAACAGAAAGTAGGATCAAATGGACAATTTTCTCAGTGGAAGGGAATGGGCAGTGGAGTGCCTCGGGGATCTGTACTGGGACCCTTACTTTTCAATACATTTATAAATGATCTGGAAAGAAATACGACGAGTGAGGTAATCAAATTTGCAGATGATTCAAAATTGTTCACAGTAGTTAAATCACAAGCAGATTGTGATAAATTGCAGGAAGACCTTGTGACGCTGGAAAATTGGGCATCTAAATGGCAGATGAAATTTAATGTGGACAAGTGCAAGGTGATGCATATAGGGAAAAATAACCCATGCTCTAGTTACACAATGTTAGGTTCCATATTAGGTGCTACTACCCAAGAAAGATATCTAGGCGTCATAGTGGATAACACATTGAAATCATTGGTTCAGTGTGCTGCGGCAGTCAAAAAAGCAAACAGAATGTTGGGAATTATTAGAAAGGGAATGGTGAATAAAACGGAAAATGTCATAATGCCTCGATATCGCTCCATGGTGAGACTGCACCTTGAATACTGTGTACAATTCTGGTTGCCGCATCTCAAAAAAGATATAATTGTGATGGAGAAGGTAAGGAGAAGGGCTACCAAAATGATAAAGGGAATGGAACAGCTCCCCTATGAGGAAAGACTAAAGAGGTTAGGACTTTTCAGCTTGGAGAAGAGACGGCTGAGGGGGGATATGATAGAGGTGTTTAAAATCATGCGAGGTCTAGAACGGGTAGATGTGAATTGGTTATTTACTCTTTCGGATACTAGAAAGACTAGGGGGCACTCCATGAAGTTAGCATGGGGCACATTTAAAACTAATCGGAGAAAGTTCTTTTTCACTCAACGCACAATTAAACTCTGGAATTTGTTGCCAGAGGATGTGGTTAGTGCAGTTAGTATAGCTGTGTTTAAAAAAGTATTGGATAAGTTCTTGGAGGAGAAGTCCATTACCTGCTATTAAGTTCACTTAGAGAATAGCCACTGCCATTAACATGGAATAGACTTAGTTTTTGGGTACTTGCCAGGTTCTTATGGCCTGGATTGGCCACTTTTGGAAACAGGATGCTGGGCTTGATGGACCCTTGGTCTGACCCAGTATGGCATGTTCTTATGTTCTTAAATCCCCAGGGAATTTTGAGTAGGGGTATGGGGGTCTTCAGCCCCTTTAAAAAATGGTCCTCCCATGCTTGGGTTGCCTTAATCCTATATTGCTGTGGCTAGGAATGTGCAAGTTCCTAGCCTCAGTAAAACACAGAAAGCTACCATGAGATTTACTGAACTGAAGTACTCAGTTTATTAAATACCATGGTAACATAAGAATAGAAGAAATACCGTACTGGGTCAGGCCAAAATTCCATCAAGCCCAGCTTCCTGACTCTGATAATGGCCAATGTATGTCATAACTAGCGAGCAGGGAACTAAAGAATTGATCCAAACATTCTTGCTCATAACCATAGTGGCATAAGCAAATCTATATGGCTAATAGTACCTTATGGACTTTTCCTCCAGGAACCTGCCCAAACCCTTTTTGAATCCAGCTTTGCTAACTGCTTGCACATATCTTCTAGCAGCAAGTTCCATAGTTTAATTGTGTGCTGAGTGGTAGTATTTTCCCATGATACCAATACTACACATTAGTAAATAGTCCCCATTGGGAATTAGCTGGACAAATCTTAAGGGCATAAATACCCTCCTGTACCTTCTATCCCAAGGAGATAAATTTGTCTGGGATAATTGTTTCCCCACACAAAATTTACCTGTATACCAAGAGGTGGGGCTGGTGCCATTCCCAGGATGTAGGAAAACTCTAACTGGTCAACACTGATATTCAAAGCTGTCTGGCTAATATTATGTGAGTATGCTTGATTAGGGAGAATTGCTATTCTAAAACTATCCAGATAACTTTATCCAGATAAATTCAGTGGTGGTATTATCCAAATATTTCCCACTGGACATACAGAGAAAGTTATTGGAATACATTTATTTGGGTAATGTACTCACTCCATGCCTCTTTCAATATGGAGCTCTGAACCTGTTGGAAAGATGCTTGCATATCCCTAGATGCCAGTGAGCAGTTAATGAATTGCAAGAGCATAGAGTTATCTTCATGCATGCAAGTGAATGTTCTAAAATAAACTTGCCTCTCTATATAAATATCTATCCATCCAAATGTGTATATGTTGAGATAGGTGTGTGGTATATAGATGTTCATTGGAAAAACAAACAACATTCAAAAATATTAATGCATGTAGGGGAAACAACTTTTAGATGGGGTGAAACATATGCAAAGCTGTATTTGCATATGTTTCACCTCAGACTGTACAGATTGCTTTGAAAACATTTACTGCTGGTCATATAAATTAGCAGTCATTAGAAAAAACATGTTCCCCTTAATTCTGCTTTACTTCTCACTTGTAAGGAGTACTGCAGTTACTGTTTCTCTGTAAAGTCTTCAATATATAGGAATATTCCTCTTTATAACAAGACCCATTACGGCAAATGTTGGCTAAAACAAAATGAAGGCTTGTTACCACAATTATGCATTATTTACTGTATGTAAAGTAAACACTATGTATAACATATTTATTGAGCATCAACTGTTATAAATGCTAGTAGCCATAGTATACCTTAAAATCTAAAATAGAGCAAGTGATACATTTCAAGATAGATACAAATATATAATTTTCCATAATGAGAGCACCATGCAAAAGTTAGTATATTTATATCTCCCTACAAACCTAAAGACCCTGATTTTATCATTTTCCCTAATCAACCTAAGAATACTAGTCCAACCCATCCCATTATTTGTTGAGGACAATTTTGGAAATCTCACATGGACCTTGCACACCTACAGAACTTTATGCTTATTTTCAAAGGTAAACTCCCCCATGGAGTTTCCCTTTCATAATCCCATTGGCACACGAAACACTGGTAGAAAGAAAGATGTGCAAAAAAATCTTACTGGGCAAACTAGATGAGCCATTTTTGTATCTTTCTGCCATCATTTACAATGTTACTATATTATGTATTTTGCTTTTGTATTGAAACACGTTCAACATATGTACTGGAAAGTTAGCATGAAGATTTGAAAATGCAATTTCTGCATGGACTTTGTCTTCCTCAACATATCTTCTGTGCCTTTTTAGTGCATGTAAATGAATGCACACTTTTATACACACACACAGAGAGGGGAACAATCAAACTACAATTTTATGTGCATAAATATGCCTTTACCTACATACATCACTTTGAATATTGCCCCTACAAGACTTTTTGGCTTGTTTTTAAATCGGAATGTAGAAAGATTAAAAAAAAAAGGAGAAAAAGAATGAAAGGAGACAGGGAAACTAAAGAAAAGAGACATACTAAGGAAATAAATATTGTAAATGGGAGAGATGGGGCATTCAAGGAGAAGTAGAGTAAAGGAAATTAATGGAGCCATTGCAAAAGAGTAAAAAGAAATGTACTGTGTGTGTCAGTAGAAATTAATACACTTTTCAGCCTATACAATACATTTTAATGTGTAGGCAGTAAAAAAATAAAATAAATAAAGAACCCCAATAGTGCAAAAATACTAATATGTAAAATTATAAATATAAAAAAGCACAGCTATGGTGACTGTTTAAGGATGTGCACAGAAATGTTTTGGTTTGGCTCATGTATTTGTGTTTAGATCATGTTTTATTCTTTTTGGAGATGTATTTGTTTTGTAAAATAGCATGCACTATGGGGTACATTTTAAAAGACAGCGCGCGCGCGAACAAAAATACGCTGGATTTTATAAGATACGCGCGTAGCCGCGCGTATCTTATAAAATCCGGGGTCGGCGCGTGCAAGGGGATGCACATTTGTGCAACTTGCGCACACCGAGCCCTGCACGCGCTGCCCGTTCCCTTCACCCCCTGCACCTTCCCCTACCTAACCCACCCTCCTGGCCCTATATAGACCCCCTCCCTACCTTTATCTGAAAAGTTACTACTGCCTCCGGGCAGTAGTAACTTACGCGCACCGGCACAGCAGGCTCCAACACAGGCCGCTGTGTCGGGACACTCGGCCACGCCCCTGGACTGCCCACACGCCCCAAACATGCCCCCGATCTGAAACCACGCCCCCTGGCCACGCCCCCAACTGCCCCTTTTTGCAATCCCCGGGACTTGCACGCGCCGCCGAGCCTATGCAAAATAGGCTCAGCACACACAGGGGGGTTTTAAAAGGGTTACACACGTACCTTATGCGCATAACCCTTTTAAAATCTGGCCCTATTTGTAAATAGTTTGTGCTATTTATATATTGTGCATGCTATTTACAAACAGTGACACTATTAACAAAATGAATGAACCCAAAACATTTTGGGATTTTGCTGTGCACTGGCAATTCATAAGTGTTTAAAAGAAAATCAAAAACAAATCTATCTGATTTGATTTGAATTCCTTATTCATTAAAAAAAATCACATTCCTATTGTCTAGTAAGGATGTGCATTTGTTTGAAATGAATGGGTAAAATATAACAAATGTGCCCACATTCATTTCATTTGTGGCCCGCCCAAAATGAATGGAGAGGTCCCATGAATGAAATCAGTATTCTTTGTCCCATTTGTTTGTTTCTCATTCATTTCTATGATCCATTGAAGTCTATGGTTGAGTACTATGGAGAAAAAAACACCTGGAAACATTAGCAACAAGCTCCTGTCTGTGTGATCTTACTGCCTTGTTGTTATGCTCCACAGTCGCAGATGGCTGCGACCGCTACTGCTCACCTCTCCTTCTACTACTTTGGCTCCATTGGGGGAACTCACAGCTTCTGCCAGCTACCACAGGCCTTCTGTCCTCCATTCCCGGGCCTACCTGGGCAGGATGGACGCTGCCGACCGCCATCTTGACCTCTGAGTTCCCTAGGCACGCTTGTGTGCTCTCCGACCTGCTCTAACCACGTCATGGTGGGCACCTCAGGGGCGTCCCCATCAGATGACATCATTCAACTCTGATATTTAAGCTCGCAGCCCAGACAGCGGGTGATTTGGCAACAAGTTCACTTGTTGTTCCTACCTACTCTCTTTAGCATTGTTTCATTCCTGCTTCCGTGATTTGAGACTTGCGGCTACCCGCTTCTCGGGGGCCCTTCCTTGTCTCTTGATTATCCGCTCCTCGGAGGGCCTTGCACCTGGATTCCTGCCTGCCTCTCTTCCCGAGGCTTTCTTCAGAATTCCTACTTGTCTCCAGTCACTGTGAGTACCAGCTGTTTGTTTTATTTACGTGGGATCCCTCTCCAGTGTACCCTGCTCTGTGGACCATTGCCATAAGGAGTCATCTCTGGGTCTATTCTGCTCTACGGACCTGCACCGTGACACCACTAAGAGGAACCCTCACTGGTGTACCCCACTCTGTGGACCACTACCATGACCTACCACCGAGGAATCCTCTTGCATACCATCTCTACTGACCAGTGTACTACAGAGACTATAACTACTTCCCGACACCCCCACTCCTCGGATAGTGCCGCAGCCTTACCGGACTCAAGTCTTCAGCTGAGTCTGTTAGCCTATGCTGGCACTCCATGGCCCGCCTCCTGGGGTCACTCTCTCCTCTCCATACCTAACTTCTGATGTGTATCATCCCGCAGCTGAGGCTCCGCCTCCCAATGGTGAGGCTCAATGGGGCTCCAAAATGGGCAGTACCATCTCTCACCTCAGCCGAAAGGCACACATACTGACATTTCCTAACACTTGTCAGCCTTATCAGAGCCAAGGCAAGAGAAGCTGGTAAGGAGAATAGCGTGAGGACAAATCACTATGCAAAATCTTTTTATCTAGCATATACAAGCTATCTTAATCAATTCATCCTGACTGACTCCCACTGTAAAGTCTGAGTATATCCAAAAAGCACTGTAATTTCTCTCTAATACATGACAGAGAAGGACATGCTACTAGAAGCTTTTGCAGAGTTTTAAAAATGTTTACAGCCATTGGCATTTGGCATTGGTAAAGGGCTGGTTCTACTCTGTGCTATGGTGGCCTCACAAACTCACTATACTAGAAAGAGAGGCAGTGCACTGCTGATGATTTTGACTTTTGTATTCATTGGAGAAAGATCAGGGTGGGAGTCAATGTGGAGATTGCAGTTACAGCAGTGCTAGTTATTTTTTTGTTGTCTCTGTCTGAACATCACTAATATCAGCAGTGCATTCTTTTAGAAAAGAAAAAAGAAGATCCTTACCAGGTGGACCATCTTCTTTGCTAGTTTTTAACAGTTTTTTTGTTGTGTAGGTGGAGTCAGTCAGCACTATTGCATGTGGTGCAACATACATTCACTCTATATATGTGTGCAAGTTACATAGTTCTCCATACAATGAGAGGTACTGAGTAGGGGTACTGTTACAGTATTTATAAATTAATTTGTATTATCCAAATTCCCAGTAGGCAATACACTTCAAAATATTCTATCATGTCAGGAAAAGAGAGAGGATGGGATGCTGGCAGGCTTGGCATCTTTGGCAGGGAAGATTAAAATAGGCAATTTTGCATTTAATTTGAAGAAAGTTAAGATCCAGAATTTCAATAAAGGAAGACAGCTCAATGCAGAAGAAGTTGAAATATAGAGAGCGTATGTCACCGCTGTCTGTTCCTTTTATTTTGTATCAAAGGGAAAAGGAGGGTGAGTCATTTAAGGCTGCCATTAGGTTTAGCATGGGTAGCAGAAGTGCAACAACTAAAACTAGCAGTATGCTAGTATGTTTCTGAGGCAGTAAAGACAGTATTTGTATCTACTTATTCTGAGGAAGAATCTTGTCTGGGATTCTCAGAATCTGAAAATATTGAAGATTTAATAGTCAAAGAGAATTTTGGAAGTTTAGTCTGCGGCATGGGGAGATGTGGGAGAGAGATGATGCTGACAATGTTGAGATCAACTCCCAGGAAGAGCAGGCAGTATCCCTGGCACTTTTTCTCAGTGTCCTCACTCTGCTTCATTTCTAGTGCCAGTATTAGCTAACAAGGATATACAGAAGAGATTGCAGAAGAAATCACTGAACTGGAGGCACTTTATGGTGAGGGAGAACCTGGGCTTTTGTTCAGTGTATTCACTGCAGGAAAGATAACAGTTGAGGGAACAAAATGAGGCATCTCATAGACACTGATATGCAGTATCACCTGTAGAAGCAGCACCTGCTAGCATTGGCATGAGGAGATATTGGCAGTCCAAGAAAAGCAGAGGAAGAGTTGTGAAGGCTTTTCTTAACCAAAGGTGATCACAGGGAGCCTTACAGCAGTCAGATGGCAGGCCATCTGTCCTCAGCCATACATACAAAGCAGCAACCCACCATAGCAGAAATGGAGTGGTGTTCCATAGCACTGTCCTAGGGAAAGATGCAGGCAGCATAAAAGGTTGTACCAAGGAGAAATAGGTGGGCCTGAGCCTACTTGCCAGAGCCCACCCATAACCGATGCGTCGCCCTCCCCACGAAGAACGGAGACCCAGCGAGAAAGGGGGAAGGCCGTCCGGAGTGCCGGCGCGCAGGCGCTGATGCAGGCAATGAGCCCTGCTCCAAGTTACCCCAGTCAGAGGGGAGCGCCAGCGGCGCCGGCCGATGACGTCATCGCCCCTTTAAAGGGCCGTGGATGAGGTCAGGGAACCCCTTTTCGGATCGCGCGCCGGCGAAGAGAGAGCAAGAACAGCGCCAGCGAAGAGAGAGCAGGAACAGCGCCAGCGAAGAGAGAGCAGGAACAGGTAGATCGGGCAGCACGACTGCGGCCCGACGGTGAGCCAGCCCCTCTTTCAGTTCGCGCGTGCCCGCGAGGAGAGAGCAGGAGCATTTGGATCAGGCAGAGAGAGCAAGAGCATTTGGATCGGGAAGCGCGACCGCGAGCCCAACAGCGATCCAGCGCCTCCGCCGAGGTGCTAGCATCGCCGAGATCCTCCAGCTCTGGTTATACTCCACACTGCCGGGGAGACCCAGCATCAATTGCGCCGCGCTGCCAGAGATGCCAGTGGCGATTGCGCATGGAGCTGGGATTGCACGTGCGGACACCACTGGGCCAAAAGGGTACAAAAAAAAAAAAAACCCCAAGGGAAGGCAGACAGGCGGCGGGTACCCTCCCTCCCCTTGCATTCCCTGGCCCTGGACTGGAAGGGCAGGCGGAACTCACCCCCAGCAGTTATAGGCCCAGGCTAGGCAGGATCCCACACCCCCTGCAATTATAGGCCCTGCATAGCCAGCCTCTGGGGGGAGGGGATTTTAATCGGGGAACCTGAGGCGGCTCAGAGCACAGGGATCACGAGGGTGTGAGTCCGGCAAGCAAAAAATCAATCGGGCCCACAGGCCGCATGGTAAAATTAAAAAAAAAAAATAAAAAAAAAAAATTATATATATATATATATATATATATATATATATATATATATATATATAATAAGTACTTCGGTGAGGACCAGGACAGGAAGGGAAAGGGCTGTAGCAGCAGGTCGATCATTCAAATTCCCATTAAAAATAAATAAATAAATAAATAATAATAAATAATTTAAATTAACAAAAAGAGAGCAAATAGATCTAGCAACAGGCACATATATATATATAATAAATAAATCTATATATATATATCTCGTGCTTTGGCCAGTCAGGTACTGGTTCTTGGAGTATCAGGACAAACTAACTAAGGTACAAATCAGGTCACAAGCCCATCCTAGAGGAATTTTGTTTTAAATGTATGACTTAAGGAACGACTTCGAAACAGATAAAAAAAAAATAAATAAAAAATATATATATATATATATATATATATATATATATATATATATATATATAGTATGCAAACATCCTACTGGGTTATATTACAACTGAAAGAATGAAAGTACAAGGAACAGATGAGGGGGAAGGGAGTACAAGTAATTACAGTGAGAAGGTAGTACAGAAAGTGCAAAACAGTAAACGCTGGAACTATATACAATGGTGTAACTTATACAAGGGTCCTAGAAAGAAATAATATACAAGGGTCTTAGAAAGATCACAATTTCTTTCATAATGTTAATGATAATGACTTTTTAGAGCTGTACGTGAGCATATATTATATATATAATATATTTATTTATATGGGTTACATAGAAAGTTATCTGCACGGCTGTACGGTCCAAGGAATAGGATTACGTGATGGGGACCAGAGGTATAAGGCGTGGGATTAAAAAAAAAAAAAAAATCCAGTTTCTGCCCCCAGAATTTGGTTGCAGACCAGCACTGTGGCGGAGGCAGCTGGGGAGCAGGGGGATGCACAGGTAATGCATGAGAGGGGTGTCTGCAAGCATTTGAGAGCTACAAAAAAAAAAAAAAAATCTAAATGAGGGCCAGCGACCCCCATGATTTCGCGTGGTGTGCAAGCAGGCCCACCATCAGGTTTGGATGTTGGCTCCAGCCGATCTGATTGGATGGTCCAGCCGATCTGATTGGATGGTCCAGCGGGTAGAGGCACCATGTCTGTGGTGGATACGTTTCAGGTTGGGATGGGACCTTCACAAGCCTTGCCCGGCGCGAGCCAACGCTGGGAGGACGAGGTGGGTGACAAGGTTGGGGTCCACCAGGGGGGGTGCCCTCCCCCCCCCATTTCCCTTCGGTGCCATGATGTAGGGTCTACGGTGCAATGAGAGCATAGTCGAAGGGACTCAAGCGGAGGCAGTCAAGAAAGCTAACAGAATGTTGGGAGAGAGAAGGAGCAATGGAACGGGGAATGTTGTGATGCCTCTGTGTTGCTTCATGGTGGGACCGCACCTTGAGTTCTGTTTGCAGTTCTGGTCGATGCATCTCGGGAAGGATGTAGTTGCGATGGAGAGGGTGCAGCGAAGGGCGACAAAGATGATAGGGGGAATGGAACAGCTACTCTATGAGAGAATACTAGAGAGGTTGGGATTTTTCAGCTTGGAGAGGAGATGTCTGACGGGGGATGGGATGGAGGAGTTTAAAAATCATGACAGGTCTAGAACGGGTAGAGGTGAATCGGTTATTTGCTCTTTCGGATGGTGGAAAGACTACCTTAGCTCGTGGCACATTAAAAAAAAAAAAAGGATTCGATAAGGGCGGTGGATTGGACAGGTTATTGGAGGAGAAGTCCATTACAGCTATTAATTAATAATCTTGGAAAACAGTCACTGCTATTACTAGCAACAGTAGCATGGAACAGTTTGAATACTGGCCATTTTTCGATGGACCCTGGCCTATGTTCTTACGTTCTTAAGCGACATACTCACCGGCCACAGAGAGGCAGCGCCGGCCACGGGGCGCATGATGGAACGGGATGAGGGAGAGGGAGCGGGAGCCACAGCAGCGCGGTTCGGAGAAGGCAATGGCTTTTTAGGGTACACACTGAGTGGAGGAGTAGACTAGTAGCGAGAGCAGTGCGCGACGATCCAGGCGGACAGCGTTCAAGTCACATCGCTGCTCCCGGGGACCCAGGTATGCCACTTTGCAGATACGACAAGGACACAGTAGTCATAGCTGTACTTTTCCCGTTCCAGCGGCTTGACTGGCGAGGTGTGCATTCCTCGTGCGAAATATCAAGGGCTGTGTTTTTGAACACAGCTTGGGGGAAACAGAGCGAAAAAGTTGGTTTTGTTAGAGGGCAACGGGGAGTACCATGCGGCCAAGGCATCCCCGGATCATACTCAGAGGGAGTCTGCGAGGAAAGCCATTGGATAATGTGGCGGAATGAGGGGACAAGGTTTCTGTTGGGCTCCAGTTGATCACAGCCGGCATCAACAGGCAGAGAATTCCATGTTGAGAGTGAGTGCTGGCGCACTCATCAGGGAGACGGAAGGGCACAGCAGGCGAGACTGAGCGAAGATTAGACAGCAGACCCAGACAGACAGAGCGGGCACTGCAGATGATAGACAACGCGGAGGAGCCGGAGGACGTGGACGGAGAAGAGGGCAGAGCACTGGGAAAAAGCCAATGAGGCAACAGCCGGAAAGGTACGCAGGATGAGCTTCTAGCAGGCTAGTTACAGTTCAAGCAGGGAATTCCTAAAATCTTCTGAATACACAAGCAACAGTTCCCCGGACAGAGAACCTGGGGGTCAGCCCGCACTCTTCGCACTAACAGAACTATAGGAGGCCACACTCTTCGCACTACCGGTACTCTAGGAGGGTATGCCCAGGCAAAAGGCGCAATGGAATCCGAAAGAAAACTACACGGACGCTTTTCGGTCCGGCAGGGACGCTGCTCGTCAGGCAACTGAGGAAGAACAGGAGACGCACCGGCAACAGCGGAGAGTCAGAATAGGAGTCCAGAGAACCGCATCTATGGGAGGGAGACCTTCTTGGCACGATAGGCGTAGGGGAACATCGAGACCCCTCCATGGCATGGCCCAGCAGGAAAGTAGGGCAGGGCCATAGGAATTATATAAAAAAAAAAAAAGGATAGGAATTGTTTCATCAGCAGCGTGCTACTGAGGCCGCCACCTAGGCAACGGATGGCACCCAGGGCAACAGAGTGGAGATAGTGCTCGGGGGAAACAGGCGTATCTCCCAGCAAACATCATATCAGGAGGCTTATCTCCCAGCAGATATCATCTCCCAACAGAAATTCCCCAAGCCGTCAGGTTACATGGAGGATGAAGATACAGCAAGATTCCGGAAGAATACGTATTTCCATTCCACAACCAGATGGACGGAACAAAGATGGGCAACCCGATAGGCATACGTGCCAAAGACTAATTCAAAGAGCAAGAGGCATGTGACCAGTACAGAAGGTATTGGAGGCCTACAGATGATATCGGAGGTCATAAGAGGTACAGAAGCAGCTCGATTGAACGTGGTCATGCCCACACACGATCGTATGGTGATGGCCAATAGCAGTGACTGAGTGAAAGGCGCGATAGGCCTCCTTCAGTGCAGCAGTGAGGGCATTCTGGCTGGGCAACTGACGGGAAGTCAGTCGACGCCCACACACGATCGCATGGTGATGGCCAATAGCAATGACTGAGTGAAAGGCGTGATAGGCCACCTCCAGTGCAGCAGTGAGGGCATCCTGGCTGGGCAACTGACTGGAAGTCAGTCAACAGACTCTTTCTACTACACAGACTCCGACCAGCACACTCGGGAAGCTTTCCTGTGGGGTTAACAGTCAGAAAGCAGCCTTACTAGGGCAGATGCAGACCAACAGGATATCCCAGTCTCAAGCATGTCAGCAGCGGTCGACAGTCTCAAGCATGTCAGCAGCGGTCGACACAGCTGAAAACAGTGTCGGGCTGCATGGTGCACTAATGTTGAATAATATCTTAATTCCAGGAGCCCGAGTTCGATATCCGGCTGCGGCCTGCGGGATAAGTTACGGCCATTCACAAGTTATCCTTCACCCAGGAGATCGGATTTTCTTTGGAGCAGCGGGAATATTGTTCCCTTCCTGGCATCGAGCTGCAACATCAGGAGATTGCACGTCATGCTATTTACCGGCCTAAGACACTTCATGAGAAGAACACCAGCGGACACAGTTCAGATACAGCGACCCCATCAGAGGATTAGGGATCCAATTTCTCAAATTACTGCAATGGCGTTCACGTTATATAAGGGCCACCCCTTCACAGCAAGGAGCCCGACGTGCACACAGATGACTCAGGAAGCTAGAGTCCCGGGATCAGAGTTGCAATTTCTCAACGAATACAAGGGAACAGACATTAGACAAGGGTTACCGTTTTCAGCAAAGCTCTGGTTACGCATACGGATGGCCCTGCATAGGCATCAGGAGGCCCAGGTTTTGGGGTATTTTGCCCAAGGTGCTTGGAGTACAGAATCGGGGTAAAAGGAATAGATGACTACAGGACTCACAGAGAGCAAACGTCTTGGAACTTTATTCTACATAGGCGGTGCCTATGTCAAGGAGCAACGGATTTAAGTAAAAGGCATTTGACTCACAAGCAGATACTAACAACAAGAGCGGGTACACTCGCCCAAGCAAGAAGAGAAGGGGGCGATAACGAGCTGAGATGATCAATACTGGTTCATTCAAATAACTGACCATATATGACCAAAAGTCTTGATTTTATATTGCAGATATGCTGGGGGCTCCAATATACAGCACGACGCTAAGAGAGCACACTGGCGACTCAACCGATCACACATAAGGCTGGCACTGCAGGTCGACACATGCAGGTCGACACAGGTATGAATAACCCAGCATTGTGTGTCATTCAGTACGGCGCCTGAAGGACTAGAGGGCTGCCCCGGATGCAAGAATAATACATCTGGAGGGTAAGGATCTGTGTGCCAGGACTCGTACCATGAGCAATTTTCATAATGCACTACAGGAGGCCAGCGGGTCAGAATATGACAAGAAAGGACACAGGCCACAGCTTATTCATTCTTTGGGGGGACACGAGGCAAGGGTCCTCCCTACCTCGTGTCTTGGCGGTTACCCGGGCCGTTTGGGTTTATTGCAAGTGGTGCTGGTGACATCACAGGATGGCGTGGTAGCCGATCAGCGCCTTGGGCGGTGCAAAAAGGCGGGGGCGCAGAATGCGCCGATGGTCGGGGCCCCCTTGCTGGCAGGCAAGGCGGGGGGCCCATCAAGAAGGCTGCCTTGCTTGGTACCTACGGCGGGCAACGGTGGATTCCATCATACCGGCTCGGGTACCCAAAGAAGTTTTTTCATGATGTGTTAAATAAAAGCTGTGGCCTTATTATACCAACAACAGTGTCCGTGTTTTCATGTGTTACAAAATGAAATGCACAATCTTGGTTAATGTAGTGCAGGGGCCAGAAAGTAGGGACGACGGCTGCGTGGGTAAGTGGCGGCTGCTAGCGTTATTGGAAAAATGATATCCTTGATGATCAGGCCCTGCAGGTAGTGGAGAATGTGGGCTTTAAGCATCTACTGCATGTGTTAGTCCTCTAGGGGTGTGCATTCGGTCCCTACATATTGGCAATCCACAACGGATGTGCCAATATTCGTTGTATTCATGGGGAAGTGAAACGTATCACGATTTCCCATGAATACAACGAATTTTCACCGAATTATTCGGCCGCCAATTTAAACAACCCCCCCACCCTCCTGATCCCCCCAAGACTTACCAAAACTCTCTGGTGGTCCAGCTGGGGGTCCGGGACCCATCCCCTGCACTCTCACACCCTCGGTACCAGTTCAAAATGGCACCGGATAGCCTTTTACCTACTATGTCACAGGGGCTACCAGTGCCATTGGCCAGCCCCTGTCACATGGCCATCGAGGCCATCTTGTGCTCCTACCATGTGACAGGGGCTGACCAATGGTACCGGTAGCCCCTGTGACATAGTAAGGGCAAGGCTATCGGTGCCATTTTGATTCCTGGCACCCAACGGCACGAGTGCAGGAGATTGCTCCTGGACCCCCCGCTGGACCCCCAGGGACTTTTGGCCAGCTTGGGGGGCCTCCTGATCCCCACAAAACTTGCCAAAAGTCCAGCGGGGGTCCGGGAGTGACCTCCTGCAATTGGGCTGTTTTGCCAGTACTCAAAATGGTGCCGGCGCTACCTTTGCCCTCACTATGTCACAGGGGCTGACGGTCGGCCCCTGTGACATACTGAGGGCAAAGGCTAGCGCCGGCGCCATTTTGAGTACTGGCAGCCTCTAGCCTTTGCCCTCACTATGTCACCGACCGTCGGCCCCGTGACATAGTGAGGGCAAAGGTAGCTCCGGCGCCATTTTGAATACTGGCAAAACGGCCCGATTGCAGGAGGTCGCTCCCAGACCCCCGCTGGACTTTTGGCAAGTCTTGTGGGGGTCAGAAGGCCCCCGCAAGCTGGCCAAAAGTCCCTGGGGGTCCAGCATTGGTCTGGGAGCGATCTCCTGCACTCGTGCCGTCGGGTGCCAGTAATCAAAATGGCGCCAATAGCCTTGCCCTTACTATGTCACAGGGGCTACCGGTACCATTGGTCAGCCCCTGTCACATGGTAGGAGCACAAGATGGCGCCGATGGCCATGTGACAGGGGCTGACCAATGGCACCGGTAGCCCCTGTGACATAGTAGGTCAAAGGCTATCGGCGCCATTTTGAACTGGTACCGAGGATGTGAGAGTGCAGGGGATGGGTCCTGGACCCCCCGCTGGACCACCAGGGAGTTTTGGTAAGTCTTGGGGGGGGGGTCAGGAGGGTGGGGGGGTTGTAGTAAATTTTAATTTTAGCTGGGCAACGAATAGAATTAGACGTATAACCGTATTGGGGCGCCATACGGACGTATGCAACGTATCTGCCCCCTGACAAATACGTATCCCGAATGCAACATATGACGTCCTTCTGCACATCCCTATAGTCTTCCAGGACTACATTTAGTAGAAATGTCATTCCCACCCTGTATTGCTAGTGCTATGGTCACATACAGCTGTAGCCAGGTAAGGTAGAGGGGAGTATTGTGCATTTCACCAGTGAAATCTAGATCAGCATGAATACAATGCACTTTTGCCTCTCTCTGACAGCACACAGGTGGAACCTGGCTGAAGCAGGGGATAATAGAAGCTCTAGTGATGACAGAGCATCAGAGTGCAGATGGGTTTTGCTTCACAGACAGCTGATGCAAAGCCCCCATTCCTTGTGCAATATTCTACCAGCTATAAGAAAAATACTGGAGGATTGGCAGCTATACCAGAGAAGCAGGAGCCTTTAGGCAGGTTTCTTTGTGACAGTGGTGCAAATATGATAAAGGAAATAGAAGATGGATGACTTCAAAATAACCATTGCTTTGGATACCTGCTCAAGGCCCCAATGAATCTGTTCCTGAGGGACCTGAAAAGGAGAGGCAGGTGAATAGTGGGTCATTGCTATGCTAGTTAAGCATGAAGATGGAGCTGCTTTTCCATGAAAATATTTGGGATTCCTCACAAGCATCTGATTCAAGATGTTGGCACCCACTGGAATTCCACTTATATGATGATGCAGAAGCTAGTGGAACAGCAGACACTGCTTCATAATCTGTCTGTGGAAATGGAGATTAATATGGATTACCTCGGGTATCATAATTGGATAGCGATGGTGTAAATCGGAATCCTGAATCCCTTCAAAGATGCCACAAAAGATATGAGTTCCAGAAATTCCACCCTGAGTGGGGTCATCTCTATAGTAAATATTCTTGAGAGAAAATTAAAAGGCTTTCATAAGCAAAAGGAAATAGAAGCAGAGGTGTTGTAGTTTCTGGACTCTTTGCAGCAGCACAGATGCGAGAGAGACTGAAACCTCTAACAGAAAATACCTATACACTTGCTAAACTTTGTGATCATGGGTGAATGGGAGTCTCACACTCCATTCCTGAAGGAGATGCTGGTATGTAGGGTGTTTAAACAGGATCAACAGAGGTAGAGGCACAGTGGGGATGTAACACAGGAAACAGTGTCCACCTCAGAGAGTAGTGAAAGCAGGAGCAACACCTTACCAGCTACCATTTCCATCCCACGTAAATACACCAAAGCCATGTTGCCCATAGAAAATTATTTCTTTGCAGCTGGCATGGGAGACCCTCAGCCCACCCCAGCAAAGGGACTCCAAGAGAAATTTCTGTGACATGCTATATCACAGACCCATTGAAGACATGGATCTAGAAGCACTGGCATATTGGGCACAGAAGTCCACAATCTGTGGATAAAGGTGAACCAGTAGATGTAATGTATTTGGATTTTCAGAAGGTGTTTGACAAAGTCCCTCATGAGAGGCTTCTATGAAAACTAAAAAGTCATGGGATAGGAGGTGATGTCCTTTCGTGGATTACAAACTGGATAAAAGCCCAGCATCCTGTTTCCAACAGTGGCCAATCCAGGCCATAAGAACCTGGCAAGTTCTCAAAAACGAAGTCTATTCCATGTTACCATTGCTAATGGCAGTGGCTATTCTCTAAGGGGTAGATTTTCAAAAAACGCGAATAGGCGTACTTTTGCTGGCGCATCAGGTGCAAGCAAAAGTACGCTGGATTTTAGTAGATACGCGCGGAGCCGCGCATATCCACTAAAATCCTGGATCGGCGCGCACAAGGCTATGAATTCTGTATAGCCGGCGCGCGCCGAGCCGCGCAGCCTACCCCCGTTCCCTCCAAGGCCGCTCCGAAATCAGAGCGGCCTTGGAGGGAATCCTCTAACGCCCTCCCCTCACCTTCCCCTCCCTTCCTCTACCTAACCCACCCGCCCGGCCCTGTCTACACCCCCCCCTTACCTTTCTCCGGGGATTTACGCCTCCCGGAGGGAGAAGTAAATCCCCTCGCGCCAGCGGGCCTGTTGCGCGCCGGGACGCGACCTGGGGGCGGGTACGGAGGGCGTGGCCACGCCCCCGGACCGCCCTGGGCCATAGCCACGCCCCATACCCACCCCCAAAACACTGCCAACACGCCCCTAAACGCCGTGACGACCGGGCCCGCCCCCGACACGCCCCCGACACGCCCCCCTCAGAGAACCCCGGGACTTATGCGAGTCCCGGGCTCTGCGCGCGCCGGTAGGCCTATGTAAAATAGGCTCACCGGCGCGCAGGGCCCTGCTCGCCTAAATCCGCCCGGTTTTGGGCGGATTTAGGCGAGCAGGGCTCTAAAAATTCGCCCCTAAGTGAACTTAATAGCAGGTAATGGACTTATCCTCCAAGAACCTATCCAATCCTTTTTTAAACACAGCTATACTAACTGCACCATCCACATCCTCTGGCAACAAATTCCAGAGTTTAATTGTGCGTTGAGTAAAAATGAACTTTCTCCGATTAGTTTTAAATGTGCCCCATGCTAACTTCATGGAGTGCCCCCTAGTCTTTCTACTATCCGAAAGAGTAAATAACCAATTCACATCTACCCGTTCTAGACCTCTCATGATTTTAAACATCTCTATCATATCCCCCCTCAGCCGTCTCTTCTCCAAGCTGAAAAGTCCTAACCTCTTTAGTCTTTCCTTATAGGGGAGCTGTTCCATTCCCCTTATCATTTTGGTAGCCCTTCTCTGTATCTTCTCCTTTGCAATTATATCTTTTTTGAGATGTAGCGACCAAAATTGTACACAGTATTCAAGGTGCGGTCTCACCATGGAGCGATACAGAGGCAACATGACATTTGCCGTTTTATTCACCATTCCCTTTCTAATAATTCCCAAAATTCTGTTTGCTTTTTTGACTGACGCAGCACACTGAACCGACGATTTCAATGTGTTATCCACTATGACACCTAGATCTCTTTCTTGGGTTGTAGAACCTAATATGGAACCCAACATTGTGTAATTATACCATGGGTTATTTTTCCCTATATGTATCACCTTGCACTTATCCACATTAAATTTCATATGCCATTTGGATGCCCAATTTTCCAGTCTCACAAGGTCTTCCTGCAATTTATCACAATCTGCTTGTGATTTAACTACTCTGAACAATTTTGTGTCATCTGCAAATTTGATTATCTCACTCATCGTATTTCTTTCCAGATCATTTATAAATATATTGAAAAATAAGGGTCCCAATACAGATCCCTGAGGCACTCCACTGTCCACACCCTTCCACTTAGAAAATTATCCATTTAATCCTACTCTCTGTTTCCTGTCTTTTAGCCAGTTTGCAATCCACGAAAGGACATCGCCACCTATCCCATGACTTTTTACTTTTCCTAGAAGCCTCTCATGAGGAACTTTGTCAAACGCCTTCTGAAAATCCAAGTATACTACATCTACTGGTTCACCTTTATCCACATGTTTATTAACTCCTTCAAAAAAGTGAAGCAGATTTGTGAGGCAAGACTTGCCCTGGGTAAAGCCATGCTGACTTTGTTCCATTAAACCATGTATTTCTGTATGTTCTGTGATTTTGATGTTTAGAACACTTTCCACTATTTTTCCTGGCACTGAAGTCAGGCTAACCGGTCTGTAGTTTCCCGGATCGCTCCTGGAGCCCTTTTTAAATATTGGGGTT